>NC_083552.1:4423750-5055000 GCF_018135715.1 Danaus plexippus | reverse complement strand
AGACGCTTCTTTTGAGGTATTCATTTAAGATATCAAACACTTTCCTAGCACTTCAAATAAAAAAGTCAATTTTCAATTTTAATTACGTAATTCCGTTATTACAAAAATCTTTTAAATTGCATATCTCCGCCACTTACTAACATTTTTAATTAATTCTTTCGCCATAGTTCCTTGTTTACTAATACCTATCTATATAGACTATTTCCTCCCCTCTGGGAATCCACCCCCTCCCCCTCAACATAGTAATTTAGTTAAGTTTAAGAAACATGAGTGACTAGTGTAAGGGTTATTAAAAGACATTGCGAGCGCCTGTATGGCCTCCCCCTTTCAACCCCAAGCCACTCCTGGCCTTGGCCGAGGACGTGAGTGACGCTGGCTCGCTGCACAGCGTCGTTACAGCACTCGCGGCGACCCTTATCACGACGGTCGTCGAAAATAAGAGTGTCACCTCCGCGGCCAAAACACACATCGTGCAGGCGGCGGAGGAGATAAGGAAGGCGATTTCGATGCACGCGAAGCTGCCTGCCTCCTCCGCCCCTGCGGACTCCCTGAACATGGTGCCCGTAGAGGACGCCATAGTGACATCGGTGCAAGAGCTCTCCCGATCTATCGCGAGCGTGCAGGCCGAGCTCAAGGAGCTCAAGGCTCTGCACTCCCGCCCCGCGCAGGCCCAGCCTGCCCTCGCCGCCGCCGCTGCCCCCGTAGCGGCCGCCGCCGCCAACCCCGTAACCACCGCTGCCGCCGCCGCCGCCTCCGTGAAAGCCGCCGCCGCCGCCCCCGCCAAGACCCGCAACGCTCGTGCTCCCCGCAATACTCCAGCCTCCGCCTCGAACCTAACCCCAACCCAAACCCCCACCTATGCACAACAAGCAAGTCGCCCGGCACAGCCCGTCAGGCGCACACCCCCCGCTCCCGTTCAGCCCAAACCCATCCCAGTCACCCGCCCCGCCATCCTAGTCGCGACTAAACATCCCACTAAAAGTAGACAGGAGGCCGTTGAGGCCTTCAAAAAGAGCATCTCCTTCAGAGATTGCACTTATGCTCCGGCGGAGGTCTCACCGGTCTCGAACAATAAAATCAGAGTAGAGTTCGACACACAGGCGCAATGCGACGACGCTCTCACGAAGCTTCGTAGCAAATCAGACGCGCCAGTGACAGCCGAACCAGCCAGGAAACTAAAACCAATGCTCTTGCTGAAGGGAGTCAGCTCCGACATGGCACCTGAGGATATGGTGAGCACCCTCCTGCGACAAAACCCGGAACTCCATACATTCAACGACACCGACATCACTTTCCGCTTCAAAAGAGGCAACAACAGAAGCACTCACCTTTACAACGCCGTCCTTGTGGCTAATCCAGCTATCTGGAAATGCATAGTAAAAATGGGGAGAGTCTGCCTGGACTTCCAGAAGGTCCACGTGGAAGACTTTTCCCCATTCCTACAGTGTCAGAAGTGCCTCAGCTTCGGGCACGTCAAAAAACACTGCCGGACTGAAGTCACACGATGCTCTCACTGTGCATCAGACAACCATACACTAGACCAATGTCCAACCAAGGATACTCCGCACCCTCCTAAGTGTTTCAACTGTAAGCAACACAATGTCAGATTCAACAATAATCACCCCACCATACACAAGGCTACGTCACAGACATGCCCCATCTTACGCACAGTCAAATCCAGAACCCTGAATTCAGTCGATTATGGATCTACATCAAATTAAAATTTTGCCGTGCAACCTAGACAGATCCAAACACTCTCTTAAAGAGTTCATCACGTACTTTATCAATAGCGAACACAACGTAGCCTTGGTGTCTGAACCGTATACGGGAAAGGGTATCGAGGTCGGGGCCATTAGAGGGCTTGAGATCTTTCAGTTCCCTAGCGGACCTGATGGGAGGGTCAAGGCGTGCATATTGGCCAAAACCAAGACCGCATTCCTCGGGCTCTCCCAATTCTCTACCCCTAACCTATGTGTGGTTCGGGCACTACACAGACACCAACAGATACTCATCGCCTCCGTCTACATCGAGCCCAGTGCCGATGAGGCGGATACACTACACTCACTAGAACACCTTCTCAGCAACAACACCAACACCCGCTGCATCATCGGTGGCGACTTCAATGGTTGGCACCCACTCTGGGGGAGCGAAGGCATGAACGCAAGAGGGAGAGATATCATCGACCTCTCTCTCATTCACGATCTTCAGGTGTGCAATGTGGGCAAAACACCCACATTCGAAACTATCACCCACGGCCACGCGCGCTCCTCCATAATCGACATCACACTTGTCTCGTCACTAATCTACGGACAAGTATCAGACTGGAAGGTGAACCTGGACGCTTGTCCCTCATCGCAACACAACGCAATCGACTACACATATACACACTCCCATTCTCAAAACAAATCACAGACTTCTCAACATCTCAACACAACCACCTTCCTTTACAAGAATAACAAAGCGAATTGGCGCCTCTTCAAGGAGTCAATTCTCACACAATTCACGAGCAGTGACACATCTGAATTAGACATCCAAGCACGGGATACTGGACAACTTGAGTCTCTTATCGACACCATCACCGAATGTATACACACCGCCTGCAGGGACTCCATGCCCGTCAGATCGGCCGGAGCGAAATGCAAACCTCCTTGGTGGACAGAGGCCTTAGAGGCTCACAAGCAGGAGGTCATACACACCCATCACAAATTACACGCGGCCAAGAAATCCCACCAACCGGTGGATGCCCTGGCCCGACAGCTACACACCCTCAGAGAGCGATACGCCGCCGCACTTAAAGCGGAGTCGACCGCCCACTTCAAGGAATTCTGTGAACTCCAAACGAAGGAGAATGTCTGGTCTCTGACCAACAGACTTCTCAGGGAATCGGCTCCACGACGCCCACCAGTCACGCTTAAGGTCGGCGACCGCTACACCACAAATACAGCCGAAACCGCCAAAGCCCTACTTGACCATTTCTACCCTGACGACTCAACAGACACGGACGTGAGACATGACTTACGGGCTCACATGAGGGAACTTCCCGAGACTCCGGATGACCCCCCTTTTACTGAGGGGGAGATTCTGGAGGCACTCAAGGGAATGCACCCGAAAAGAGCACCCGGACTCGACGGACTGACCTCCGACATCTGTTTACAGTTCTTCCGACTCTTTCCCAAACTCATGACAGACATCATGAACAGATATCTGTCACTCCAACACTTTCCTCGACAGTGGAAGAGGGCATACGTTAAGATCATCCCAAAACCAAACAAGACTGACCATACCGACTTGACAGGCTACAGACCGATTGGTTTGCTGCCGGTGTTCGGAAAGCTTCTCGAAAAGCTCTTTATCGGCCGGGTGACTTACGCCGCGGATAAGGCCGGTAAATTGAGCAAGAAGCAATTCGGATTCCGGCCACAGACTAGCACGACGGCTGCTATCTACGCAGCCATTGACTCGATTAAAAGATCTAAGACTGACAAACTACTCACAGTCGCTGTCTCTCTAGACATAAAGGCCGCCTTCGATAACGCTTGGTGGCCTGCCCTTTTCCACAGACTCAGGCATATCGGCTGTCCACTAAACATCTACGGACTCATTCACAGTTACACAAAAAACCGCACAGTCATGCTTGACCATTCCGGCTCCAGGGTGTCTAAGACCATGTCCAAGGGCTGCATCCAGGGTTCGACCTGTGGCCCTCACCTATGGAATATTATCCTCGATGAGCTCCTGGAAATCGAGCTGCCAACTCCAGGCCTTCGCGGATGATGTTCTGCTGGTTGCATCAGCGAAAACCGCGTCTGATTTGCAGGTTAACATTAACTCTGCACTTCACACAATCACCGGCTGGGGCAAAGGAGTCAAGCTCTCTTTTAGCCCCGCCAAGACACAGGCTTCAGCATTCAGCGCCAAAGCCAAACAAATACTCATCACCATGTACTCGCACACAATTGACTTCCAGAAGAGCATCAAGTTCCTTGGTGTGATTCTGGATGATAAACTTAACTTTCGCGAACACATCAACCACATCGTCTACAAAGCAACAAAAATTTTCAACACACTCTCCTTCTTCTGCAGACATACATGGGGGGCCCACCCAGAAAACATACGCATTATATACTTGCAGGTGATCCAGCCTATAATTACATACGCAGCCGGAGTGTGGGGACATGTGGCCGATAAGAAGTGCGTGAGGAAGAAACTTCTGTCTATGCAGAGAGCCTTCGCCCTAAAGGCCATCAGAGGATTCAGGACAGTGTGCACCTCTGCTGCTCTCGCACTCGCCCTGTTCACCCCCCTGGATCTTAAGGTCAAAGAGGCGAACCGGGTGGAAGCTACGCGCCTCACCGGCTCGTCGCCACTACTTCCGGCTCACATCACACTGGAGTCTCCAACTCCTCCACATCTTCTCCTTCATCCAGCCCACAGACATACATACGACTCACACACGTTCTGGACCCAAAACAAGGTCCATGAATTCCAGTCAAGAGCTCACCCTAACACCACCCACACCTTCACCGATGGGAGCAAACTTGAGGATGGTACGGTCGGGGCGGCCTTCGTCAGTTATGATCGAGGACGCAATCCTGTCAGTAAGAAGTTCAAGCTCCACAACAGTTGTACTGTTTTCCAGGCTGAACTTCTAGCCATCCTCAAAGCTTGCGAATGGGCCTCTTCCAACCAACATACACGCACGGTTATTTACTCAGATAGCAGCGCTGCCATTCTCGCCATCCAGAACCGCAGCAACACACACCCCTTGATTGCGAAAATACACTCGACAGTACACCACACGTCTGGGTCCATCGAGTTCGCGTGGGTCAAGGCCCACGTGGGCATAGTGGGGAATGAGGCTGCAGACACCGCTGCCAAGCGGGCGGCTAAGCTTCACAAAGCCCCGGACTACACACAATTTCCTATCACCTTTATAAAATACACGATCACTCCACGCCTCAGTCTGGCAGTCTCGATACGAGAACGAGCCACAAGGACAACACACTAAACAACACCTCCCTACAATTAAACACATCATTAAATTACACTCACTTGCTCACAACACATTCACACTTACCCAAACACTTACAGGACACGCCTCCACGAAACAATATTTACACCGGGTTAAGGTCACGGAGGATGCTGTCTGTCCGTGCGATGGCACCACGGTGCAGTCAATGGGTCACGTGCTCGAGGACTGCCCGCGGTTCATCGCTCCGAGATCCGACCACCAGATAATCTGCAGCCACGCCGGGGTCTCTCCGTTCAACATGGCCTCCCTTCTGGAGGACAAAGAAGCAACCGTATCTTTTATTAAATTTTCCGAATATATTATCAACCACCTCAAAGGTTTTAACAACACCTAAACTCAATGTAAATTCTTTTCCGTTTCTTTCTTGCTCCATCTCAACTGTAAATTATGTATAAAACTAATCATTAACATGTAAATACAAATCGTTACACTTTGGTTGTCACTGGACGTGCACCAGCAGCCATAACCTATTAATGTAAATAATCTTTCTTTGTTTCCTTTTGCTATACACGTATACTTTTACAAACTTATATATCATTTTAAATTTTATGTTATGTTTTAAATGTTATGTTATGTTATCTTATAATTAGCACTAAGGTTTATCGAATTGTTGTAACTTTCCCTTCTCCTGTATTTTTATTTGATATCAGCTGTAGTTATTAGACATAAGAAATTTTGTTAACATTTTACCTCATCCTTAGCTATAATTATTAATTGTCTCCTTATACTTTTACTTCTTTTTATTAATCTTTGTCGGCTCAGACTCTTAGATATTAAGTTAGCATAAGTTCATTCATCTATCACCCTCATTATCACCCTTTGCACTTGGGAGCTGGAGGATCGCTGTATCAAATCGCAAAAGTCCTCGAGCCCCTCGGGCGCCTCATTAGCTCATCGCTTAGTTTTAGTCGTGTCTCCAAATTTAATCAACATTTTTATGTTCATGTGTCTTTTTTTTTTACTATTACCGTGTTTGTTTTATTTACCCTATGTGTACAAAAATTTATTTACCCGTAGTCAATATATTTAGTTGTGGCGATGTCTCTGGATATCGCAAACGCCTTCAACTCGCTGCCCTGGAGCTGCATCCTAGAGGCACTCCGATATCACCGGTTGCCTGCCTACCTCCGCCGTGTAGTCGAGGCTTACCTGATGGAGAGGTCTGTCATCTACCCTGGTCAGCGAGGCGAGTGGAAGCGCAGAGATATGTCGCGCGGTGTTCCACAGGGCTCGGTTCTGGGCCCACTCCTGTGGAATATCGGGTACGACTGGGTACTGCCCACCGACCTTCCCGGAGGAGTCTGAGTGGTTTGTTATGCTGACGACACGCTGGTGCTAGCCAATGGGAGGTCGCACCAGGCGGCGGCCAACCTGATGACATGTGCGGTTGAAACACTCGTTTCTAAGATCCGGCAGTTAGGACTCGAGGTGGCGCTCCATAAGTCCGAGGCCATGAGCTTTTACAGCCAGCGGAATGCACCACCTGCAGGTGGGTCCCGAATAACGGCAGGAGGGGTTACCATTGGCGTCGACCTCTCGCGTTCGGCTTTAGTTCAGGCCATGGTGCGGAGCAAGAGGCACTGGGAAGCCGTCTCCTCCTTTTGCGAAGTCGTCATGCTAGCGCGGAGCGCATGAGGGAACGATCCTCCTCATGCCCCAGACGCTGCAGGGGACGCTCCAGGCGTTGGGGATCGCGAGATGACCTTCAGCCACCGTAAGCGCGGGTCTGCGGACGGCGAGCAAGGGTAGCTTGTCGCCCGATCAGAACCAGACCTAAGCGTACGGCGCGTAGCGTACTGCGCGCACCTCAAAGAGACATCTGACCACCACAGATGGGGCCCGAGAGCCGTTGCCAAGCCGGGTTGCGGGTGCAAGCGAAATGATGTACCGCGGCCTGGCTCGGAGCAGGGGAAGGTACGGGGGGTTTTTAGTCAGTAAGAGTCTGACACTCCCTCTTGCCCAACCCAGGACAAGAGGGGTCATATGATGATTTTCCCACTTATAAATAAAAAAAAAAGATGCCACTGATGAGCTGCTTAATAAATTAGATCGGCTTCAGAATTTAAGTATCCGTTTTATTTTCGGCTTGCGTAAATACGCACACATTTCTGAATTCCGCAGTAAGTTAAAGTGGCTCCCCATCCGCTTCCACCGGAATGCATGTTTTAACGCTAATGTACAATATGTTCAAACATTCTTCTCCCCCGTACCTACTTGAGCGTTTTAAATTTTCCTCTACCAGAATACTTCCTTTTCGCTCTTGTGTTACACAAAATCCTCTTGATATCCCCTCCTTTAATACAAAATTTTTCCGTAAATCCTTCTCTGTCCTGGGTGCACAACTTTGGAACACACTATCACCTCCTGTCTACAAAGAGAGTCCAAGTGCACCTGTATTTAAACATCGACTTAAGAGACATCTTCTGTCACTTTCACTATCTGATATGTAATGTTTATATACCTATACTATTTGTATATATTTATGTGTATATTTATATATATATATATATATATATATATATATATATATATATATATTTTATGTATATATCTATGTATGTACAATATCTAAATTTCCTTTTATTATATATATATATTTTTGTATGCTTATATATAAATCTCTGTATTTATTTACTTTTTTCCTTCTCTATTTTATTGTACCTACTCCACGCTGTCTCATTTAGTTTCTTTTATCAATAGGGTTTCTGGTAGAGATCTCTTTTAAGAGATAACTTATCCTTTGTACATCACTTTCCTTTTGTAAATTATTTTGTAACTCTTGGTACATAAATAAATAAATAAATATGGCGCCATACGTAACTTTACTAAGAAAATGAGATCTTTATTCAAATATACTTAAATATTTCCCTTTTTTTTTCTTATTTCTATTAATTTGAATAAACTAAAAATAAAATCAAATAAATAAAATAAATTTTAATAAATTTAAATTAAGAAAATAGAATAATAATATAATAATAAAATCTGGAGGTTTAAAGTGGGTCAAAATCGCGCCCAAAGAAGTCGGTTACAAACAAACATACACACATACATGTGAAGCTAATAAAAAGCTAATAATAAAAAATTAACCCTTAACCACCTAGCTGAAGTCTCAGAGACCGCAATGATTTTTCAAATTCAAATATTTCTGCGTGTGAGCGTCGTGCATTTTCTACACACCACTAGATGTGGCGCCAGCGCTCGGCGAGTGTGTACGTGCGCCTGTTTGGCCAGGGCAAGTAAAATAAGTTCGCCAGCTGTCTCCATGACCGCACATAGGTTGTAGTGTGACATGACGGCGGTTGATTGACTTTTTATTATAATTATTTATTATTACTGTTTTAGAGTCAAAATGAGTAAAAATGACCAAAATATTGAAAGATGGCTTTAGCAAGAGTTCTCGGACGAAGATGACATTTCTGGCGAGGATTGCAGCGACGTCGAACCTGATGTAACCGTTGATCAAGAGCAGGCTGAAAATAGCTTAGCGACACCAGCAACCCCTTCAAGAACACGATCTATATCCAAGTCTCCAGAAGAAAGCGACTTGTTGGAAGATAATATTCCGCTTTCACGCTTGCAGTCCAGAGGTAGGCCAAGGAAAAAAAAAAACTAATAGTAATCGTTTTCGCTGGTCATCTGTGCCTAACGTCATTCGTTCAAAGACATAATATTGTACAGCATAATATTGTACAGCAAACGCCGGGTGTATAAACAGCATTTCGCAGTATTTTTAATAACTTTACTAGACCACTTGATATTTGGAGTCTCTTATTTACGGATGAGATGTTGGACAAAATTGTACTACACACTAATAATAAAATAAAACTAATGAAATCAAAATATAAAAATCAAGCATGTGTTCATGGATCTTACAGAGCTCAAAGCATTTATAGGATTATTGTTTTACTCTGCTATTTTCAAAGAAAATCATGAGCACCTCATGGTACAGCTCTGATGGCACAGGAAGAGATATTTACAGTTGCATAATGAGTAAGAACAGGTTAGAAGTTCTACTTTATACCATTCGATTTGGTGATGCAGAAACTAGAGAGCAGCGTCGTCAAGTGGATGCCGCTGCTCCTATTTCAGCTATTTCAGAACTTTTTCATTATTTTTTTGTCAGTTTGTAAATCCTTTTTAGTAGGTTCATTTTATGACAGACAATGGACATTCTTTGTTACATGTGTTAAGTTTTGGTTTAAATAGCGTTAGAACTTTTGTTTTAATTGCAACGGTTTCCGCGTTTATTAACAAAACGATTCCATAATAGTGTCACAAGCTGTAATGTGATATTTAATTAACGTTTAATGTCCGGCTTGAATATTACCTAATAGCTTTCAGGTATTTTAATAAAACTAATAATTCTTTATCACAATTACATATATGGTTTAAGGTATAAGATCACTCATTCCTCTATATCACATGTTACTAATTAAGTCATTAGTCCAGTTAGTGAATTGCTAATAGCTAGAACATTGTACAAAAGAGACAGAATATTACTTACAAAGTATAAGCCCTCGTTGAAACACAAAATATACTCAAAATTTTGTGCACACTTGCTGAAGTCTGCGGGGACCAAACGATAAGAATTGACTGACTGTAGCATTAAACACATTAAAACACTTGGGAGTTTTTTTTTAAACTACCTTCTCATAACTTCTATTTATATTTGCAACAGTGATTCAATTCACAAATAAATATTAACTATTATTAAACAACTTACGACTACAATTCATTAAATCATTACAATATCTAACACAACGATATATACTTATAAATATATCGAACACTACTTGATTTTCTAGCTCCAGAGTCATAATACAAGATTATAATTACTTATATATTTATTACCTTATATTAGCTTCATGCCAACGACGTTTTCACTTCCGAATAACCGGAATGGAATTCTTCGTGAAAAATAAAACATAAAATTAAATATAACGACACACATACTTGTTTATTTTTAAAACGTATTTTAATATTAAATCGTTTTTGAAATTTTCAGTATTTCAACAAAAACATCTAAATGATAATAATGCCAAGATCTACTTCATTTAGTTTATTAATTTGTTGGTTTGTTTTTGGTAAAAAAGCAGCCTTTTTTAAAGCTTTTTATATCATTTTTAATTGAAACCATAACTTCGTATACGTCTGGCGAAGTCGTGTGCTGAGATTCTAGAATCTTAATACATTTCATAAATAAATTTAAATTATTACGCACAAATGCAAACGTAATATGTTCAGGTCGTCATTACTTTAATAAGGAACGAAGGACCAAATACTGTTATTGCACTCATTTTCACGCTCTTCATTAAAATATCTTTGATAGCATTCGTTCAAGCAATACTTTCCACAGCTGGTAATAAAGTGGTCCATCCAACGGACATACAGCGAAGTACAACACGATATTCTTGATTAACAAAAGTAAAGCACTCTTTCAGCACCTCATCCCTCTTGTCACTTTTTGAAAATTCTTCAAAAACTTTAAGCTCAAGGCTTTCAAGGCCGCGACGTAGTAAAATAATTTCATACAATATTTTACAGCTTTACACAGGACATAACAATTGCAGTTTGCTTCGACAATTTTATGATTGAACTTTTCTAGTGCTCCGATTAAAGAGTCCATGACAGACTGTTATGTTTCATCAGGTTCTTCATAAAAATCTACACTAGTAGTAAACTACACCGTTTCTGTCTTCAAGTAATGTGGTCTACAGATAATAACTTGTCCACTCGATAAACGATATTTGTTTTCACTTTTCCAGAATAGGATACTGATAACAACAAAACCTTATAAAACAATTTAGGTTTTGGCCTCGAACTGCACTTAAAATGTCCGTTATTTTGTTTGATCGTATTGTGGAGATTCTAGTAAAATTTATTACGAAACAGTAAATAAAATCCTTTGAAGTATTGAGCTGGTGATCATTTTTTTCAGCTAACCAAATGATTTTAATATTTTCACTTTAAATATTAGCAAGACCAAATTTAAGGCATCTGGTTTTCAGATACTAGATTATACATGTACAAAAAAAAACCCTAAACGGTATGTGGCGGACTGCTATATTATTTCTTTTATTATTTTTTTTAATAAGTATATTACAATGGAAAATATTATAAACCTAGGTTCAAGCATATTAACTGTCTTTAGAGACATTTCTCATGAATATAAAATTGAATAATAAATAACAAAAAAAAAATTAATTTTCAAAAGTCATTGTTTCAACTTCATTAAATAAACAGTTAATATTTATTTAATATACTAATTTATTAAATCATATAAGGAGGTCAGGTTATCGAACAGCAAGGGACCGGTTGTAAAGGCGGACACTCAAAACTCACTATCACAATGAGTATCGATTTTTGGAGACGTATGTTGTAGAAACAAAGTCAATTTCATTTTTGTTTATTTAATAATAAAATTTATTACAATTTTATGTACGGATTTAAATATGGTCGTCTCAAAACAGTCTTCTATGAAATTTCAAGATTAATCGAAGTTTGGATTTCCCCGAAATAGAGATGTCTACAAAAGGAATAAAGTAACTGACGAACACACTGTTTTTAAATTTCTAATTACATCAGACAGGTTACAATGTTTGAAAAACAGATGTCGCTAAACTGGAAGGTGTAAGGAACAATAAACGTTAAAGATAAATGTTTATATAATAACATGTGTGTGGTACATTTTATATACGCAAAGAAAGGTTATCTACAGGGCCGGTACCCAAGAGATCTATTTAACTTAATAAAAAAAACATTTTGTCAATATCTTAGGTCTGTTTGTTTGTTGCAATATAATTCTGTCACACAGTGGCGTAACTTTTCAAACTTGCCAGTAATGTTATTACACTTTATAGTTCCACATAAGTCGCCATATTTGCCACCCCGCAAATATTCAGTCCTCTTCTTATCCTTAAAAAAAGTTTATTGGTTGTGTTGGTCATTTATTAATTATTTTTACTCTACTACTATCTTTACGTTCAAAGCAAACAGTCACCTCATGTATCCGTTTTCCCCCCACTGCTCTCCCCACCAGTTAAGTAGTATCCAATAGTCTGGCGTGTATCCCACTAGCAACATGGCGTGGTTGAGGTGCCAGGAGACGCAGAATGGATCATCGTATATGCCACTTCTGAATATCATAAGAACTTATTTAATTTTTTATACCACAAGTAACAGGAACTTCTCCTATCAATGTGAATTTTAATCATCGGCTTGTCTTTGTAATAAACTAATCATGTTAAGTTTGTCTAACTTTAAAACGGTTTTGTTTGTGAGTTTTCTATCATCTCAACATTCTTGGAAGCTTAAAGAGAATTAAACAGTATCAATAGTTTTTGTATAATTTTCTAATGTTCACATTTTCTAATGTTAGACATAAACACATTGGCTCGGGACACACCACCACCCACCAGGGAGGCCCAGGTGTCTCAAAATGAGAGTAAGACGCAAATCACCTAAAATAAATGTTTTATTAATCCAGTTTAAGAAAAATATCATCAGAATCCATTTAGTAGTTTCTTGGTGTTAGTTCTCTGTATCCCTCAATATTAATTAAAAATACTGAAAAATTTAAGGATTTTATATAAAAACACTATACTCTATGATAAACTAAGGGTAAGTTCATCACACGAGAAAAATATACTATTTTTTACATTCGTTATCATCTCTATCATTTATCAACACACATGCTAAAACAAATTAGTCATTTATAATAAAAGTGTATAAATTAATTTTAGCAAGTTTTGTTAAAGTTGGTATACCTTTGATCTGGAATGAATATGAGTTTTAATCGGAGCTCAGTCCCGCCCCCCTTACCTGTATAACTGGAAGGTGAACGGCGCTGCATTGACGGCGACGGCTAGTGGTCCGAGCGTGGCCAGTGCTCGCTCCATGGCTGCTTCGTCTCCCGGAGGGAGGGAGGACCAGCGCCGGACGCGGGCCGACACGGACTCACTGTTGTAATGACAAGCGCCTCTCTACCGCACATACATACATTACATGTGTTTAAATAACAAATAAATTGTACTTGAGTGTTATTGTTTCTGACGTTAAGTGGAAATGTAGCCGTGGCTGGTGGGCATACCATCTCAAGAAAAGTAAATTTTCACCATTTTTATAGTGCGTGTGGCACAAATATTAAATATAATGTTTTTCGATTATTCTACGCGTATTTTATTATTTTAAAAACCACATACTCCCGACCCTTCGTATTTCGTATCACGGACAGACGAGATGTGAATGAAAGGCACAAATATTATACGTAGGAAGAGTATATTTGTAAAGTCCTTTGGAAGCTATCAGGAAACTCTTTTAAATAAAAGATAAATCCTACCCATACACTTTTACAAAGAAAATACTAAATGGAATTAAGGATGTAAAAACTCTTAGTTGTACGCTCGTGGCGTAATGTGAAAACAAAACAAAGGAAAACATTTATGACTTGGACCGATATTCTAGTTCTTGTGCCAATGATTCTCGTAAGACCTCATAATAGACTAAATATCCTCAAATAATAAAAGTTTACCTTAACCTCCCGACGTGCTTAATAAGTAGGCTAGAAGGATGGATTAAATATTAAAGTGGTCTTTATAAAACTTGAATATACCTATAAGAAGTGACGACACGAAGAAGCATCACATATATCAAAGTCTTCACTTACTTGACCGATGTAAGGGTAATATGTCTCCCTGATGAGACCATCCCTCGCCACGTACCTCAGAGCCGCTTGTAAGGAACCTCCGTCGCAGCCGAAGTTGCCATCCTTAAAACTACAATCCACTATCTGCTGCGGGCTGGAAAATTATGTAACCACCTCACTTTATAAGGAAAATAACACGAAAACAATCCACCGGCCTTGTAACAAGCAGTTACTGTACAATAACCTCAACTCCCTCCAGTCTCCGTGTCGCTTGTAGACTTGAGCCTGAACAGCGTGTGTGATGGCGAAGGCGTAGCACGCTCCACAGTGGAACTGCTCCTCCAAACGAGGACGGAAACCCTTCTCCCGCCAGTCCACCTGATCGAGTTATTGTTATTACTCGTGCTTAAGTTATGAACTAACTTCAGATGAAATTATGAAAGAAAAATGTTAATTACATTAGGACGAGCTAAATACGTAGGAAAAAAACAAAACAACATTTTTGGGGCTCAATGTGTTTAGAAAAACTGAATAAATGACTATAAAATTTAAAAGTTAATATATATGTTTTAAATATCAATATATTTTTCGATTGTGTATATAATAGTATGTAGTTGTAAGAGTAACCCTCTCTGGCAGTCGGGTGTCAAAGGTGTTCCGGTAGGTCGTCCTGCGGCGGTCCTCTGCCGGGTCGAACAGGGGTAAGGTTCTGATCAGTTTCAACAACTGCTTGATGTAACTAAATATGGACTGAAATACAAGTAATATTATGTTATGTTATACCGATTTTATTTTAAACACCACAATCCATGTAATATTACAAATCAATAAATCCTTCCAACAAATTTACAACGCTAATGTACCGCTGCTCTTACAAAAGTCACGACTGTCTCATGTGTCCACAGCTTTTAACATTACCTGTTCGTAGTTTGCCTCTCGTAATGAATATATTCCCTCACCCAGTCCCCGAAGTGGTTCAGGTGCAGTGTGTACGCCTGTTTGCCGGCGAGGTACTCCTGGTTGTGACCCGCCACCCTCTTCATATTGCTTCTCCAAGTCGATAACGCTGACCTCTCGTGAAACCTGCTCTGATACTTTTTATTGTATTTCGTCTGTAAGATATTAAACTTTAGTACCTCTCTCTCCGTTAAAGCACACTGTTTGTTTGCTTCTGTATATAATAATATACAATATTAATATTAATGTTCTAACTCACTTTATACTCCTCCCAGTGTACGTCCAGCAAATTTTCAGGAACTCGAACAATATAATCCTTTCTATATTTGCATTTCTCTCGACTTCTTTGCACTCCACTTTCATTGAACGGCGACAGATAATCTCTAGTTCTGGCAGTTTTTTTAAACAGCGGTAAAGAAGTCATTTTAAAAGTTTCTGTATTCGAGTATTGTTCTTCCAAATCTGGAGCTAAGCAACGTTTTATTAATTTATTTCTATTTAGATGACATCTCGGTTTAAACATGGTTTCGTTTAACGGAAAATGTCCGTTTACAAGTGAAATGAACACTAGGAATATAAACATGTTCAGATTAATTAATTATAAACAATTATAGAATAACAGCGTCCGAGTTGTCGCTGAGAAATCCGAGAGTAGTATAATAAGAACTGTTTAGATTAAGACATTTTAAGATTCAGTGAATTCTCTACCTTATTACTGCAATAATATTGAGTAAAATCATTATCATGGTATATCTGCTTACGCCGCGACCTGTATTTAAAACGTAAAGTAAGCAGATACTTACATATTTCAAAAAAACAAAAAGACATTGTTAAATATAATGTATATTTTTTTCTGCTGTCGGTCTCATTTACATTGCCTATATTGTTTGTTTGTTCTTAGCCTTAATAATTATATATTTCAAGATAGTTCTAACTTATCGTCATAACATAATATTTTTATCAGAAAACTGTTTCTTTGTTACATAAGTATTGAACGTTTTAAAGTTATCAATCAAGTACCTAATCTCTACCGCTGTCGTTGTAATTTTACCTTATTTATAAGGACATTTACTTTACTTTCTATGCTTTAGGTGTTAGATTTAACCTTTACATTAGTAAACATTAAACGAGTTTTTATATTGACTTCGTAAGATACTTTATGTATATTTTACTCACATTCTTATGACTTATAATGTACGTAGCAATACCACGATGAATGATGATCAAACTAACCCAAAGTAAGTGTTTTTGTTACATAGTTAACAAAGTTCAAACAGAAGGCAACAGATATCCTCAATACACGATTGAAAATATAATTTGCATCATTCGAAAGTTTTCCAAAGGGTTCTCCTTGACAAGTCTCGAGTGCATCTCTACGGATGAGTCTGAACTTACTATGTGGCACTGGTTTTATCCATGTAGATCAGTATGTTAAAAATTATCATTTTTTTTAATATCATTTCAGACACACAACATTAACTTTTGAGGTTCCAAAACTCTTGTAGAAATGAAGTAAATCGCATCATTTTAGTGAAATTGAAATGCAAAGCAAATAAATATGTTACAAGTTCTTTTTTTCTCTTTTTTTGTCTTTCATTTATCGAGAATAGTTTTATTAAAATTAAGTAAGGAATCAATTTATTTCACATATTATTTTTATATAACAGTATGCCGAGTCCAACTCTTGTTGAAATATTTCCCATTTGTCATCAAATAGCTCAATACAACAATGTGCGAACATTAAAATTAAGAACTGTCAATGCGTCGTATGTAGCGGGACGTTGCAAACTCAGAGTAAGCGTGTTATAGGTACATCAGAATTCGGTTAGAAATACGGAAATCATTTCAGAAACATTGAAGTTATATGTTCAGTGATCAAAATGAAACGGATCTGTCTTAGCCTTGCCTGAACAAAGATTACTTATATCAAGCTGGATGGAGGGTTGAGGTGGACGATTTAGTGTGATGTATACTCAATAGATCACTAATATCCAAACGCAAGTCAAGTAGCGCGATAACAAATTCATCTCCATTGCAATATTGTTCTGACGAATAGAACCATTCTAGTTCATAAATAAGTAATTTCAATTTTAGTGATTTAAATAATATTACAAATTTATAATTTAGTTTCTGGATAAGGCCTCTTCTAAGAAACATTAATCCCACGCGATAAATCCGCTAAGCCACCTACGTGAAAATCAAATAAGCTGTTATAACTGTATAACTTCTCACAATTCTTATCAAAGTAGTCTCTACGATGATTCGAGGTATGCTGAAATGCTTCTGTTACTACTTCATGATCTCACGTTCTTAAGAATTGATAGTTAAAGGTTAATAAATAACTTTTTTCACGGCTCGTCGATTTGTGCGTGAGAATGGCTACGCCTGTTGTGGACGTCGGAGCACCTGATGTATTTACGTAAGACTGACGGTGGACCTGCAATCGTAACGTTAACGAACCATGTCTTACTAAACTTGTAAATACAAAATGACTATATTTAACAAGTTTTGTTAGTTTACTTTACAACGCTTGGAGTTCATTTCGTTGTCGCTATGCCAAGTTTAATCGCATTCTTATTTAAAAACATTACATATCCAATATTACACGGATAACTACACGCCTTACATTTATAAAGCCAACACTACAAACATTTACACGACTATTTCAGAATCATACACAACGAATGCATCTACGTGCCACAGCAAATACTTTTACGTTCAGAAGAATAAATAGCTTAAAAAATACTAATTACAAACAAAACAATTTAATGATTCTTACAATTTATTGAAATAACTTAACTAAAAGGTTTTTTAATCACACTTATACACGATGATGATTGATACCTCACAGAATCTAACAATATGATTATCAGATGACTCACGCTGTGTAATTTATAGAGCTGCGACTGTACCGACCGCAAGCAATGAATAGACTCGACACAGATCTTTTTAAAAATAAGTAGTGGGTAGTTTAATAAATCAAAGCGACGGGTCGCTTATTATACATACTGAACACAACAATACAATTTCTTACTTTAAGTTAATAACTAAATATATGTATTTTCCCCTACTTAAACGGACAAACATATTGCTATTATACCAATTTGTCAAGAACTCCGATCCATTACTATATTTACTATCCGTATTCGGATCTCTAAGGCTTTTACATAATATAGACCACGTATCTGTATCACATTCACAAACCGTAGAATTAAGGCTGTCATAAAATCAAACCGGCGATACAGGAAGAGTCGTTTGCTTTTATGATTCAAAATTGTTAGTGATAATTATTTAAAATTATTTAAAATCTGATGTCCTTTGTAATTCTAAGCTTATTGTTATTTCTTATGATAGTGAACTAGCGCCATCTGGATATTTGTTATAATAGTGTAAATTAATGTTGATAATGTTTCTGTACAGTAATTTAAATATCCAAATACTTAACAATTGGTTTTATAATTCATAATGAGAGCCTCAGCATGTTTTACGTAATGTTCAGTGTTTTTTATAATTTAATGGAAACTCTTATGAGGGAAACTAGCGCCATCTATATGATATTGTAACTTACCTTCACCTAAAATGTTACCTTTGGATATTATAAATAGGATGTAAGTGCTAGACTGGGGATTCTGTTACGAGCTGTGGAGCAATAAACATCTGAGTGGAAGTGCTGCCTAATTTATTTCTAACAAAATATACGTGGCATAAATCATAACATATCAAAGATGGCAGTTCTTCTAGCTCGCTTACATCTGAGTTGTCATATAATTAATATTGACCGACCGTTGGCTTACTTGCACATCTGCCATATTCCTGTGTCATCCGGATATTTTCAGGCTGCAAGTACTTTAATCAAATACAAAATGATAGAGTAGTTGTTTATTACAAATAAAACGTCAACATACCCATTAAAGAACAAATCTTCCTTGAGTGGACTTCCTCCGTTTTGGCCACTTTGGGTAACCGCACGGCAATCTTAAGTTTGTACAGAACACCGCCTCATAGCGACAAAGGCCTGTTCCTTTCCTCATTAGACAGTACTTCGCAAAGCATATTATTTTTTACGAATGTTATAATTAAGGGTGACCTGAACATTTCTATAAATCATAACAACATTGATCGAAATGGGAAACGATACGGCACATCACCAGTCACTCGTGGCCTGCTAGCTGTCCACAAATAAATCACACGACCCAGTAACGGATTTTGTATAAATCATGTCTTAATCAAATCAAATTGCCCATTGTTATCTTAGTCCCCCAAGCAACCCTGACAGATCATCACTCAGTGTCATTAAATATGAAACAAAATACTACCCGGCACCACACTACGTCGGCGTTAACTAAAACTAATTATAAGGGAATTGGCGGACAAATTTTACAAATTGACTTCATCTAGATGCTTCCATCAGAGAACAAAAATATTAACTTGAAACTTTACAACAAATAGTAAAATCTAACACATCTATCTCTCAAATGACGCCAAGAGCGAGCAATGACTAACGCCAGGTTTAGCAATACAGTTACAGTTGTAGAACTGAAGACAACAGCACTAATATACCACAGAGAGGTGATACAGCGGCAGACCTGCTAGAGGCCGCTTGGGGCCGCTAGAGGCCGCTGACCAAACCAGTTGTAGTATATTTGTAAAGACGTAATAATTCCAGACAATACAAAAATAAAACACATTCAACACAATTCAATATTTTATTAGATAATAAATTTATTACACAGATACGTCAGGAGGACAATAAAAATATATAAATAAATAATAAAATTAACTAAAACAACGATCACTACAAAGGAATCGACGAAGTTGAGAAGACGGTTAAAAATCACACTTTCATAGATAAATGCAAGCAAAAATATGTACAAGGAACAGTTGGCATGGTCTACTTACGGCTACCACTAACATCTAGACTAATAATACTTCGTTAATACCAATCTACACTATACATACAGTCTGACTACTGACTTTGTTCACTCACATGTTGTAAACATGACCTTATCCATATACAATAGTCCATGTTCGCAGCTGAGCACATATCATTACAGATTATCACAATTCTGGTGACAGAACGCCCGCTCATTGAATATTTAATATCTTGTTGGTTCGAAACGAAAAAGTCGCCAGCGACCGACGAAGTGTCCTCTAACTAACACTTTATATAAATTATAAGGACAATACACATGTGATTTTTAACCGTAAAATCAGCGATGGTTTTTTTGGCAAACGTCTCGTCATGATAATGTAAATGTAAGTTGCGTAGCAGTTCAGTGATAACCAAGGCCGCATTGAAATACAACGCAACAATAAAATGTTTACTTAGAAATTAAGTTCCGACCTTGCGTTAATCCGCCAACTCGATATAATGAGAATCGGTTCCAGACATGAAATTTGCCAAAAAGTCTAAGCTCTGTTATAATATGAGTTGTATTAACATAATGAGTTCAGATGAATTTTACCTAAAATCCCTTTGACTCCTTGAGTTCAGTCTGCTCAGAGTGATCTTGGAAGCACCTCACATTACATTCGTTCCGTCAATTCGACTAAATTAAACTATTACAGATTTCTCTGAAGAACCTTCCTCATCACAAAGACGGTTTCGTTTCTCGACGCCGTTATAATATATTTAATCTAATTATAAATTATCACTTTGATAGTATACTTCTGATGAGCATCCACTGTTGAGCAGCTTACTGTGTGTGTGACCTTTCCAGCGGTCGGTGCCGACACGCGACAGCGTTTGTGGCGGATGTAATGTGTGACATCTCTATATGTCGAGTGGTGTGTGTCTGGTCAGTGAGGTATCAGAGGTGTAGTCGGTGGCGAGGTGTGTTCATATTCACCGCAGTCTCGTGTCCGAGGCTCCGTTGATAGACCTCAGCTCGGTGTAGGGGCGCTTGAGGAGCTTCAGATCCTCGCCGGTGACGAGGGGAGTGTAATCACGACGCTTCCTGTACACCATCACACTGAAATACACATGCAAATAATTATATTACTAACAAAATATATTTACAGACATAACAAGACGCTTGGCAAATACATAAAGTATCTCTCTTCTCTAGTTGAGGTTCGGTATCCGCATCTTACATCGTCATACATCGGATCTTTACAGATCTGTTTCTTTATTGATACTTAATAAAATGGTAATATTCTTTATACAGGTTTTAAAGAAGCTTTTTCTTCGGATCATAGACATTAGCTTGAAAACGGTTTAACACTTATTCCATATAGTATGACGATCGCATTTGTTTTGACCCAATAATTAGAAAATGAAAATCGTTATGAGAAATTATAACAAAAAATATAAATAACCGATACAATTTGATTTAAATATGTCAATAATAAATACAAATATTGAGATGACAAACGTAAATTACAAAAAAAAATATCACTGTGTTGTAACTGAGCAATGTATTTTAAACTCGTTAATAAGACTCAAATATCAGAAAAAATATGCGCGAACGAGTGAAAATACAAATACACTTTTCAGGGTCACTTGTTGACAGCCAAGTCGAACCCTGAATAGTTCCTTCCACTCTACCCCTACCCCTCGACCGGCGACATGCGACATGCGATAGACAAGTAATTTTGAGACGGTACTGCGGTGTAACCATCACGGATAGTGTCCAGTGTCCAGAAGTGTATTTCCTTAACCGAATGCGTAATTTTCTAGTTTGAACTATTAAAACCTCAGTGCTGTGTGGCACCTGTGTGCTGTTTAATATACAATTCTGCTTTGTGTTGATTAAAAGATAGTAAAACTGATATTTGTTTAGGCGGGGGACGTCACGTGCTGTGTTCTAGAAACTTGTTTATGACAGACGATTATAAAATGGAGAGGAATACTCATAAAATGCGTCAGAGCAGTAAACAATACATTAATATACAATAACAGCGTTATGAGGTTGTATGACGGTGCATATTGTTATGCTGAACCGTTATGATTTTTACTTTTTTTAAATTAAGCCGAATTTTTAATCTCATGACAGTTTTCTCTACATGATTACCACTAAAATGAATGTTTCCTTGTCCCTGTCAGGAACAATATAAACACGCTCACCACAAACATAAGGGTTAACAATCATCCTTTTCGCTTCAATGACTTCTCCCTAGTTGAGTACCAAAGTCAAACACACCGAGGCCGAGACACACGCACCGCGCGAAACATTCCTCAATATAGTTTGACTGGAAGCAGATCCGAACCCAACAACAGTTATGTAACGAACTTTTTTTGCTCTAACTATTTACAGCTATTTTTGAGATCGTGGTTACCATCAACTTGTGCACAAAGGTGAGATAATTGAGCGAGCGACACGCTCCGCTACACTCCTCAGGCCCCGCCCTCCCAGGTCCTCGCCGCTCAGTCAGTCCACGACGGTCCACACGGGTACAAGTCAGCAGTATTCATTGTATTATTTAAATATTCCGTTATCAGCGAGGACTATTAAGATCTACCCATATCATATTACGTGAGTGATCCCTTCTTATCGATAATTTTATTTTTTTAATGAGGTGAAGTCATTCGAAGTCCATCCTTATCGTTTATTAATTATTACTTTTTTAAATTTCGGCGTTTTATTAAAGTCGTTAGTAAGAACGAAAAGCAAAAAACGGAGCCGCGAGTCAAAGGCGACTGATAGTTTCCCGCCTCGGTGTTAAAAATCTTTTGCAAGTTCTCAATAAACGAACACCAACCGTTCATGTAAAATATATACTGTAAAGATTCTGAAGCCTCAATGAGTTACTTTTATTACAGAGACGTCTGTTCCTGAACCTCCGAGGGGAGAGAAACACAGACGAGTCTATACCAGATGGCAATATTTACTTATTTGTTTGATTAAAGGCTGTGGTGTAGTATTATGTATTATTTGTATGTGATTTTGAATAAATATTGCGAGTGTTTTAGTTTCATTTGACACCTTCCCACGAGTTAGTGTGCGCACACGATACGGTTAAGCCCTTGGTCAAATACAGATATCACTATAATAATTAAGGAGATTATGAAAGGTAGAAAGGAAATCATCACAATGAATTACAACAAAGAAAGTATTATAAAGATGAATTTGTTACGGATATAGAAAATATATCGTTGAAAAATATGGGATGAACGTGTGAGGATAACCTAATTTAAACTTCCATGTGATCGTATATTTCCACAATGCAATGAAATAATTAACATGTTAACAGGAAATAATACAAAAAAATATGATACGCTAGATGTTATGAAAAACACCACACATCATTAGAGGGGAAGTAAAAAAAATAATGAAACAGATGACGTCACGACCTGTAGCAACAATAAGGTTGCAAGTAATAATGAAGATAATACTCGAGAGAGAGAGAAAACTACTCCGCAGAGGAGAATATACGATTATGATTATGACGAAGACCTGTTTAATAAAATCTAGTAGCATGGTAAGTACTAAGCTTTGAGTTGTAAACAGTTTACCAGAAAGTCAGGAAAACCAAACGAGCTAGTTCTAATCTTGCAATGAATCAATGCTAACTTGAAAACTCGTGACACTCTAGTTAGAAATACGTGTGTATGCTTAGGACGAGTTTGCTTCTTAACACTACAAGCGATGCGTTTTCTCTTTCACATTCAATAGATTACGGTAATACTGTAATGTGAGGAGACGCTTCAATGAAAACTCTTAACACTTCGTGTGTAGTGAGATAATGCCGAGTTGGACCGAGCACGCTGGACTAAATAGTTATATTTGCACAATAATCTTAACAAATACTGCGTCATATGCTCATATTTATAGCGAATAGTCTGTTATTAAGGAAGGAAAACAAGATACGAGATAAAACATTTTGTTTAAAAAACCTTAAACTTTTTTTACATCTTGAGTATGTCGTAACGTTTCAACGAATATCGCGAGTGGCGATTTTTTTTTGACAGCTGACCGCGACTGAGTTCATGGAACTCTGTATTATTTATAGTATTTCGTACACCAGTCATCAGGGAGTCGAGGGACCAGTTCACGTCTCCCCGTCAGGAGTACTGTGAAGGTGATTCGGTTCGTATGCCTATCATAGTTACAAATATTACGTAGTTTGAGAGTGTGAAACACTTTGTATGCTAACTGTGTAAAGAGTTTATGTAACGATTCGTGTACAATAATATTATATGTTGGAGGAATTTGAATAAGAAAAAGAAATATATTGAAATATAATAAGCGTCTTTTATTGTAATAATTAAGTAGGCATCAGGATGCGCGGACATTCAGTGTGTTCATCAGCTGTTTTTAATGGTTACATATAAATTCCCAGTTTATGTGTCAGTGTCGATGCATGTACAGTTAAAGGATGTGATCTCTTAGTGTGTAAGATGAGCTCTCGACTGTTCTGTCCAGTACCCTATCCATCACTGACTGATGATCCACTCCATCAGTGCGTGTTTCCTGTCTGTCTTTGTCAAGGTGAGTGACGTCATCACTACCTACTAATAATAGATTTCAAACCTGTGTCTGTATATGTATGGGTGTCTGTGTGTCTGTGTCGTCCGTAGATTGACCGAACAATGGAAACTATTAAAGTGGAAAATTAATGTTTTTTATTAATTGGACCTAGTTGTAAGAATAAATTTTATCAAAGTAAAGAGAAATCCTTTATTAAATACGTAATCAAAATGAACGCTAGGTACATAAATCATTAATGTAAGGCGGTTATAAATCGTTGAGATGTCTGATAACAGAATTACATCGAGATAACTCCTATTGTAATACCAATATACACGCGCCAGTTTGTGTGTCTATCTGTTGTACACTTCAAGACAAAACCTACGAAACCAAAATATGTCACGATCCCAAACGATAGCATTAATGCTAAACTGTAGGAGTTCCAGAGTGAACTGAGTGAGTGACAGAGTGATAACCAAGCGAGGACAGCCGGGGGCAAACGTATGTGGTTGGAATTAAATGTAATGGGTTTATAGAACGGGATGAGACGTAGACGATTACGCTGAGGCGAGATGGGGCTCATTAAGGGAACACGTGTCGGATGGAACTTATACGATTACATCAAGATATCAAGAGACAAATAAATGACACAACTCGTCGTTATGAACAATAAATATGATTCAATAAATTATTATCATTCATGGATTTACTCATACGGTACACGAGAAGGGACCGAGACGAGCTGAGCCTCCGTGGACCGCTCTGATGTATAACATTACATACTTTTTGTAATTCATAACGGAGGTCTCTTTGAACTATTTGATAAAAAAACGGCAACGAAATAAAAAATAATTCTATATTTCTAACAGCCTAATATTACACTAACATGAAAATCATGAAGTTAACCTAGTTGTATCGGTAACTCTTGTGGATCATAGTTGTAACGTGTTTATATCAACACATCATGAACTCTCTCCGTGTGTCTGCATTGTGTGTCTTTACTGAACTCTCCTTGCATCAATACACTCGCTAGAATGTACCGGACATATGGATCCTAACAGAGGGATTTCCCACAGGAGGATGAGGGATATAATTAGACTTTATATTTTTGGTGGACGTTTTAGAGAAATATGTTTTTTTTTTAATGTACTCATAAAAACAAATTAACTGATTTAAAAACATAACACAAAAAGCATAAAATGATAAAATTTATCACGTCTGATTCGCAAAATTAAAATTGACAATAGTGTTGGGGTAAAAGAGTTCCTGGGATCTCGATACATATTATCCGCCTCGGGATCCGTATCCGCCCATAACCATGTTAGGACGAGCCCGCACGTCGCTGACCGGGCCTACGTATCAAGGGAACTGATGCAGGATGGCCAGTTACATAACGTTTCGGTAGCTACACGCGGCTCCTCAGTTAATATCTATCATTTTTTGGGAATTTTACATGATAAGTGATATACTCGTAAATATCTTTATATAAACTAACGTACAAACATATAATAATAAAATAAGCTCGGGAGCGTATTGTATCCCCGCGGGCGTCGCACACGATGTGAACCAGGTTTAGTTTTTGTTTGTATCCAAGTAATAAGTGAATAATCTTACATTAACAGCTTCTGCAGCTTAACGATAGCTTTAAACCACCAAAGAATATAATCTGAAACAAGAGAAAAAAACATGTAATCATTTCTAAACGGTTCACAGGAAGGAAGTTAGTAAGGAATCGGAGTACACCCCGCAAACCCTCGGCCCTCGGCAAACCTGCGAGGAGATAAAACTACACAGGAATAAGTCGGCGCTACGACGAGCCCGCGGCACAGACGCTGTGGATAACGAGTCGACAAAAAGCGACATCAAGTCAAGGGCCGGCGATCAAAGGCTTCTGCCTCCACGACTACAGTTGTATGGACTTGGGTCAATCGTTAGCTCCAAAAATAGATCCCATGATATTTCTCTAATATGAACCAGTTCCGCGGGAGAGACGCTCTACGTTCATTGGTTCCGTACTCTCCAGTAAAGCGCTGAAGTAAGATAAGGGTTTTGTTATTTGGTAAGTGAAGGTTAGGTGATGATTATTATGATTAGTCCTCGTAGTACTCCAGCTAGCACTTCCAACACTAATAACAGAAAGTGAACGTCGATTCTGGTCATCAGGAGCTTCTGAGATATGTGAAAATAAGAAGTAGCGATTCGGATCAGGAAAACGGAAAGATATATGTATGAGACGATTTCAATTTTTCCAAAATAAAGGTGGACATTTGAAGTTTCAAGAAGTCTTTATGATCTTCAGCCGTTGTGAACGAAAAAATAATAAGTCGAAGATCACATGATGCAGTTAATATCTGGGATCAACATACCACCAAGGACATAATGTTATACAGAATACAGATTCCACTAAGTTGCGGAGCGTTCTATACCGGAACCCTTAGAAGAAAATATAGGAATATTTTTGTAAATGATCACCCAATCAACGATTTGTTCTGTTTGGCAAATATTCTGAAAACGATTTTGGTGACCAATTCACCTTGAATTTTTTTTTGGCACGATATCGATGGGGACCTTTCAGACATCTTCAGCCCGACATCCGAAATGTTCTTTGCAATGTTTTATCACATCGACAACTTATATACATTAACATCATCTTTTGTTTCGCAAGATTTTTGATCATGGTCTTTAGCTGACAGGATCGCTGCGACTCATTCGATACAGAAATGTTGAAAAAATTGATCATTTTCAATTTGACGATGAAATAAATCTAAATAGAAAAGATTTCGGTACCGACCTCACCCAAGCGTCCCGGCAGCGAGCGACGCCATGACCACCAGCAGGGCGGTGGCGACCCCTCCCGCCCCCACCCCCGCCCCCTGGACGTGCAGCCCCGCTCCCCCTTCCCCTCCCGCCCCGCCTTCCTCGTCCCCTCCGCCGAACGCGTCCTCTGCCGATAACCAATCTGTCAAACACACCACCGGTTACGACGTGCGTCACCAGCGGGCACTGAGGACTTTGGGAGTCTTCGATATTTGGAAAATCGGATATCAGATTCGTTACATTTTCTTATGTTTAAAAATTCTTATACACCACAAAAAAAAAATATTATATTTGAAAAAAAAAAAATGGTAAAAATTGCATTTAAACAGTATGTCATGAAGGAGAGGGCGTCATAAAGTTATAGTATTAATGGCGGGTAGTTGGCCAACGACCAACGACACTCATTGTGACACATGTGTTTATGGGACTATCGGCTACAAACTACTCGGTATAAAGAAAAAATATTTAAAGCTAGTATTGAGAATATATACATTACATTGAATACTATAAAAATAATCCCGCACCGAATGAAATAAAACGTGAAAACTACAAAGCCCGTCCAGAAACCCGCTGTGAGTAAGTATAATAAACATGCAGTGCCTTGAAACAAAAGATTAGTTACGTACACATATAGAGATAGATAAAATATATTGAACGATAATAAAGTAAACACATGACCTAGGCATGTTACAGTCAAGATAACCGAACTGGAGACGAGTAATACGAAGAATATAACAAGCGACCACACACTACTGTCTAGTGATGAATGAGACTCACCCAGCGCTTGGACTTCTCCGACGAATGATTCAAGAAAAAAAAACAATACATTATTATGAAAGTCGATGCGAAAGCGAATGACGACCTTATGTACATATGTATGAGTCTCACCTCCGTACTCGTTGAGCAGCACCATCACCACTCCGTTGGTCCAGCCGAAGCCGGTCTGCACCACGTACTCGCCGCCGCCGCCGAACCCACCGAACACCGTGGCGTCGTACTGGAACACACAGCGACACTCAACATCTACGCACACGCACACGCACGCACACCTCACACTCACACACACAGACCGCACTACCTCGCCGCTGGCCGAGGCCGGTGCACTCCACTTGTACACATGCCGAGGGATGTGTTTAAACACGCCCCTTACATTTCATATCTTAATGTGCTAATCGTCCAAAAATGAGCTTTAGCGACTCGGTACACGCCATGTGTACTCATGACGAGAGTCTGCGGGTCGTGAAACAGAAACACTCAATAATACTTGTGTTTCCGAGGTTTAACGTGTTTTGAAAATTATATTTTGTTGAGGAATCAGATCCGAACACGCCGGATATTATTTTAAAATAAAGTGATTATTAGTTAAGGAAACTACACAAGCCCTCGAAAGGCACAGCTCTTTGGCAGCGGTCGGACTCTGTGGATGGACCGTGAAATACGATGTCGGTAACCGTTTTCCTTCCTGTATTAGTGACCGCTGGCGTACCTTCTCCAGCATGGCGGTCTTGTGTCTCCAGACCTCGTAGTTGGAGCGCACCCACTTGGCGGCGATCTCCCCGGCCAGCCTGTTGGCGGCGGCGTGCCTGGTGCCCGCCAGACCCTCCACCACCATGTGCTGTAGCGGCGGCCAGGCGTTCGGATAGTCCCACTGCTCCCCGGAGTGCTCGAACGTCGCCGGGATGCCGCCCTCGAAGATGTCCACCTTCATACACGGAACATACAACACATACATAAACACTACTGACGATTATCGTAAGTTATTCAAGTTCGTTCTCGTGAATCTCGGGCCTCGTTTGGAGTACATAAGAGAGACAAGATCACGGCGCCGGTGTAATCATGCTCTCTCTACCTCTCTCCTTTATAGAAAGTTTTAGTGGAGTGCACAGTAAGAGCGGAACACTATGTATCGAGCATACCTTGACTTTATCGAGGTAGTTGATGACCCTATTGACGTAGTATTCCTCGCGGCCGCGATCGTAGGCGCCGGTCCAGAGCGGCGCCACGTTCGAGGGGTAGAAGTAGTCCCGCGCTCGCCCCGACTCCAAGCTGAAGTCCAGCCACGCGCCCACCTCCTCGTGCCACAACACCTGACATACGGACACACGTCAAATATATCCCCCTGATAGCATCGGCACGACTGTTCGTGTGGGTGAGAGGCGCCGTGGAAGGTTGCGTCACTCACATAACAACCATTGCATTAAATTTCATTAAAGCCCACAGCGACGCGGCCTCGAGCTCAGGACAAGGTGAAGCTTGTAAATTATTCGGACATTCCCTGCGGTTGGTGTTGTATGAAGTCACGTGACACAGACTGTGGACGTCCCTGCCACATCTCTTACTTTAACACTTCTAATTCATATTCAAGTTTGATCAAACTTAGTTATAATAAAAGTAGTTTAAAACAACAGGATAAGGAGATCCTGCGATTCATTATATTTTTTTTGTCGTATACACAATTATAACAATATTCCATAAAAACAAAAATCAAATCGTGCTCGAGTCTATTCATTAGCGGTCGTCAACTCGTCATATTCAACACATTTATATCTATGGTCATTATTCACATGGACACCAGACTAATTCCTTACTTAAAAACCTGTGAAAGCAAAGGGAATATTTTCTTTACGTGAAACAGTTAATATGTTTTTGTGTTATTTGATAACAACTGAACAAGCCATCCTTCCGACGGTCAGTTAGAAGCTGAACTTTCTCAACATAACGTTATGTTCTTATGTGCGAGACGCCAGCTGGTCTCAACAAACTACCGAGCTATCACAGACTCGAGTACTTTCCTCGGTAATATTAGTTGTGATCTATCTGTAGTTCTGAGTACCTTCTCGATGGCCTCCAGCAGGCGAGCCCTGACCTCCCGGTAGTAATCGGCCCGGGAGGTGTCCCCGAGCCGCGCGTGGAACTCTGACAACAGACCAGCGTTCCAACACAAGATGGCGTTCAGGTCCACCGGGACTATGGAGCGAGTCTTCAGGTTCGTCAAGTTACCTACACAGAATATACACACGTTTTATACAAGAAGGACGTCGCTCACCCTGAATTTTAAATTATTCAACAAGTGACAGACACGTGACACCTCTAGATACAATATGTACTGTTGTGAGGGCAGTGTTTTATTGATCGTCTCGTGAACGCAAAGGATACCTTTATTGGTTCCGTTGAGTATGAACCATCTGGAGGAGAAATCCCACCCTGACTCCGCGCCCGCTTTCAGCTCTGCGTATAGCTCCTCCTTCAACTCGCGACTGTCCAGATGTCTGAGAAAGCGGAAGAAATTACACGTACTGGCAAACTGACATGGTGACTGTGTCTCATGACCCGACTAAAATGACCTCAGCGGAGAGGTAAGTAACTCAGAGAGAATAAATTAGTACTGGGACATTAAGACTGAAGCGTCTTATGTGTGGTGTGGCGTGTAACTCACTTGGCACAATCTATGTCCTCCTTGTAACTCTCGGGTCGCGGACCTTGAGACATGTCGTTGTATCGAGCCATCTGATACCTGCAACGTCACAGAGCCGTGAAGAGACTTATCGCTGTGTATGTCCTGACACACTTTCTGTGGCGGTGCTTGTCGTGAACTCACTTTTTCCCATCATAGTCGACGCTGACCGTGTGGTTGTTCATCCAGAACTCGAACTCTCTGTCCAGCGTGTGTATGTGTGACCGGAGGAAGCCCAGGTCCTCAAAATCATCCATCAGCAGCTTCACCATCGGGATCAGTAGCGGAGGCTGGGATCTGGGAAGTGGGTTAATATAAATTTCATTGAGGTACTCCCAAAAAATGTCTCAGTTTCGTAATTCATGCGCTTAGAATTAAACAGGAGTGTTACTGGAAAATAATACCTACACCGGCGACTATAGTTCAGAAAGTTCACATTTACTACTGAAGATGTTGTGATCGACCTTTACTCGCTCACTTGTGAAACTACTCATGAAAGTTCTTATCACTGGCACATGTCTGGAATCCTTTGAAGACATTTAACATTGTTTTACTCTTAATAAACTTCTGTTGCCAAGAGGAAGGAATAAATACAGTTTCCGTGATGCCAAATAAATCGAATAAACTAAGGATTATGTGAAGAAGATACCTCATGAGGTAGTAGATCCGTCCTCCGTTAGGTATGAATCCGAACCTGTCGACTATCTCCAGGAAGTTGGAGATCATCCCCATGGCGGTGGACCTCATCTCCGATAGAAGCAGACCCTTGATAATCCAGTAGGAGTCCCAGTAGTAGAACTCGCGGAACCTGCCACCTGACATCACATGTTACTTCCATAGAACTGTCAATGTTAATGATAAATATTGCTAATACGACTCGGACATTTCTTCTGAAGTCCGGGCCGGCAACTGGTATAAACTGGTCAAAACCGATAAATATGTGGCTGTGTAAGTATTGTTTTTGTTGGCATGTCTTTATATAATAATACCTGGTACTATAACCGGGTTGTGTACGTATATAATGGAGTAGAGGTGCTCGTTGTTTTTGACGTCGTCCTTCATCTTCCTGCCGAGCTGAAGCCACAGAGCGTTCAGGTCGGACGCCCACTGGTGGAAGCGAGGGTCCTTGATACGAGACAGGAAGGCTGGAAAGATCGGGATTTCACACTAAGAAATATACTCATATAAAGTGGAGAATGAAATGACCATGGACGCGAGCAGGATTGAACCTGCAGCTTCACGGGATCAACTGGGACGCGACATGTCGGGTTCAGATCCCGTTCGTGTGCATGAATGTTTCTTTCTGTATACATAGGTAGAAAATAAAAAAAAAACCGCTTCTGCCAGCACTTTAGATCTAATATAGGATCTCACAGTGTTATACATTATAAATGTGACAGATAAGAAAAAAAAAGTAATATTTTTCGTATTTACTACGCGATTACTTTTCAGCAACCGTGTCACGGGGTTATGTAGTTTTCAGAACAATAAAATTCGCGTAGTAAATCCGAAAAATATTAATTTTATTTTAATGAATACTCGCGAAAGTCTTAGATCTCATTATATATCAAAAAAATAATTAAGCGTTCTTAGTTTTTGTCTTAGTCGCTTCAGGTTTTCTGGTTGAGTATGGAAAATCAGAAATTATCTCTCATTGTATATTTTTAGACAAAATTCTTATCGACATTTATCTTCTTGTTTATTTACATAACGTTAGTATTATTAATGTTAGTAAACTTCAATGTTATCAACTGTTGTTTGAATGTCTTTATCAAATCAATTTATTAATGGTCTGTTTAGTTTCAAATACAAACGCCGCTAGCGGTCACTGTGAGAACTTTAAACTTAGCGTGACCATTTAAGATGGACTGTAGCACGTTGGTTCAACAAGCAGAGATGACAATCGATGGAATCTTCATTATCTGCAGACGGGTTTACATGAAAAGCTACAAGAGAATAACTCCTTCATTACCTGGGTTGTCCTTCCAATCCGTGGGTCTCCACTCTTCAAACTCGGAGCCCGCAGGGTCAAAGTTATTGTCTACGAACTCCTGAATGTCGGCTTTGGTCGGTCGGTCACTCGTCCTGGGAACACATTCAGCGATCAGCTTCACCGTCAATGTTTATCGTTGCGGTGTCGTGGCGTGAGGTGTCGTGTCGTTACCTGGCCATCATCTCGTGGAAGTGCTCCATGGTGATGTTGGCGGAGAGCTTCAGTTTCATATCCACGAAGGTCTTGGAGTCCTTATAGAGGCCCGCCATTTGGACCGTGTCCAGCAGCGGTCCGTGGCAGTAAATCATACTAGACAGAAGTCACTCATCAGTATATAGACTTCTAAAATAGATTACATTAGAAACACAAAATACACGCTAGTGAAGAATCTTAATTGATGTTTGTATCAGTTGTTCCTAAAGTCTCTTCTATCGGGGACACGGACGTCACGTCACTTTATACAGATCTCTACGACAGATTACATGACTTATGTTTCACGCATCACTGAAACGCGTACCTTTTAATAATTTGTGCGTTTTTGTCGGGAATAGTATAAAATTATTTCACAAGACGCATCAGTAAATATTTATTTATACTATATTTTTTTCGAGATCATTTTTATTGTATTTAGCGTTCAATCTTTGAAGAGGACAGTTATGAGCATCATAAAACATGTATTGTTATATAATGAGGTCCTCGAAAACAATCGGAATCATAAATACTATTATTTCTATCATAAAAAATGTTATTAAAACCTGATGTTTATCTGTGTTCTATTGTCATAGTACTCCCAGAGAGACTTGGAGCTCCTCATAAACATTCATTGTACATCTTGAGTACAGCATGGCATATTTTAAGGAGATCCGTTCGGAGCCTAAGACTACCTTCATTTTCCTTCATCTGTAATCTTTAAATTTAAGGGTTTTTTTATTACAAGAAACATTGTGTACAGTACAGTTACACACACACCTCGGACTGTAGTGTCTTCTAAGTCAGCTTCTGGTATTACATGATATAATAACGCGCATCGTTCTAATGAACCGTAGCGACCGTAGCGTGTGCTGTGAGCGGTCTGCTTTATGTTCTGACTAACAATAACCAACATACTCTTACATAACACCGTGTGGCTGTGTTCCAACGCTTGCCGTCACCTGGTCAGTGGTATCGTTTATACACATACCGACGGACACACTTCCGACGCCCAAGGTCTCAAGCGGTTCCGGTAGAGTGTTATTGCATATATTTATCGTATTTGTTCCGCTTGTACGAAATCGGATTCGTTTCAAACTTTGCACCGTACAGATTAATGCATCCTTTTAGTCCGTAGCATGTTAATATTTAAAAATGATAATTTAAAAATGATAATGATAGTTTATATTTAAAATCGTCCTTTGTTCTTTACAATAATGAAATGACTTTTTTTTTGTTCCGGTTCACTAGATAATATTGTTTCCAGCAACCTTCACTTTAAATGAATTAATACATATTTAGCAACAAGCACTGTTATCTTCTTTGTTGTATAATTTAATGAATATTTAAGAAAAAATATGTTATAAATTGAATTTAACGAAATCTCGATCTTTTTTAACGGAATTATTCAAAACACGTGAAATTAAAAATCAACAACATTAATAATGACTATTTGTAAATAAATGCTATTAAGATTACTTTCTTATAACATTGTAAATTTCCCTTCCTTTAAATCATCGCTTTACTTTTCATTGCCTTTATGTCTTATATGTTACAATTATAATTAAGTATTGAAGGCTTTATATCTCGTGTCTTGAGAAAGTACTGAGATCCAGGACACATAAGCACGCGCTCCTATTTAGTGGGTACTTTAAAGGAACTAAACATGTGATATACATTTAGATGAAAAGATAAAGAATAATAAAACCTTATTTATTGAACTTGAAGGCAATTGTTCAAGAGTATTTTGACAGTTATATAGCGAAATGCGAAGATATCATTGAAATCCATCAGCCTGGACGAAGTTTTGTTGTTTGGAACAACTGATACATGATGTGTGATGATGATGTGGATCAGTGAGTCTCACCTATCACAGGTGGGCGGCAGCTTGGTGCGGTCCCCGGCGACCAGCTCCAGGGCCACTAACATTATAACTATAAGTTTCATTGTCAGTATCACTATGGCACTTAGCTATATACACTAATATCACAACAAGGAGGTGCAGGAGATGCAGGACGAAGAGACTATCCTCTCGTCTACGTATTGAGGAAGGTGCTGATGATCCTGCAGGGCGTCCGTCTCCAAAGGTGGATCATTGTGTTAGAAACGCGATCATGAACAGGCCGCAGAGGCTGAAAATAAACATTGTAACACTTAATACTGGATTATACCTTATAATAATTTCATTAAAATTCGATTTTCTATCAAAACACACTTGGTAGATATAGCAATGAGAAATATATTACAAAAACTCAGCAATCATTAAAACTTAAGCGATGCGAGTACTGGGAGACCAGAAAATGAAGGAAGTCAGAGTAAATCAGAATAATTATCGAATTTACAGAAACCTTTTATTGTTTTATAAGTGTCTACAGAACGGAGGAGCAGTTTTAGAATTAGTGTTATCTCAAGGATCTGACTGAAGTTTTATTTATTTATATTGACACTAAGTAAATATTTTAAGGAAAATAAAATATAAAATAATACAAGCAAACATGAATTGCTTTTCCAGACAAAAATCGTTAAAGAACAAAAAAAATCAAATAAATATATCATAAAGGCGAACTGAGAGTTCAAACAAATATATATATATTAAAAACTCAACGTAAAACAGAAAAGTGCGAAGATGTTAAGAAGAGAATTATATCTGTAGACAAGCAAATACCATACCTACGAGTATAAACGAAGACAATGTCAAGGTCCCGCGTATAGCGTCTACAACACAGATTATAAAACGACGGGAGAGAGTTTAGTGACGTTTTAAATATTTAAAACAAAAAAGTAATTTTAAGTAATGTCAATAATCTCTTGTAGGAGCTGTAATAAGATGTTTTGTAAAACTAAATCTATTATTTTCGGAAGCGTAGTGAAAGCAGTCTCCGGGTGTTAGGACGTCTTTCTTCTCTCAGTCGCTCTTAGCCTGAGTGGAGATTTTTTTGAAAACTAGTACAAATCGATATATCACCAGATGTGATGACTTAAATTGCAACATTTTTATTATGCAATAAATACGTAAGCATCCCATATAATTATTATAGTACATGTATTGTACAACGTCGACAGCATACACCTAACATTGAAACGTCTGCGATTTTATAACTCGGTTAGAAAACACGAGTTAATGATGACTCGACTGAATTGAAGACGCCTCGTGGACTCTAAAAATAACTGAAATTATGTTGCGTGAAATTTATTGGCGAACGGTTTTAAATAAATTACAAATATTTAGTCCCACACAAAAATCATACCATGATTTGATAGTCATCACTTAAATGAGGATTTGGGGTCCCGGAGAGGGGAACAGACCTGGCTAGTTGGTCTTCCAGTATTCATGGATCCCCTTTGTAATATATATATATTAAAGACTAGAATGTCCCCTTCAAAAGTTAGGGACTAGCCCGGGGAGTAGTGGTTGGTGTTAGCTGACGGAGCACAGGACATGTGGAGGGGGATCGTACTGAACGGTGCGCGTGTGTAAGTCATAACAGATGATTGCAAGGTGTCACACAAACACTTGACGATTCTAATTTAAGAATTATTGCGAGGAATGTCGTTTTAAAATATCAAATAAAAATTTTGCACGCGGCTCTGCTAACGGTTATCGAGCCAAAAAATAGCTTTGTGCTGCACTGTGTTCTTATTCACAATAATTCAATAAAATCCATTCAGCTGTGAAAAAGGAAACAGATGTAGCGGTAGAGCGAGTTCCTTTGGCTTTTTTTTTAAACTGCAGAGGACACTTATGTATTGTAGTAATTCTGAAAAGTTACAAATATTCGTACAAAAGCGAATAACATTTCAGTAAAATTTGATTACATTACAAGTAATACGAAAGGGTTCAAATTTTCCAAATCATTAATGGGACACAAATCATCATCAAAAATAAGTTAACCTTAAGAAGTGATAGCAGACTGTGAACCGTCTTTGAAGTGTCACTATGTCCAGCACCGCGCCCGTCAAACTTAGCATTCTGGTAGCAACACGTGTTCAACTAAAGGTCACCAGTTAGACCAAAAAAAGATCGAATCAAAGTCATGACATTGACATAATAATTAAATACATATCGAAATATTCCTCGTATTTAAAATATCCATGTTGAGAATAGCTCACGGGAGCGCAACGAGTAGTGTTCCGTTGATTTACGACCAATTGACTCCGCGGCAATTGAAAGATTACTGCTTACCTTTAACCAACCTTGGACGCGAAGACGATTTTTCACATGAACTGGAACACTCTTCTTTTTCATTAATACATATTGTTTTATAAACATGACGGTATGTGTCACGACGATAATAAACTCTATTTTATACGAATGTTCTTTCCATTTGCTTTTTTTATTTATATTAGACTCAAAAGATGATGAAGAAATTTCCATCAAACTTATACCAAATAATTGTTACTTGAAAGGCATGAAAAATTTAATATTTATGACACGATGATGTAAATTAAAAAGACTTTCCTGGAGAGGACTGAACGTTCCGAAACCTCAGATAATCTCAGAAACGAGATGGAACCTCCTGTTTAGGAGTGACTATAATGAAGAGCTCTAAATTAATTAAAATAGCAGACTCACGTCATCAAAACTATTAAGTGCGACAGATCACGTGTGTTACACCCAAATACCGTTCTCACCCACCGCCAGACATCCTGTCACACACCTCTCGACGTCACATCTATTATGGAAATCGGATGATCAAAGGAATTACAACTATGCACAATGTATTGTTCTGCCAAAAACACACATGAATCATCTTTATCTGAACAAAATTTTCCAAATAAAATGTTCACATATATAGCAAATATATACATATATATATATATATATTTGTGTCTTATCAGGATTTCAAAGAATATTTTCTTCATACGTGACTTTATTTGCCATAAAATATTGTCATAATTTTAATTGTCATGAACCGATCATAATAATTATCTATAGTAGGGGGTGTGCTGCGTGTCTGTGTGTTTTGAAATAACGGCTAAGTGTCTGCAGTTGTTGTAACATGTATAATATTGGCAAGTTCTGTACGATGTCCGTTAGTGGGAGCGTCCTCAGAATGAATTTAGAACTGTTTAGACCTGAACTTGGCATCGCCCGCTGGCAAAGAACATTACTCGATACCGAAGATTTGATAAAGCTGATCGTGACGACCTCCTCACACATCGTCAAAGACTCAATGATAGCTAAATGTTGAATACATTAAACTGTTACGTAATAATATAAAGTTTACTTGTTTATATGAAACAATAGTAATAAATCCTTTGACATTGTCATATGAGTAATATTATTTACGCACATAAATATAGTGTAAATAAGAAAATCTTTAATCCTTAACACCTAACACACAAACTTACCGACTGCCTTTCGTATGGATTATACTAGGGGAAAAATATTGAAGCTGTCAGAGATTAAGTAAATCAAATGCATAACGGAATAGTTGATGAAATAAAAAACCTCCATGTGGTGATAGCTATGTATATATTTAATTAGTTATTTTTAACGTATTCTCTCTTGAAAATGGTTAATTATTTCATACCAATGACATTTTTTTCCTACTTTATCTTTCTCTTTCTCTTACTCTTTCCTACCCTCCAAAAACATCAACATCTATCTCTTGTATTTGTTTCATGTATGCAGAGATTTTTAATTTTACTCATCTTTTCCACAGCATTTTGAAAGTCAATTGAGAATGCGTATTCCAGAGAAATGCAGTTCCACTCGTTGGCCATAGTTATACCAGGCAGGATGCATATTAAGAGTTGGGCGGGCTAGTAAGGTAGTCATACCGTACCAACCCCGCTCAGGGGTGCATAGTATTTATTACTCTTGATTTTTAAGCGACGACTCCTAACAATTATAAAGGCACTAAACTCCTTACTTCTCACTCTTTTTTTCCTATAAATTCCTCTACTTTTAAGGCAATATCACCCCCTAAACCCAAAACCTTCTGGTTTCCAGGCAGTAACATCTACAGGGAGAGCATCTACTCTGCTTATCTCTTTTAAAATAATGTAAAGATGACATGCATTTAGAGAGGAATTCGAGAAATGAGTTAATTATATTTTTTTAATGCTTCTGAATTGACTTGTCTAATTAATTGTATTGTTTGATTGACACAGTTACATGTTTTTTATAATAATAAATTTAATAAAATTATATTAATAATAAATGACCTCAGCTACCGAACTAATCGGCAAACAATTTTATTAAGTCACGCTCTAAAAAAAAAATTAAATTTTCTGTGATCCCAAATATTTGTAAAAATTAATTATACTATGTTTTCCTCCAAATTAATCCAGAGATTATTACATCAAAGTCGAGCCAGTCACAATGGTTCCAATATATTTTTATTAGATAACATATTTTTCATGTTTTTGATTTTCGTGAAACTGTAATGGAATGCATCATTACAGAGTTTATTGACACTGCTTCATTAAACGTATGTTCCACATAGTCCGAGGACGTGGCCTTCGATGACCCTCACGGGAATGTAAATATTCAGACATCACTAACGACAGCCATCAAACAATTGTTATTGTAGTATTTGTGACTGAAAATTAGTCTGTTTGTAACAATGAAACACGTAAACAGCACCGCCTCGAGGACTCTGTATGAACCGAAAGACCGATATGCTTGAAATGTTATATTATATGTAATGATCGCGGACGGATCACTGTGTCAATATAATAAAAACTATTTACTTTGAACATTTCATTATCTCACTCGCCGTGAACTTTCTCGAGTAGGATATTGCAAAAATATTAACTAATTACAAAAGTACTAACTACAAGTGTGTCTTAATCGTTCGACACTTCATTAAAATATTCAATTATCGATACGTCGCTCCGATACACATAGGCCTTAAATTAGTTGCAATACTTGAAGCGAAACACGTATCCAAAATAAAAACTGTCGACAAAAATATGACAAATGATTCTTATATTATATAATTTGCGTATTATTCAATTGGAAGGGTATTTATAGAAGACTGGACGTACGGAGACTCGGGCGGAGAGACGTGGGTGTAGACGACGAGAGGGAAATTAGCTTGGAATAATACAACTTGAAGACAATACATAGTATAGGTTGGACACGACTGTCATTAAAATATATAAGTATGTTGATTACACGTTGTGCTCAGTAAAAATATTTCAATTAACCTCAAATATATAATTAAGTAATGTTTTACAAAAAATAAGAGACAAAATTAAAGTTAAGAAAAAAAAACCGGATGTATCGCAAACACAAAGACGAACAAACTAACGTCAACACACAACATGACAGACAATCATCTACATCTACTTATAAGATGTCTTAACTTTTGGTCGGTTCTCGGTGTAAGTAAATTGCTATTTTCTCTTCTATAGTCTTCAAAGTTTCCATCTATCAATGAGTTAGTCGTTCTTTGTAAATCAAGTATATTTTACAAACATAACATATCAATAAGCGTACATCATCTCTCACACACGATAAGATTCTCGAGCTCCCACCATGACACTGCACTATGAGACCAGTACTAGTAGACATCCTGTGACTACTGATACATAGAGAAACATGCAAATTAAATTCTCAGCGAAACGAAAGGCAAAAAAATATAGACTAGCTGCCACTCGACGTCAGAATGTTTAAGTTACAGAACGTTGGTATTTTAATATTTATCGACTAACTATGAATATTTAACGTCATTTTTTTTTTCTATAGTAAGATATACATTTTTTTTTTCTCTATAACCGGTTTTTATCGAACCTAGAACGTGTACAATAATGGATCGAAAACTCGACCGTCACTTCAAATAATGTTTATAAACTCATGTAAAGAGATGGAATAGAAAAAAATCCGATTATAACAGCGTCCTGCCACGTGCGCGAGATTAGACCCTGCGCTGTACGTGATAAGGTTTCAACGGTGACGGCGGGCACGTCACAAACAATAAACAGCGCCCGGCTCAGATCAGGAAACAGAAAACGTGAACACGAGCAGCGGCAGCGGCGGCGGACAAGACCGTGCGAAAATTAACAATATACAAAGAAAACGTATCATATAGAGCTGACGGCGACCGCTGCTGAGGACACGGGGATCAATGCAACAAACGCACAACTCACCTACAGACAGTCGAGAGAACCAACACACACCGACGAGCACGACACACGGGCAGCCACGGACAAACGGACGGGCGAGAGAGAGGCGCGCGACTGGTCGGTGTCACGGACGATTATCAACTGACTCAAATATGATTGTTTCGCGACGTATAACGACGAGGACACACACACACCCTTACTCTCACACTCACACACGTACACATCAACCACCATCAGTAAGTGAGTGAGTGAGTGTCTGTGTGTGTATCGAGCAAATATAGTTATAATGACGCTCTGTGAACATCGTCCGCGGAGGGATCAAGTGGAGTCGGAATGACTAAGGAGGACTAAGGAGCTGTTCCGCGGAGACTGTTACAGGTTAAGAACATTACGTAACTCTATACGGTATTGCGAAAACTTCAATGTCGATACGGGAATTGACTGCACATTAACCAACATCATGATCAGTATCATGATACAACGTCAGTGGAGGTAGGTTTCCACGGCGGAATGTTTTCTTTCCGCTCTCCGAGACGCCCTCTATCAGCAGTCGCGATAACGTTTCCTGTAATCTCGAACTGATCTGTGGGAGCGCACGTCCTCATCTCTGAAAACTTCCTCTGACCATGTTTCTACATCTTGTGTTATCTTTGATCTCATTACCCTGGTCTCAACTCTGGTTACTTACTCTCTGTCAGCCGTTTGTCAAAGTTTTGATCTTTCATAACTATCACTTCCTTTTTCATAACATCGACAGTTTCTGTGAATTATTTTCTGTATAATATTGCAGTCAGTTCATCGTAGACTTTTAATTTTCCTTATAATGATATTCACTCTATTAATTCTATATTTGCACCGAATCGGAAACAAGCCGATGAAGCGCTGTAATTTTCTAACAACTTCTTGATGTAAATTCCTCCAGCGCTGGTAAGGCGCTTGTTTGTCTCTATTTATCTGCGTCAACGTTCTTCTTGCCCATTGGTTCTTATAACCTGCGGCCATCGTACGATGCTCCGACGGTACTCGTATTGTTTTTTAACATAATATTTATTTACTAAATGTCACTAAATTTACGATCGATGGAAAAAAAAAACAATAAAAAATCCAATATATTCATTTCAAATAAAAAAATATTAATGTTTGGTTAGACTACCTGTCAGAGATCGTTATAAAACTCATAAGGAACTTCCTTATAGAGCACATAGAACTGAGATGGGCGCGAATTATCTTGAACCGTTACAACTAGGTAGAGGACCCGTCACTGGGGTCATATATAATTAATTTATATGAAAGGATACTAACACGACATTAACTACTACAGAGCACCGGAACACGGAAGACCTAAGAATTTTAATTGTAATTATTTTACCAATTCAATCCTTATATCATGAGCGACTTCATCAGCACATCAACTGTCACATCACAAGCGACGAGCGACATATGTATATAGCATGGATTCATACGATGGTTGCTGCAACACATTTGATGTCCAACATGCTGGGTGAGGTCCATTTTGAATAACGTGTATGAAAACGAACCCAACTAGCAGAGCAGTTGAACAGATCGACTGATTTGTTTGGTTTTTATCATTGCATATATAACATTGATTACTTCAATAACTATAACGTGTACCTACTGTACGAGCTCGTGTAACCCACGTGTAACTTCCTACCGGGATATGTGTTTGAAGTGTGCGAAAGACACGGGCTCAAGTTACGTGACTGACCGCACGGAGACTCGGCTGACGAGCTAGAGGGGCCGGCAAGGAGCATTAGATACGATAATAAATCTTTAAATAACGAAAGTAATACCACGAATTGAATTACCTTCATAACGACGTATTTAAAACTGAAACCGCAGAAAGTATCTGCCGTAACCGTCGTGAATTAACCGTCGAGAGATAACGTGGCCGGCCCGGCGGTGGCGAGCCCATCGGACCTCGACTCCTCATTGGCGGAGAGGAGCGAGCCTCCTGACGTCAGGCCCGCGCACGCGACCACCAGAACGTACCACAGTTGCATTATTATAAAGCGAACCGTTTGATACTTTCATCTCACACAAACATACGTACAGCACTCACTCGGGCACAGGCACGACATGAGATTGTTTCAATTCACATGTAACGACGAGTACTAACTTGGTTAAGACACATTTTTTTATTAACATATAATCATAGTCGGGTACACCAGGTTGCAGTTGTTGTTTAAATTCGTTCCAGTAGTTGTGAAGTCGTTAGTTTTATCGTTGTAAACATCGGCCCCTCTGTACGCAATAAACTGAAATACAACATGTCGGAGGCGTGTTATTAACACATTACTTGCTAACAGCCATTTTGAATTTCGTTTGAAGTTTTGTATTGATATAATGATACGAGATCTGGTCGGAGGTCGCTCTGTTTCCGCATTATTCCTCGCTCGGCCGATTGTACAACCGGTTTTAAATTAACTTTATTTCATTTAAATCACACAACTGAATATTTAAATTATAGATTTGATATTCAAAATGTTATTTATAATGTCTCCGTCTCGTTATATTCTATTATTTGGCTGATTATGTTGTAAATTCTTGTAATTGTTATTTTTTTATATTCTAAGGAAAACAGGATTCATGGAATTCTATTATAATGATCCATCATAATATTGAGATATGTATAGAGGGAGAGACAGAGAGAGAGCGAGGATGAAAAAAGTGCAAAAATAGGCAACATTGACGGAGGTTTCCTTGTAGACAATATATAAAATACACAAGAAAGTGAGCCAATTCTTAAGACCGATTAAGAGTTCCTTTACAAGAAGCGGGTGTACAGACAAAGAGAAGCGTCGGTATTAGGGCTAAAGAACATGTCTCGGACTTAAAACAAGGTGTGCTTCGAAGTCAGCAGTGTGTGAACACACCATGGACAAACCAGGCCTCTACATTCGGTTTGACAAACCATAGATCCTCGATCGTAAAGACAAGAATGTACCGAAAATAATCCGCGATGCTATCGAAATCAAAAACATCCTAATTTCAATAGAGAAGATGGCTGAAATTTATCTAACACCTCTTATAAAAAATAAAAATCCCATGTCCGTGACCACACTGCAAGGTAAAGAAATCGTTCTCGGTACATGACAAATAACAAAACTAGCTGACAGATACTTTTATCTCGTCTGCCCGTAATCACGGTCGCTGTTAACTGTAAAGGAACCGAATCTTCGGGAACGTGTAGATATAAAAAGATTTAAAATGATGCGATAAATAAAATCTAAGTGTCCTTTATATACAAAACATCCAAGATAGCAACACTTGGATGCAGGTGAACTAATGTGAACAATCACTAGACAAATTGATTCGTAGAAGCATAATATGAACAGTTTTCTTGAAGTAGATCTATTAAATACTTATATAGAGTACTTTAAATAATTATATATTTTAATCGACTTCAAATCTAAGACTATTGAGGACGTTGAAGTTCTTTTATGGAAGTGCACGCGATTATTTTATTTACTTAAATCATTGTTTGTTGCGGTTTTGTTTCGTTTATTTATTATTCTACAGCCTACATACTTGATCGAGGGAACAGAAGATGAAGGTGTAGCGAAGTTAAGCCGAGAAACCGTAGCTTTATTTGAATCAAAACTTTCGAACCTTTTGCGTAATATTTCATATACCTCCATTATATTTTATAAGTTCGTTATGTAAAACATAACACTCTCGACATTAACGATTAAATGATTATCTCATAAACTTTATTTAGTGATTTACAGACCTATGTATGTGTTTGTGTCTACATGTACCCATCTGTCTCGCTGTCTGTGTGTGTACACGAAGGTGCGGTGCAGTTGTCACAGTGGAAGATGCCGCTCTCAGATCGATCATCTGTTGTTGTTATATGACACGACAGCTCACCTCTCTACACTAAAATATTTCTCGAAGATTTAAACCAGCCAGTGTTCGTTGACGGGAGGTTGACTGTCAGGTAGTTATATCATCAGACATTTAAGGATTAAAAGTTGTCAACCACATTATTGGGAAGGTACATTTATAATGTATGCTAAAATGCAAAAAAACTATCTCATCCCGAACACTAAAACAAAACTACGTTTGCTACTAAAACAAATCTTTTATATGCGCTACAATTCAGTAGAGGCTGTTAATAACTCAAGATGTGTCTCGTGTTTAGATTGGTATCGGTTGCTTCTGATTATACATATATCTCTGGCTTGCTGTTTGTAATGTATGGACAGGAACCCCACCTGTCTTCCTGTTCCATAACGCCAACACACCTGATCGTTCAGCTTTTCCATTGTAGAATCACACAGGATTCAAGAAGTCTTCTGAGTCATAGAGGTCTCTTTTTTAGTTTATTGGTTTCCATGGACTTCTTGTAAATAAACTTCAGACAAAACCTTAATTTACCTTTTTTTTAAACTCTTATTGCTGTGTTGAGTAATGTGAGTGGAGTAGTGATAAGCATTCGAGTTGTGAGGCTCGAATATGGCTACGGTGGCTTGGTTTAACAAGTGGCGGGAACGAGATGTTCTCGATGATGCAATGTCAAATCTTATCAGTTTTTAGTCAACATCAATGATTATGTATCACACGCAATCTCTTTTTTAATCATTTTAATATCTAATTATTATGATTTTATTATAATTTATATCAATACTCTTGTGTAGTTGTGAACTTGTGACAAAACTATTGCATAGATTTTAAACAAGTCCTCCTCTCAAATTCCAACATTTAATATAAAGTTATTAATGCTCTCTATTCTATAAGTGTATTAACTTACTAAATATTAAAAACAACGCGGCCAGAGTCCCCGGTGTCGACTGGTATACTCTACATAGTACATATATCGATGGTCACGAATGCTCTTCATCATCACGTCATGTATTAGCTTCGGTTATTGAACTAATGTATGCCATTTTCTGTTTTACGCATCGCATTCAATTGTCTTAAGAAATGAACACTTTAACAATAATAGTCGCTGACGTCAAACGAATCTACATACTTATGTGTGTGTGTCTGTGTGTACCTACTATAGGAACTGCTGTAAGAAGGAATCAATTATAAATGCGGACTATCTACTATCTTAAATTTCGGTGTGCGATTATTAAATTATCAATGAAAACGTTTGCATTACTAGAATTATTTTCCTAAAGGTCATAAAGTCTTTAGTTTTATAAATAAATATACATTAAGGTCTGCTTATATCAACAGGATGCGTCGGAACGTTCACATGGGGAAAACAGTAACGAGGGGCCTGTTCTTATATAAAACCAACATGGAATTTAAAAAATTTCAAAATTATAGTATTTAATAATAATTCAATAATTGGAAACGTTTAAAGATAAGTGAATGTTAACAGTGTGATGTTCATATTGAATACGAGCAGCTGATACAAGCCGGGAGGTGCCTAACCGAACTCTGTCAGCTACTGAGCAGCCGGCTGTAATGCGACATGCGAAAAACAAAAAATAAAATGTAAAAAAATCCTCTCTAATAGTGATTGTATACGTAAATATTATAGAGGAACTAAATCCTTACAAAACCGCGAGTAATTTCTTTGTGTGTAGTTTTTCTGTCTATGCTAGGCTAGGTCTCGTGATGACTACGTTATTGTATCGTAAAGACGAACCGAACCATTGTTTCTTTTCACACTTATCTCATTCATGGAAATATTTGCCAACGTCCATATCATGTTGCGTCATTTTATTGCAACAAGTGAATCGGCGTTCGACACTCACTTATTAAGTAGGGATTTTATAATTAGATTCCGATACTGAGTATCTTCAAATACTGATTACACTCCTCCGAAACAAAATAAAAGCTTCTACAATAAATAACGAAAAAGAAACTATAGCGGCAATTCCAATAATATTATAATGATAAAAACTATGTATAGCTCTCTCAAACAAAAACTACCCAAGTGATTTTGATTACCTTAGACATCAGGACAAGACACAGAATAAAATTAATTGATAAATTCTATGAAGGTGCAGCAGGATCAAGGCATAACAGTTGTATATATTAAATACAAGTAGAAAATTTAAATAAGTTTTAATGTGGCGTGAAAAGCAAGAAACATTGTATGCATAATTTATAATGTAAATATGCAATTCATAGAGAAAAAAATAATTAACGAAAATAACAAATTCTTGATGTCAATGTGAGTGTTATCTTTTTGATACGATATGATATGAAATGAAATTACTATTAAATATAGTAATCAGAATTCCGAACACTCGATACGCCTGTAGTATGTCGTACTGTCAGTCGCCGACCAATGGCGCTCGGCGGTGTAGAGGCGCGGCGGTGACGTCACAGCGTCATATAACGGAGCGCTCGAGGTCACCTTGGACAATCCACTGTTCAAAACTAACACTAAGATTTAAGGCAACACAGGTTTAAGGTCTTTTACAATTATATATTAATATACTGGTGAACTCTACCGAATTAAATGAAATAAAAAGTTAAAATTGAAACGACTGTATTTTCACGATTTATCATGAAATAAATACTTTTTAAAAGCAATCCCTTCCCCCGCCAAGTCAACTTTTTCTATCAAAATGTAAAATCTTCTTCGTCCTACAGTTATTTTATTGTGTATGAGTAATATTAATTAGTCCCTGTACTATATTTATTAAAGTGGGCGTCCAAATGCGGCACACCTCCAAATTATTTGACGTCAATTGACAATTATTGTAAACAACACGTGCACAGAGAACAAATAAAATGTATAGTTTATCTATAAAAAGAAAATAATATTATATTGATACGTATATGTTAAAACTTTATTATAGTATTGGTAATAGCATTGATGAAGAATATGTTACATTCAGATTCTACTCAAATATAACATTGTTTTTGTTCGAGACCATAATAAGCTTGACATTTCTTAAGAGCCGGACAATAGATCGTACTAAATAAAAAATCACATTAATTTATAATTTAAATTATTCCAGGTTTAATAAGAGAAGTAAAAAACATAATATATGTGCAAAAATTTTACGTCACCTGTGTGTCGTGACACAGAATGTTTTTGTAATGTATTTATTCTGTAGTAATGTAGCTGACACTGCCGCGAAACATCAAATGATTTCATTCAAAGGTCTTTTGTAAAATACAATAAACCTACTAATGTTGACGACGTCTGTGGGGTTCCTGTTATTTTGTTTTATTTTTATTACAAGTATAGTATAGTTTTTGTAACAATTCATTAATATTTATACATAAGTTAAACTATTATAATTATGTGATGATTTAATTTTTCATTAAGTTGTGTCAATTTTATGGATTAACCTCTGTAGTGTAAAATTCATTTATATTTGAAAAAAACTAATTACTATTACTATACCGCGGATTTACTACACGTGAACACGGTTGTGCAAAGTAACCGAAACGTCAGGAGTATGTAGTTAAAAATGATAAATGCGTAGTTAATCCAAAAATATATTAGTTTTTTCAATAAATACTCACGAAAGTCTTAGAACTCATTATACATAAACATGTATGTCAATGTACGCCATAATATATGTGTGTAGTCTGTTCAATTAAATTGTATGTCATCGTACTATCTCAAATAAAATTAAAATGTATTTTTTACAATTGACGTCATTAGATGGTCCGAGGTGTTCGTAACACATATCAGATATCTTTACATCTGCTATCAAAAGTTTTCGGACAAACAACTTGTTCTCTCAGACGAGTTGTTTGTCAAAAAAATAATTAAAATGTAAATAATTCTAAAATGCAAAATCAAGCGGAAACACTTGAATTTGACGGGAGTTTCTTTGAATTCATAAATAAATATTGTTTAAAATAAGTTTAATGATCGCTGGGCTCCCGTTCATCCGACGAAGATCCTCAATCTTTACAATCTGAGTGGAGTCACGGAACACCGCCACAGTTATTATGAACTAGTTTCGCATCTTTCTCCACTCGCTTGTAAAGGTTGCTTTCTCGCAAGTAACCTCGCCGTTGCAATTTATTGCACATTCTCTCACAATGGCTATAACCTTCATTTTCAGGTCAATAAAGCGTTCATTTCATCAAAAGTGACAGAGTAGAACGCGTAGCGGAAAGTAAAAGGGTTGACGTGAAAACAGAGACATCTAGCGACAAGTAGTAACAACTAACGACACCTAGCGACGAGGTCGTGAACTTTGTACATCAAACACATTTTAGCCTTATTACTTATTTGGTTTTAAAATGGTTTTGAAAGAATAAAAGTTAATTAGGAAAAGACGACAGACGAGACGAAACCTCTTGGCATTCAGAGGATTCACCGTGCGGGTGCCGGTTCCATTGCGTAAATTAGGGAGAAAATTTATGTAGAAAATATTATAAATTATTCAGTTCATACTCATTCTAATTCCGAAAATCAAATTCTATGAAAATACGCGATGATATATTAACTTTATACTTTTTTAAGTATTTTTTTGTAAATATATCGGGACAGATTCCTCCTTATCTAATATATTAAATAATACCACCTTTTATACGTTTATTGATGAGCGATATTTTATTTGAGCCGAGGTCATGCTACAGTTTTATGTATTAGTAACAGATTATAAAAATAAACAAGTAATTCTTGTAATTAAATGGAGATAAAGATGCCATAGAAACTGAAAGCATACCCTAAAACAATCTATTACTGGGAAAAAGGTCTAACAAGAAAATGTTGCTCAAAATGAAAATGTTCCCAACAGTCTGGGATCTGTCCTACTTTAATCCTGTTACTAAATGAGACGAAACCTCTCAGCATTCCATGGATTCACCATGCGGGTGCCAGGTCAATCGCATTGCAGGGAGAGGAGGAGCTTCATCAGTGCCTGGGACTTGCAACCCAGGGGTAGGTTTAAGGGGCCCCTTTCAAACTGTAACTGTCTGTAAAATGTAACTGTCTCTTGACCTCCATATTATCATAGATTTTAGCTGTCTTTAACCCAGTGATCTTAACAATAGTTTAAAACTAATCTGTGAACGAGCCAGATCCTATACAACTATATATTGGTCGACAGATACCTACAGACAGATCTAATGGAAGGGTAATTAATATTCTTTAATACTCAACTTTCATAAATACATCCAATTATTTAACTTTAAGACTCTCAATCATATGGGAAAGTCTAATGTTAGAGGAATACCTACTTTCCTATAAAATATAAGATATGGTGTAAAATTTGTGAGCAACAGACAAATATTGTAAATAAAAAGTTATCAACAAGCTTTGAAATGCAAATGTGCACTGATCGCAAACTTAAAGAGAGTACACTTGTAATAAATATTGTAACAGTATTACCATCGGTAAAGTTTCAATAACACCTGCAGTTGGTTAGACATTAAAGGAAAGTCATGACAGTTTTATTTTAAGCCAAAGACACAGCACCATAAAAGTTCTTATAACATTTTTTTTTTTTAATATTTCAAATTTATACACATTATAAAACACAGTGCCTTTGACTGACATGTTTAGATCATTAAGTGGATATAGATTTGGAACAGGGTATCAAAAATAATTGAAAAAATTAAAATAGATATAAATAATAAAAAAATATTTTAGCAGAGTCAGTGTACAGCTGATTTGCAGTTAATAACAAAAGTGGCATGTATCTTCATTTCAGTTTTCAGTTTTAGGACTTGACAGAATGCATTACATAGATGAACACTATGTATTATGTTTCCAGATGCCAGAGTTACATCTCAGAAATAAAATTGTGACATAATTTTTTTTAATCATCTGATCATGAAATATCCCATAACATTTTGTTTCTACATTTAAATGTTAATAATTTGTTATAAAAATTTAGAAATTGAAGAGTTATGAATTTACAACACACGCTGTCACTATTAGGTATGAATCATAAATTCAAATAAGATAAATGCTATGTGGTTTTAATTATCATTGAACACTTAAAATCTTATGTTACTCGAAACACACTGTCTAAGAAAAAGGACATAACAATAATGAATAAACAAAATTGAGTACACAAGAGACTTGTAGAATACATAAAATACATTCTAATCGGTGAAAATGAATTGCAATACTTACCAAACATATTTTGAAAAACGAATTTATCCAGACTGTACATACTTAATAACACAGCATTATCACACTTTTTATCTAATTATTAACACAAATTACTTTTCATTACTTTACAGTTAAGTCAATATTGTTAAAGTGTCGAAGATTTAATTCATATTTTCGTTATAATTACGTACGTGAAGCAAAACAGCAATGGTTAAATGACAAGCAGCTGATCAGGAATGCCGGTCCTCCAGTACTAAGTGTTGTCAGCCGAGTAAATGGAATCCTTTGGATTATGAATTGTTTATAATCCGTTTGGTTTTTATATCAATATTGCTTATCCATAAATTTCGTCGAAGTGCTAAAGTCATCAATTAAAAAATTCATTAAAAATAAAGAAATAAAAAGAAGCTGAAAAGAAATATTCTTATTGGTTGAGAAAAAAAAACATAATTTGGTTACAAATAACATTTATTTGAGAAAGTTTATGAGTATATTATAGTTTCCCTTCTTTTTTTGCTGTTTTATAGATATATAATTTAGTTACTAATTTGTTTTATATTGCTGGATCTCACCATAAGTTTATAGTTCGATACAATATATTACAGAGGATAAAAACAAGAAATTTAAAATATTAGTGTCATATTAAAAAAAATGGAACTCCTTTTCATCTTTTTCAGTTATAATAGAGAACAAATATCTTAGTTAGATCTAAGATTTTCGCGAGTATTCATTTAAATGAAACTAGTGTTATTCGGATTTACTACGCGGATTTTATTATTTAAAAACTACATAATCCCAACGTTTCGGTTACTTTGCAGCAACCGTGATCACGGGCAGACGAGGTGTGTCACCACACAAAAAATTAAATAATAAAATCCGCGTAGTAAATCCGAATAACACTAGTTTCATTTAAATATCTTAGTTATTTAAATATTAGTACTATATAGTGCTGAGATAAACTCTCAGATAATGGTTAATTTAAATGTAGCCTTAGATAGTAAACGACCTATCTCCATAAAAGTCAAATCACTCTTTCTTTGGAGGCATTCAAACCTAAGCTAAACTAAACCTTTCTACTATAGAATTTTTAATTTTTAATGTTTTTTCTATTGATTTAATTATTTTTTATTCTCCAATATTTATTGGATGATTCGAAATTCTCTCTTTCTGACATTCCTTAAGATAACATAACTTCGTTAGAAGGCGCCGGTGCCAGATCAGATAGAACGCTTTTACTGTATCATATTACGTTAAATAGCGGAAGTCCAAAGGCGATGGAAATATACTACATCACCAGTTGAGCGACTTTTTCTAATTTATTAGGTGGTAGAGCCTAACTGTTGTGGAGTAACTACAGCTGGAACATGTGCTGGCTCGACCGGAGAAGTCCTCTCACAGAATATAGGCGTGAAGTAGCTTTAATGGCTCCCTTTCGTCCGATGTGCCAGGGAGCCGGTTGCCTTTTCCCTGTTCCCAACCTTTCCTGCCATTTCCGTATTCCCACCTCTCCCTCTTCCTTAATAACTAAGGTTGGCAACGCATCCCCAATAGAAATGGATGTCCATGGGCGGCGGTCTCTACTGCCGATCAAATTGGCCGTCTGCTCGTTGTGCCACCTTTAACATTTAAAAAAAAATACCATATTCATGATTACTAACCAGATCCTGTCTTCTCGTTATGTCAGGAGCTTCTGGTTCATCACACGAACGATCACCTTAATGAGAAAGGAGACTGCGAACATAGACCTGTCGAACTATCACCATTTTTAAAGACGTGGGCAATATTCGACAACTTCGGAATTTGCCTTTTGTGGTAATATAGTGTAAAAATAAGTATTAAGACAGGGAATATCGCCGGACCACACACTTTAAGCATCACTGCGGGTCACGCCCACTCAACTTAATGATTTTAAATTTACCCAGTTCTTGCCCAACATTACTTTGCAAGTCGCTTATTTCAAGCATTGAGCATTCAAATCATTATGCTACTAATACTGTCCAAGGTCGATTTCCAAGCAGAGAGAGTATTCAGCAGATCGGCTTTCTCTGTAGCGCTGTATTCAAGTTAACATAGGCTTTTCGTAGTGTTGGTATAAACATCAAAACAAAATTGGCGCCTCAGCAGGCGACTAGATGTAACGGCCAAAAGGGCAGCTCGCCAGTCGTAAACCAATTCAACCGATGAAATCCGATTGAGCTCTGGCGATCGGTCTTTGACGATATGTCAAGACAGCTTCTGAATTGTATATCGATTCTCGTATAGGATCATATCTTCCACGTAGTCGCTTATTTCAATCAGGTGTCAAAACCGTTCCAACCACTCCTTTTCACAGATAAGCCAAAAATTAACGAGATCTAAGATTTTCACGAGTTTTATTCATTTAAATGAAAGTAATATTTTTCGGATTTATCCGATTTCATCAAAATGCAGGATAGTGTGGAGAACACATTACATCTATCTATGCTATAGTAACCCATAACATCTTCGTAACAAATTAAATAAGCAATCTCTAATTGAGTGTTGAGATATACGTGACATTAAGCTTGTATACAAAACACAAAATCGCTCCCGAATTCTATCTAATAATTCAGCTTAATTTTCCTTTATTAATAATTTATTTTTGGTTAGACTCTTCCCGTTTTTACGCAAATTTTCTAACAATAACAATGAGGAGGTCGATATTCACTATGATAACTGTAAAATATTATACTATCTTTGATCAAACACTATTACCAATAAGTATCTTTTTTTTCTTATGACAAAGGGGGCAAACGAGCAGAGGGCCTACCTGGTAGAGGTACTAAGCGTCCCCCATGGACATCCCCAAAATAATTTTTCGGATGTGTTGCCACCCTTATTTGGGGAAGAGGGAGAGGAACGGTTGGAAAAGGGAAATGATGGGAAAAAGGAAAGAGCAACCGGCTCTCTAACTCATCGGACGAAACGCAGCCGTTAAAGACTGCTTCACGCTGATCTTTTGTGACAGGGTGGTATTTCCCCGGTCGAGCCAGCCCATATTCGAGCTGTAGTAATTTGACCACAGCTAGACTCTACCACTTTAAAAATCTCTGCTATTTTTTTGTATTATTTATTCTTTGTAATGATTTAGTTTAAGTACATTTAATATAATGATTAGAGTTGTATTCTGGTTATAAATATTAAAGTTTATTATTTTTAGTTATTATAATATGGTATATGTGAGAGCGAGGGGATCCTCGTGGAACCTTGGCCAAGACCCTAGTCCTTTAAAAGGCTTTCGAGTCTGGGCGTTAAGTACCGATGACGATGGACAGGCTTCCATTTTGAAGCAAAGATAGTCTTTACTCAAAATGATACTTGTTTATTGCTAACAAATTCTTACAATGAATGTCAAGAATTGTATAGCGGAGATTCTACCACTGTGACTCCTAAGAGCGACCAATGTAGAATGAATTCAGTACGATTATGCTTTGACTTTTATATGGTAAATTCTGTATTACAATTGTGGGTACTTGGAAAAAACTAATCACCTGATGTATTAATAAAATTATTAACATCGGTGAAGTGGGTAATTTGAAAACAATTATAATGAACGAAAACACGAAAAGGAATATTTTCGATACGAGAAGGCTGTCGGCGCGACACGGCCATACTGACGGTTGGTGCGTGCTCAGCGCCAACGTCTAGTTCTCATAATATATTGTGACTTCGAAATCAAATCTAAATATTTCTAGAAATTTCTTTCGATTTTCGATGTAAGGATGCGACTAGAATTTTGGAGAGGTCTATATGTGCATACACTACACGTGTTATGCCATCGGTTTGTAGAATTTTGTAGATGTGATGTGCATACACTACACGTGTCATGCTATCGGTTTGTAGAATCTTGTAGGTGTGATGTGCATACACTACACGTGTCATGCCATCGGTTTGTAGAATTTTGTAGATGTGATGTGCATGCACTATGTGTCATGACATCGGTTTGTAGAATTTTGTAGATGTGATGTGCATACACTACACGTGTCATGCATCGGTTTGTAGAATTTTGTAGATGTGATGTGCATACACTACACGTGTTATGCCATCGGTTTGTAGAATTTTGTAGATATGATGTGCATACACTACACGTGTCATGCTATCGGTTTGTAGAATTTTGTAGATATGATGTGCATGCACTACGTGTCATGACATCGGTTTGTAGAATCTTGTAGGTGTGATGTGCATACACTACACGTGTCATGCCATCGGTTTGTAGAATTTTGTAGATGTGATGTGCATGCACTATGTGTCATGACATCGGTTTGTAGAATTTTGTAGATGTGATGTGCATACACTACACGTGTCATGCCATCATTTTGTAGAATTTTGTAGATGTGATGTGCATACACTACACGTGTCATGCCATCGTTTTGTAGAAGTTTGTAGATTCAGATGCGCATATCCTGTACGTGTCAGAGAACCTGTAAAGTTTTGGAGAATTTAGTAGATGTTGTTTCAGTTGGTATTCGTAAGCTTGTTGTCATCAAACTCATCAATCTGCGACACTGCCATCCGTTCGTGTGGGTTAGTTGCTTTTTGCAAATTTTCGTGGTTTTCCTCTTCCTGTAACATGCTTAGAAAAATAACGGTTATTATTAAATCTCTTAGGGTTCGCCAAGACCTAGGTCTAATGTTATATTCCCATCTATGTTTATAAAATTTAGATATTCTAATGGAGCAGTGATGATAATGGAGCAATGATGACGTCGTGTCAGTAAAGTTAATGGAGAAATGCTAATGTTTTATGACTTGTAAAATTTTAACGTTAGCTAAAGTACAATGCAATATGCCATTCAGAAGTTACCAATTTCTTGATCAACACGAAACAATTTTTCAAGATGGATTGAAGCACTTTACTGATCCATTTGCTCGGCTAATACCTGGCTATACGGAGTAAATACTAATTCCAAAACGATCACAGAAAGTTTTAACCTCTCCTAACAACTTACTACCCCTGTCAACGATTATATTTCTTTTGGTATACCAAGTTTACTAGCAACGTACACGCGGATGACTTCAAATGCCGAAGAGTGATTTGGTATGGAAAGCAATCTGAGTTGTCTTGATACTGACAAACTTAAACATTTTCATCCATATTATGACCCGAGGGTAATAATATTCACCAGTGATTCTTTAAAATGGACAAGATTCGGACTGAACTCAGCATTCTGTAGTCTATCACATTTCTTATATTCAACACCAAAATCAAAATTATGAAGGAAATCTCACCAACGGTGAATACGTGAAAGAAGAGCATCAGTAGTTCGTATTCTCCTATAACCGACAGCGTGCTGTCTTTTGTTTTAGGACTTGAATGAGTACTGCCCTATAACCAAGAGAGCTTGCCACGACATATGTTTCTATAGAAGGGTTTTCTTAAAATATGGAGACAACAGGCTCAGCCGTTAGGAATTATATTATCATATTACGAGTCATCTCTTGTTCGTGAATCGAATTCCAATTATACTTTTCTTGGTTAAGGCGTTATGATGTATACAGAAATTGGGAATAGACTTTCTAAAACTCCTTGCAAGACCGTTGAATTGTATTTCTTGGTTAATGGTTATGGAATTTTTTTTTTGTCGGCTGGGACGCACTTTTCCTTTTGAAATTACGTTACAGAGTTATTCAACACACTTTTTAGAAGAAAGAGCACTCAATATTAATCGAAAAACTACCGAAGCCATCGGCGAACATATGTCCAAAAAGAGCAAGCAGATGATTTATTTTCGTCTAAGGTATTAACTATTTTTATTACGTCTATAAGTCTGAATCAATATCAATATTTATGAATGACTACGTTGAAGTTTTTAAATGGATCATTTTTAAGAACGAAACAAATACCAACCCCATATGTAACAATAATTGTGAGGCCGGTTTTTTTTTTTTTCTAAAAATTTGTTCCCAAGAACATCTCAACAGAAAGGTCATGAGCTGACAAAACATAAATAAACCGATTATAGTATTATCCGAAAGGAATATGACCAGAACCGAACCGACTCCATCTAGTTCGTTAGTAAATGACGACCAAGGATTTTTTTTTTTTTTAAAGATGTTCTAATAACGGCACAACCAGTACCACTATCAAAAAGGGCAGTAAGAGATAAATTTTGAACTTATTTTACCATAGTGGTGAATGTAGGACTGCTATGTTCACTTATTGCGAGGAAATAACTTTAGTAATTGACATTACTATTGCAGTAGCATCCTAAGGGTGACGTTGTTTTGCATCTATAGCAAAATAAGCCCGATCCGATGATAAAATGATAAGATCTAATAATAGTTTGAAGTGAAACGGGAGGTTTCTTGTGATAACCATCGTTAACTCGACTTTTTAATCTTGCAATGGCAGCTACAAAAATCAATTTAGGTACGGAATGAGTACTTACGTTCTTAATTTTTGTCACCTGCATTTTCAATAGCAGCTTCCACAAACGGCATTTTTTTTGACTTAATTTGTCGTTGGTAACTCTTCGCCATATGTTTCGAACTTCTTGAAGAAAGGAAATTACTTTCATCCGAACTTCCTACTCGTTCAAAGATTCTGGTTCCTCAATAGGAAACAAGATGCCCCAACGTCTTCATCTCAAAAATTGTGGTGCAACGGTTCTCGAGTCTTCAAAAACGTGCGGAGTTGTATGTTGAACCATGCGATTTCATGTAGACGATCCGGCGGTTGAAAGTGTGGCGTAAGACGTCCCTGCTTCTGATGTGAGAGCGAGGGGATCCTCGTGGAACCTTGGCCAAGACCCTAGTCCTTTAAAAGGCTTTCGAGTCTGGGCGTTAAGTACCGATGACGATGGACAGGCTTCCATTTTGAAGCAAAGATAGTCTTTACTCAAAATGATACTTGTTTATTGCTAACAAATTCTTACAATGAATGTCAAGAATTGTATAGCGGAGATTCTACCACTGTGACTCCTAAGAGCGACCAATGTAGAATGAATTCAGTACGATTATGCTTTGACTTTTATATGGTAAATTCTGTATTACAATTGTGGGTACTTGGAAAAAACTAATCACCTGATGTATTAATAAAATTATTAACATCGGTGAAGTGGGTAATTTGAAAACAATTATAATGAACGAAAACACGAAAAGGAATATTTTCGATACGAGAAGGCTGTCGGCGCGACATATATTAATAAAATTCGAGATTAAATTCTACTTGAACAATTGATTTAGTAAATTGTTATATGGAAACAAAACTTCTCACATTGTTTGACAAACTGTTATGTACACGTGACCCGTCAGTCGTCACCAAATCCTATGTATCTTTACACTTGCTCATCAAGACGTGAGGTAAACCTTTAAAAATAAAATTACTTATTACTTAACATTTTTTGAATATTTTAAAAATGTTATCTTGATAGTTTTCTATAGACCTGTCTTACCTGCGTCAAAGGCACGATGAGGTTAAGGAAACTACTAACTTCTCACTAAGTACTCTCTTAATATGAAAATGTTAAAAACTAAAATAATAATCATCTATCATAAATATTTCTCTCTGTACCAAATCTTTTTTGTATCATATCGGATCTATGCCTTTTTTACTAAACAACCTTAATATCCAAATAAAAAACAAACCTGCTTCATTCAAGGCAAAACTAAATAGATAGATAATGAAACTAATATTTTCGGATTACTACGAGTTATTTTATTATTTTTAAAACTACCTACCTCCGACATTTCGGTTACTTTGCACCAACTGCATTTCCACTCTCATCTCGTCTGCGCGTGATCTCGGCTGCCGAGTTGAATGATTGTCAAGAATGATAAAACCTCATTTAAAATAAACCTCATTTCTATTCATGTTTATTTTTTCGTATCCGTCTGCAGTTTGTGATCTCATTATTCATATATTTAGTTCCAACAGTATGTAATACACAACTGTCTACTGTAATATTTTAGTAGTTGATGGTCTAACGAGACCCAGTTGTATTAAAACAGAGATTTATTAGCAACAAAAATATTTCTCATTAAGCAATAAAAATTGATAAATCAATTAAAATAAAATAATTCTTCTGTTTTTTTTATGTGAAAGGTGTCAAACGAGCAGACGGCCTACTCGCCGGGTAGGGGCAGTAGTGACCGTCGGCCGCGGACACCCGCAACACGCTCATTAGGCACAGTAGACCAGGTAACAAAAAAATAATAAACAGAATATTTTTTTATATTAAATGAGACGTCACCTTTACAATCAATCATTGCAAAGGAGATCTTCATAAATAGTTGAAATAAAAGGAAATATACGTATTTATTATTTAATATCTTATTCACTTTTTTTGTTTTTTTTTTGTTTGCTTCATTTTCTAATCTAAGCCTATAATATATTAAATATTAATACTCTAAGTATTTATCACAAATAAAAAACATATAATAATTATACATCAGTAATACATACATTTACAACGATACCTACTCTTATTTTTATACATGTAGAGAATATTATATTATAATTATAGAGTAACATTTCATATAATGTAGATACATACATAAATAATAAATATTCATAAACATACATATGTACATATATTGTGATATTCTTTGTCCGTTTTCTAGCCATTATTAATTAGTTGTAATCCAAGTGATATAGGAATTTAACAATAAAAGATAAAATTAGGATTTGCAAGAACTAGGGACTCTGTAGTCTACAGTTCGCGGCTCTCCGCTGACTTTGGGACTTTTGCCTAGTTTGATTTCATCTCTGTAAGATTGGAATTGAGAGTCCAGCTTGGAGCGGCAAACAACTTGTGTCGACTGAATCTTGTAGCTGCCTCCGCTACAGGAAGACTGGCAGGACGGTAAGGAACTGGTGGTTATACAGATCTGTGATTGGTTCTCATAATACTGCACTTGAGGGACTACTTTACATTTTCCCTTACTCTTTCCATAGTTCCTTGCCCTGTATACGATCTGAGAGTCCCAATCATCTTCAGACGAAGAGAGCATAGCACTTTGCCATTTGTTATCAGATTGCAAGATTGTGGTGTATTGTTTTCTTGGCTCGTACGCCTTTCTTTTAGCTTCCGATTGCAATTCTTGTGTTCTGGGATCATTCTCGTCTTCAATAAGAGCGTAGGAAGCTCCATAGTATTCTGGTTTATCTACGAGACCACTAGGTGTTAGGTAGTCATCGCGAGGATCACCGCTCATTCTTCCACAAATTCCCCTGATGTTTTTGCGGTTGTCTCTCGAAAGAACTACGCTCCTTTCTCCGTCATACACGATTCTGAGACGATTCTCACGCAATTTGATCATTAAGACATTGTCGCCAGTACTGTAGTATTCAAGTAACGGACTGTCATTGACGTCGTCCCAGTAGGTTGTAAGTTCTCCTTCAGACACTTTTTTGGCATTGGTCTTGACTTGAACAGAGTGCTTCTGTTGAGTGTCCGGGGCTGGTTGAACTTCCATCTCTATGTATTTGCCAGTGTAAGATCTAAAAAAAAGTACATCTCTGAGCAAAAATTCATTAACAAAATGTATTATAAATAGTACTAATTTATCACTAACTGTTAGTGATAGAGTATTTTTTATAAATTATTTATATAGAAAATAACAGGTTTACCTGTAAAATAAGTATATTTGCATTTTCATTTCTTGAGGTCTTCTGGACAGCACGACTAAATCCTCGTTTCTGCCGGGTCTGTCATCGTGCATCACTACGTGCCAGGAAGGTGACAGCGTGTAATCATATTCACGGTTACTGAAGGTCCTTACCCTGTTACTGTCCACACTGCAATATGCTATAAATAAAACATAAAATAATTATTCTTTTGTAAAAAATAAAACACGACATTGTTTTATTAAGGCAAAACTTACGTTGATACTGATGCCAGGTGTAATAATTTAGAATTCGCTCATAGGCGCTGATCGGTAAGTACATAGACACAGCTCTAGAAGTAACTTCAGGTATAGGTATATTGTTTACCCGCAATTCCCCAAAACGAGAATTTACAATAAGATTTAAATTTCTTGTCCAGTATAAAGCATCAACGTTCAATTCAAGTTTTCCAGCAGGTAACGTCTTTGCCATATTAATATCCGATCTCCATAAATTAAGCCCGTCTAAAATTCTGTAAGCGTAGGCTGCAGCATTTTTAGTCCCAGAGCTGACGTCTTTGTAACTTACACTGAATTTGAAGTTGTCTGGAGCATGGGCCATAACAACCGCTTCATGACAGTCGTGTTGGTAATAATTACCTCTGGCATAATTTTCAAGACATCTCTTTACTTGTGGTTCTTTCTGAAGTTCTTCTATATATCTCTTTGTTCTTTCGGCAGAGCCAAGAATGTGGATATTTTCTTTCTGGTTGTAAAGGATATCGGCCTCAAAATCCATTTTCAGTTCTTTTTCTAGTGCTTTTTGGAAATTAATAGGGGAATCTGACAATGGTTTCGTAACTCTACCTACGGCATTTAACTGATTTGATCCGTATTGATCAGAGTTTCTACCAGCAAATAAAGCAAACTGAATTTTTTGATCGACGACACTCGCGCCGATTGCAAGGGTCGCAGTATACTCCAATTTTTGTTCTGTCTCGAATTTTGCGCTCAAATCAACGACGTGGGCTCTAGATGATTGTATGCCAGCTATAACACGTTTAATTAACTCCTCTCGTCGTGATGGACTGTTGGGTGTCGAGTCCTTCACATCCGATGCAGTTATTGGCATAACGCCTGTTTCTTTCTGATTATACAGTGTGTCTGAAAAAATATACAATTTTGATCAACATTTAACCGAGATCTGTTATTTTATAAATATCTATATTTTATGCAAAACGACATTCTAAAATATTTTGAATCGTCATTATATTTATTTGGTCGTCAATCCGTGGGGAAACGCTCTGAATACTATCTGTATTGACTAGAAGTGACGAAGACCTAAAATTTTTTTAATAAACAATATTAATTGATGAAAAATATTTTTATGTCCTACCGTAAGCTACTGTGATTGTGACTCCTTTGTTCTTAGATTGCTTTCCCAAGTACCTCAGATTAAAGTGAGTTTGAGCTATATCTTTTTGCTTGAACATCCTGATAATACTAGTTAAATAATTGTAGGACTTCAGCATGTCTCCTATGTACCTGTAATCTTCAGAATAAGAATAACCCTGGAGTTGGAATATGGATCCAAAGTTTTGTCCAAACTTGCTATCAATCTGGGCTACTTTTTCGGGTCTCATAATAACTCTTGATATAGGATCCTGAGAAATAGGTGTTAAAGTGTCCTTCTTTTGGTTTGCGGAATATGGCCAAACACTGTAATGAGCTATAGTATTATCTTGTTCGGGTTCCATTGGACTTAAATGGAACTTCGCTTCTCCAGATTTCATTTCAAGATCTATTTTAATTGGAATATTAAGTTGACTTTTTCTCACTAATCCAACGCTTGCAAGTTGATTACCAAGAGTGTCTAGAAAACCAACATTGCCATCATGATTTTCAGCGTAAATTATCCGCAGCTCGCTATTGATTGAAGCACTAGACCTATATTCCTCTCTATCCTTAAAATCAACGTTTCCTTTAGTTACAGTACGAACATGTAGGAGAACCGGTTCCTTATATTTATAAATAAATGGTACTCCTGTAGCTATAGGGAACATGACTGACACTTGGTTCCTGTTAACGACTTTAGTGTATTGCTTAGCAACGTCTTTGAGATTTGTTAAGTACTCGCGAAGTTTAATGCCTAATTCTTTTACATCATTTTCATTGAAAGCAAAGTATCTCCTCTGATTTAGTAAATTTATATAAAATGAGCCCTCTGATGATTCTCGGTCGTCTTTTTTTACGTTCAACATGTCAGCAATCTTTTCAGCGGAGTATTTAGGATTGTATTCGGGATATTGATCGGGTTTTCTTTGTCCAAACATCTGATCTGCGAAGAGATCAAATAGTTCCTGCCAACTTGAAGCAGCTCCTGAGATCTGAAAGTTTAACATCTTTCATGAGAAAATAAATATTCTTTAAACCTTAAGAAGTAATCCGAAATTTAAATAAAGTCAAATGACTCGTAATGCTATGTAAAACGATAAAAAAAACATAATCTCTCTACGACACGTTTCAATAACTCTATTTTTTCAACTTCAGTAATGCTGGTAGCCTTATTGTCTTTAACTTCATTACTGGGGACCGTTAGTTAATTTTTATAAAATTTACCAAATTTTACTTTAGGAAGTTTAAAAACATTACTTACAACTGTTTCTTGATCCCAACCTCCGTCTCTTCCTTTCCATGAATATCTCCAATATTTCGGAAGCAGACTATCCTTGCTTCCCAGTCTTGAGAGTACTGACATAGAACTTGGTTGCTCATCCCTGTCGTAGTGTTCCAGGGAGTTTTTACCAGAGTATTGTAAACCAAACTCTTCACTTGTGAGCATATCCTTAACAGCTGCTGCTGTTCTTGCCCTAAAACAAATTATCGCTTTATTTTATTTCATACTTAATAAACGTCACGTTGTAAAAGAAAAAATCTCTTTCGGATACTAACAGGTCATGGAATCTTGGATTTTTAAGTTCTGATGCAGATGTAATTGCCGATTTAAGCGCTGCACGGACTTGGATACTAGGGTCGTCTTTAGTCATTTGTGCCATTGCCATCATCATCGCTGTACTTGGTCGTGACATAAAGATTTTATCGATGGCTGCTACTCTTACTTCATATGGTTCAGCAGTATTTTTCAAAACGCTAAATAACACAGCACGTACATAATCATCCCTTCCTTTGGCCAGAACATAGAGATGTTCTATGATTCTGGTTCTAAGATAAGTTGAAGCCGGAATTTTGCCTTCAAGGTACGGTTTAAATATATCCAGGATAGCTGGGTGACCAAGTTCGCCGATAGCCTTAATATATACTTGTGATTTTCGACTATCCCCATTTTCAATAGCCAGTTGAAGCTCCTGACTCAGACGGGGAAGAATTTCATTAATCACGAAGGCATCTTCCTTAGGTGATGGACGTCCGTACATATGTGTCGGATAGTAACGATGCACAGTTTCATTGTTTACTTGTCCCATGTTTATTAATTTAGCAGCAGCGATTAGTGCAGTGTCATTAAGGAACATCTGTTTAGTTACCTCGGGGTTCATGGCGAGATCAAAGAATTGTTTCATGACCACCTTCGTGGGATACCTTAGAGATACTGCAAGCACGGAAATAACTTCCGCCGCCTCTTCTCCTTCTAATTTTTTGCTTTCAATCCAAGCCTTTATCTGTTGGAATGCGGGCAGAGTACCGGCTTGGGCGACAGCATCTCTGTAGATCATCCACATGTTAGACTTCACGACATCATTAGCCAACTTAGCAATTTCAATGTTGCGGCTTGTCAGACTGAGCTGTCCATAACTCATACTGGCGATGACACGAACTAGAATATTAAATTTGGATAAGGTATCCGCTTTCGGCATATTGTTCGGATTTTGCAATTGTTGGGCGATTTCTTGTAAAAGCTTCTGAGCATTCATGGGATTCTGTTTCTTATCACCATGAAGATCTGGGTTCATATAGAGAGAAGCATAGGCGGGTTCGTTGATATTGGGAATGTCATCATTTACATATACTGAGTCTGATTCACTGGAACTGGAAGATCCATGTGTTTCAGTAACAATCTTCTTATTTATGGAGACGAAAGATTTCATATGACTGGAGCGACGTTGCCTCGGATGTTTCTCAATTTTTATAGACTTTTCAGACGACGAACTATCACCGATATCAATTGGTTTTGCCGTCAAAGCATATAATAAGTTGGTAACTTCACGCGCACCTTCGGGGTATACCCATGCCGGTTCATTATCATCCCCATACGACATTAAATTAAAACGCACTTTGCCGTGTACCTGTGCCTTTTGTTCCCCATATAAATGGGGATGAGCAGTAACCGTACTGGTTGTTTCAGCTTTGTATATGTGACCATTCTTTCCAACCAGCATTCTTGAGACCGTAGCACGATTTATGAATTGTTCCTTTCCAGTTTTGTGGGCAGTGCCAGACCATTCTGCTCCTTCCGGTACACCGAAGTGATAATCTACACGATGATGACAATGACCGTAGTTCTTGCTTTTAGTTATTTCAATTGGTTCATCGTCGGAAGCAAAACTGGGAAGTTCACGTCTCCATTCAGACGCAGCAGGAGATACTGTGTAAAGAGTTTCACAATCGCCCGTCACATCGATTTCCATCTTGCGGAATAATCCCTGTTGTACTTGAGTATCGTACGTGTCATGGGAGCTTTTTACATTACGATGACTGGTGAGATCTACTTGAAGCGAACCGATTAGACCTTTAATCAAGTTTTCTTGCATGAGTGTTACAGAAAATGGTAATTTTACTGAAAGTATTCTTCCACCTTCTATGTAAATCTCAAACGGTTTGTCCAAATTTGCCACAGGTACGTATTTCAGATCTTCTGGCATGGGATCGTGTTGTTCTAGCTTTTGGTAGACTTTGGCATATTCTGGATTCTCCAACCGTGCCTGTAGGTAGCCGTCTGACTTAGCTCGCACTGTAAACTTGGCTCTGAAAGCGTTGCCCGAACTGAAACTGTCTAAATAACGTGCCAGGGTATGTGTTTCCACATCGTAGCGATATAATTTTCCGACTTGCCAGGGCCATGGCGACTCCACAACAACGTCACTAAGTTGACCGGATGAAACGACCACTGATGGAATTTTAAGAAAAAAATAAATTAAAAAAATTATAATTTACGTATTATTTTAGACGGGCTTAGTGTAATATTATATTGCATTCGATTTTAAAATCAGCATTTGAATAAGTAATTGTTTCTTAATTGCTATTAATTATTTGTAACTGATATACATTAAAATATTAAAATCGAAATCGAATATCGAAAGTACAGACTCACCAATAGTGGCCGCTAGGACCAACAGCTTCATTATTGAAAAACCTTCCAATCCAGTCTGATGTTACAAGATCTTCGAGACTGATCCCTGGTCGTCGAGGCACGGCTTATATAGATTTAAAAACACGTGTAGTCAATACTCATGATAACTACAATGTATTAGATTTATAATTATTATAATACATTGATACGAGATTGATTGACCTCTGAACTTATTGTGAAAATTACTTCAAATTTGCAGAAATGCAGTTTTCAAGTCACATGAACTACCCATATGTGACATAAGAAAAATTAATATATTTTAAAACGTGTAGTCTTATTTAGTCCCGTCCTCTCTTAGACCTACTGCTAAAATTTGAGCATAAACGGATTTAAGAATTCCTTAAAAGGTCGGGCCTCTGCTGGAGAAGTAGGTGGGTGAAAGATTTAAAGAAGGTTTTATTTTTTTCAGCACTTACATGTTTTTAAATTTCATTAAACGATCCATAAAACTCTTTCTTGCAAGGAACTTTTGTTGATCTGATAATATTTAAAACCGGAATACATTCCGACAGTAAGATAGACTATGATAGATAGAAGTGCAACTTTCAAGAAACCCCTTATAATAAGAAAGACTTTATAAAAATAAAACTGACAGCAATATTCGTCGTTAGAATTTATTAAGAATGTATCAAAGTATTAAAATACTGTGGACACAGTGTCAACACATTCACCTTAAACTATCATAAGTCAATCGAGATCTGACATGGAACATTCTTAAAAACTAATCTAACGAAAGAGATTCTTTGGAAAGCATCCAACTTTGTACATTGTCTCAATGATTTTATTAAAACTAAAAATTGTGACAATTCATAAGTACGTGGATCATTACAAGCTAAATAAAAATATTTTTATTTGGTTTTATACTTAGGATATATAAAAATAGACTTGGAAGACAATTTAAGATCCGTTGCCATGTTCGTCAATATAAAATAATAATATTTCTATGACACATATCATGTGACAAGAACAATCCCTCTAAATGATAATTCATATTAAATATAAATGTACAATAAACAAAATATAACTAAACAATCGTAATATTGTATTTAAAACACTTCTAAACTATTGAGCAAATATAGGTGTTACTAGAACAACAATAGAAACAAACTATTTTATAATATTGTTCATAAAACAAATAAATTAACAAAAGCTTTGTGTTATACACAAAATTGCTAGAAAACACTAGCGCTCTGTATAAACAGTAAAATATAATTCATATAACTAGAGTACACATTAGTGCACTTTCATCCGTAACAATATGAACTATGAACTGGTCCCTATGAACCCCGTCCCTCCAACCGAGTGTATCGTGTTTAGAACATGATACTGTGTATAAAACATCTTAAACTACTTGAGCCTGTGGAAGACAGTCTTTGGATTGAGCAAGAGTATCTACAGCCTTAAACATTAATAAACCCTACTATACGAATATATAAAAATCCAATATCGTGAAAGCTCTCTCTACTATAACCATTGAGAGCATTCATAAACATCAGCTTTCCTCTTGTCGTCGTTACAAATAATACCGTCTTTATTCCGTTTCATCATGTCATGATGTTCCTACATGTTCCGTAGTCGGGGAACGGTGAGTTTGTCTCTGATACATCTGAGTGTGTCGAGTTTGGCGGGTGAACTCGGCACAAGCTGTTCCTCGTGAGGAGGAGGCCTGGCCGGGGGGAGGCGCGCGCGAGGGGGTGCATGCGGGTGGGACTTGACGTGCTTCCGCAGCGAGGAGGGGTCCGTGTAGCGCTTGTTACAGCCTGCAGCGCCGCACGCATACGGTCTCTGCCAAACAAAAACGATCCTTGTTTAGACAGTTTACAATAGCCGTATATTAAATTATTCACAGACTAAAAATTAACGTATGTCTATTAACTCTATGCATTTATGCGTAAATGTGTGAAGATTTCAATATAACATGAAATTCCCATGACATTAATGTTAACCTATCTGGGAGACTGACATATGAAGAAAGAAGTTGACTATTATTTGAAAAAATGTTTCGATGAAAAATAAAATAAAATCTAGGAAAATTTTATCTTCAAAACCGATAAAAAAACTCACGGCATTAAAGTGAGTTCGCTGATGCTTGGCTCGGTCTGAGGAATTAGAGAAGGCCTTCCTGCAGTGAGGAGCGGGACAGGCGTAGGGTCGCTCGCCCGTGTGGGATCTCACGTGGATCTTAAGGTTTTCCAGGCGAGAGAACGCTTTGCCGCAGCCGGGATGCTGGATAATAAAGAGATACCGTTAGTTTATAAGAGGGATATAGTTTGAAGTCCCGCTTGTAATAAATAGGTTTCAAGGAAAAAAGCTACATTTTAATAAAGGTACGTTTTGTGACAAGTCTAAGTAAATACAACTGACGGGCTGCTACTAACATGACATCTATTGGGTTTGTGTCCCGAGTGTACTCTCATATGTATGAGTAGCTTGTAACGCGCGTTGAACGGACGGCGACCGCGCGCACAGTCCCGCCACAAACAACTGAACTCGTCACCTGAAAATAATATATACGTTTACAGAAAGAACCTGGAGACGAAATCCTCTAACTGCCCAAATATTCATATTATAACATGAAACATAATAACAAGAATGCAGTTAAAGAGACGCTGATGACTCAACGTTACATTTTTGCCCTTTCAGTCATCACATTTGAATGTGTAAAAATGATTCATTGATATAAGAAATCTATTAGCATCCTTAACACATGCTTAGCTCAGGACTCTTTTATGACACGACTTTTATTAAAAATTTTAGAAGGTATGTATGTAGGTATGTAGGTGTGTAGTGTGTGTGGTTTACCTTTGTAAGTGTTGACGTGTGCGCGCTCTATGTGCTCCACGAGTGTGTTTTGATTTGGATATCTTTCAAAACAGTGCTCCCATAAACAAACCCTTTCGCCTGAAACATAAATAAGCATAAGTTGATTTATAGTTAGTCTTCAGGGATAACAAATGAAACCTTTAATATTTCAACTGAGACGTTTATACTTCTCCATACCTTGAGTTTTGTCTTTGTCATTTCTTTTCTCGGCGTGATGGCTCTTTTCGCAGTTGTTTCCTTCATTCTCCGTTTCAAAGGCGATTCCGAAGTCATCGAGGTTTATGAACAGGTCGTCTTCGTCTAAGTTTTCTGAGTTGTCGTCATAATAACCGGCGCTCTGGACGTCACTCTCGATAGAATCTGATATCGATACTTTTCTAATATTTCTGTCAAAATTAAAATCCTGGCAGCTTGTCGGTGTGTCCGGGAGCTCGTAGTTCTTTGGATTATCCAAGTTGTGAAGAATGTTATTAGGATAACTGTAATGTTCCAAACTGCTGACAGTCGGTGTGTTTGTGTTCTGAGATGGGTTCGCTTCGTAAGCATTTTGTGTGTTATAACTGTCCAAGTTGTTAAAAGCTCCGTATCTTTTAGAGAAGGCGGTCTCTATGGATGGCAGCTGCGTGTCGTTGTTCAAGATGTTGGTGCAGTCATCGCTAAACACGTCTGGCGTCAGACGACACGACTCTCCTTCCTCTCTGCACAGCTCGTCGATGAGACACTCGTCGTCTATGTAGTCGTTCGTTTCATAATTTGCTTCACTTCTCTTACTTCCTTCGCAAGAAGCTGACTTGAAGCTGTTATCATCAAACTCAATGGTGTCCAGGTCTAGAAGTACCTCTTTGATATTTTGCTCGCTGACGTTGTTGTCGATGACTTCGTCTATGATGTCGAAGTCTGTTTTGGTGTTGCAGTTCCAGCCGTTCCAGTTGTCCACAACTTCGAAGTCGAAGCTCTCTTCGATTCCAAACTTGAAGCCGTCACTTTTCGGCTTTCCTTTCCCGTTTTCTAGTTCCAGGTTAAACTGCGTCATGTAGTAAGCGTGAAGGTCGGTGACGTCTCCTCGGTCCTGGAACATGTCGTGGTCGTACGCCATGAGGTCGTATTCCGCCATGGCTCTAGGGTCATTCGCCTGACGAAGTTCAGTAATCCCGAGTGCCTGAGGTGGATGTGTTACAAGTGCTCGTGTCTCGCATATGGTTAGCTATTATTATAAAAATAAACTTTCTCCGTCCAACTCGCGTGGCTCCAGCATCTGCGAATTATAATTTTAATTACTATTATTTTCGCACACGTGTTAAATGCGGTCACCGATAGATGGAAGGAAGTCGTTTGTGGCTCATATTATTATGGAGGAATTAAGTTTGTATTATAATATAATATGCAATAATAAAATAAACTACCAGTAAATAACGTGTGACTTCTTCAATAGGATGACCTTTTTTATTTCGATAAAAAGTATAACAAACTCAGTTAAAATAAAAATAAAAAATTTCAAGAAGTGAAGAAATAGCTTCTTCAATCAGTTTTACACGGATTTTTTTTTATATTTTGTTATTAAAATTTGACCTGAGGTTCCAAAAGGGTTAAAATAATAAAATAAAGACGAAATATATTAATAAAAAATTTTAAACGACTTTTATTTTTGTAGAGTAAAATATATAACAAGTAAAAATACATATCACATCAAAAAAAGCTGTAGATATTAGATAAAAAACACATTAAAAAGATGTAAATATGTAGATATCAGATATTGGATCGAATATAATAAAACCAGCCGAATACCGAATAGTAACCGAATATTCGTGCAAGCCTACTGAAAATGTTTATAATTGAGGACAGTTTTTAATTAAAAATAAAAAAACAATAAGAAAATATGTTCTAATAAATTGGCCTAAAACACTTACCAGTTGCGGAAAATTGTGAAAATTCACAAAATAAAAAACCAAGGAACGTGTTACTGTCTGAATGACACTTGAATAGGGCACGTCTCAGGACACGAGCGGCCTGTTCAGGACGTCACTCGGGAATAACAGGAGCTGACAGGAAAAAACACACTTACTGGAGACACATGTGCTGTAACCACACCACGTACATGACATAAAAACATCTTTATTATTATGATAGTAAGGTTTGAGATGCAAACGAAATATCACCATTTAATTTTAAAAAATTTACTACCTTTTGGCGCCATAACTGTTCAATTATTAAATTTTAGATCAGCATTCTTAGTATAATTTACTGTTTAGATTTCTACCTGATTTTTTCTACCAAGCTAAAGTCTGAAGGTGAATATTTAAAGATTCACTGTCTGCAGACTGAAACTTAAAAAGACTTTTGTACCTATTATATTCTCTGGGGTCGCTTTTATCAGAATTTAATTCGATTGTTATAGCGTTAACAGAGGTGTTGATTTAGTGATAGAGCCTTTATTACGTCAAATAAGTATATATTATAAACAAATATAGATCTTTAACAAGTTGTAAGTTCTATTAGTTGTCTTATTAATGTATGTAGATATATCTGAAACAGCGCCAACATCACCTATATTTTTATTTCTTGCTCATGGAGATATTTTCAGTCAAGTCAGTCTACGATCAATCCTTCTGTAGACTGCAACTGAGATACTGCCTTCACCAACTAAACCTTCATTGCCAGGAACAGGTGGAGCAGCTATTACAATAATAATATACATAAATCCAGAGTTTGAGATATTTTTTTTAACATATTTTAGAGTTCAAACTAAACATCTCTCAACAAATTGCCTTTCATTTTCCGTATCGTCCGCTTACAGACACATATCTTGTATTATTTGTAGGTTTCACTTCCTATTTCCAAGTGCTGGTTATGGTAAATTTATTTTAATGATGACTGACTAAATGTCATATTCAACGTAATTAATTGTCAGTATAACTTATTTTTCTCTTTCATATCGTTAAAATGAATAGTTAGTGACTGAGAGAGTATTTTAAAGACAGCAACCGAATTTATTGATCCTGATATTAATAGGTTAAATTAGATTTCTTTATTCCTTCATTAAATAAAACAGACACAAACTAAGAAAACGTAAATTTGGATGTGACTTGTATTACTGAAAGATTACGGGGCGCTTAACTTCTTGGCGGTTAAGTAATTAAATTAAACTTATAAATATAGTGGCGAAAATTATTGCAAAAGTTTGTTATTTAGGGAATTCTTGCAAAGACATTTCCCAAGAACGGTTCATGCAAATAAAACAATAAGAAAATTTGTTCACAATGTTCAAGTGTTTCATGGTTGCGAAGAAAAGTTTTAAATTTTAATAATTCATAATTAATTGAACGAGATTTGTATTAATAGAATTAATGTGAGAATACTAACATGCCGAACTCCTTACCTTCGTCAGAGACGAGGTTCGATGTCGGTGAAATACAATAAGAAGTGGAATCAAAAAATGACTTTAAACATAGATTTAAAACAATGTGTTGGAACGAAGTATTCCAACGCACAAGTTACTCTGATTGTTATTCTATACTATAAAGATACAATCAAATGTAGCTATCGCAAAACTGCTGCAGGTTCTACTAACAAAATATAATTATAATTTCACGTGTGACATTTAACATGAAATAAACATACACCGTAACGAACCACTAACAGGGATATTAAAGTCATCTCTACACATATAATACACAAAAAATGGAAAAAGCTTAAGAAATATTTTATTTCAGCATCATAATGATTTAAGTGAGTTGTAAAAACTTTTTCGAAAACAAACTTTTTCCATCAATAATTCGAGCGGCCCTTCGATCGTTGCTTTATGTGTTAGAGCGAAGGAGACAAACGCACAAACACGTGTCCGACAGAAAAAAACCATTCCTATTTAGTTTTTTTAAATAACTGTTGACGTCGTCATGAGTCGTCAGGGATCGTTGTTTACAGATCGATGTTAGTGTCGCCGCTCGCGTCTTATTAACATTATACAGATAATTATAATTATAATTAGTACCACACTGATAATACATCTAAAAATTAATGATTTTTACCGACTTTTTATGAAGCGTAATATTGTAGGTAACGTAATATGCCTCTGATAAGACATTTTGGTCAAAATTCTGTTTTGATTTTAAATGAAACCTCTTAAACATTAATCCTTAATTTACCACGAAGAGATTGTTAACAATCCGACATCAGAAAAGGAGGTTCTTAATTAAAAAAGTTTGTAGTTGTTCGTCTGTCACTCCATAATAACGAGTAACAGGCATATCCACACATCGTGAAACTATTTAATCTGCTAGTGTTTTCAACAAGGTCAACATTCTATTTCAATAATCAGTGAGCGAGATGTATTCTGAAACCTATTTACTTTTAAAGAAATAAACACTTTACGAGAGCTCCACCTTTATACGGAACGTTCTATATGTTGGAGTGTGAGCAGACTCGTATTATTATGTCCTTTCCAAATATTTTGTTATCCTCTACGACAGGTTCTCAACACGTCACCATCCCGTGTGTGTCGTGTGTTGTCAGTAGTGTAATCGGCAGTTCAGCGACGTATCTGTATAGCTGGCGCGTGGTCGCGGTCGGTGCAAGCAACCGAATGTCAATACAATGTTGTAATCAGTAAGTTCGTTCTCCTGTTTATTACTAAACATCTCCAACACGTGTAGTCTGTAATCTTTGACAGAAGTCAAGGATATTTAAACAATTAAATCTATTTACTAAACATGTTGCACCGAGTTCACAAACGACAACACAACACTTCGGAATGTGTGAAAGCCACTCTACCTCAAAATTTTTATTTAATTTTAATAAAGAAAATATATTAGATTATGTTAAATGTTTAAATATATAATTTTAATGAGTTAGACTGTTAAATATTAATTAAATACTCGATTAATTCATACGCGCCAAGACTTCGGTCACACGTAGCGTACCTCATTAAGTTTAATGTAAACTAAATAAAGTAAAATCTTATTTTTGTTATGTTTATAATAATTTTAATAAAAACATCTTTAATATAATGTTCCTCCATAAAATACACATGTTATTGTTTAATATCAATAGCAGCATCCGAGATGAAACAAGACGAAAACGAGCGAGACTAAGGGTGCATCTCGTGCTGAGGAGGCTGGACCTCTCACAAAGACTGGCCTACAAATAATATAAATTGATACTTTAGGTTCTTAAACAAAAGCATTCGAGTAAAGATTATAAGCAAGGATATATGTTGGTTTCGTTTTAATCTCGTGGTTTTCTTTTCATAAGAGACATTTTAAGGCATCAGGTTCATACAATCATATTGACTGTACCATATGTCATCCGGTGAGTGTGTGAAGACCCCGGCTCGTGTCAGCAGTGTGTATGACACGTGTACATACATACATAAGATTTAATATATATTTAATATATACAACATACATAATGAAACTTATACACAATACAGTGCTGAGCACCGTGAAACAGACTGGGAGATGACTTTTCCGATGACTGTATTATAATTATCTTTTATTGGACGAAAAACACTATTTATATTTATATATAAGACAGTGTCCGCACTGTATATTATAAGGACGAGTATCTACTAACAATAACAAACGATTTCTTATATTTATTTCTGCTCCTTTATTTTCATTTTACTGTTATTTCTCCAAGTAGGAAAAATAGTTACAAAATATTATGACTAGATATTTTAAAGAGTTTTTCGAATGACATAATGTTAGTTTACTATTGACAGGAAACTATCTCACAGAGATACAAAAATTATCCACATTTTCAGCGGAGAACGACTAGTCAGTAACGATTAGGGAATGTGAAGTGTGTTTCAATAAGAGCAACCTCGACAAGGAACGGCTCTAAGTTATTTTTTCATACACATCATTGTAGTGTCCCCAGAATCTCTTGTTTGAAAAATCATGAAAGATTCGATATTAAGAACTCAGGTTCATTGTTCTAGACCTCAGACACGATCTGATTTTAAAACAACCCTATTTACATAATTCCATCCTAAACGTCAATTACATTTTTTACTCCGTTTTTTTCCGTAGTTATAATGTAAGGCTTTCATATGACAACGAACAGCCCGACGATCGTCTGGAGCTGCCTGCGGAGCTACGTTTCTCTGTTAACATTTAGACTGACTCCACGCGTATGTATATCAATGAGTAAAATCAAAAGAAGTTATTTCGGACACGTTCATCTCAAGGCTGAACGAACGGAGTTGATTAATGACAGTATTAAATTAACTATTGTTTTTATAATTATCTAGGACACGATGGAAATGCTTACACTTGTTGAGATCGCAGCTTCCCAAACCTCTCCGCACAGTTGGCAGCGGCTAAGAACGAGAGCGAGAACCAGATCAAGTAGAAACAACAGGCGACTTGAGGAAACAATTAGGTAGAGCAAAATAAACAAAACAACACCCGAATCCGTGTTTCTTTCTGTCATACATTTCTCTCGTTCAGATAAGCTCTGTTCCTTCTTTTGCCTATGATGCATAGCTATTTATTTTATAAGCATTTCAATGCATCGTTGCAAGTTTATTTGAGACATTCTCTATGATTAGTATTAAACCTAAACAATAAGTGAAAGGCGAACACTTTGAGAGACTGGGATCGTCGCGGTGGTACACTAAATTAACAGTCGCGAGCCGGCGGCGACCAACACGAGGGCCGCTGTTGCGTTAAAATTTACAATGTATTTTATTTATCCACACAAAAATATACTTATCACGTTGTTTCTGTTATGAAATATGGATATTACAAAAAAAAAAATTACTTGAAAATAAATGTTCTTATCAAAATGTAAATATGTATAACCTTTTGTATAAAAAACACGAATGATATAATACAGTCAAGGAGTTAGAGACAAACAACCAGTTTATTTCTTTTAAATCTCTTAATAAAATTAAAATTTATAAGGAATACATTAATATACAGTAATAGTTTGCTCGGACCCGGAGTTGGTAGCATCACAATAATAAGCACGCGCATGTGTTAAGAACAGAAATAAATATCGTACAGTAAGTGATCGCGGCCATCTTCAATACAGCACACAAACAGCACACACACAGCACGCACACAGCACAGAACACAGAACACACCACATGCTACTATATTATAAATAAACTTTCTTTGAAAACTAGATATTATTGTTTTTTTAATATTTCATTTACATTACGATGTTTGTTAAATCCACTTTCGGTTTTGGTTTATTCTTAGGGAAATTTGTAAAAATATACATCATGTAACACTATAGAGACTTCAACAATTTTATTATTTTATGGTTTACCTGCGGATTGTCGATACAAATAATAAAAGCGTGAGTTCTAGACGTAATAAAGACATAACAGAGAACTAAAATCAAATAAAATAAAATTAACTTGGGTCAAATAATTTGTCTGTTGTACCAACAGAACTATGTTTGAATGTTTTATTATAGTAACATATATAGACATACGTCAGTGACTACTTTCGAGTTACAGGTATAACTGAAACATATCATAGTAAGTGTATATTACAACATAGAGTGACAGCCACCCGGACGCCCCACCTGACAGTTTGTAGACAGCACACACCTGATACAGCTTCAGGTGTGGAGACCACCTTGCCCTTTATAAGTCTGCTGGAAATGCAACGTTCTCCTGTGAGAGGGCGTCTGCTGCAGTAACCAAAACTATCAGACAATACAATCAGAAACCAAAACTACGACAGCAATTATATGTTCAAGATACGTGAACGTGTTTGGTGAATTACATGTTATAATCACAAATCAGAAGGACTGACAGACGGACCAAACAAACAAACGGACAAACTTTACACGGAAATGAGTTTAACTTTAAAATTATTATTCATCGATATCCCTTCAATTCAACCTTACAATATATAAGCCTAACCCTCCGCTTCTGGTTCGCGCGGTCGGGTAAACCTATGACGTTAATAATCTCCAAGGAGCTTATTAATACCGAAAGCTCGCAAAGTTACTATCTTTACATAAAAAACGTATTTCTCACGTGCATCGCATGACAACATGATTATTACCACATGTCATAATTTCTTAAATAACTTTCCATTTCATGAAATGACATTTAAGTAAAAAATGTCTAAGTTTAACCCATTCGTAGACATGTGCGAGATGTTGTAGCTTTTTTTTATAAAGTTCAGTAACCAGATTAAAAACAATGTTTTTTGTCGCTTCAGCGGCTTTCGATCGATATGATTAAGTGCCACATGTGTCGAGGGATGGCCGCGTGTCGATACATGAGATATCGATTACTGTGAAGGGATTTCGTTAGTTATTTATATTTTTTAATAATTGCTCTAGTTATGCACTGGTCCTGTTAAATTTGAAAACTCAATGTAATTATTTGTTCAAATCATTGATTAAAGCTAAAGGTCAGATTAGTTTTATAAAAAAATATGTTTCATGACAGAGAAAAACATTTTGTGCTTAAATTAAAGATTGTTGATGATTTTTTTTTCCGGTTTGTAAAGTTGTGGGAAATCGATAGTACACAATTTATCCGACTACATGTGCATTATAATTACAATCTGTGTGTTCTGTATAAAACAGCTAACATCATAATTGCAGTCATTCAGACTACAGATGACTCTGAAAATATGTCAAAAACGTCGTTACTGTTCAATAAGACCAACTCAATATTAATATGTTATAATAACTATCGTAGAAGCGACGGGTATGCAAGTGTCATATGATTATATGACAAGTTCACTGTTACCGACAAAGAAGAAACAGAATTAAATTTAGAGACCATATCGAGCCGCCGCAGTCACATCTCTAAGATGCACTTTTCTGTTACATAAATAAATCAAGCGAAAGAAGCGAGCTCGATAGAATTACAAAATCTCGTACAGAGGTTCAGTTTATTTTTGTAATTACTAATAATTGAGACAGCAGTCAGCGGCAGGAAGCATACTTTTATGAGTTTAAATATTAACAGGTTTATTGATATTCTATGGAGGGGAGATACTTGGATTGATTAAAACTATAATGTGTCATATTAAACGCACACTCGGTAATATAACACAAAGGCTATATGTTTTGTTTGGTTTGATAAGAGTAGGCGTTGGTACCGATTTAGTATTTTATAATTAATTAATACTTGGTTGTTGTGAGTCGCATCGTCTGGTCCTAATTTTATTATTAATGATACAATGCACTGAGCCGTCAGCCACATCCGAGTTCCGACTGAAGACTGAAGGTTGTCCTCGACTGTCGACTGTTTATAACATAAGATATTGTGTGATTAATATTTCTTATCATGGAATAGTTGAGATGAATTGAGATCATTATAACACGTCGAGCAGGAATGTATCCAGGCTTTGTTTTATTTCTTCTGATAACTATAACAATTACCAAGTGAGCTGATATGGTTTATTTTGTATAAATGTGCTTGGGCTATCCTTGTTTTCGTTTCCGTTATACCTAAAGCTTGTCATATCGAAGTGTAATACTTTATTATTTCTAATACAAGTAGCGTATTCAATGAGATACGGGAAACTGTTTTGTATGAAGTGAGACTTGTGAGGGTGTTCATGGTGCTCACCTCCATGTACACGTATCTTCGGAGATTACTATAAACGCTGAGACTGTCAAACAAGAAGCTGGCGAGTAGCAACTTACAAAAAGTTTCATAATTTCCATTCTATGCACTTTTCCTGTCTTCTTCCTTCTCTTAATAGATTAAATAAGTCATGGACGGAAAAAGCAAAGAAACTCTATGAATTATTTAAATAACTAGGATATCGTTATATTAACCGCCGCGCAGTATTATGTGTTATTGGAAACAGCATTCAAAGTATTCCTTCTGTATGAAGCATTTTACTCTTCTTTCTTAAACCAGCGTCGCCTTACTCCTCTTCATCAATAATATGTAACAGTAAAGTCTTTTCAACTCTTTATTTGTTGATCTTATATTCAGGTGAACTATTCCAACCCCTTTTCCTTTAACTCAAACGAAGTTGATAATCCGAGGACTGGTGACAATGCGATCGTTTTCATCAATTCTTTCGCCTTAACTCAAATTTCTTTTTTTGTTGATTATAAGAGTAGGTAACCTTCGCGTGTTTTCAACTACATAATTTACAAAACTCTTTCACTGTCTATCACAGAACGTGCAAAATATATTTTTTTATGTATTTAATAATTAATTATTACATTACAATGAATTGAACTACGCATAGGCTCACTCGACTGTGACCTGACTGTTACCTGACTAGAAATTCAAATCTGTAGATTTTTTATAAATTTGATACAAAGGGTTTCTTTTAATCTACTTAATTTGCTAATTTTATAAAATTGTCAACATAGCGATCACAGAATGAAGATTTGAATTTAGTGAACTTACCTGCCCCGAGTTAACAAAGAAAAATAAATGATGAGTTTCAAAATTATGATAATACAATGATTTATTAGTAAGTAGTTTTCATTTTTGTTAAAAATATATTTTTTTATAATTCGATATACACTACAATATTACTTAATTATGATTTCGCCGGTCGGTTGATTCAGTGAAACAAAAATTCAAGTGACGTAATTTAATTTTAAAGCTAAATGACAATTAATTGGTTCAACTACATCGAACGAAGGGTGAACAAATAGTGACACGACTCATAAAAAGAAATATAAAACTAAAAAGTCTCTTCACACGGAACTACTGAGTGCTGAGTCAAACCCGTGTAGAATGAACAAGTTTACTATTATTCAATTTAACTAACACTATGACACCGTCGCGTAATACCTTTGATAAGAGTTTAAGTTTTTTATACTTTTTCATAATAAAAAATTATTTAAAGCCTTGGACTCCCCAGCCTCGTGACCCTTCTGTCCCTATGGTTGAGCAAACGATTCATGACTTTCCTCCGAGTCCAGGTAAAAACGTGTTGTGAATTGTAACTGCTTTCAAGAGAAAATTGTGTTCAAGTTAAAAGTAAAAAAGGGAAAGCACCTAATATGCAACGAAAAGAAAAGATATAGAAAAAACTTTTCATCATATGAGAAGGGAATTTTAATCGATATTATTTAGAAATACAAAGAAATAGTCCAAAACAACAAAAAGTAGATTTTGTTACTATGGCTACAATAAATCAGTGGTGGGAATTGACATTTGAGTTTTGACATACAACAGATTAACAGACCGCCAGCCTTTTGACCGACCTCCAGGGCAGGAAGCAATATGAATGTCTTGCTAAGACATTTAAACAGACATTAGTGCGCGGTGGGACGCCCGATACATATAGCCGTCCATCAAACGCCTTAACAAGAGGTTATTCATTGAACAGTGTTTGCTGAGACTTGGTCTCATGGAAGTTTTCCACAAATATATCAACCACAGAATAACGCTACAGACTCGCTGTTGTGATCTGACCCTTCAATCTTTTTCAAGTTCTATTCAACATGTAAAAACCCGTTTTTTATTTGAGTACTTTGTCTATGTGGACCACGGAATTGGGGTCCGAGAGGAATATATAAAATGCACTAAACAACATATTTGGAAGCCGACTGTTAGCGACATTAAAATGTTTTGACCCTGCGATGACAACACGATAATTTTAGGATAATTTATAATTTGTATAAGAAACTAAATCCTGAGTTGTGTAACGCGGTCTCGTGTCAGATACACGCAACATTCAAGTTGTCGGTTAAAACTTGTTTCGACAACAGTAAAAGTTTCAATAGTGCAGTCACTACTGCCCCTCAAGTAGTCCGTCTGCTCGTTTGCCACCTCTCACATAAAAAAAGTGACCAGAACCGCATGAAATAGAAAGACCTCGTATGTGTTAATTTCTTTTACTTTATGGTCATCATACGACATCTGATGTCAATAATAATAATATATATTTTATATCATACAACATTTAAGAAGCAAGATCTAGTGATATTGATATAAGTACAGATGTATGTATGTATGCATGTATACTGAGTAGGTACATGGTGTGTTTATATTTGTTGTTGTAGTATATTGATAGTTGTACTTATATATATATGTATATTGACAAACATATAACACTATGTTTACTGAATCATGAGTTAGACTTTAGGTAAACGACAGAAGACGCGTTAATGTTCCCCCTTCATTAACGTTCTTAAGAACTGTAGCAACTTTGTATCTTTATGATTAAAAACTGGAAACGTCCTGTACGTAGTGCGGAGACGAGAACTTGTGATAACTTACTGTGCTTAAAATGTCTTGGTTTGTTCGACTGCAAGCAGAGGAAATGACTTTATAAGAATATCTTTCTTACCAACATGTCGGTAAGATACGGGGCTATGGTTTCCAGCATGAAAATGACAAATAAAGAGTTACGTAGATATACGTTATTATTATATTTTCATATTCCCTGTGGACTTCAACGCCTGTCTCCTGTGATCGAATCACTACATCTTGTGCGGAAATGTTCCACAAGAGTACTTGATTAATAGATTTAAATTTTAAATTGAAATAACAGCAAATAAGTCATGTAAATTATTCTACTCACCTGCAGCCCGTTCTGTCACCTTTTCTGATCATTTGAAGGTTTCTTTACAATATTTATTATAGAATTAAAATAGGAAATAATATGTTCATCATTTTTCTATTGTTTTGTGAACGGAATTAAAAATATAGGTATTTTGAAATCCAGCAAAATTTTGAGAATTTATAGATTGTTTTGGAATAATTCAACTTAGGTTTTTTTTTTATTAACTCTTTTTTTATGTTTTCTGAATCCTCCTTAAATTTTTTTATTAAAAGTAACGTTAATTAAATAATTATTTAATTGTATGAATACTTGATCCGTATCGTTCCTCTCGCCGATGAGCCGTTAGAGATCATTGTCATAGATTTGTTCTCAGTTCACGGTTAAAAGTATATAACCTTATTAAAAGTGTTCACGACACGTGGCCAAGCATATTATTTGCAGGATCTTACGAGCTTTATGACATTTCTGTGTTTGCCTCGGTGTGCCCGTAACTATAATGACAGCTGAAGTCACAGTTGTGGAGTGGTATTAACCCAGTCCCAAACCCAGTCGAATCAATTAGAGCTAGAAAGAGAGTCCATGGCAGGCGCGTTACTCCCCCACTCCAGGCAGTCCCCGAACGGGGCGATGCCAGTCTTGTGAAACGCAAACGAGTCTGTTCAGCGCCGAGAGAAGTTTACCTTAACTCCAACTTTCCGGATGTCTAATTGGAATCCTCAGACCGATTGCAGATATTGGGTATTGAGGTATCCGGAACCTTAACTTCGGCCGCTTCCTTGAGTTTAAAGCTAAGACGGATGCAAGGAAACTCGGGGTCCTCGCAAAAGCGCGGCGATACTACACAAAGCATACATTCGGCCAGGTGTGGAATACTGCTGGCATAACTTACAAGTGTTGATAAACACCACCTTAGGTGCTTGGAATCAGCGGAGAGGAAAGGAAAAAGACTCATGAGTGACCCCTACTTCGTCAAACCCAATCTCGTCGGTCTCCAGCACGGGCTCCAGGTAGCCAGTCTCTGGGTGTTCTTGGGGGTACACGCTGGAGAGTGTGTAGTACTGGCACGCCTTAATTCCTACATCCGCCTTCAGAATCCACAACATTACGTGAAGCATCAACAAATCGTTGTGTTGCTGTTTGTTTCTCGCTGCCTCGTGTCGCGCGACACTTCCCTTGATGCTCTGCGGCCCCACACGTAAGGCCGCTGTGTCCCTCCATCATCAACGGCTCCTGAAAGCCGCCGAGTATTCAAATACGAAGCTCGGATTAATGTTCAATGAACACGTCGAGCGGACCGCAGGCGGGAAATAAAACAAGGGATGATTTGTAATGATCTGTTTTAATACAACACTAATTAAGTATAATTTACAATGACCGTAGATACACGAGCAGGCCCCGGCTCACGGCGGGCTGTGCCGCGCGGAATAAACTCAAAGATAACGAAATAAAAATATAACAAATCGTATAAATAACAAGGACGCTCGGGCGCGCGGCCCGGGATCCGGGTATCAAAAATAATCATAAGCTCCATTGTAAAATAAAACAAAAAAATTGTATAAGTGAATATAAAACTACAATTCCGTGATTGTACCCGGCGAGGCGCAGTGTCCTGCTGCCGCTACTTTAAATGCAGGTTCCAATAACAGTGGTCTCTAGGAGCTACAGTACTCGTACATTATGTGATATGATTATTCCCACCCTCATAATACTCGGACACGCAGACGGCTATCGATCCTCTAGTAAATGCTTAAATACGAACTCCTATAAAAGTCTGAATCATCTAAGTGTGTCTAAGCCGTGCTCCCGCGCACGCGGCGCCGGGGCACGAGCCTACTACGAGTATAGAACAATATACATCTGAACCCCGCTAACGTAATATGTACAGAGACGGAGCCGACACACGCCACGAGCCACCGACCGCGCTGGACTCGCACCGCCAGCACCGGGCCAGCTCCGCGCCGGCCGGAGCTCTGGCGGGCGGCTGCCGGACGCACGCTATATACTGATATGGACCTTTTAAGGTTGCGTGTCGGCGACCGGCCGGAAATTAACCTAGCTTACACTAACGACGCTAACGATTACCGCTTACACATACTCGGAAAATAATAAGTCGAAGGAGAACGGAAATGTAAAGAAACAGTAGTATACATATATGTAACGTTAAAAACTATAATACTTTGAAGTTCCCGTTAAAACCGGGCCAAGGAAAGTAACGAACGAATATTTGGTTATTCCTAAATCGATTCATTGCCACTTCGATCACGACCGTCCCCACCGGACACCCGGCGCGGCGGGTCGCGGGCCGCTACACCCGTATATATATATCGTATTGAATACCCTCGGCTACGTACACTACACTATAAAACGATCACTTTATTGTTGACGCCCCCCCCCCCCTCCAGCTCCTCATCCCCCTACTTGTCGGACCTCTGCTCGTTGAGCGACAGGTTCTCGGCCTCGTCGTCGCGGGCGGGCTGTCCGTGGCCGGGTCGGTATCGGTCGTCTCGGGAGTAGTCGTCGTGGGGAGCGCTCTCACAGGAGCGGCTGCCGGGCTCCTTGCCGGAGGTCTGGTAGTCTCCTGGGTCGGAACAGACATTCGAACGTGTATGGATAGTGGACAGTCGAAAACGAAACGTCGAAAGTCCGGCGGTCACGGCGGCGTACCTTTGTTGGAGTAGTCGGAGGCGTGCAGCTCGTGCTTGAGCGCGTACAGGTTAGGCTTGACGTCCTGCGCCTCGCCCGCGCTCAGGTCCTCGGGCTTGGGCTCGTGCGAGGAGCCGCCGCCGCCGTAGCCGTTCAGCAGCGGAGGACGACTCTGACTGTTGTTATATTGACACACATATTAGCATTCTAACATTCTTGGACTACAAACGCTCCGTGGACACGAACGGTCCTTACACACGCTACAAGAGGCAGAGCCATCCCGCTCACGTTAATTACATTTACTACAACATTCATTCGAACACTCATCTAGGGACGGCGCAGAGGACTCGAGAGTCGCCCTGTCCGAGCTGCGTACCTGTAGTCGTCGTGTGAGGATGGATACTCTTCAGTCTGCATCACGTGGTCGTCACCTGACATGTACGACAGGTTACAATCCTCCATCATACCCTAAAATTATATTCTTTCATTGATATCAGTCTCTGGCGTCACCGGGTGTCCCAAATTAATGGAACATTACAATTAACACTATTTTTTTAGGCGCGGTGGAAATCTGTCATGAACATTTTGCAGAAATGTGTCCGAGTTACGTTCGTGCAAACCGGTTCCCCCCTACCAGGCGCGGCTGACACGCACCTCTCACATCGCATAACCCCATGAAGTATGATGTTCTTAAAGCACGCGATCAGGCGGGATCACGGACACAAGAACAGTACGGAGAGATAAGTTGTTGGACGAGCATTGACAGTTGACGGAGTTCCTATGATATTTCCTATGAAATTTTGTTATGGGACACAATAATCCCTTATTTTTAGGATAATGTCAGCCCTCAAGCAGTGGCTTCATGGGACAGAATGGATGTAAAAAATTGTGTTTATTTTTTTTTGGGAATCTTGGCACTTTACCGCACAAAGGACGGGAATTAAAATCGTGCATACATTTTGGGACACCCTGTATAAAAGTAATGAAATGAAGAATTTCCTTCGATACCTGTAGATTCCTCTTCAGAGCTTCATTGTAACTGTGAGGGCTGGTCATCATCGGCGGACTCTGAGCTCCCATGAATCTGTTGCGATTTAATATAATACTTAAAATTACAGACAAAAAATAAAATTCTATCGAAATAAAATATTAACTTATGAAATTTAATTGATCACTTGAAAGTTTTCGGAACAACAGTAATTTATAATTCTTCAAAATATGAAAAAAAAAATGAAAAGTATCATACCCGGCCATCTCAGACCTCTTCACAAGTAAACCATTAAAATATAAAACCGGGTGTTACAAGGACGAGTGTGGAACTGTGAAGTGTTAAATTTTGAAGGATGGCACCAATCATATGTGACAGTATCAGGTGTGAGAGTAACCAGGTGTATGTGTGTGTATGTTAAAAAGATAAAGATATAAAAAAGATATAAAAAGATATAAAAAGATAAAAAAGGCAAGCTCATAGAAAACTTAGAAAAATATGACAGACTCTAACATGCGACAAAAGTGCAGAAGCGAAGCGTCAGAGTACACACTCACCTCGGTCGGTGGACGGGGAACATGCAAGATATAAAGAGGAGGGACGAAACATGTCCGCAACGGGTGACACGGCTATCCAACGACGATCCGTTACTCATGCAGCAAGAACGTAAGATGTAACGAGACACGTTTACCACTAACGCGGAGGAAGATGAGGTGGCGGCGAGGTACAGCAACAGACTAAAGCTGATCGATAGGTAACTTCTAGACTCATTCTAAGACTAAGACGGCGTGGGCGACTCGGTACATCTAGGTGACGTGGTGATGTGTACATTATATACAGAGTAAATACACCGCGGACGGTCGCGTCTAGATACAAACTAAGGCGACACGAGGCCGTGTCCAAGCTTACACAAGACACTGGTACTCGGGAACAACTACGGACCGAACATCATCGGCGGATCATGTTCGGTCGACAACACATTACAAACGGTCCGCCGGCCCTCACGCGGTCCCGACGGCCGGTGAGGGTCGGCGGAGGAGTGGCGGCGAGTGGTGGCGAGTGGTGGCGGTGGTGGCGGTGGTGAGTCCTTACTGTGCGGCGGGAGGCGCCGGTTCGTACTTGCGCGGTCGGCCGCGGCTCAGATGTCGTCTCTTCACGAACTCGGCGTCGTCGACCATCCAGAACGAGCCGAAGTCGTCCTCGTACCGCACGAAACATTTGTGCAGAGACAGGTTCGTCCGGATCGCGTTCTATAATTCATTGTCTTATAAAGATCGTCGTGGAATCGTGCGGGTAGCCCAAGAACATCCCGGGACGGTGGCGGAGGGGGAAGCGGAGGGGCGGGGCGGGGCGGGGGAGGGGCAGGGAAGCCGGGGAGGCAAGCGTTATGTCCTCGCTTCGGAATCCACGGACACACACACAACCAACCCTAAATACAAGACACGGTGAACGGTCACGACTCGTGTCGCCGTACACGGAACACGACCACCGCTCCCCGGCCCGGCGGCGGAGAGCCGGGGCACCATGCGCCTTAATATATATATCGCGGACGGAGGTCGGTCGGTCGGTCGGTCGGTCGGTCGGTCGGTCGGTTCGTTTACGGCGACACTTACAAAATGTAAAACCATCTACACAAATGATAACAAATTCAAATCTGAAAACGAGAAAACTTTATTTACACAACAAGAGTTAGGTCGGTTCTAGATCGATTACATAGAAAATATTAATTAGGAAGAAATCGATCGGAGAAGTGTTCGGTGTTGAGTGTGGAGGCCGCGGCCGTGTCTGGTGAGGGAGAGGTGCGGGGACTCGCCGGGAGTCGTGAGTTGGTTACTTCTGTTCTCGTGTTCTTCCTTGTTGTTGGTATCGCACGGCGACAGTATTCGTGTTTCATGTTCTGTGGTCGGTGCTGTGTCACGTCGAGTCTCAGTGTACATCTGTTTGTGTCATTGTATAAGAGTCGCTTGTTATATGAGTGTGTGTGTGTGCGTTTGTACGAGTATTCGGTCGAGTATTTGGCCAGTGGTTGAGTTTGTCTGTTAGTGATTACTGTAATGTGTAGAAGTAGTATACAAGGGTATTTAGTGCAATATGTAATTTATAGTATAACATTGTAAGAGTGATATGGGTATCCGTATGGTCAGCACTGGTCTACATCGGCCCACTACATACGAAGCGTCTTCAATTTCTGATTCGAAGATTAACGGATGGGAAACTGTTAACGCCGCGTCTGCAGTGTGTCGGTGCAGAATGGTGGTAAGCACACAGTGTGGAGCTGTACATGTTATGATGAATTAGTAGTAAGTGTATAATGTGTAGTCCGTGCAGTTCGAGTAGTCCGTGTAGTGGACTGTGAGGGGATATACAAAGTGCGTCGATACAAGTGAGCAGTGTGTGCAGAGTAAAAAGGTCTGTAGCCCGGGCGATCGGCTCAGGAGCAGTACCCGGTGTGGATGGCGGCGTGGGCCCGCTGGGGCCTCCTCTTGTAGAACTCCACCTCGTCCACGGTCCACACGGCCCCCTTCACGTTCTCCACCCTCATGAAGCACTTGTGGAGCGACAGGTTGTGGCGGACGGCGTTCTGTCGTTACCAGCTCTCGTTATATGCTCCAACACCACACACGCATACACACACACACACACACACACACGCACGCACACACTCAATGCAGTTTCCAATATTTCATGAGTCTATCTTTATTCTGTACAACAACATTGTAATCATGATCAGTATAAGGCCTCTCTAAGTCTACAGGTCTCTGGCATGAGAGCCGTGGTCGCGCACCTCCTTCACATACTTATGGTATCGGAGGAGGTCTCTCCCGTTCTCACTCGCGTGGGTTGCAGTGTCTAGTGTCGGGTCTCTAACTACGTATTACCTTGTAACTCTGCAGCGATGTACAATATTTGAGTAAACTTTATTAATATCCAATGACACAGTGTATTATAATAGCTCGGATCGCATGACATCTGTCCGTCTGTCTGTGTGTGAGTCGTCATGAGGGGCGGGCGAGGGCGGTCGTCTCTCACCTTCCAGGTGGCGGCGTTCCGTCGGAAGTAGCAGAAGGTGGACTGGAACCAGTTGTAGATCTCGTTGAGAGTCAGCTGTTTGTCCGGGGACTCGATGATGGCCTGGGGAGTGCGTCACATGTGATCACCCGACACACTGATGATGAAGAAGCCGAGGAGCGGTCTCCAGACCGGGCGTGTACACAGTGAGATACACTCCGGATGCTGACACATGTGGCCGGGGCTGGAGAGCGCTCCGTCGGTGTGTCAGAGTGAGGAGACACTCGTTCTGACTTAGAAAACGTGTCAATACAAAGTGTCGCCCGCCGCCCTCGTCACTAACACATAAACAATACAGCTCCGACCGGAACCCCCGGCGCGACCGGACCCGCCGTTATAAGACACTAACTACTATTTATACATTGTTCATAAAAGAGACGATCATCTATACTAGAGCTGTCCAAACCAAGGTCAGAATATTTTTTATTTTCTTGGGGATGTAACCTAACCGAGCGGGGTAGCGGAGATAATATTATAAATTAATGCGTTTGTAATCACAAATACATTATTGGGCTAATTGTTTTTTTCTTCTGGCGACAGGTTTCTAATCTCTATTCGATGGTCACGACGATATTGAGATCTTTAGGGCGCGCGTCGGTTTGCATTTCGAAATATTTTATAATTACAGGTGAAAAGCTGGACTTCTTATCGCATGGAACAACTGACGGCAGCGATACTTTGGAGCAGTTAACAGAACTATTACGGAGCACGCGGGGGCTAGTAGATGATCTCGGATTGGCACAAAAACTATGACAGAGGTATTCACAGGATCGCCCGGGGTTTTAAATCACATGACACCTGTCGCCCGAGGGTCCGCGGCATTACTCTCTGAGAGGCTTTATGTGGAACATCCTTGCGACGAATGAAAACTAGGAAAGTAGTTGTTGGGAACAAATTAGTTACAACACTGACAGAACATTCAGAGACTCTTCGAGTGTAACCGGTGCGAACTATGGGGATTCATTGTTACAATCAGCAATAACACGGCTAGGTGCTGGACATGGCTTGCAGCGCTTTTTCGCTTTGAGAAAAGAGTCACCATTATTTCCTAAAAACTTAAATAGCATCCGACACCTGCGACCTACCGGACTGAAATGCAAGGTTACCTCGTGTCGTTTGTGGCGCCGGTGTCATGTGACGCGACATTGGGTCGAGTTGAATTTAAAGTCACGAGGTAAAAAACTTAATACACGTATCCGACGTGTGCGGACATGTGAGCGGAGCTTTAGAAGCAAACGGAAGTTATTCAAAACTGGTCCAGAACAAAACGATTCTTCTTTTTATCCAAGTTGCAAAGAACATTACTTAGAAATGGAAAATTTGCGATTATGTAATGTTGTACCGACCGATGTACCGACTGAGATGCATGGAAGAAAGAATTGTGGAAATTGAACGACGGCTCCCAGGTATTAATAAAACTCTTAATAGCCGCTTAGCGGGTCCGCCCGGCCGCGACCTGTGCGACGGTCGGGCCGAGCACGTCCCGGTCGTCGCCCTGGCCGTGTACGCCTCCGCCTCACCTGCCGTATGAGACTCGCGTAGGTGAAGGGCGGCCGCACGTCGGCCGTCTTGTAGAACTCCCGGTTCCTCTGTATCTCTGAAACACACACAGCAGCTGCATGTACGTCGGGTTATAATGCCAGTCGGCGCTCCTCGCTCTATGTGTCACTGTACCTTGTTGAACGTCTAATCCGGCTCTTTCGAGCATGTACGGAAGACCTTGGACAGAAATTAATTGGTACATAATATATACGTGAGATGTCGTTCGTCCACACTGACATATATTTACCTCCAGCGATGGCGACTCCGGACTTGTCCGACACGCGGCGGCGCACGGGCCCGGGGGAGGAGCCCTCGCTGGCCGGACCTGGCGACACGGACATACTGATAACTACTGAACAAACGGGAAGAGAAATATACAAGCAGGCGCCGGTGCTGCAAACACATCCCCGCCGTCACCACCATGCGAGGAAGAGAGCCATCGCTAACATTAAAAAAAAAATCTAATAAGAGAATGTATTAAATAACGGACAGGCGTTACTAATATTTCATCTATATATATAAACACTAAGAATATGGTTCTCTGGGGAAATCACAACGGACAGTAAGAAATTTGCGAGAACTGTCACTAACAGGAAGAGCTCAAGGCACGACAACAACTAGAAGGTAGAGATTGTTAAGAACATTTTACGAAGATTCGAGCTCTTTGGAAGAATCAGAAGAATCAACAGAGAGTCATAGAGAATGATGTAGAAAATGTAAAAACTAGACAAGAGACTGTTCAAGCTTTATGTGAGTCCGTGAGGAGAGCAAGGACTTTAAACCGAACTTTGAGTTTAGTTTGAGTTGAGTTAGTGATTCCTGAGACCTTCGAACCGCGCCTTATAGTGTAAGAATATAGATTATAAGAGCCGCACACTCGCTCTCACGTGTCGTGCCCGGCGACACAGACGCTGAGGGGGGGTGCGTCGTAGTGTAGTAAGGTGCGGGTTGGCATCTTACCGTGCATCTTGTTGTGGTTGTCCCTGGCGGCGTGCAGGTGTCTCATCATGGCGGCCAGGCGGTCCCGCTCCCGCCTCAGCTGGAGTTCCAGCTGGGCGACCACCTGCATCTGGACCCGCGCCTGCGCCGCCGACCGGTCGTCCAGGGTGTGGGCCGCCTCCAGGTGTCTAAACACGTGAGGTATGTAATATCGTTTTTTTTTTTCTAATATGTAAGTGTATCATCAGACGCGTGTGTTACTTGAGGAAGGCTTGGAAGTCCTCAGCGAGCGCGTCGCAGCCCGGCCACTTGCACACCCCGCGACCGAACAGAGGGTGCTCCTCCAACTCGCTGCCCCACAGCATCAGACCTGCACACGCTTACGTTCATATACACGAAGGAGAGAAAGAGAAAGAGAGAGGGAGGGAGAGAGAGACTTGGGTGAGGTGACCGAATAATATACAGAGATGGAGTGTTTTTCTTCAAACGATTCTTATTTTATGAACATATGACACGGATTGGAAGTGCCCGCCACTAATTGTGCAAGTCTCTAATTGTCAAAGTGCGAGGGATGTGGTGCAACAGTAAGGCAATTATACTACCTGGAGGAGCGTTTGGTGGGACGGACATAGGAGCGTGCATGAGATACTGCCGCTGGACCGCCTGGAGCTGCTGGACCAACTGCTGCTGCTGGAGACCTGGAACACGAGGGAGGTCATACAGACGACATGTAACGAACAATAGTACGATTAGAAATACGAGAGCGAGTGGAACAAATACTTTTACGTAATTAGTTCAAAACAGAACTTTGTAAACAAGGATAAATGTGATGTACGACAACAACAACCGATTGTGACGTCACATGTTATATTCACAAGGAACTACTGAGATTAGTAAGTCGTCGAGTGTGGAATGTTGAATACTGACTGGGAGAAGTCTCCGGCGGCTGGAGGTGAGACTGAGAGAGAAGGTTCAGGTTGATCTGGTCCTGGAGGCGGGACTGTTCCAACTGACGCTTAGCTGCCTCCGACGACATGTGCTGCGGACAACACATACATACATACATAACCTCGAAGGAGTCACGACCTAGAGGAACACAAGACAAGACACGGAACAGAACTCATTGTATAAGGGGTGTCTATAATAATCAATCAATAAATCAATATTGCAAGGTATGTTCGCAGACAGTTCCCGAGTTGTAAAGAGATATTGTCTAGTTACAAAGCAAAGTCATGAGACAGGACTTGTATTATAATTGAATCCGCTATCGAACTGAACCTGTTTCTGCAGGTGGTGCTGGTGGAAGAGTCTCTGCTTCATGAGCGCCTGCAGCTGGGAGTGCTGGTCGAGGAGCTGCATCGCCAGCAGGTCCGGCGCCAGCAGCGGCGAGCGAGCGGGAGACGGGGACGATGGAGATGACGTCACCAGGGGAGAGGCCGGGGCGGACGCCTAGAACGAAGGCATTGAACAATACTTCTGGAAGATCAACTAGGAACGTTTAGTAGTAAGTTGAGCGAATCGTGACCGTACCCTGGCGAGGGACAGGGGTTCATTTCCGGGCGGGGGCGAACGGCGCGGGGAACTGCGCCGGCGACGACGAGCCGCCTCGCCCCAACGACCGGACTCCTCCCTGAGGAGACCAACAATGATTGAATAAGACTTACTGAAGATGAACAGCGAGATTCAATGTATGTATGTATGGATGTACCTATCCAAACAGCGGTCCAGCTCGAATGAGTTGAGAGGCGGCGGCTTGGCTGCGCCCCCCGGACTTGAGTTCAGTGCCGGCTCCGGACCCTGTGACACACAAACAAACGAACACGTTCATTATACATACTTCATTATATGTAACAATGTCTAACTTTTGGCAATGCCTATCTTGATGTTTGAATTCCCAACTCAATTAAATTCACGACAGCTCAGTTGTCAAAGCTCCTGGAACGCTATATGTCAGCAGTCGCACGTTCGAATCCCACTCGTGACGTTAAATGTACTATTCTATATTATCATTTAGTATCGGAGTCACTATAGTTGTTTGTAATATACTTCTCTCTAATACAACAACAATATAAAGAATGTTTTTAAAACTAAGTTATGTCCTAACTGTAATCAAGCTGGCAGCCAACGATCACGAACTAAAAAAATAACACAAATTGTTATTATTTAACGGGGATTATTCAAACGTTTTCTATGTGTCAAACCAGTTTTTATTTCTATTTTAAAAATAAAATAGCCCATTTAATTTTGAGAGTTATTAAACTTATATTATGGTAACTTTCAAATGGTACGCCCGATTTAAAAAGTAATTTACAGATACTGATGTAGGCTTGAAAACGAAGTATTTTTTTTATAAAACTTAATACCGTATTTATGTAAATAGCTCTCCGATAATCTCTTTAGGAATGCCAATTTTTAAAAGTTTTAAGATGGATATAGTACGTTATCCTTATGGTATAGACCTATGCCACCGCGGACTTTCCACCATATATTATTTTGTTATATCTCAAAGACTTAAAGCAGCGTCTTCGTTAAAAGCTCTCAGACAGCTCATGTTTTCCCGACATCTTCAACAAATATCGTTAATGTACACACAAGTAAATACAAAAACTTAACAAATTATATACTAAAACCTTCCTCGAGAATCACACTATCGAGTGATAACTGTTTGATAATCGGTGCAGTAGTTTTTCCGTTTATTGCGAACAGACAGACAGACACGCGGTGAGGGACTTTGTTTTATAATATGTATTGATTAATGAACGAGTTACGTGTGAGGAACATCTTGGATAAATGTCTTGAACCTTTAATTGAGAAATTAATTTGAAATGTATATAATATGAAGTAATAAAAAAAATAAAAGATGAGACGTCATGACGGACTCCCATTATCTGTATTAATAAATTGCATTGTCTGTTTGTAATTTAAAATAAACAGCTTTTCACTAAACGTATTTGAAGCTGTTTACGATAACTTCATCGAAACTACAAGTTATTATATTTCTGTCGTCAGTTTGTTATGGCTAAGCACAAGAACGACTGAATCGATTTTATGAGAAAATCATTTCCATGCTGGTAATATCATAACGGGAAACTTAGGCTTTTACCGAATTCATAAGAAGAAAGAATTGAATTCAACTGAGTTTGTTATTCTACGGCTCCTTGAATTGAAAGCTCAATATTAAATTATTATTTTTTAATCGAAAGGGCATTGTCATTACTAAGTCAGGGTCTGATGAAGTGCTCTTAGAAAAATATAATAAAACCACATAGGTATGAAGACGATTATCTCAGTGTTTAAAATGCGAGCAAAGCTGCAGACAACAGCCAGTATACAATTAACAGAGTTTATATATGATATGAAGTGTCGAGTCCATCGCTGAGAGCCTCCAGCATGTTCTAACACAAACAACTGTGATCGTAGTAACATGTAATATAACATGTTAGAGAGCAGCTCGCCGGGTTATGATTTGTAAACAAGAACCAGAGGTGAGGTTCTTCAAATAATATTTATAATATTTACTTAGACCCGTAACGGCCTACGTTCAGACGAGCCGCACACCGACTTTCATATAACAATCTCTTTATGTACGGGTACATACTCTGGCGGCAGGTTCGTCAACTGATTGCTTCATGAATCCGCCTTATACACCCGTGTAGTCCGACTCCTATCGTTCCCCAGACCGCATCTCCTGCCATCCGATCCTCCTCAGGGAGCTGGCTCTCCTCCAACTTCTGTTCTATTTTTCTCATTGACCTCATCAATAAGTTAATTTAAGTTTCAATACTCTATCCATCTCAATTAGTGTATTACTTCTAATTGATGCACCGGTATGTATGCATGTATGTATGTATGTATATGTCGTGAGCTGATGTAGTGTTATGAGGTCACAGGGCAGCGTTGTTCTGTAAACAGTCTCCGCTCTCCCTCCTCTCAACTATTGTTTGATATTTTTATAAGGCGACACGTTTCATTAGAGGTGACGTCATCTGATAACATCTCTCACCGTACGTACACCCGGACGGCGGACGACGGACGGCGGATTGCGGAATTATATAAGACGTATCAGATTCAAAAAGCTTCTCTTGTTATAATTCCCGTCTCCTGCTGTCGTGTAACCAACACGTATCCAGAATCCGCAATACTATCTCATTATACACTTTCACACCATCAAAATGGAAAATCTTGAAAATCTATCAGAGCTTTAGTGGCAAATCAGGAGCGAGGTACTGAGCCTATTCCTACCTTTTGAAGTAACTAAACTCACCAGTTCCGGTTTTCATCGTTACCGGAACTACTACCTCATATAAAAATACTTCTAAAACATTTAAGTAAGCCGAACGATAAACAAGTGCTCGCTAATGTTAATGAAATCATACAAATAGAAATTAAACACAGATTTGCAAATATTCAAGAACACGAACAGTACACGGGACACATTGTTATATATCAGATGCCGACTGATTATTATCTTTTTTATACATAAAAATAGTAATCAATTGAAAGAACCTTTTAAGAGAATATATTACAGGGCATTAGAGAAGTAATCAAGTGCTGGCGGTGAGGATGAGTAAAACTACCATTAGGACAAGTGACACAAGTGAGAACTCGACATACTCAGAGCGATAGGGATACTCATCTAGGGTTTCGGAATCGGTATGAAGAGTTAGCTGCATCAAGCAGCCGGTAGGAGCAGCTGTCCGAGGAGTGCTGTGAGTACAGTACAATGAAAACTTAGCAGAAAGCCTCTAAAGGATGCGCCTTTTAGATTCATGAAGGACCTGACACCATGAAAAATATAAAGTCCTGGTTATCTTTGTCAGAATTGCTTTATTCTTTTCAAATTGCTTTGCGTACGTCTTGTTCTGTTTCATCATAATTGGTCACTCTTAGATTTGATATATTTAAAGGTGTTAATTATCAAAAACAGCGTTCCCGTGTGTTCAGAACAAAAAACTTATTTAATGTTGATCTTTATACAAACACAGGACATAACATAGTGTTTGTTTCATTATCAAATGTTCCATTTCTGCGACGGCCAGACAACATTTTTCATTTTAAAGTCTTACTTTCTATATATTCGGTAATTATTAGGTAAATTCACCGTCGGCCGAATATGAACAAATACACAGGAAAAGCTCCGTATTCAAGATGCAGACATATGCTCAGCATTCTATGTTCCTGGATGTTAGATGATAGAGAGCGCGTTGAACTCTCGTTTCCTACAAAAGTTTATATAGAGAAAACAAAACAACACAAAATAATTTGATAGCTGGAAGGTCCACATAATCAGTAGTGACATGTAAAGTAATTAATGTTTAATAGAACTGTTTGAAGAAGTGTCTTTGATTTGTAAAGTTCAAAGGAAGTCTTGAAGTCCGGCACACCAATGTCCGCTCTGAACCAGATCGACGGTTATATTATTAAAGTCTAATAAGAATTTTTGATCCAAAAACACGTAATTCCGACTTAAATTCATATAGTTGAATGTGAAGGCATTAGTTATGAATGATGATCAAATATGAACACACACATGTAAGCTGACTATAGTTACTATATTCCAAGCCGTATACTTATATCGTATTTTCTATGTATAGATGGTTGATCAAATAAATCGATTGATCAAAAAATTATCAAGAGATCTATTAAGTTAGCATACATAAGGCTTGTTACGAGTTCGCATCGACACACTACAAACGGAGCGTTCACAGTTTCCGTTTCATGTAACGGGAAACGCTTCGTGTGTAGTGTGACCGTACTAACTTTTGTTAAGCGTACCTACTATTTCCTAAGTAGCTTCTTTTTAAAATGTTCCCTTACGATACACAAAGAAGCGAGTGGATGCAACTGAGTTAAACACACATACATGATACATCACGTCTGTACGTACAGTGATCAGACAAATACTAGAGTAATAGCAAATACGAAGACGATAATAATCACTGGGAAATGCCTGCATGTTCCACATGTTATATATATATAATATATTGTTATATAATCTCAGTATTTAACATATTTCTTTGTAGGCATGCGTATTTGTTATCTAGTGAAGAAGATATTTTTACGTCTTAGTGACGAATTTACGTCACATGTAGTATTAATATATTTAAGGTATGCATTGTGTACGTATGTTTGTGTGTTCCGTCACGTCCCGAGTGTGTCTGTACGTGTCGCCTGGTAGTTCTGTACGCGGAAGTGCTACGTTGGAGTTGTTTTGGTGAGGTTTTATTTATAATGTGAGTGACGGCGTAAGGAGTAAAGACACGTCCAGGGACAGACAGGACGGCCGTATGTGATGTTTCTAAACTGTTTATATTTTTATAAACATTATGTGAGTACATAGTGCCAGTTAATGAGTAATGTTTAGTTTCCGAGTTAGTCACACGCCCGTTACACAGACCGACACGTAACAATAACCTGATCATTACTCATAGAGCGACGATGGTACTATTGTATTGAACACCCACACCCAGCGGGCTGGACATGTTACACAACTAGAGCGAGCTTGTACTGGACTAACTCAAATTAAAAAAAGATCATTAGTAAATGTAGATTTAAATGTTCATGTATCATACTGTACGGATACACCCGAGCGGCCGTCCCTGACCACTCGCCATCTGTCACACATCATAAATCAGTTCAGGTTTTCATTCACGTGTGCGTCGCGCTGAGTCCATGTCCTGTCCTCTCACCTGTCTGACGGCGTACAACATCCCTGCTGCTCCGTGTGAGGTGGCGCGCGCGTGTGTGTGTGAGTGTGTGTGTCGTCTGCGGGGCTCACGGCTGGGGCTCACAGCTGGGGCTGTCAGCTATCAGCGGTCAGCGGGCGGAGGAGAGTGGAGCGGTGGCCGGAAGCACTAGGAACGTTCATCATCAAGTCATCTCCTCGGTATCTATACTCCGCGAGGACACTGGGCCCGCCCGTCCACCTCGTGAGGTGCGGGGTGCGGGGTGTATATGAGCGGGGCGGCGTGTGTGTGTGTGTGTATGTCTGTAGCCCGCAGGCTGTACATATCTCCATCCAATAAAGCCGGAAGCCTCCTCTCCGAGCCTGTCCGCTGTAAAGCGACCTCCCGCCCTCTGTACAGCGGACACGCCTACCCGCTCTTGAGAGACGCCCTCCCTCACCCGCTACGTACTCTCGTATTATAACGACTCTACGGAACATAATATCGATTCACTTCGTATATATATTATCCTAACATACAATACAAAGTTATTATATATTAAGACGACGTGGCATTTTTATGAACAAAATCTAATTAATATATTATGTATTTTTATAATATTAAATGTATTTAAACCAGGTCGTGAATCGTTTTAATATTAAATTGAATCTTTAATTGTTTTTTTTTATATTTTTTAATCCTTTATCTCCGAGGTAAACTCATATCCATGACAACTAACTGACTGTCAGACAATTATATTAATTAGTTATTTATTAATTGTATTTTATAATTTTACTTAATTTTTATTTTATTACTGAATATAAGATTAAAATTTTTTGTTCGTCTATACATTGATGTGAGTTCGATGAATATTTAAAAGGCAGTTATTTCCGCGTTTATTTGTTTAAAAGGTTAATAATGAAGATTTAATGTCACATTATTAAACAGATATATGCTCGCTATCATGAGCTGATGGAAGTCATTGAAAAAAATAATAAAAATATGTAAACTATTTTTTTCTTAATAATACGATAATTTTAATTGAAGGCAATTTATATACAAATATATGTGTATGTTAATGATTTGATAATAATTATTACACATTATATTCCTATTCAAAACGCGTCTTCCTCGGTCACGTCATGTTTCAATGATTTTTTTCTTTTACGTTAACCAATCTCTGCAACTCGCGGCTTGATATATTTTAATTTTAATATCTCACATGTCCATTACATTCCGTAGTACATAACATCTCTATGTATATTGTGTATGTGTGTGCGTGTCGCTGATGAGCGCGGCCGGGTCGCTGTAGAGCGGAGGCCGGTCGACGCTCGCTCCTCCATTGGCCGGTCGCTGATGAGCGCCGCCATTGGAGGAGCGAGGAGCACATCAGCGACACGGGAGCTGCTCATCAGTTACACTCCCCGCGGCCCGCCGCCTCGCTCGTGTACACCCCGCGAGCCACCACCTCGGCGTCTCCCGAATATTATAGACTGTTCTACTTACTGTTGAAAAACGGTAAGGCGGTCCCGGTCACTATGTGAGGGTCGCTCTGGTGACGGCGACTTGATATATAAGATACAGAGAAACAACAACAGTAGGGACCCAGGACACGATCACCACCAGCTCCGACACTGAAAGGAGGCTGAGAGCTGGCGACAGAAATCACGAAGACGGAACATCCACTGAACAGCGACGAGCCGATCTCTCATCAGGCAACACGGGACACGGGACTGTCACTGGCGAGGATGCGGCCCGGTGCATCCGACGAATCCGCCCGCCCTCATACAGAACACCCGGTAATATATAACAAATAAATTAACAAATATATATATATATAAATATATATATAAATATATATATATTATAATGTCCGATTGTATATATATAGCGGTCGCAGTATCGGCTAAACAAAACACAACAGTCTGGCACGCGGCGGGAACAACAATGCTAGGTCGAAATAAGCAAGAAATATTTAACTACCGAAGTGGGGAGGGGAGGGGGCGAGCACGGGGTGTGGGGGGTGAGGGGTCGCGGGGGGTCGCGGTGGCGAGGGGAGCGGGGGGCGCCGGCCTCGGCAGCGAGAGCCGGCGGTGTGGCTGTGGTAGTTATAGTTTACGAGATACAGAGATCAAATACAAATAATATAAACATACGGCGAGCATGCGCCGTGGACGCCAGGCGCGGGCACGACAGAGACGGACGACGGTCAGGACGAACAGACACACACACACACACACACACCGGGGAGGGGGGGCGGTGGTGATGATGGTGACGGTGATGATAGTGGTGATGGTGGCGAGCGTTGAAGCTGTCACCATCAGTTGTCGACATGTTAATTTCCATAGGACCGAGTGTTCCTGTGAGAGGACGCATGCGCGACGAGGCCCACCCTATTGACGATGCAAAATATTTATTTTTTGGCGCAACACCGCACCGACTGCTCACAGGATGCCATGTCGAGACACGGACGACAGACGGACACAAACATATTAAAAATTGATATTAATATATATCATGAAACATATCAAGAGAGAGTGTAATAAATACACTGACCAAAGCTCGAGAGGATTTCGTATAAATCATCATCTGAGTTCTGACCATTCCAGGTTCATAATGTATAATGTCTAGTAGTTCTTACGTAACGATATTTTAAAACGTATAGTAATCGCTATATATTTTTTCTTATTGTTTATTACAATCAGTATCCAATAAGTGCATACGACGCATGCGCCCGGCGCCGCACACCCGCAGCACTCACACCGAATGACTTACATATTGAACATGCAACATATTAATATGCATATTAAAAATCAATGAAAATTTATATTCTTATGAAACATTATTTAGTTGTATTGTAATTAATATTTAATAAATATAAATAATCTACGTTTATTACAATACATAAGTAGCGCGTGTCGGTGTGAGTGTCGGCCGAGGTTCTCTAGGCCATTGACATTTTTATTGGGCGATGATTTAAAGGCTATCGATTCCTCCTCCGACGTCATAACATCCATCTTCAGGAGCTGATCTCCTCGAACGTCAAATATTAAGGCAGAACAATAATAATAATAATAATCATATTAATTAATAAACATAATATTATTATATATTAATTTAAAAAAAATCTACTTTCATACAATCATGTGTTCTCAAGTGTCCGATTAGATATAGGTAATGAATTAATTCTTATTGGAAAAGTCGTTTCAATATTTTGAATTGTTTGTCCGGGGTGGTAGCAACGATTGCTGGACAGATTTTAATGTAGTTTTCACCGAATTACAGACGTACGACTAATGCACACACCACCCCCATCCATGTAGCCTAGCAGTCGTCCAGTGTTCTGCTCCACCTCTCATGAGGGTGGTCGCACCTCGCTCATCAGCGACTCGCACACCTCTCCCACCTCTCACACTTTATATAATACGATGAGTTCTTATCTCCTTCATTCACATGTCGTGTTAGCGTATCTGTCTATAATAAGTATTAAAATGCCATCCGACTGTCGTGGAAAACAGGTCGCTTCTTACAATGAATGTACCAGCCGGCAGCCGTAATATTTTTATTGGAGACTATGTGATGTGCGTTACTTGTAGGATACAATAGAATAGTTGATAAATAATCATATTATTTAATAGACACGAAGCGATCGGGTACGCAACACTCGGACGACATGTTTTTTATAATACATATATTATAAATAACATGGACGCTCCGATTTGAATAATTAGTAAAATGACAAAATTTGCAACATAATTCATGTATGAGGCTGCTGTATTCTTTGTATTTTTTCTTTCAATGCAAACTAGTTGATACACGCGACGTCGCCCGCTTATTTTGATATAATAATCTTAAGTTTACATCAGTTGACTACACCTGCCTGTCTAGTTATCAACTGTCTATATATTTAAATTAGTATATTTTTGTTAAGTGCTATAACTTCCTTCTCCTATACCGCCTTATTGTTTTGCACAACTGTTCTTTCTTCTGTGGTGTCTAGTCAAGAATGCTGTTAGTATTATATCTAACTGAATAAATCCTGGCCTCGTTATAAATGTTATGACATATAATGACTCTGTTCACATCTATATAATTTGAAAACCTCCTAAACTGGTCAGTGTTCTGATATAAGATATCCACACTTAACTTCTCCCATACAGTGCGTCTGCTGGGACGAGTATTTTTGATATCCGAGGCTAATGATGATCATGATCGTATATTCCTATGAGACGGCACCACATACAAGAGTCCAGGTAAGTTCAGATTGTCGGAGGTGTCCTTGAAGTGAAGTCTGCAGTTGCACTCCTCATATAATATATAGCAAGGGTGATCCGTCTCCAGGCTAGTTGTATCTTTACTGAACGTGATGTACTCAGTGCCTCCTAAACCAGACCGGATGAGGTTCAGTTTGCGCACTCAGCCTGCATCACCAGCCCGTCTCTGTCGCCGGATATCTTAATGTAAGTAGTTTAACCAAACATCTCAACATTAAAACAGTTCGTTTTATGATCCCTTTTCCTTAACGACTTCGTCTCAGCAGTTTTTTCAGACAAACATCTTTATTACGGGTATTATTTTTAATCACGTCGTACTTACAGTACGATCGATCTCACAACACTTCTGACGTCACTGCTTCACATATATTTAGATATTATTTTATATGTTGTATATCCGTCTGTATGAATACGATGAAAAGTTTTTCTGCTGTAAGTCCTCCAGCACTGCCCTTATTTGTTTATAAGATTTTTCTTAACGTAAATTTTAAACGGAACACAACTCTATCTGCACCACAGTAAGGTTCACAATAACTTATGCGTCTGTGTAATGTCAAGTATAATGACATCCCCCAACATTAATCGCCTGTCCGTAAACAGTCTGATCTTACAAACGCTGCCTTCGATGACTATATATTTTTAACGTTTTTTATATTTTGTAGTCACATTAAGACGCGATAAAATAATTTAGAGGAATCAATCGAGAGTAATGTTATAGGTGTAAAGTTTGTTTACCCGTTTGATTGTACGTCATTTTATCTGAAACTAGTGGGACCATTTGTAACATTAATTTAGGGTCAGAGAGCATGTTAACGGAAGACTCTATTCTATAAATAGACGGATTGTATGTGACAGCAAAGACACAGAGAGAGAAAGAGAGAGAGTAAAAGAGAGTGTTGAAGTATTCATTAAATAAATTTAAGTAAAATGTATTATTTTAAAATGTAATAACTTTAATAAACTTCTGAGTTCAAACATGTTAGTGAAATATATATTAGCCTCGGAGCCTTAAATATATCGTGAGACAAACGACTGCGTCATCAATAATATAAATCGAATAGATACGAACGCATCCGGAAGTCAGGACTAGTGAACGATATAAATGCTATTGTATAATCGGTAATTTATGTTCATGTTAATGAAGCGAGCTGTTACATTAATAAATATCAAATGACTTACCGTTAGTGGTAGCTGCACCATTGGTCTCTGGAAATGAAATTAGAAACGAGTCAGACATCTCGACATACGTACCAACATAAAGATATATATACAAATATGGTCAGGAGATCCTTGATATGATTATATATATATTGAGATTGGATGCAAATATATTTATACTATCTTTGTTCCCGTCTTCGTCGGCGTGAAATGTACAGTAAGAATTACGGGCATGGTAACCGACCGTCAGCGACATCTGTCACGCGACCGGTAGTGTTATTCCTCGATCCCAAGTGAACTGCACGGAATCGAGAACAAATGGTGTCGTATGTGTTACTCCGCGGTCCGAGCTACATGCCTGTAGAGTTCCATCAAAACCCGTAAAGTAGTTTCCGTGTCAAACGTCACCGACTTTGTCATTTTATATAATATGTAAGGCACATGAGCGTGATGTTATATCAGAGCTACTGGTGATGTGCCTCGGCTCTCGACTGTTGGCGGGTCATTGTTAGTAAACATTCAAAAGCCGCTCGAATCGTTTAGTTTCGTTTAATATTTTTCCGTTACGTTTTAGTTACGTTCCGTCTGCTGTTTGTTAAACATTTTGTATTGTTATAACGACACCCCCTCCCCCTACCTCCCCCGCCCCTCCCTCATCCACCTCTGAACTCTAAGCTGGTGATGGTCTCAGTGAGCCCTCGGTCACATCTTCAGTGACGAGTGTCATCTCTTATGAGTGCATATCTTTTATTTGCTGGACATATGCGCCAAACTAGATTCCTCTAAATATTAAAAGTCATTAATATATTTAGTTTCATATATTAAATGTAATATCTTCGGAAGTTCGTAAGGATATATACTGTTTTTGTCGGATCAGCCTCCTCATTGTTCAAAACGCTCTGTTCTTAGCATTCTATACATTATATTGTGTAAGGTGATGGGCTTAGTAAAAGGTTGTTTCACGATCGCTCCTTTTTATAAATGGTTAGACATAGGTATATGATATTTTATTTAATACAACTGCTATACAAGACTCGCTTCACCTTACGAGGATCATGATCATTTCTACATGTTTATTGACAACCTAACTACCAACTGTTGATAATAAAACTGAAAAGATAATAAAAGGTTCCGAGGACCCCTAGAACAGACCCATCAGAATCACAGAGGACTGGCTCAACGAACCGGGGCTGGATATGTCTAATTTTGACGATTGAAAATGATTTGTCCTTAGAAATTTCACTAATATTAAATAGTATTTTATGAAGAAACAAAGGAATAATGCTTTATATATGGTATATATTAAACTTAGAGGATTAAATTATATTAAAGTTATAATAGATGATAAACTAAAAATATTTGAGACATTCGATTGTTGACCCTCGTCCACAGATGGCGTTGTTGTTAAACATGCGTTGACATGCGACGTTACTGGTATTAGTAAGGCTTTATATACATTATTTAAGAGAACTGTAATGAGCTCATTTGTTAACAGAATATACGGTATGTTATGTACCGGCAGACGGATCCGACGAGGATGCCGTCTGTGCAGTAACTAATAATAAAATTAAACTTACAATCACTGTACTGCGTCTGAACGCTCCTATACTTCTTTACGGAATTTAATTAAAATTTATTATTATATGTAGTCTGGTTCAAAACCATCTGTTTATGAAAAAATCCTCTGAATATATATTCCGCTTCAACTCCTGTGACATCTCGCCCTATATAATTCCTGTACTCATTGTATATTGCGTTTTAAACATAACGGCTGAAACGTTAAAGAGTCTAAAAGGCTGAACGTATTTTGATGTAACTTTCATTGGATTATAATTCATCTTGTATAGTACCTGTCTAACATTTTATTCCAATTTTTCATACTTCCACTTGAAAACCAAATATTTTCTAATTACCCAATAAAATTAATTTAAAGCCTTTAGTTTTATCATCCTAAGTGGCATGTCGTAGATTACTTAATATTTTATTTATTTAAAATTATGTAAATAATCGAAATGACGTAGTGACGAGTTTAAGACGTGGAGTCGTCAGTGAACACGTGTAGAGGACTCCCGAAGTGAGCGAGGCCGCCCGCTCACAGACCACTTATAATATGATAATTACAGCATTCATTAAACCATACAGGAAACACAACCAAAAATATGACATCCACTACAAACTGGTTTAGATTTGTTGCCAAAATGTACCTATTTTTATAAAAATAAATACGTTCCGTGACTCCACATCAGGGATACAGTTAAGTTACTCGGTCATTCGTGTAAGCCTAGTCCAAGTTAGCACACACGATACATAACGCACTCATAAAACACTATAAAAAAGACAAGTAAACTTGACCTATTATTAAATTAAATGTATATGTAAAAAATACATTTGTATATTCTAATTATAAAATGCTAATGAAATTACGAATGATATTGATCTCTGAGGTTATTAAAATATCACGAGTTAAGTTAAGGAGTTAAAATAAACCGATACAGTTAATGTATAAATAAAGCGTGAGTCATTCATCACGGGTTAGTCAAACTGATGTTTTTTTTATGAAACTATTATTTTAAACTATTTTCAGATCATAATAGATCTCAAGTGACGCCGGGCGATGTTAGTAGTGTAGTGTTATGTATACACATATATACCGCTTCATCTATGTGTACGTCATCTTCGTCACGCTGAAGACACATCCAGGAGTCACAGGTGCTCCGGGAGTCGGGCGAGGAGCGCCGCCACTGCGGTCCGAGCCGGTCGGGCGACTGTCGCGGTATGCCTCCTAATGTTTTGAATACAATCTGTAACAGTACAGAAAAACAATAATAAACTCGTCAGCGGCGGCGTTAAGTACGATAACTTGAGGACATGCTGCGCGCCGCGGCGTCGCTCGCGCCACACACGCGGACCCTATGCCCGCGGAGGACGGACTGCCTCCCGGCGAGTTCGGCAGCAGATGTTCCTCCGACTTTTATGGAATGCTGGCTCAACGTTTGTTTAAACAGAGCCCTCGACTATTATGACCGTGTTACAGTTCACGAGACACTTCCCTCGGTACGGATCTTTATAATCCCGATGGAGCCCGACGAGCTCTCTAGCAAATATTTTTTCTAGCCGGCGTGTGTGTGTGATTGTGGATTGTTATGTTAGACAGTGGCGAGTATGAGTCCTATGAGTTGTATGAGTGTCGATGAGGTCATATTAAAACATTTTTGTTTTGGCCGTCACCCGATCCCCTCGGTTTACTTACGGAGCTTGTCGTACCTCGAGATTTTCTAAACAAAACATTCAACATTCAAAACGATCTGTAAGGCGACACTCCGACACCGTTTGTAAATATATTAACAACAATATCGTTATTTGTGTATTCAACAGAAATATAATTATATCAAACAAAGTGTCTGGATATATATACATATATACATGAAACGAATTTATAATGTGACATACCAAAATAAATAAAACATAGACCATATTATGAGTACATACATAGTGTATGTAGTGTTACATCTGAACCGCGGGTTCGCTCTCTCTTCCTCCTTTATTTTATAGACTATAAAACTATATTTAAAAAGATATAACATTATATTATCGAGGGAATTAAGTTGACGGTTACGGATAAACACCAGCATCAATACTTATAAAATGATGAGTTGCATCATAGATAAGGAGGTATAAAATGTTGCGCTGTTCATAGTCATCAGGGACAGAAAGTAAACATATCGGCTATAAAGTAATTAGCATTTGGATAGTCTCAAGACTCGACTCCTGTTCTAGTGTTCGGGTTCTGCTGTTTGGGATCCGTTTAATGCAAGCGTCCTCTGTGCGAGGAGTCGTGAACTACACACCCAGAGCGGGTGCCTGGAGCATTCCGTGTACAGCGCCACCTGTGTACCGTTAGCGGAACCTTCCTCCGTCACGCCTGTTGCTCGTACGGGCATTGTATTGTTTACACAACAGCAACACAAAAGACCCTTGTTTGTTTTTAGCTAGACGTTTCCTGGTGTATTTTGTGTGAAGTCTGTTTTGCTTGTGTGCGTTTGTGTCTCTCTGTGGTGTGTGTGCGTGTGTGTATGTGTGTGTGTCCACAGTCAGTACTCAGTACACAGAGTGTTGTCGTTTGCTCAGTGGACGGTCGAGTTAGTAATAAATCCCCTCTGAAGAGACTCGTTCCACTCAGTCATAACTTACTAATTGATGAAACTATATTTTGACGACTGACTGACGACGCTTTAAAGTCTAGAGTAATAGAAATATCGATCATAATGACATATTAGAACATAGAATTAGCAGAGACAACCTGACTTATATATAATGACTCATTATACATATGAAGATCCGTCTCGATACAACCACCGAGAGTTTACGAATTTAATAAAAACAAAACTCAGCATGAATAATCGATTAAATATCGATTGAACCGAAACAAGTGACGGAAATCGTTAAACATTCAGAGAATTGTATGATTATGACGGATTTTATTTCATACTATGTTATATAAAAAACATTTAGACAAACTAATATATAGAATACAGAGTACGAGTTATACATACGTCACGTCACGTCACGAAGTGATCAGCTCGCTGTTAGAGGGTTGAAGTTCAATGACCGACATCTCAAATATTAGTTTAGTATGTATTATATTAAATATTAATTAAAATAAGGTGAGAGTAACGCTAACACTTCAATTTATATAACGGTTGTCTATCGTCAAACACATAACGTATGTGTATGTTTGTTCTTGTTATGTTGCTTTTTATTTTACTTTACGGATATCCTGTTTGTGTGAAGCTCGGCCTCATTCGGGGCACAAGAGGACCGCAAAACGATTCTATGGACGCGATGGCTCAGCGGGGACGACGTCGGCAATGCGACGCGAGTTCGAATCCGCGGAATATATATTATAAACGATTGAAATAAAAACTGAATGAAACTTACAGATAATACCTATTGATGAACACGATCGATGCTCTATCAGGGCGTGATGTGATGCAAACAAACGTTATCTCTGACCTCCAAAAACTATACACGTTACGTACGACACGACACGAAAAAACAATATATATATAAAGCTGTTTATATATAATGTGTTATCAAATGTTTGAGTGCGAATAATTAAAGACAACAAACACACTGAGGGTTCGATAACGATAGATTTTTGTCATTATATGTGTAGTTGTTACCCGTTAGAGTTTAGACGATATTCAGAGATGTTCATTCACCAACACGCTCGTAGAATATAAGTCAAAACATCCCACTATCATCTGAGACAGATCTCTTCATTGTGTTGTATTTTATTACTATTCTGTTGTGTCGTACCGAGCGCCACAACTCTCAATAGTATAATCATCGCCTTGCCTTATTTGTTCATGTAAATTTTAGTTCTTAAAATTGAACACATGTAGTTCAAACGAAAAAATATCTTAACAAATAATATTAACCAATAGTGAACACACCGTCGCTGTGTGTGTATGTGTGTTAAGAAAGCCGAGCGCCATTTTCCCATCGCTCATTGTTTTTGAGTATTAACAAACAATGTTTTGTAAGTAACATACAGTCGCTGTTTCTGTTAACACACGTATTGACAAACGTGTTTACTATATATTATAATATAGATGTCGACCTATATTATATACGTAACAGCATCAGTTATCAGATTTCTTAGCTATTAGCGATATTACTGATGGTTTTTATGAGTGACGTCACACTATATAAAACTTAATGTATCGCTAACTAGCGCTGCCCTGCGTCTTTACTCGCGTATTTCTTTCTCCTGTCCTTTTAATGTCTGGGTTAAGTTACACGTTTAATATTTGTGTGTTTCAAACTTTACAAAGTAAACACATCACGATGTGTTCAAGTTGTCTTTTATCCACATCATGAAGTCTAAACGAAGTCTGACCCGAATAATTGGAAGAGGGAGTCAAACAAACCAACTTCACCTCTATTAAACTGTACCCATATTTGAACCTAATGGTTTTAACTAAACCAACTGTTGTGGTTGTGTTTGTAGGTTTAGCATGATGGTGTTTTCGTGAGTTATCATGAATGCTATTAATATATACAACATTATTTGTACATCGATGACGGTTCTCTCAGCTCACACGAGTTAATGAATTTTATAGTACATTTGTTGATACTTCGCCTGTTTCCGACCGAGCTCAAGGATCTCTAAGACTTTCCAAAATATAATGAAGCCTATTTTAGTGAAATGTATTTTTTATAATGGTTAATGGATTTTTAAGATGAATGAAGTTGCTTTTTAAAGAGATTTAAAATCAAATCTTTACTAATATTTTATTACTAATATAATTACACTCAGTATAAAATCTTTTGTATAAACACATCTCTCTGTGCCTCAGGTCCGAAGTCCACGCGAACAAAGACGCGGACAAAAACTAGTAACACAAGAAATGCCCTATATGTTTCGGTAATTCTAAAATAATACACTTTTGTTATAAAAATAGTTTCGCTCAATAAAATGTTTTAAAAAACTTCCTCAAAACAAACACTAACTGTGTATGTGTGTGTTCTCTGTTCGCTGACAGCTCCGTCACTAATTGTTTTTTTCGTTACGTATAGTTTTACATTGTATTTATTTTGTTACATTTGTAACATTCGTCGAGCTTCTAATATATTGAATATAGATACACGTCATACACGCACCACGTTTATAAATATAAAAAAATTACTTGAAATTTCACTTTAAGGAATTTGTTAATCAGATCCGAGGATTCTTTACTCTGAATATAACATTTTAATTTGTTCTATATTTTCCTCAAAGTATTTTTGAAATGAACACACTAGTTTGTATTACTGATGTTGAAACATAATAATAGTAATAATATCTTTATTGTACACCCTTCAATTAACAACTATTAGGATTACATTAGATAAAAATGTACAACGATCGAAAAATGTACAAAGAGCGATCTCTTCCAGACAACCAACAAGGAAGAATAAAATATACATATTAGGTATTTAGTGGACGTAAGCATAAACAAATCGTAAAATAAAGTAACGACTTAAATGAAAATAATCTAAATATTTCACGCTAAATCTCAACTAAATAATATAAGCATATCATATATGTATATAATAAAAAAATTAATATCACATGTTAACATTGATTGAGGTAGTGAATCTTTACCAAACGCTTAAATGACTTTTCTGACTTCGCAACTTTAATATGTAGAGGAAGTTCAGTCCAAAGTCGAATAGCAGTGACTGTAAATGAATTCGTGTAAAAGGAAGAGGAGTGGGGGGAACTTTTAGGGTAAAGTTTTGTTTAGAGCGAAGAGGACGATTGTGAGAATCACGAAGAAACTGGAAACGTTCTTTTACACAGAATAGAGTTGAAGGATTGAAGAGTATACCGTAAAGAAGAGACAGGATTTGAGTGTACCGTCGGAAACGTATAGGAAGCTACTCTACGGTTTTGAAGGCGTTCTAATATCATAATTGTTCTTCTTTAATGTCAGGGTAGCAAGTGTCTGCGTAATCTAAAATGGGAAGGAGAAGAGATTGAGCTAAGGCAATTTTGGTAGAGTTTGGAAGAAAATTACACAGTCTTCTTAAGGAACCCACAGACGCATACATCGTCCTGCTCAACTCAGTTAGTTGAGGGCCCCAGGACAAAGTTTCATCAAAAATGACTCCAAGGTTCTTTACTTTTTTGCGAAAGGGAATAACAATGCCATCAAAGATATAACCGTGATATAAGCTTTGAGCTTCCAAGTACAATTACTTGGGTCTTGATGGGATTGATTTTAAGGCCGAAACAATTACTCCATTCAGAAATGCATTGCAGGTCATCATTATCCAGGACAATGATTCTGGAGAGATCAGTGAGATTTGATTGCGGTTATATTTGAGATCGTTAACGTACAGGTGATAAAAAGAAGTAATATTTGAGCAAACTGTGTTGATAAACACTGAGAACAGCAGAGGAGACAACACGCCACCTGCGGCACACCAACATTGACATAATTCCAGTCTGAATAAATGTCATTCAACCGGACACGTTGTCGGCGGCCATCGAAGTAGCTGTGAAACCAGCCAATGGCTGACGGAGATATGTTGAGAGAATACAATATTGCAAGCAAGATATCGAAGTCCACGATGTTATTTCTACATAGTCTGTTGCAGCGATTTCCATCCCTGTTATTGTCGGAGGGGAGAAACAACCCCTATATCTTGCTTTAGCTCTAAGCTTAATAATTTGTAGCTTCCTAATATCGTCAGTTAACCAAGGAGCAGGAAGGTGCTTCATGCGGACTGGACGAACTGGCGCATGGAAATCATAAAGTTGTATCAGAAGGGAATTGAAGACAGCAACCTGATCGTCAACGGTTTCTTGACTCGTCGCCTCAAGCAAGTTAATATTTCATGCATCAGTCCGCAACCGTGATAGATCCATCCCAGCAAAGTTGCGTTGGTAAATTGGTTTTAGTTCTAAACTTAGGAGGTGTTAACTTATAAGAAAGATAAAGAAGATCATGGTAAGAAAAAGCTAAAGCGGAACACTGACCATGTTTTTCAATATGATCCAAGGAGGAAACGAAGATAAGATCTAATAGTGAAGGAGAACAACCTGGAGCATGATGTGTCCGTAATAATGGAAGAATGTGCGGATTTGAAGCGGCGACTATAGAATTTAAACGAGACGATCTGTAGTCATTTTTAAGGAGGCAAGTAATGAAGTCACCCATTATAATTGTATGTTTATAATATGATGTGAGTTGGTCTGTAAGGGTTGCAAACGAAGAGAAGTAATTAATTGTAAGGTTAGGGCTGTAGTACACGCCTCAAGAATTTTAGTGTTTGATAAAGTAATTTCAATAAATAAATGTTCCGGAGAAGCATTATGTTGCGAGACATTTACAATATTAAAGGGAATATGAGAACATAAATAAATTGCTACTCCACCTCCAGACCGCTGAATACGATCGCTTCGTATTAGATGATAGCCAGGTAAAGTGTAGGCCATGGAAGAGAGTAACGGTTTTAACCAGAATTCAGAAATAAGATGGCGGGAATATTATTATTTACAAATGATGAAAGTATGTCCGGGAAGTGGGCAGGAATACTCTGGGCATTCATGTAGCAGAACTTCGGCTCAGTTGTTAAGGGGCGGTAAATTATAAAGTAAGGATCGAAGTTCGTTTAAGACACGTCTTGTATTGTCATCACATATAAGGGTGATGAATGGAATCCGTTTTACTGAAAACTATGTATAGTATGAAAAACAAATAGTAATGTTATTGCTACCATAAAGCAGTGTAAATAAAGTTATCAAAAGAAATATTTGCTTTTATTGTTTAGATTATATGAGAGTTGAACCATTGGCGCTTGTATTGTAAGTTGTAAGTAGTTCATAGAAAACAGATTATATTATAATGATTGCATAAGAACAGGAAGGGAGAAGCTTCGGGGAGAACCGAGGAATGGGATGGAGGAGATAGACGGAGGAGGGAAGTAAGAAGACATTAATGACCTTTTGGGAAAAAATTATTACGAGCATAAACAAACAAGATGATTATTATAAATCTATTGTTTCTTTCAAATAGAATAGTGTGAGAATGTTAGTTTGTCTATCAGACTACAATTATTTAAACCCGCTGTATCTCTCTATAACCATGACACAATCTTGTCCCATATCTTTTATTTCGTATATTTTTAATTGTCAATCCGGAAAAGTCTAACTGATAAGTTGTTTAAAAAATCTGCCAAAAATATGTAAATATTTATAATAAATAATAAAGTCAAGGTGTCTCCGATAGTCTGATCCATTGAGGTCGGAAGTATGATACAAGTTATATGGAACACGAGGACGCTAGTGTTGGGCCGGTTTGGTTTTGTCATTGGCGACTGGCGAGGCGTGTGACGACTGAGACGACCTCATGCACTACGTCGAATAATATAAAAATTTATATATATTCACACAAAGCTTCAAAGCGATACATAATATACAAAAAACCTAATATATTAATAATTAATATTTATATGTAATATCAAAATATAATTTCCATATGTTCAGAGTTCAGACGTTGGTCGCTCCAGTTTCTATATATCTTCGTGAATTTATAAATGACACGTACATTATGTTGAAGCCTGTGTTTCTCTTGTACTGTTTTGTTTCTTGTATTTTTTGCGAACCTTTCGATAACGCTATCGCCGGCTCGCACACATACACACACACACACACACACACACACACACACACACACAGACACACAGACATGAATAAAACTGTTATCAAATGTCAAAAATTAGTAAAAATGATATGTATATGTGTGGCCTAATGTGTAAATTAATATAAGTCAATTATTAACTAAGTTTATTGATCATGACAGTGTTAGACATACCTATATATAAATTTATTATTTTTTACTGACGATTTTACTTTACTTTACGACCCAAAATATATAGAATATTTAAAAAAAGCGGAATATATTTTAAAACAAATACATGTGGATGATGAGTTCAAGCTCTTTACTATTTATTTAGTGAACCCTAAAGGAAGTTTGTTCCTCATATCTACATCAAACAGAGTTAAAAGCTAGACTCGCAAACAAACAACTGACACGCCACATATATACATGTTATATACCTCCCAGACCGTTAGAGACGACTTTGACTCAATTAATATAGTTGTATGTTTGATTGTTACATCTCATCACTGTCTCGGTGCATCACCACCTCATCATCTAGGATCTTCAGCCCTAGCTAGCTCGTATTCCGGAGCCCGACTTAAACATCATCTATTCACACATGTGTTAAACATTCAGACGATTCATATTTTTAACTGAATGCCTTCGACCCTCTTTTTCTTCCCCCTGTTTGTATTTCCCAGTCCTCCACAACCCTCATTAAATATTGACAATTAAAAAAATTATATTGAACTACAGAGATAATAGGTTCTCTATGTCCTACTACAAGTTTAACACTAAACGAAACGAAAACTATCACACTCATCGAGTTCGATCACGGGACACTAACGACACGGATACAATAAGTATTGTCATTTAATAACCAACATAACACTAATATACGAAGCTTTATAAATGAAAAACCGTCAACGCTCCGTATGTAGTATCAAGTATGACGATACACACTCAGACTAAGCTTACCCACTGATATATAAATAAGTTGTTGAGGACGTAAGGAATAATCGGCAAGAATTGCTTAACTTTTATAGTAAGTGACATTCTATTAGAAAAATTGCGTATATTATAAAATATATAAAAAGTAGACGGCATATGAGAATCATAATATATATACATGCTATATACCATGGAATGGTCGGCTTAACATACTGGTGTATTAATTAAAATTGATTCATATGATTCAGACGACAAATTACTCGGTTGTTACAATAATCCATTAGAAAGATCCGCGAACAAATTAAACTACACACAAGAAAACATGAAATAATTAATTAAAATGAATTTAAAAAGACAAAATTATGATATGAAAACTGTCGATAAAAAAAAAGCTATTTGAATTCTCACGCGCTTCATATAAAAAAAATTACACGAGTCTAGCTCAAGGTTTCTATTTACATACAGAATTTGCCGAATATTTTGTAAATAATTATTTATTTTACACGTGTCCGTAGTTCGTTGACGCGTGTTCCGGTCGGCCGGTGGAAACTCCATCAGTATCGTTACAGCCGACGGTCTCCATGGAGAGCGGCGACAGAAACCAGTAGCAGCAGTACTAGCGGCCGCGTCAACGAACTGCGGATCGTATTCGTCACTCAGACACGTGTAAATAATTATTTACAAAATATTCGCCAAATTCTGTATGTAAATAGAAACCTTGAGCTAGACTCGTGTAATTTTTTTTATATGAAGCGCGTGAGAATTTAGATATCTGTTTTTTTATCGACAGTTTGATAATATGATCATTATATTGTTTATTCAAATTCATTATAATATGTATGTATGTATATGATCCTATGGAAATTAAATAAAAAACAATACGATACTTACTAAACATCAAATAAAAACTATATTCTTCTCGCCTTCTCCCTGTCATAAGAATGTGCAAATGCTCCTTAAATTTAAAGAAATTCAGCAATACTTAACATCTACATATTGTGAAGTATTAGTGTTGGTATCTGAAGCGATCTCCTTAAATACTACAACTATATATCTATTGAGAATTATTATTTGAACAATTAATACTCGTATAAAGCGAGGAAACAAATTAAAATGTATTTACATACTTATTTCAAATTAAATAATTTATCCAACAATTGTACCACCTTTTATATAATATGAATAGTAATTAGGTGAAAGTAATGTACATATGATTTACATTTTTGACATCATCACTTTTGTATACATCTCATGATCTTAAGCGGACAGCTGCAGCCATACTGAAAGTTCAGTTTATTTTTTACAGTTGTTTTGTTTGTATGTGTTTTAGTTCCCCTTAGATTGTTGCCTATAGCAAAACATCGATCAAGAATCCTTATGAAATTTTCTGTGAAAATCAATATTTTACAAGTAAACGGTACGATGAAGACAACTTGGCCTCATACAACATTTATCTGTAGTACAAAACAGTCTCATATCAACTGGCTCCAAAGTTGTCGGTTGGTTTTCGAAAAATTCCTGCATAAATTGCTCAATTTTCACTAAAAACTGCATCGTATTAGCGTTGCTAAAGATCTATTGAACTGTGTGCGTGATGACACTAATTTTTGAAAGATGCTCCTGACGGATGACAAACCATGCGTTTATAGTTATGACCTGGAAACCAAAGACTAGTTACTCCAGTATATCAACGGAAGCTCATACTCTATGTAAGAACCAAAAAGCGGGTAAAATTAGGTAAAATTTGAAGGTATCTTTTACAAGTTTTACAAATTATACAAATTAAATCACCAGAGAGGAACGAATTTGTGGCAGAACTAAAATTTTCTATTGGACTATGACAACCGAAATGTTGAGAGAAGAGATACTGACAGAGTCATGATTGTGGACAAATTATTGCCAAGAAAAAACACACAAATAAATCCGTATTCCATGAGACCCAAGAAAAAACGTCGTGGACCAGATCACAGAAAAATGTTTTTGGAGTGATTCGACAATTTACCAAATTCAAATACAGACATACATAAAAATTGACAAAAAATAAATCAATCGGATGGGTAAGAATTATATATATTTATTATCAATAGAGGAAAAACCGAAGATGATTCCGATACAAACCAAGACTTGGATATACAAAATGTCGGGCGGAATAAAACAATTGGTCACGATAAAAGAAAAGTAACTCCGGCCAATTATAATTAACTTATTTATCAAACAGCTGTGCCCAGGACGTGTGGCGGTGTGGTCGTGGACTAGGTAAAAAGGCTCCAACAAAAATTACGTTTACAATGAAATTATATATCAATGTCAGAAATAAAAATAAAAATTTCAATATACTGTTTCCTTGCAACATGTCATCTCTTAGTGTGATATGGACGGATAACTACAAGCGTTTAAAATAATAACTAGGTACTGTCACCTCACACCATAATATAAAAATCCTAGTGAAATAGTTTGTAACTTTTATTAATTATCCTGGAACTCGTCTCTGAGCTGTCTTCATATTCATCATCTGTTATTTTTTAGTGAAATTAAACACATTTACTTTTATATGAATTCAAATATTTATGGATTGCTGCAAGATTTCGTGAACAACCCCTTCAGATTGTTTCCTATTGTAAATGTATTAATTAACCTTTGTAGCGTTACTGAACGAACGAGCGAGCCTTGGAAGCGCCGCAGTCGCTGGATCATTTGGGGACAGCAGTGGACCGATGGTAGCTTTTATCATGGTCACTTATGAGGAATAGGTGGATGGATGGATTTCCAGGCTTCGATGCCGGGGGGGAGGGGGAGGGGCTGGAAGGACGGGGGAGTAATTAATAGTAACGTATGATTTTTCATTGAACATTTTCCTTTAAAAGCAATTTAGTTCATCGGGCGGCGGCATATTTATTGATAGCTTCAGGACGTACGTTTATATGGAAGTATTCAGAATTGATTATGAAGACAGGACGTTTAGAAATACAAACAGACGTATGTATACGTTCATTATAAAAATATTATTTAGGAAACAGTACGATCAAAATTAGACCGGAAATGAATGAAAAATATGTTAGTTGGTATGTTTGGGTCAACACAAGAACGGTCCGGAGGGACATTTTCTTTTCCTGGTGATTTACGTTTTGGAAGGATAAAATCATTTGAGAAAAAATCACTAATAACAATTATTTAAAAGTCGATGATGGTCTTAAAAATGATAAGAATTGAATGTAACAGTCGCAGTCGGTGTCCTGCGATATAATGATTCGAGAAATTATAAATGTGATAAGGGTTTTGTGAATTTTATTATATATATGCAGTCATTTTTCTTGTTCCTAAAGATCCGAAGTATTCTACCAGATGCAGTTTATTTCACAAATTTAATAAAAGTTACACATTTTCGATGATCGCTTCGTTTCGTCCAGATTTTTATTGTCCGACGGGAATTTCTATCAGCGGTTATTCAAAAAAATAGTATGACTGTTTTTTTAAATATTAATCATTTAATATTTTGTTTACATTTTCCTAGTTAGTTGACATTGAATGTATCCGTCGTGTGTAATACACTCTATAATCGTGTCACCAAAAAATTATCAATAAAAGTACCAATAAAGACGTATTTTTCATTGTTGAGGCTGACTCTTATTAAAAAAAAAACAAGGCCACTTTCATAAAAAAGATTCCTATAGAAATGAAAAATATGCTTGTAAGTCCATTCTGATAGTACAAAAAATATAAGGTTTATAAAATGTTCCAAATGTTAAATAATTACATAAAATAACAAAATTGTAAATAAATTGATACAGAGAAAAGATAAGAGAACGTTAAAATAAATAAAACATATTCTTTTGACTTTGAGTTATCGCGTTCACAATTTACATGTTGAAGGCGTGTATTTCCTTCTATGCGTAATGTTTGCAGTTTTTTCGTCATATTTCATAAAAAGAATACAGATGTGTCTAAAATATATAACAATCTGTTTAAAAAGAAAATGTAAACGAACCAAGTCACGGATACCCGTTGCAAATTCAAACTTTGATTTAGACAAGGATATATGTCACTAATTAGTTTTAGCACAGGAATAAAGAATTTAGTGAAACGATGTTAGAATACTTTAAGTAAACCAGCAACCACTTTAAAAGTTCAACAAATAAATATGGAGAAAAAATTAACTCATCAATGCCTGAACACATGGCAACTGAGTTCCCAATCCCTCCGCACTCCTGATTCCCTCTTACATAAAGTAAGAGGACACACACACACAAGGGCACACACAAGCACGCACACAGACACACGGTGTTCGGTTTCCCGCCAGTCGCCACCGCGCGAACACTCACACAAAACACCAAAGCAAACAATACAAACACCAACACACAAGTAAATTTAAACTCACCTCAAAATAAATCCATTAGAAAACACACTTGTTCAAACAACTAGCGCTTAGCCTCGAAAATGCGTTGAAAAAACACTGGCTCCGTCTGTTGTGTGCTCAACACTTTTCAAAACTTTCGATCCAATAACAGCTCTGTACACTCCGCGCGAGTCCCGGTCGCTTCCCGCCAAAAGTTCAAACTTCACCGGCACGCGAATAACTGAAGCGCGAGGTGCGACTCGCCAATACAATAAACTTCCGCAAAACGAATTCGAGAGACAAACACTAGATGTACATCGAGGAACACGCGAGGCCCCGACAATTATTAGCGCACGTTCCGCGTTAAAAATAAACTATGATTAACAACCATTAACACACGACGGCGGGCGTGTGTCGCGAAAAAATATTATAATAATAATAAAGAATGTCAACACGAAATTAATTTAACGCGGCACCATTAATAATATGACCGAATATCGGCGAGAGAGCGGACATAGATGTAGTTTCATAAAACGCACGTTAAAACTGAGTCGAAAGGCTCGCCCCGTGGCGGAACATAGCGCCGAATAAAATAAACAACAATATACCTAAATGAGTACGACGGGAGCGGCTCTGTGTGAGTGGATGTGAGCGTGTGTGCGTGTGTAAACAAGGGGCGACTCGGCACGAATCACTTAACAATTATACTTACAGTATGATATTAAACGACGACACTTGTTACCATGGGAAGGTGTTCTCGCAGAAGACTATTAGCGAAAAGAAGAACGACCTCATCGCGTGTGTTTCTTCAAAAACCATTGTTATCTTTCTTGAGGTTGTATGTAGTGAAATTGGCTGAATGTGTCAAAGTCATGGCATGTTGGACGAATGACATGAACCATTTAAAGACAAAGATGGTATTGAAACGTTAGTAAACTAAATGATATTTGTTATGTGAGTGTAGCGCTGCCAGGTCGGCCGCGTCGCCTCGCGAGAATAAACACATGACGTCATCGGATAAACAAACAAACAAACACATGCTCATGTTTCCTTAATACAATTATTATTTCGAATGTGGGCCGTCGGGGCGGTCGTCTGCGTCGCTCTATTTTTAATTTCGCGAGTTATACTCATTGTCTATTTATTTATTATATTACATTATAGTCTATGGTCTAAGCGTACACAATTCGTATTTCTATATAAATTTATTGTACTTACGTTTCGTAATTACTCCGAAACGACTTGTATAATTGAACCTCAAGTTTGTACAATACACAGATAAATACGCTTTTATTAGAATGTTTACTTTAATTATTTATAAATAAAGTTGTTTTGTTAACGTTTCAAAAGACACCATTTTATAGTTTTTGTACAGTACAACCTTGACGGATATTTTTATTATTGTGATCTGATTCGACTTGACATATACAACTATATATTATTTTATGATAAATAAAAAGATTAGTAATAAAGAAATTACACAGGGACTCCTGTAAGACTCAAAGTAATGAAGAAAAACGAAGGTGAATAATATATGAGATCCTTTATATTTCGTTCTGCCTTATTGACTGTTTGTGTTGAGAGTTTCATCGTTATCCGTTTAGTTTTTTGAAACAGGGCATTACACAAACACACACACGCACACGCACACGCACATCCTGCCGTATTATATAATAGTATTCTTATTAGCTTAATATTTCCTTGTGTGCTGTTGTCATGTGCGATGTGTCGATGTGTGTCATGTTCTGGTATCCACAAAGAAAACTATAGAACTCCGTTTGTTCTCAACACTTGTTGTGTGTTGTGTTGAGGACGCGCGGAGCACGGGTTGGAGGTTATATTAGTGTTTTAAAATATAGCCACTGCCTCAAGTATGAGTCGACGTAATGAAAGCCAACAACGACAGCCTAATGTGTTTTACTTATACATTTATATAAATGAAATCGTATAAAGATGTATCAAATTAATACCTACAAATTAATTTCTTTTCGGAGGAAGTCTCTTATCACGGTCACGCAGGCGTGTAGTAAGTAGGTAGTGCTACATCTAAAATGTTCAAACCAAAATAAAAACTAATACAGACATACAATTGACAAACATCGTGTTGGATGTATCCGACTCTGATAACACACTGACCGAGATTCGAACCCGCGCCTTTATCTAAAGATAATGTTTGGAATTGTTTCACAGAAATTTCAGTTTAAAACAAACGTAATATAATGTTATATTGTCGCTTTATTATTATTCATATGTGAACATAGAAAAAGATCCGCTCCTTGGTAATTAGGATATACAACGAGGGAAGAATATCAAAATACTCCATTTAAATTAAATAACACTTGTAAGGAAAGTAAGATATTCTTTGCATTTGTTATGTTTTCACTGCTGAACAAATCAGAATGAAACTTCATTTGGAGGTAGATGGGACCTCGAGCAACCAAGAGCAGCTTTTGCAAAGATAACTCCAAGGAAAAAACTGTTAAACTTAAATCAAAGTCATCAATAAAAATTTTATATTTTCACAACAGTTTCCTTAATATTTCTGCGCATTGTGTGCTGGGTCATATTCATTTTCTCCTGGGAGTCCTGAAAGATTCTCTGTCGTCACGAGTAAAAGCTGTTTGTTACTGAGATGGATCCGAACAAGCGGCCGGACAAAAAAATGTTCTATAAGTCTGGTAACATGTGGTAAGAGCTTGTGACTTCAACCTAATGTGTTCTATATCAAAATACGTAATAAAATAAATGTCATCAAAGCAGTGATTCCTTTCTTACAATATAATGATTATAACGCTGTAACCAATTTCACACAGAGGAGGTATTTTCTTTTCACCACGTCCGCAGCGCCTGTGAGCTGGCTGCTGGCTCGCCGAACTCGGATGAACAAATAATGGTTTTTGTGATTGTTTGTGCCGGGCTTAACAAACAAACTTACAGATTCTTCTATTATAAATGAGAATGTAAATATGTATGTGTGTGTGTGTGTCTCCGTTATTTAATAACTCTGAAACAACCGGAGCGATTTCGTAAAAAAAAAAATATTTACCTAGCTGTACCATTGGGATAAATCTTGGGATACTTTTAAATCCGTTGGTCTCGTGGATCATGTGTGGAGCCCCGGATACAGACTAGCCCGATATGTTTCTAATGACTCGACAAACTGCTCGTGAACTCAGTCTTTTCTCACCGACTAGAATATATGTATTATTTTTAATATATCATCATAAATAATAAATATAGTGTCGAACCCTAACACTCAGTCAGCGTGTAGGTACAACTCACTCCTACCCCCAGTACGTGTGTTCTCTCACAGTTTTCGTCAGTGTCGTCAGTCGTGTGTGCCGTATGGTATGGTATGTAAGGCGAGTTTCGAGTTTCGAGTCTCAACACGTCAAACTTATATATTTTATCGTTGTCCTAATGTTTATGTATCCGAGTCGACCTTGAGGACTTCCGCGGACACTTTTAGTGGCATAAAAAATATATTAAAACACTGTGTTTATAATAACAATAAATATATCAATTAAATCAACAAAAAAAACAGCAAATGAGTTGTTTGCTTCATACTACCTTTTACTAGCGGCTTCGTTCTCCACATTAATATGTTTTTTTTCATATTATATTATTTTTTATAACTACGTTGGTACTGCAATGATTGTATTAAATGAGATTTAATATTGTTAATTTATCATCTAGGTATGTTCCGGGTTTTGGTCCTAAAACAATATTAGAAGATTGGATTTAGGTAAGCGTGGTTTCCGAAACACTACTTTATGTATCTGTATCCTTAGCACACACTCGCCTCGCCACACTACACACTACATACGAAGCGTCGGCCGTGTCATTCAACAAACTAAGACGAACTACAAGACTTTTGAATGAAAAACTATGAACGCTATCTACTGTGTTGATGCCAACTTGTAGTAAGCATATTGGCATAAAATCTTTCCTATGCGTTGCTATACAAACTCATGAAGTAATCATCACTCAGTGAAGGTTCCATAAAGATCCGTTCAGTCTCTCAAACATTCGTCAGGAGTCAGAGCAAACAGTTCCACGGTCCGCCCATCTCGACAACATCATAGTAATAAATCATAAACACACAAACAAACATATACATATGAATGTATAAGAATATGTTGAGGAACGTTAATAACATGCTAAAATATATAAGTGAATAGTTATTTTGTCCACGTGTTTGTATATTTAATGTCGTCACAGCGGGCCTCCTTAAAACAGAACACGTCCGCGGCCCGGCGACTATTTGATAATGAATTTGCATGTCGAGTGACGAAAACTGTTTGATTTATGTCGAGTTGATATGTTTGTACAAACACAAATAGGTATCTCAAGAACCGAGAACAGATAAAGAACAGTGTTTCAGGCGAATTAGTTACGTATTGTAATGAATATAAAACACCTGGCTGAACTTTTATTTTCAGAAAGAATACAATGTTGCTTGAACCCTTAAAATGATATAACATCGTTATACTAAATACATACAGTATGCAGTTTTTCATTAATAAATTAATAAATCTTACCAGATCATAGTATACTCAAATATAGGTATTCACATTGATAAAGACTCGGAACTGTCTGTATTTAGTTGGAGGACTCAGGCTCGTTGTAACGTCGCAATATACTTACCCCCAGTACGTACCGTCTCACTACATACGGAGCGTTTCAAATTTTTTAATAAAAAAAATTCGCAAATCATAGTGTTGTAGTCGGTTACTAAAAGGACACGGAAAAAGTTCTGTATGTGTGTAACGATGCACACTAGTACTAAACATAGAGTTCCTGTGTGTGAGTTGGAATCTTCGGCAATCATATTTTAATATATGTTAGTTTATACAAAGATACGTACGCATAAAACTGTCTGTATTTATTTAGAACTCCTAACGGAAAAAAATATTGGAAGTATTATTATTTGAAAATATTGAAATGATAACTTTCCTCTTTTTAAAGCGAATAAACATTACTCACACTGTCTTCGTAACTACAACTATATATTAATCATAATAATAATTGAAAATCCTCACTTTAAGAACTCTGAGTGTAAAGAGCATCAACACTACGATACTACATGATATGGTAAGACGTCAGGAACTACATTCATTTAAATAATTTACTGTTTTCATTCAGTTATGTAACCTCTAACAAAAGTCACTTCGTACTTTGTTACAAACAAGTAATAAGTAAGTAACAAACAAGTAATGAAAAGTCTGTTCAAACACCCTGTATAGTGTCTTGCTCTCGCCTCGTCTGCTACATAGCATCTTTTCCACAGTCCTTATATCCAGGTACAAGTATGAGTCGGCGACTGTATCGAGGCCCATTCAAACTCTCTTCTCGTCTACATCAGAAGAGATGTTTTACATCTTTCTCATACCGCAAGTAGCTCAATGTATAACAAAGTCGTTGAAGCCAAAAGTGCTCAAACACTTAAGTTTCATGAGTACCAGATCCTTACCGCAACGAAAAACGGCTAACGTCTCATTGCTATGATAATAGACATCATTTCCCGTTACGTTACTCTACCACATATGTAGGAAATGTGAATGAGTATTCATTTCATTCAGACATAATTAAACTTAGAGGAAAAAAATTACAAGGACGTTTTGTCGTAGACAATTTTGCTAAATTTGTAACCCATACGTTGTTATCACAAAACTATAAGTGTCTCCAAACAGGCACGGAGAGAAAACCTTACGACCCTGACTGAAATATTTTCTAGACCTCAACAGTCGGCCACAGATTCATCTCATTTCTCGTTTATGTTATTTCTTAACTGTGGGTGTTTCTTCAATCATGTCTGAGCTACATAATATTATCAAGCGAGTGTATCACTTCCAAGTGTTAATTGTGAATATCGTTATTAGCAGGCAATGTTCGTTCCGAGGAGCTCCTCCTCCTCCAGCTATAACTGTCAGCAGTCAGCGATACACACCATCAATCTCAACTCATTAATACCCGCGACTCGTCTGTGTCTCTTCTGTATGTAACGCACTTATCCAACACTTCCATTTTTATTATCGTATTCGTCTATGAACGCTACGACATTTGCCTTTCGTCTATTGACTACGATGTTTTATTAATTCCTTGTTTATATGATATATTTTATATGTACAGTACATGTATAAATTCTACTTTATATGAAAACGTCCTTATCGTGCATTTTCCTTAAGGTTTTTACCTTTTTGTATTGCAATAGAGAAACTTTAATTTTTCTTTTATTAATTAACTTAAATATGTTCTACCGATTGTATATCTAGTGTTTTGACCAGTGACTCTTTAGTTAGAATTGTTTTTAAGGCATTGTGGTATAATCTGCAGACAACACTAATATATAGCACAAAACATTTTTAATAAAGGAAAAGTTTATATATGAGCGTAAATATAAATGAAACTAATATTTTTCGGATCTACTACGCGTGCTTTATTTTATAGAGCACCTCACGTATTAATTGTCATTTTTATAACTATAATGTAACGTGTTTATTAATAGTAATAAATATTTATTTAATTCTATCGGAGGAAAAAACTTATGAAGCTAATTTATTCTCTATTTTTTTAATTTCATACTTTTTTAAATCAAACTTTGTATATTTTTATAAGTTTTGTGACGAAATTCTACTAAAAATGTTTTTGTACGTCATTCTTAATATTAGGTCGTCAACAGTGTACTTGTTAAATTGTCATTTTGTTTTATTAATTCATTTCGGTACTTATAACTTGAAGTGTTTGTTGCTTGTAGGTTTTATTTCCGACATGACGGGATTTTAATTTATGCTTCTTAGAATAATTCATAATTTTTTTTTTAGATTTTAAAATCTATTTTAACTTGTAAATCAAATTACTTTCCTGTTTCAATAACCTCCTTAAAATAATTTCCGAGCGGGAGGAATAAACCTTGTGAGGAACTCTATCAGAGATTTTACAATTCTGAGACTAACAATATCTTAATTTTTTCTTTCTTATCAGGCGATGATGATATATGTTAGAGAATGTTATTAGTTCAAAGTCTTACTACCAAATAGTTATGTGCTTTAGATGATTTAATTATTTTTTATCACAAATTATAAAATATATCTTGTTATTTCAGACAATCGTCATAAATATTGAATGTTGAAGCTTTTAAAACTTCTTGAAAATGGAAATCAATTTTGACAATAGCCATTAGGTTACTGACAAGTGACAACGTCTACTGACCAGTGACGTGGTTTAGCAACAGCTTATTTATAGAATTTGGTCACATTTCAAAGAAAATATATATGAATAGTCCTTTCTTTTAATCATCCATAAAATATATTTTGTTATCTAGGGACCTCCAGCCTACATGTTCTTACATATCAGTTCGTGGTTCTCGCCAGTTGCTTGGAATCCTCTTCTCACTACGTCCTTTCCAAAAACTTTTGTTCTCAAATAAACTTTTAATTTGTACGATGACTTCAAACTAAGAATCACAGAAACAAAATGTTCAATTAATAATCAAAAAATAGGTGTAATACGTTCTCCGCCGTCCGCCGCTGGACATACAACATTCATCTCAAACCATACAAATTAATTTACATGAAATAAGTTGCAAGTATTTTTGGAGAAAATTGAGAACCAAATTATTCATAAAGTATCTGCACCGTGAAATATTACGAGTGATAACATCACAATCATAGATCTGTTAAATTCTGTTAACCGTTGTCCTGATGAAAAGTGACTTACAACTTACTGGACTAACATTCCCAGAAATACTAAACACGCGGTGAAGTATCCGGACCGAGGATAACTGATGAATATGAAAGTATGTTGAAACTAGCCCGTCAGAAGCAGACAGTCACACACACATACAAACTTTTTCATAGCTTCTACACGACAATTTTTCAAAGAGACACAATCATTACAAAAATTGCAAAAAAAAATTATATTATATTCCTCTTGGGTAAGTGACAAAATATTTTACTAATATTCATAGCATTTCAAATTCTATAAACAGTTTTTACATTCCCGAATAACCAAATTCCCCTCAAGATAAACAGACCTCACCCCTTCCCAGATTATTCTCAAGACATCCTTGATTGTGAGCTTCTTCAGATTTTCTTAAATAACAAATCCCCTCCTCATCGAAGAAATGTTAATATGTTTTAGGAATATTTACATACGTCTTTATGATAGTGTCAGTTCCTGTGATCCACAAAACAAAGGTACAAACCAGTATGAAGAGCCCCATCCTGAAGAGAGGGAGAAGGTAGGGACTATGAAGCTCGTCCGATGACGAATTTCGATTAAATAAAGGTATTAAATATCGAGCCATTCCAATCAATAAGTATAAGATTTAAAAATATTACCTAATTAACGTCTCAAAGATGCTCACGATTTTTTTCACTTTTACCATTTAATAATTAACAAATGTTCCGGAAAGTCTATCATCTAAGACCAGGGATGCCCTGACCACAATGACACACCTCAAGAAACAATTAGAGCAATCGGCGTGCATCTAGAATCGTTCGCGAGGAAATTAAGTAATCGTTGACAGTAGACGACAAATATAAAGACTAACTAACAGACACTTTCATCTCGTCTGTCCGTGATCACAGATCTTGTAAAGCAACCGAAGTGTCGGGTAAATGTACAATTATTAAATCCGAAAAATGTAGTCTTATATAAATATTAATTAACTCCCGAAAGCTTTAAATGTATCTTATTAATTATTATCTATCTACACTAAAAGAAAAATCAAAAAAGTTGCACATATTTTCAAAATGAAGTTCACTATGTACTTATTGAATTTAATACTTTTAAAATATGATATATGTTTTAAGTGCAAATATATTAGTAAAGTTGAAGATCCGCCTAACAGACGAAACTGACACAGTATGCTTACTCCAAGTTTTATAGACACACTACATACGGACAGTTAAAAGGCTAAGCTTCGCACATGATAAAATTTTAGATTATTGAATCAGAAACGGCAAACGCTTCGTATGACATGAGACGAGACTTGTCGCAAGATGAGCTCTGCGGTCTGCCGATCTTTAATTAATTCCGCCAACACATCTACACACCGAGAACCGATACTACATTCCGCCTATTCTTCATAACGGAATTGTAAAATAAACTGATTCGTGTGTTATTCTAACGTTATGTTTTAGTTGTTTGTGCGAATTGCAAACATATTTTTTGTTGCAAAACAAACAGACATTAACAAATAACTTATTATATTGACACAAGACATTTGACAAGTTTCTAAGCAAACGGTTCCGCTTCTAAAACGTATTGATACAAAATACTCACATTTATTTTTATATTTTTTTGAGACTCAATAACCAACAGCGATGCCGATTTTTACTAATCCATACCTTAGTAAATTCTACAGAATTTGGTCAACTTTGTATCACGTACCTACAATTATAAAAAACACATATATCCCTTTAAAGAATGTTAAACGTCAAATAACAATCTCAACGATATTTCCATTACAGATCCTTTTCAGTTTGTTCTGATAAATTGTCAATAGTTTAAAGTAATACAATATATTCATTCTTAAAGCGTATAACACTTCTCAAATATATTTTCTATACTGTATCGTTGAACACTTCACACTCAGAGAAATAACAGAGTTTTTTGAGAGCATCCATATATATTATGTACTGCTTCTGAGTATATTTCAATCGCTCATAAATAATTATCCGATTTACAAAAAAAAATTACACAATTTTTGTTGTAAGTGTCAAGTTTGGACGGCACACTTATATTATTACGATCGAATTATAATTCAACTATTATTCGTTGTTTTAATAGGCGCCTAATGCGGTTTATATTAAGTAATAATTTATAACACTTGTGGTTTTGAAAATTAATAAAAACTCTAGAAAAAATTTACTCAACTGATAGTCCTTTTTACATCATTTTCTTCGTTTTTGACAGTAATAACTGGAAATTCGCATTATTTGAACATATATATAAGACGTAATTTATATTCCATATATAAACTAAAAACGATATATTTTTTAATTCTATTCTCTATGTTGTTATTTTATTTCAGCTAAAGTTTTTCCTATTAATATTATGTGATTAATACTTTGAGTGATGTGTATTTTTGCTTGATTACCTAGAGGACTTGTCTTTAAAGTTAATTAAATACATTCCAACGTTTTATTAATCAAAAAATACAGAAAATCATAGCAATACTTCTGTCCACTATACATTTTTAATAAAAAAAGCCACTTACAGTTACAATACCTAATAATTAAGTTTTATGACTCCCTTTGGGCATTTTATAGAAAATATATTTAAATATTAATTAAATAATTCCTATCTAGGAGAAATAAAAAAAAAGTCTGAAGTAGAGAGTGCTTTTATTTTTAATGCCAGTTTTCGGTTTCAAACTGCTTATCCGGTAAAACCTAATATTACAAAACAAGCATCTGTTTTTATATATTGAAAGAAATTTTATAGAGAAAGAGTTATTAAATTATGACTTTTTATTATTATTTACTTTACTGAAATCATAATGACAAAGATTATTTTCAAAGATTATTAATTTCTATGGATTTATCTTGAGTATTCTATATTTTCTCTCTCTCTTTAAATTTTTATGTATTACAATCATTTCATTTAAATTTTTAGTTTCCTTTCTCTAAAGCGACATCTAGTTTTGAAGTAAAATATTTCTTGAGATATGAAACATTTTTTTCTATTCAGAGGTTATTATCTATGGTTTAGAGTAACTTTACCAAAGACAATTTATAAATATAATTCATTCATGCCATAAAAGATGGCAGAAGCGTATTTTATAGCTGCTCAAATGATTAATTTTATTAATCATTTTCTAATCTATTAAATTTAAAAGACATTTTCATGTTTTAATAAACGTTTATTAATTTCTACAAAAGTTGTGTTGTGGCTGTATATAAAATTCCTTTGCTTCAACTATCTAGGTAACAAAACAGTGTAAAAAAACTTAACTCTCAACAAAAAAAAGTGCGAGGCAGCCAAGTAAATGGCGTCTCAAGTTGTTTTTTATTCGATATCAATGTGTTTCTAACATCTTTGTGTCGCTTGTATTGGTATCGTGACAGTGATATTAATTTAATTATTATCTTTAATGTTTCATTGAACAGTTGTGGTTATTTCGTCGACGTTTCACCATTTGCCGTGAAACAATGGCGTCTAATGATTCCCACGTAAAAGTTAATGAAAATTGTGATATCTTGGACGATTGCTACAGTTCATGCAGCGAAACAGATGCCGGTGAAGGTACCAAGCGCCGTAGAGTGACTCATGACTATCGAAAACTTTCGAAATTGGGACATGATCCAAGTGTGTCAACTAATTTAAAACATGCAACTACTGTTTTCAAAGGTAGGAATAATTGATTACCTGTATACTTAAAATCTCCCCTTCTCCCCTTCTCGACGCCTGAAAGTATCAGACACATAATATATGTATTAACTTTTGGGGGGAAAACAGTTAACCTATCAATTCCTAAGTTACATCATTCATATGGAGGTCATTAATGTTTATAAACATTTCAAGCACATTTACGGAATTTTTTATGTTTTTTTGACTAAGAAAATACCACGGAAGTACTAGAATATTAGTTGAACACAACTTTTCTAATTATTATGTGAGTTAAATCTCACACCACTTCCTGTCCTTGCCAAGGACTCTGTGTTACTTTCTATTAGTTTCAATATACTAATAATATACTGGAAATAAAAATACATTTTACTTTTTATTCATGCACATTTATAAAGATTCATTTTTAACATCTCTCCTGTGATGTATCATGCAGAGCCAGTGGTTTGTCTTTGATGACTCACTTTGCTACAAAAAAATGATTACTATAGTGATTAAAGTTTTTATTTGTTTTTACATTACTTAATATAAGTAGTAAAAGTTAAATATTTTTTCCTAGAAACATTATAGAAAATATTGAATATTGCATGCATGCAGAAGGTCTATTTGATGAAAACCAACTTTTCCATATTAAATGATAAATATTTTCAAATACATATATAGAGTCTAGACTATGATGAAAATTGGAATAATATTTTATGCTGATATGATGTAAACAACACAACAGTACTTAATTTTATTAAATTTAATCACAATTTTGATCGCAATTATCGGTAAAAGTTTCTTCATACAATAAGATTTGTTTGTCAAAGTCTTACAACCAATGGATGTCTGCCAATTGTTTGTTGTCATGGTAGAAACTACATTTGACTCGTATTCAAATAATATAATGAAGTATATTTATGGTGAATATTGTCCACGAGAAACATATGGATTTATTGAATTCTAGAGCTTTTTATCGAAACATAGAAATTACTTGTATTATATTTTATGTCATTAAGAAAATTTTATATATCAATATTTAAAACTATTTCTTTATGTAAAGTACAGTAGCTCCATGACATATGAATCATTCTCATTAACTATTTATTCTATATACCACAATACATATCAAAACTATATCTTTTCAGATGTTCAGATCTTTAGTTTTCCAATACTTTTCATTTGTGCTTTGTTCTATAACTTTTCTTTCTTTCATCTAATATTTATAAACATTAACATAATATCTTTCACTTAATTTAAATAACTTGTTAAATAAAACATGTAAAGGGCAATAAATTAGCAGTGGATTTAATTACAAAGAAAAATATCTTGAAGCAAATCAAAGATATCTGTTACAAATAAATATAATAATGTTATGATATTGTGTTTAATTTCAGATCGAAAGCGTAAAGGCAGTACGGATTCCAAGGAGTTGGCAGTGTGGGGTGAGAATGCACGACCAGCCAAATGCAGCAAGATATGGCCAGTGTTTGACTCCGGAGGGTTCGGAGATGCTTCAATGTTAACTCTCCACATTGTGCAGAAATCGATACCATTAAAGAATCCGCTGTTGTTTAGTAATAACAGTCTGGGTATAGACCTCGATAACATTCGATTAGATTGGTTCGGTGGCATCAATACTTCAAAGAAACAAATGCATCTCTCAAACACCATTCCCAGGGATGATCTCACTAAACGCATATACTCTTCGGTGTCGAAGCAGCTCAGGATAATAAACACGCATCTACAGAGATCCATGTTCAGATACAAGTATCCCAAAGTAACGAGAGCTAATGTTCTGTTGGAGTCCTCTACTTCCAGACGTCTGTCGACACACTTCAGTTTGTCACTGAGAGCTATAAAGTTCCAGTCCACGCCCAGGAGGCAGCTGCCGTGCTATGGGAACCTGGAGCTACCTCTGAAGATGAAGCAAGAGATATCCACACAGTTCTATCCAGTGATCAGTAGGAGCTTACACACGGAGAGTGACCATAGTGATGTTAAAGTGAAAGTTGAAAGGGAACTTGTTAAATATGAAGAAGAGAAGGAGAAGAAGAAAGGAGACAGAGAGAGGGAGAGGGAGAGAGACAGAGATAGGTATGTATTACATGTGTAGATTGATTAGATTAAATTAATGTATTATTTCTATGTGATTCTCCTCTTCACCATTTGCAAATGTGTGTCATTTACAAATGGTGAAGTCAGTACATGCTCCACACAGTTGTTGAAAGTTGTATATTGAGAATTGGTACTTTTGTTTGAAGAAGAAGAGACTAGAGGAGCATCTACCCATGATGTAGAAATTTATATTACTAAAACAAGTTTAGCCTCAGAATAAGAATGAGACGGTTTGGACGGGTTAGTGTGGAATATGTGAAGTACTCCCTGAATATTATATATATATATATATAACAACAGTCTGGATGGTGGTCAGTATGTGTTTGTAAAGGATAATAAAATTAGTTTTTTGTCTAATCAGTCACAATAAGGATTTACAAGAACAAAAAGTACATATATATTGCAGTTGTCCGCTGATACTTACTCCTTTTGGGAGTAATATTGATATAAGTGACAATATTAGATTAATAAGGAGTAATACCTGTCTACATCATATATATGACGGGCTACACAAGGATGGTTACCGTCCCATACAGGCTACATATAAACAATCATGCCTTGAAAACTATGAATTATATTAAGAATTGAAGATATGCTTCTGTGAACCTATGTCAATATGGAATTAATGTAATTAACAACTGGCTTGGCTTACTGAGGACATTACTTTGTGTTGGCCTTTCAATATCTGTCTCATGAACAAATAACAATAAATTAAAATATATAACTTTAAGAACGACTGAGAATGATTTAAAATGACAAGGTCTCTTTGTGGCAGTGTGGGAGGTGGAGTGTGATGGAAAATTGTATTTGTTTTCAAGGAGGCAAACTCCAAGAAACATCGAGCAGGGAAGCTGATGGTGTAGTTTATTTGATATGTTGTAGGTATTGTTTGGACATCTTTAAACATATAAAGACGTTGCCTCTAGCTCCGCCTGCATATTTAGGTCTCTGTGAGATGCATGTCTGAATCCTTACAAGTTTTCATTGTGTCTCTTGACTCCACATTGAGGAATCAGAATTCCATTTGATAACAATGAAACTACGTCAGAACTATGAAATTATGTATAAAAATATAATTTAAAAAGTCGACGTTTAATTGAAGAAGTAAATGAAAAATGTAGCTTTATTTTCTTGCGTCATCACCGATCCGTGAGTAGAATTCCTGTCAAAATAGTTCCAGCCGTTCGAGAGCTGCACCGTAACAAACATACGCTGGCAAAAATTTGAAAAATAGCATTTTGTATTTGGGTATCGTGTTTACATTCATGTGTGTTTAATGAAAAGCTGTTAGTTTGAAAATACAGGTTGATGATGCAATTGATTTGTATAGATGTATTGGTGTATCCAAAACGCTTCCTCCGCCCTCACATCCGATGTCTCATGTCTGTCCCATGCTCCAGATCGCATTCATCTCGTCACTCGTGTCAGCAGTGCAAGCGTCGCGCCAAGGTGAAGAGGTGTTCCATAGGAGTCCAGTGCAGGAGGGAGCGCGCGCCGCCGCTGTGGGGTCCGCGGGCACACAGCCTGCAGCTCAAGGAACTCAAGTATCACAGGTGCGAGCAGCGCCGTGAGCTCACGCCAGTCACCAGTGGATCCACCGTGCACTCTATTGATGCGAACTGTTATATCTTTTTCAGACTGATGCGTGTGGAGACTCATCCTAACGGCGGCGCCAGTGTAGTGTACCTTTACCAGCACGACGTGGACATGTTGAGTGCAATACAGCAGGAGGAGCTGGCCAAGGAATTCTTGAAGGTATTTTATTATATGTCGGTTTGTTAAAATACCTTATTCACTAGCTTAACCTTGTGGTTTGCACAGCGACATCTACAAACATTGACATGCTCCTTAATACAAACTGTACAGTCTTTGCCTGTTACTTCGTCGCACTGTCGCACTGTCCCAGTTGAATATTCTTTTCCCTTGTCGTGAAGACATCCAGATGATAACGTGCGACGTTATTATATGATTCCAGCTGGTGTTCTCGGAGGACAGCGAGGGCTGGGCTAACTACGTGTGTGGTGTAGTGCGAGGTGCCGCGGGCAGGCTGCCGTGTCTTCTGCAGTACCTCGCGGAGACCTACCCCACGCTCACCGTGAAGGCCGGAGTCCTCGCCAGAGCCTCGGACATAGAGACCACCACCATCAGCAGATACTACCAACAGGTCGGTGATACAGAACAGAACACTTGTAACGATAGAAATACGACTAGCAAACACACGGGCGGGATAACAACCTGCTGGGATCCTGCTTGTGTCGATCTGTATCTCATTCTAAATTATCCGTTATAAATTTATTTCAGGTATTATTTGAGTATTGCGAGATGAGCAAATACTGCGGTTCTTAATAACTTGACTATAACATATGAGTTAAATACATTACCACTATCTAAGGTTATTCTAATGCAAATGGGAAGCTGAAAAAGATTTCCAGCAGATATAAGTTACCATTTAAATCAGTTGCAGATTTGATACAAATAAATAAGCAAATAAATGTGTATATTCCAGGTGCAGCAGTCGTACCTGGCGGGCACATTCAGGTCTGGACCTCTCCATCAGATATCATTAGTGGGGACGGTGCATGAAGAAGTCGGGGGGTACTTCCCGGACATGCTGGACATGTTGACGGATTGCCCCTTCCTTAAACTGGTGAGGGCTAGCTTACTGGACAGAGACGTTGTGGCGGGGGAGTTGGGGGAGCTGAAAAACACGTATACCGGCCATTCCTTTGATCGTATATGAGAATTATATCTCGAGTTTGCGTCACGTTCCAGACGATGCCGTGGGGCCCGATGTCCGCGGTGGAGATGGAGCCGCAGGAGTCCAACGACGGACCCATACTGTGGATCAGGCCGGGGGAGCAGCTCGTGCCCACGGCGGAGCTAGGAAAGAGTCCCATTAAGAAGAGACGGTTCGTAACTATCAACTACCAAATAATATAATAGTTTTTATTATTGACTTGACCGAATCGCTATGAGAGCGGTCTGAAGCCGACTCGAGCAGCTTAAATAACACACGAGCTCGTCGATATTAAATATCTGTAATCTTGCGACGGCTCGACATTATTTGTTTGTCTGTACGTAGAACCGGCATGAACGAGCTCCGGAACCTGCAGTACCTGCCGCGGTGGAACGAGGCACGGGAGTTCCTGTTCGAGGACAGGACGCGGGCGCACGCCGACCACGTAGGACACGGACTCGATAGGATCACTACGGCAGCCGTCGGTTAGTGCTTATATACACACGTACAAACATACGTACACACACACACACACACACATACACACGCACACGCGCACACACATACATACATACGTGGATGGAGGTGGACCTCGAATAACATTATATGATTAAAAATATAACACAACGCTACCCGGGACACCACAAGTACAGTCTACTCTGTTTCGTCACAGGTTCATTTTTATTTATTGATGGACTGCTCAGAATGCTTTTTAACTCTAACAAATTTAGTAAATTTATTTTAACCTATGTTAATACAGCCGCGGTGATTTTTATGAAAGAAACACTATTAACTGTTTCCATTTATTCTGTACTTGTCGTACGTTATGTGTGAGGCTAACAGTGTAAGGCGTGTGTGTCACAGGCGTGTTGAAGGCGGTGCAGTGCGGAGACTGTGAGCGCGGCCGCATCACCAAGGACGTGGTGGCCTTCCACGCGGCGGACTTTAACAAGCTGGTGCAGCTGCTGCAGCTGGACCTGTACGAGCCTCCCATCTCACAGTGCGTCACGTGGTACGTACAGACCACTACTTACAAGTCTATCGATATTTGTGAATGACAAACGGGACGCGCTTCATAAGCAGTTGACGATGTGTCCTGCTGCGAGCGTTCGTGTTCCACGAGCTATCTCGGTATATACCACTGTTCTACTTCAGTAACATCAATCGTTGGATTATTAAAATTTAGTTTTCTAATTTATGTGATTTGTTACGACTCGTCCCTAACATTACACAGGCTAGAAGAGGCAAAGCTCAACCAACTGCGGAGAGAGGGAGTTCGTTATTCGCGCCTCCCTCTGTGCTCTGATGACGTTTACTTCCTGCCTCGGAACATCATCCATCAGTTCAGGACCGTGTCCGCTGTGACGTCCATCGGTGAGGGAACAAAACCTTATACGCACATAATATACTCAGTTCTATACTTTAAATAAATCCGACTCGCTTTTTTTTCCATATTTCACTTCCGACGGATGTAGAAACATGTGAATAACGATATTCCATATTATTTTTCCGCCGATTTCTTAATTTGTGATAAAAATTATTACAAAGTAAATGTTGTATGAATGTTTGTTTAATGATGTATCTTGTCTCCTTACTACTACATGGTATCTATCACTTTCAGCCTGGCATCTCCGTCTGAAGCAGTACTACCCCGGCTCTGAGGCGTCTTCTCCGGCCGACGAGCGAGCCGCGCCCGCCACGCCCAGGGACGACCTCGCGGGTAACACACTCATACTGAACATTAGTTGTTGACTCTAACTTTTACTAAGAGACTAAAAAAAATTTGATTTCTCTCTCTGTGTTATCGTTGATCAAGTTCTAGCGCGATCATTCATCACTACTAACATGAACAATATACTTTCCAGAAAATAAATCAACGAAACATAAAAGCGGGGTCATAGAGATGAGGGCGCTGAGTGCCAAGTTCAAAGAGAAGGCGGCTTTGAAGATAACGGAGAGCAGGAAGAGCTTAGACGATCAGAGTAAAGATAGACAGACGAGCAGGGCAGAAGACAAGAAGGAGAGACGGACAGAGAAACATTATAGAACAGAGAAGATAGAGAAAGGCGAGAAACACTCCCACAGGCATAGAGACGCTGAGAAACATAGAGCCGAGAGGTCGGATAGGACGTCCGATAAACAAGACGTGAGAACGTTGGATAAAGAAAATAAAGTTGACAAGGCTGATAGAAGTGACAAAGGAGAGCGGCCGGAGAGAGACAAGACGGATGCGAAGGTCACAGAGAGGAGTGAACGTGCTGAGAAAAGTGACAAGTCGGATAAGTTGGACGGAAAGAGTGAGAGGACAGACAAGGTCGAGACGAGAACTGAGAGAACGGATAAAGAAGAAGCGAAACCTGAAACGTCCGAGAAACTTGAAGTGAAATCCGAAAAATTTGAAGTGAAATCCGAAAAATCCGACAGAACAGAGAAACCCGAGCAGAGGACGGAAAAGACAGAAACCAGGACAGAGAAAGAGAACAGGACGGACAAAGACGAGCGATCCAACAAGTCGCACGCCCACAGGAAACACTCCTCGAGACACAGATCGTCACATCACAAGGACAGGTCGAGCGACAGGAGAGAGCACAGGAGACACAGGGCGGGCGACAAGAAACAAGAGAGGCACGCGGAGAAGAGTGACAAGCTGGACTGTGACAAGTTACCCAGGGTCGTGCACCGCTCACCCGACTAGTGACCCTGGCCAGCGACACAGGACCTTGTGACACACACAGACACACGCGGCAGTAGACACAATAGTACTGTTGTTCCATTATATTACTCATAACACATCGCCCGGGTCACACCCGGCATGTAGGCTCCTCAACCTCAGCTCCTCAACCAAACTACTATGTCTGTGACTAAATTGTCCAAATCTTACTTGCCCGTCGATGAAGCGTGTTTGTCACATTGAGAGTCCGGTCGGGAGATTTGACCTCCGACCGCACAAGGTTCTAATCACGAGGAATTAACGTAACATAGGATCAACCTTGTAAATAGTAGGATAAGGGTCTCGTAGAGGCTACCGAGAGGACGGAGGGACGCCCAGTTTTAGACAGTTACAGTATTACGAGAAGCCTCCGTATGAAACGTGGAGGAGTTGGATCGTCGCGCCTTACAGTCTGTACGGAGAGCGAGAGAGAGAGAGAGAGCTGGTTGTATATTTTTGTAACTTCTAAAACTGCGTTATGATTGTGATGAAAGAGTTTTAATGAACACGAAAATATAATAAGTGAAGCGAGGAGAGTTCACTCACACACTTCTAAAGAAACTGCACTTAAAGTTGAAAATATATTAAATAAGTTAAGGCTAGAGTAATTCTTTTGTGATTTTTATTAAATTATTTATTACGTCCCTTGTCGGAGGAAGCGACCGCTCGGGTCGTTTGTTTAGAGGAAGGTGTATACGAGGGCCAGACTAGCGACGACCGGGTACGGACCTTAAACACGACCCACTCTAAGGAGCTCGATACACTCTAGTGATATATATATATATATTTTGTTTTTGTAAATTTATACAAATAACATTCGAATGATTCGTCTATTTTCCTTGTCTTTATCCGACTAATATTATTTTTGAGATGTCTGGAATATTTTCTTAAATATATTTTTACTGGAATCGTATGATTTTGTATGAGTAGTCTGTCAGCCCTCTCACTGACCGTTCCGAAGAGCCGTGAAGATCGCGTGACTGGAGAAGTAAACAATGAAGACACCACTGAATGTTTGTACCACAGTTGATTATTAAATTTCAATAGATTTCTATTACAGTATTTTATTTGTTGAAACCAAAACACTTCACGACATGAAATGCCTCTCTACTCGGAGGACACGTCGCTGATGAATTGGAACAGCTGTTTGAGCTGTTCATTAAACGTGATACGTGGGCACCGAGAATGTTTAGAGCTGGCCGGTTGGAAACGTGCTGATGAAAACTTTGTCTTAATTTAAATGTTACAACTCTGGTAACCTAGTTTAGTATATTGCATTCATTTGTCGTTTGTTTTTGTGAATTGGCGCCAAATCTAAAACTTGTTGCTCGTGAAAAGGAACCTAAAGCGAGAAAATTTTCAGTCAATGATTTATTATAACTTTGGTTGTGGGCTCACTCGGCAACAAAGATATGATGAGCTGCGATAATCTTTTCCTAATGAAGCCCCATCTCGAGACACTATATACGGTTTAACGAGTTTAAGCGTGGACGTAGCAATCTCAATAATGATCCGTGTGAGGGACGTCCTTTAACAGCGACTACAGGAGATAACATCGGTTCTGTGCGACGCATGGTAGAGGAAGATAAGAGAGTATCAGCAGATACGGACACGCCTCGGCATTGGTATGAGTCAAGATCAAAAATATAACACGAATATTAAGTCGTCAGGGAGCTTTGCACCCGATGGGTTCCCCATACTTTAGCCGACGACCAGCAACACCTTCGCATGGATTGCTGTCGCCGAATGTGAGATAAGTTAAACGGCAGTGACTCAAATGCTGTGTTTGACATCGTCCCAGGCGATGAAAGCTGTTGCTACGAACCCGAAACCTAACCACAGTCAGCTCAGCGGCTGTTTCCTTTCGAGGGCCGGCCAACTAAAGAATCGTAAAGAAAGGAAGAAGTCAAGGACAAAAGGCGATTGCCTCATTCGTTGGTCGGAGAGGTCACTTCGCAACAGTTGTGCTTTCCAGTTGTTTTTCATTTTATAAACATTTTCAGTGTCAGGTTATAGGTGTGTGTGTAGTGGCTGTAATCTGACAAAGAAAACTCTTTACAAATAAAAATAATATTGTATAATATCTTTTAATTCGAGGTTCTCTTATATTCCATTTTTTAAATGTCTGTTAGTTCAGGGTAATCTCTGGAACTGTTTGTTACGTCACAGTTCCTTAAATTGGAAAATAATTATTTATTTCTTTTTCAAACGAAACTGCCTTGTGCCGAGGAAGTTCCGACGTCATCAAGCCAGCGTCAGACGTCATCAAGTCAGCGACCTCAGTCGCCGGTGACGGCGGGGGTGAAACAAAGTAAACAGTATCTAGATAATCACGTTTATTATTTATTTCGGAGTCCGAGTACAAACATACAGGAGAGACACGTTAAGTACAAAACGTTATTGAGATTACAAACAAAGATAATGATTATAATAAAACGATAACAATAAGTTACAGAAGCGCGGAGGAAGACGCGGGACTCGTTAACATCTGTTAGAGACGACTTGGCGGGCGACGGAAATACTAAAAATATATTAAATACAAGGGAATATATAAACCTGTTGTAGAGACGCGTAGAGACTGAATAGTGAAATACGTAGAAGACGCGAGTCCGTGCAGGCGGCGCTCGGAGACCAGCGCCGCACGGGGAGGACTCACAACAACAACAACATTATAACATCCGTCGAATTAAATTTAGCTTACGATACGTTAAGACTAGATCCCTTACACTACGCCACGCCTACCACGAGGCTGCGACCCACACGACGCACGCGGCGACAAAACATTTAACGTTTGGTTTATGAACGGAAAACTCCAGACGCTCCGTACGTAGTGTGGGGTCGGGGACTTGTAGTAAGCGCACGGATATACGAGAAGTAAATAAAATGGATCCTAATATATCAGAGCGGAGTCCGACGACACGACGTGTGTGGACTCGGCGCGGGCAGGACGAGCTTTGGTACAGGGCGGGCGGCGGAGACGGCTCACTGGAACAACACGGACATGAGAAACGAATACTAGAACTGTGACGGAGGGCGGGCGCGTGGCGGCCGATGACGTCAGCTTACCACAAATCTGTTGACCTTGGGCGTGACGGACTTGGTGACGGTCGTCTGCATCTTCATCATCTCGAACTTCTCCCGGAGGCTGCAACAGAAACGGCGCGTGAGGTGAGGGGGACGTCACACGTACAGTCCTCGAGTGACCCGGGACGTAGCGACCAATATATTTATTTGTATTTCATTGTGAGAACTTAATGGTTTCCTTAGCTCACTACACAGCCCGGACGCAGGGCCGTGGCGGGAGAGGGAAGAGAACTACTAAATGTTCATGTACTTTATGTTTTGTGAGAGACTCAATAAAAGTTCTATAAAGACGTAGTCAGAGCGGTACAAGCCCCGCCGGCTCCAGGTGTCCAGGTGTCACCTCTTAGCCGTCTCCAGCTGTGACTGTCCGTCGTCCAGCAGGTGTCTCGGGTCAGCGGAGGGCGAGCGTGGCTCGGCGTCTCTCTCGCTCTCTGACCAGTTCTCGAATCTGTCCCTGAAGCTTTTGGTGCGCGCCAACTGCTGGGCCTGGGGGGAGAAGCCGGCTCTTTTATATCTCACTAGTGACAATGCGATACCTCCACCGTCTCTCCGCCACACCGTCAGTGTCCGCACCTGTCTGAGCGCCTCGTCCTGCTCCCGGGCCTGCTGGTACCTCCTGAGCCCCTCGTCGTCGCTGTCCTCGTCCTCGCTGTACTCGGAGGAGGTGCTGGTGTTCCCGTGTCGCTCGGACTCTCCCGGGGGAGGGGGCGTGAAGCGTTTCAGGGGCTTCGGACCTGCAAGTGAATGTTAGAGAGTACTCTTCCACCTGCCCGCCCCGCCCCGCTCTACCCGGCGTGTAGTATCTCACCCTGGCAGTCGTCGGGTCTGTTCCTGTCCTGTTCCATCTTCCGGAACACGTCTATCATCTTGGACGCCGTGTGCCTGCTGGCCGCCAGCCCGGCGTCCGCGGGAGGCTCGTCGCTCCTCACCACACTCGGCTCGTGGTAGATCTCTGGCGAGGGTGACTTGGGGCGCTGTGGATCATATATCAGGGTTATGTCGTTCCTCGTCTCCCGCGCTCCGCCAGTCCCGCCCGCCGTACCTGTGGTTCTCTGGGCGGCGTGACCCGGAACTCCTTGCGCGTCACCTGCGGCTTGTAAGTCTCAAAGAACTGGAACCTGTCGTGTATGTCGGAGGTTTCTATCTTCACGTCCTCCAGCTTGTCGGCGGCGCGGATCACGTCCTTGGGCACGAAGGGCTGCAGACGGACACGGGAGTCAACATTAACATACTGTTCAACAACAACCGCTAGGTCATAGTAGAGTTTGATGTATTGGCTTCTGGATAATACGTCCAGAATAACAAAGCAACGATTTCCTTGAATCTTAAGGAAGACTTCGTCAAAGTCACTGAGCTTTTATTAAAATAGACAAAGTTACACACGCACAGATACACAGACACACAAATATATTGTAATGTAACTAGTGAGTACGAGTAGGCCATGAACTGTACATTACAAGTGAACTTCCTTACTATCTCCTTCCTCCTTGGAGGCTCGGCGGTGGGGGTGCCGGGGGTCCCGGGCGAAGCGTGCTTGGCGTTGGCGTCCAGCTCCAGGAAGATGGAACGAGACTTCTTGGCGATACCTGGCGGGGTTTGGGAATACTCGGTTTAGTCCGCGACTGTGTCTGCCGACTTCGATATTAGACTACCAAATGTATAAAATTTGTTCAAACAATAGATGTGATGGTCGAGTGAGAGCGACACGTGTTAGTGTCACGTGACATCAGGCACAATACAACTGTCATGATGAGATGATCTGTGCCCGGTCTTGTTCTGAGGTCTGTCCCACCTCACTGTAAATCATCGAAATCAGTTCAGTAGTTTTTGCGTGAGGTAACAATAGACATCCATACAGCCTCAAACATTCGCACGTGTGTCAGTAGCATCGCCCACTCCCGCTGACCCCTACCGTCGTCGAAGAGCGCTCTGTCGTCGAGGTCTCTGTTCCTGGGCGGCCGGTTCTCGTCGTTGTATATCTCCCCGTTCTCAAACCTCTGCTTGATGGCCCGCGCCTTCTCCGCGTCCACCTCCAGCTCCTTGGCGATCTTGTCCGCTGACGTCACACCTGTTCACGATGACGTCACGGTCACCCATTAACGTGTAATGAACAAACACACATATATCATAATAATACAAAGAGTATCTCACTCTGTTCACACTGTAGCACCGACTGTTCATACATCTCCTTTATTTTGGCTTGTTTCCCCTGAAACAGACAGCAGCTGATATAACATACGCTTGTTATTTCTATTGAGTTTTAATATAATCTTAGAGTAAGGTATTCTATATGAGATGCTTGAATCTCTATCTCCTGTGTGTCACCCCCCCCCCCCTCTGTATTTACCAGGAACAGCCTGCTCCTAATGTTCTGTATCTCCTGCTTCCTCTGCTGATGCCTGGAGGGTCTGGGTCTCTCGAACCTGCCCACCAGCTCGGACAGTTCTACCGAGGGCGCCTCCACCATCGCCTTGTGGGAGTACGACTTCTTCAATACCGAGTCATCTGGATGTATAATAATATATGTTATGTGACCTTCTTATATGTGAGCTACAAATAAAGTAATTTATATTTGTAACTGATTTACAAGGAGTGAAACAGAGACCCGGAGAGATTGATTATACAAAATCTTATAATTCTAATCTATCAACTTCTTGTTAGAGGACTAGCACGATCTAGTCTACTCCTCTCCTCTTCTCTCCATATACTAGTGCGGGCGCGTGTGTGTGTGTGTGTATTAGTTACCGTCGTCGTCGTCCTCCTGGTCGCTGGAGGAGGGTTCCAGGGTCACTCCGTTCAGAGCCTCCTCCGACACGCCGATGTCCATACCTTTGGCTTTGAATCTGGACAATATAATAACAAAGACTCAATAACTTCAGTATTTGATGATTTAAAAAAATACTTCCATCCGGACACCGGGACCATGACACACGACTTGATTTTATAACGTTAATATAATAAACATAATTATATGTTAATATTTTCCTGAACACGAAAATACAAAACGAGATGCAGACAAGTAAACATAGTCAGTAATAAGTGTCGTGACAAATCTATTGAATTAATGTAGTTAACTCTTCAAGGCAATAGATGGCGTTACGTGTTCTTATTGAGAACTTATTACTGCAGGATTCATTTAACTCAGTGCACGCGTCAGACGTCCTCCGGTCAGGTTAGCCCGGTCTGTTCGCAGAAGTTCTATATTTTCATTAGTACAAAAATAGCGTTTTCATAAAAGCGATCGACCCGCTTCTTGTATTTTCTCCTTGAAATGTCAGTTTATTTATATCTAGAGGCGTCTGGAAAAAAATATTCACTCTTAACATGAGACGTGGATATCTTTTTATATATTTAAAATATTATCTTTTAATGACAATTGGAATTAATCGAAAATAGAGAAAATATTTTACAATGTACGACACGAGTATGTAAAGGCAATATTTTTCAAAATGAAACAAAATTAGCGTCTGTTTGTAACGTCAGAGCACCCGCTGTTGGATGAACACACACACCTTACACTCACTAGACGGGCCCTCTCCCGCTTGTGCGTCAGGTGACCGCTAGTTTGACCAGTCCCTCAGGCGGAGAGCGAGTCTCGTAACATTATATTATTAACTTATCATCGAGTGAACGACGAGAGACGCTTCTTCTTCAGTTGGACGACGCTAATTTAGACTGAGCAAAATGTGATAAGAGTATAATGAGATCTAAGATTTTCGCGAGTATTCATTTAAATAAAACTAGTATTATTCGGATTTACTACGCGGATTTTATTATTTAAAAACTACATAATCCTGACGTTTCACGTTCACACCTCGTCTGCCCGTGATCACGGTTGCTGCAAAGTAACCGGAACGTCGGGATTATGTAGTTTTTAAATAATAAAATCCGCGTAGTAAATCCGAATAACACTAGTTTTATTTATGTGATAAGAGTAATTTAGCTTGTATTTTATTTTCAAAAATTTAATGATTAACAAAAATATATTTTCCGAGCGAAGTCGCGAGCTGCTGCTATACAAGAAGAATGATATTCATCATCAATATGTCGAATATAATATATTAGCATGCGTCCTCACCGCACGCCCGCTCGCTGCACAGAGCACACCCGACGCTCGGACCGCGGGTCACGACACTGACTAGTGTCTAGCGAGTAGCGACTGCCGAGAGGTGACGTCACGCGACAGTACATTAGTTTTTCAATAGCAGACTCCAGGAATACTAACATATACCGTATTCCTTGCGGGATAAGGTTTATATTCTCTGTGCGAGTCGACGGTTGTGTTGGAGAGATTTTTATAGAACGCGTGTTATAATGGAAATAGTCGGAGAGCAGACCGAGCGGTCAGCGAGTTAGTGTTACGTTGGTTTTCGTCACGCATTATTTTCACGCCACGCGTGTCCGCAGCGGGCGCGTGTACAGGAGTCGGCGATCTGTATATTTGCATAGTATTGATGTATTCATGTCTGTCCCTGAGTGTGGACGGACTTCCGAGTCGTCTCCCTACACGCGGCGCGTTTCCAACCGATCGTTTCCAGCCCGAGGATACTATGACGGGCGAGTATCAATGCTCGAGGTACTGCGAACTGTCCGTGTGTAGTGTGAGGTCGCGTGTTGTGGTGAGTGGTGTTCGTACTTGGCCATCTTCGCCAGTACGGCGGCGCTCTTCCCTTTGGGCGCTCGTCCCAGGTCTTCCTTCTTCACCTCCTCCGTGTTCTTCTTCTCGAACACCTGGAACCTGGACTTCACGTCCAGCGCCGCCAGCTCCTCCAGGCCCAGCTCGGGTTTGTCTGATGCTGGATGTATAACATATATTTTAATTTCACAATCGACCTCGACCTCCTCAACCCAGAAACCTTATACATAATGTTTTAAATCAATCCAACAGTTTATTCTGGACAGTGTAACAACAAAGTTTGTAATATAAATGGAATCCAAGGAAAATTTTATTGATCTTTTAGTTCAAATAAAAAGCTATGAAAGGTACAAAAAATGATCTCTTGAAAAGTTGTAATTTTCAGTGAAGACTTATGAGGTTTGTGATGTTATTGATGAAGGTGGATGTAAACTGGTGAATGAGATGAGGAGGTGTCATCAGGAGCACGGCACCGACCTCTGACGACGTCCGGCGGAAGTTCCACCGGCTGGCTCTCACATATAATCATCTGGTGCTTCTTGGGAGCCGCTGGAAACGAACAGACAGCGAGGGTTTAAGATACTGAGAACACGGACATTTTACATGTGTGTGACTCGAGGTCGAGACTCACCGTCCAGCTCGTCGTGCTCCACCGGCTTGGGCTCGAACAGCTGCTTGAAGTGTGGCTTACAGTACAGGGCGGTGTGGTCGCTCTCGTAGGACTCCACGCTGCGCGACGACCATATAACATATATAAAACACAAACAATACCAACACAGTCGATTATTGTAAAGAAAAAATACAGCATATCAGTTCCTTCCGCTCGTATATCTAGTATCTACGTATCACCACAAGCCCGCGTCGCCGACTGGATACGGTCGTTTCCGGTCGTTAATTCCTTCATCATGAGCGACATCCTCCCGACGGCCCGTATTCCAGTAGGGATGTGGACCTGTGGCGAGTTCTATGAGTGAGTGTGTCGTACGTGAGCTGTCGGTCACACTGCACACATCTGAAGCAGTCCCTGTGCCAGGAGCGCCTCTCCGCCTTCACCCTCTCCATGGCGTACACGGGCCGGGCGCACTTGGCGCAGGTCGGGTTGTCTCCCTCTGCCGCCTTCATCTTCTTGAACAGCTTCTCGGAGCTCTTGGACTGTGGGGAATTTGACATTATTAGGGATGAGAACGTAACACTAAAATAGAATTCTTATAATTTTTATCTACGATTAAGGAAAATAAAAAAAAATCAAAATATAAATTATAATGAATATAAAAAACGTAAATAACTGTTAAAGTGTAGTTTAATAAAAAATGTATTTAAAAAAGTGTCAAAAAACATCCGACGAGGATGGGATTCGAACCCACGCGTGCAGAGCACATTGGATTAGCAGTCCAACGCCTTAACCACTCGGCCACCTCGTCTTGTGACACCGCCTTCAAATAGTTGAACGGAACGGGTCGACTCCGGATCCCCAAATGTTAAGGAAATTATAACGGCAATGTTTGTCCACACAAATTAATATTATATTTATTTTCAACTGGACTAAGTAAAATCATTGAGCTTATTATAAAAATACCAAAAAAAAAATGATTTAAATATATTTATGAATACTAATATATATCTAACGAAATCATAATGGAAGTTTTTAAATTGCTAACGCGCCATCTACATTTGGATTATGAACACCCAAAATATATTCATTAACGGCATCATTCAACCAACAGATGGCGCCACTTTAAGATGATGTTTCGCACTTGTTCATGTAATAATAATAGAGCTATTAATCGCGATCGGCGTTCAGTTTGTTGAGTAGAGTGTGTAATAACAATACTTATTGTTAGGTCTAAATAAGCTTTTTAAAACATTACCGAGTTCGGTGGCGATTAATAACAATTAATACGTGTATAATGTTTGCATACTGAAGCCCGAACGATGCAATGTGTTTTATATGCATGTTAGTATAGTTTTCCTGACCACTGATATAGATCCCTCGTCCTTATGCCGTCGTGTCTTGCTTTTCTTCTTGGTCCTCTCCGTGACGTGCACCTCCTGGTAACTGACTCTGGACTCCGACTGGATGAGAGACTGAGACGCCTCCATTGTTGTTGCCATTTTGTTTTACTGCACAAGAAACACATTTAAAGACAATTGAACAACAAAATTAAATTTATTTGATAAAACTAATAGCAAGTATCGATAAGAAAATTTTTATTTAACACTGCAAATAATTATATTTATAAGTATTCAATGTTTATTTTAAATTTATTGAGATTCTTGTTTCATTCACAACCGAAGCGAGGCCTAGTTTATGCTAAGCGATTAGCACATTATAACAATAGGGATAATGATTTATATATAAACGAACATTTGAATCAATCACGCATTAACACGACGCATGTCTTCTGTCTATTATTAACTCGTCCTAATGAACTTTGCAATACGACACCTCATTTTCTTTCGACAAATATATTGAAACAATTACCTACTTGCAAGTATTTAAGAAACTCATTATTGGACGTGTGAGAAAAATTAATACAAACAACGAAGTATTCCAATTAGCGATTAAAATATTTTATATCAGTCTTATACAATGTTTGCAGAAAAAAAAATGATTTTAATAATAAAACAGGATAAAGCATCTATGAATAGAGATTAGCAATACAGTGACGCGATCTGTGTAACTTTTCACGTTGTATTAATAGCATTGCTCTGAAAGCTACCTGTGTGGGCTTCGATGATCCAGACTTGGGTACTAGCTATCTTTAAGATTCATCATTACACATCTCGCACTCTTAACACCATAATATGTCTATTTAAGAATAAAAAAACGGCTGAGTTACATTTGTTTGTTCAATCAAGATTTTATTAAAAAAAAACCTATCTGTATTACATTACAAAACTGAATTTAAATTGCTTATTTTCAATTGAACAAAATTATTTCGACACATTGTATCCCCTTCCCGTTTATATTTAACAATAATTGGTCGCCGATTAAAATTTTTACTTGTTGCATTTGTCACGACAATCGGAAAATTTCATAACTTACATTATAATTTATGAACATTTAACTTTTAATGCAAACGGAACACAATGCACTCTATTATATTATACAAATCATTTTCGGCCATTGTTGACAGCTAAGAGCGCGGGAAACGAGTAAAAATTAACTGTCTCATATGACATGTATATGTGTTCGCGGAACGGCCACAAACATTTCATGACAGCCGTGATCCGGTTCGTCTTTAAAATCTCTTTATAAAGCGCGCGAGTCTCTAATTACATTTAATATCACTGGAATTCAAAATAAAACTTTACATTTAATTTTTACTACACTAACTAGTGTTACATTTTAGTTATTATATAGGTGACGTGAGTAATTGCCTGACAGAACCAGAACAGAACAGACAGACTGAAGGAATAGAATTAGATAGGCAATGGTTTACACTTTACAGCCTGGATATTTATAATATTTTTAATAAATATTATTTTGTAACATCTCAGTTCTAACCATCATGCAAAAACAGGTGTAATTATTGTTTGTTTTATTAGACTTAAACGTATCAATAAATATAATTCCCGATGTTCGCAGCTACAGCTTGTGTATAAAATACATATTATGAACGAGTGGGTGGAACTCAGCCAGGACTGAGGAATTTCAATTTATATTTACAGATTCCAAAATATCAGATACATTATATTTAGGTGTAATTGTGAGACCATTGGATGGTTGTTTATAAACCTAACGAGTACCAACAGAGATAAAAGGTGTTTTTTAACAAACTATTTTCAAATTATTCATTTGCTATTTAAAAAGAAATTATGAATATGAATAGTTTTACAAACTCCCGGTGTTTAACATTTAATTTTCATAAAGTAAATAATATTTTCCATTGCTAAAAATATTTCTTAACGCCAAAATTAAAGTGCACACTTTAAGAGTTGAAGTATGACGAGTAGTGACATACGTTTGAAAGTAATTGTAAAACAGATCAATTGCTATGGTCAGATAGTCTTCCATAACGGCGCGGCGTACTGTTGCTTTTAATTGCGAAAGCGTAGATGCGTTTTGCATTCCAGTTTTTTTTTTGCTTACTTTCCTCTGATGTTAATGTATTTTCCACGGCTTGTTTTCACTTGAACGTTTTGATCAACAGGAAGCGATGCATTATTTATATTGACATTTTCCTTTTTTTTTTTGAGGAAGTGGATTCCGATATTGGCATGACATTTGAAAATATTCAAGCGTATCACGTATGCGACATGTTTCATTAATTTAGTTTCGTTTATTAAGTAGCAATCCGGGAGGAATATACTCGCATGCGTTATATTTATTGTAGGTGCAGCTAATAAATTTGTCAAACCAAAGCAATTCAGAGCGAGAGCAGTTCAAAGAGAATCACAGGTAATTTAAATCATGCCGGAATGGTATTTAACGTAATGTATTCACCTGACCGGTTGGCAGAGCGCCGTCGTTATAATTAAACACATAATGTAGGGTAAAGGGTAAACGCATTTTGATAGACCCAATGTTATTTAAGATTTTATAATTTATGGGTCTCTCCTAATAATTGCAACAAAAACTCCTTCGTCTATTAATGCATATATATTTAATTACATCACAGTATTTAAAATAACTTCATCATTAAGTTACTTTTAACTAGTATGCGAAGAATTGTGTCAGATCTACGCTCACGGTTGCAACATCAATAACCTTGACTGTATATGGGAACGGTTAAGAAAATTACTTCCATCCATTTAGAGTGTACACAGAAAATTAATATAATGAATGAATTAACTGAAATAGACATCGATCTCATTAATTGTGGTGACGCAGCGAGATCAACACCCGAAAACCGGGCTGTGTCTATCGAATGGCAACACCAGCGCACCTGCGATGCGCTGCCGCTGGCGTATGAGATTAACTAATTTTAGACGCCAGTTATGTCACAATGCACCGCACTGAATATTCCTTCGTTTCCTGGTTGAGGAGCGGTGATATGGTGGCATTAAACTGGTTAAAATTAATTGAACACAGCATTGATATAATGAATCAATTGAATGTTTTGATACAATCCGCTCATAATGTAGTGTTATGTTTTATTTACGATACTGAGTATTGTAAGTCGTTATTCGTCGTGACAGGAACGTGCTGAATCATATTGCACTTATCGTAAGATAACTCGTTTCGTAAGATGATTTTTAATTATCAAAATGAAATGATATATTTTATATATTTTATTTATTAATTTAAATAAAAATAATACTGAACGCATGAAAGTAATAAAAAAAAAAAGAAATAAAAAAGTAATCTTCATAACTGCATTCAAGTTTATTTTAACAGCAATCAGCCATATTTAGATTATGTATTTTTTTCTTCTTTAAATAAAATACATTAAATCTGGCAGAGTTGCAAAAAAAGAGGTGTTAATGAAACATTCAAATGAGACAGCGTTCTTTTTTTTTGTATTTACTCATCTTTTACAAGTGTCATTGTTTTTAAAATAATTTGTGAATCTAGGCTAAGGTTACAGACTACGGACTCGATCTATTCAGAGAATAATATTTTTAAAAAATACAATTGTAATATTTGGATAAAGTTCTACAAGTAATTAATTATAGACAAGATTCGGTTTGATTCGATGTAATATGATCCAGTTTTTAGCGAAATAGTCACAAAAGCTGAACTATTATTATAGAGAGATGAATCGTATCGGACTGTATAAACTCTTTTCTAATATGTGTAATGTTCCAGATACAGTACATATATAATTTCTTAAGAGACGTTGTAGTTGACCGTAAAAGGGACACTTGCCATTTAGTGCTATTGTTTATACGTGAGTGTTATGACTTAACACACGTTTAATACGCCCTGAGTCACAGCACGGGCTCACGTTATGAGAGCTACATGGCTTAACAAATCTGTTAGGTTTTATAAGTTTATTAACAGAGACGATGACATTTGGGGAAGGAGTCGTGTTTATTTAATTTTAACATTAATATCGGTCACAATATAAATGTTTTAAGGATACGAATATTCGATGAGCTTTTACGATGTATCAGTATAACGAGACTAGGGTTGCTGTAATCTGTGAAGGATTAAGGAACCGAAACGTCGGGATTTTGTACTTACATAATAATAAAAAACGCCTTGTATCCGGACAAAGTAGTTTCTTTTGAAGGTTAAACTCTAGATATCATTATTGAGAGTTCGTTAGCTTCAGAAGACTAAACTAAACAGGAAAAGGAGAAGTTAATTCAAACTAATTTTAAGTTAATTGTTTATGTAGTCCAACAGACATATATACGTATACAAAAGGATTTAAATATATATTATCTTTTGAGGTAAAACGACTTTAGTCCGAGACACAAACAGGATAATCGGAGACTATAACCATGACTATACAACCTCTATGATGATTTAAAACAAAAAAAGGGTTAGTTATTTTTACATTATAGATTATATAATTAATATAGTTTAAATACGTCTGATTAATGCCAGACCTTTGCCCGTTGTTGGGTTGACAAGTAAAGTGTGTATAGTTAATTATTATTTGTTTACTGTCCGAATTGAATCGAAATCAATCAACGCAATTGACTAACGTTCAACAAACGCCACCGTCAGTTTAAATTTATCAGACGACCTTATACTGTGTCATTTTAATGTAAATATTTCTAAGATTCATTGCTAACTTTAATTAAGAAATACGTTTCCAGTAAAAACGGCCCCAAATTATTATATTACAACGTGATTCCATGAGGACAGGTAAAACAATGTCCCCAGACTGTATTCAAGATCAAACAGTGTGTTGTTTAAAGCGCGGACGTGTTAAGTCAAGTTAGACATTGTAAAATGTTTTTTCCCACATGTTTGAAGTTTAACTGGGACATAGCTGTAAATAATGTTAAACATTATTCGGTCGCGTTTTTATTATAAACGATAATTTAGGTAACGCAAGTTATTTTTATTCATATCGTTGGAAAGTAACTGTGGTTTTAATTTTCAGGTCTCAGGATATGGATTGCTGTGTATTTGAATAACTCGTGACAGTTAATATTAATACTTAACGTTTACTTTTCAAACGCATTTCCCATTTACGCTCATATTCTTGATTGATATATTTTAAATAAATCTCCTCTCATATTAACAAAATATATATTTTTTCGTAATTGTATATGTCATAAGAAAGTTTTAAGTAAAGTCCATAGTGGTTGTAAGTGCATTTGTAACACAATCCCAATCCAAAATATCTCTCGTCGTAAACAGTGTTTCGTTTGAAACGGGTCCAATATGGTACCCATTAATTTTGATGCCAACATTCATCTTGTAATTTCATTTTGGTGTGATACAACAGGAATTCTGGATGATTTTCATTTTATTTCTAAATATCTGGAAAGTTTTTTTTATTTGCTTCCCTTATTTATTTATTTCGGAGAGTATATAAAGTCAGTTCTTAACACACAAATAAAATAAGTAGAGTTATGTATAGTTATATTTTGTTATCAGAACATTCCAGAGACTATTGATTGTACTAATGAGGTTTTATCTGTTACTTAGTCTGTTGGTGATAGAACTAATATCCTTCTTAGTAGTTTGGCTCCAAAACAATGACCGCAACTTGGTTTTGTCTTTTAAATTTGTATAATTAAAAAAAATCATCTACGATGTAGCATATAGCTTATAAATTTTTATATTTATAAAAAAACTAATTTAATTCTGAAATATAGAAAGGCGTTTTCCTGATAGCGGGAACATTTTTTGAAGCACAGATAAGTTTACACAAAAAAAATATTTATAAACATGTGTGTATGAAATGGGTCAGATTCTAATTTGAAATATTTCGAAGCGAAAACAAATTCTTATTTCAGGTGTTAACCCTCACCTACAAACACGAATCTATTAAGTAATATACCTACGGTCGGCCCATCATCTCAGCAATCTATTTTAAGAATTCAAAGGGAACGAAAATCTCTCTTTAAATATTATTTGCGAGAAGACAATAAAGAACCCACTCAAAGCCCGACGTAATGCTATCGGAATGCAAGCAATGCAACAGATGATACGAGCACAAAGCTTTTTATTTTTTTTTTTACTTTTTCGTAGCCCTCTTTAACAATTTCCGGTATAAGAGCCAATTGCATACAATTAGAAATGCTTTAAAACTTTCTCATTAATTATTATGTTTATAAGTTACAACAATAAATAAAAGTTTAATTCAAAACTTACGTTTAAAAATATCACTACATAAAAATAAGTTAGTTAGAACCACAAACACGTTAACTGTGTACACTACAGAACACTGCACTGTGATCTGTCAAACTTTCGTCCAGAGTGTTGCGAGCTTCGCGATTATATTTACCGTCACAAAATGTTTTAAAAATCAAGATGTAAACAAGTCGTTATAAAAAATAAACTAAATATTTTCTCATTTGAATAATAAAATTAAATCATGAGTTTCATATCTGTCATATTTTCTTCTTAATTACTTAAAGTTATTGAGATACATTTCAATTTTGATATGAGTGTTGCTACTTAAAAAAATTATTCTCCCGCCTTGCACTTGGTACTAATCACTGACCAGTAACGAAATTCTTCGGCAGTTGAGAGGTTCACGTTACCTACCTTTTATTATTATTAGCAGACTAAAAATAGGTCAAATATTTAAAAATGCTGCTTGGTACAGATCGAGATGACGAACAGTTGTAAAATGTAATCACATTCGCGAGTGGAGAGTGCGAAGTGAAAGACCATTTCACTTTAATCAGATTTGATCGAGTTTCTTGTATGATTCATGCCTTTATGAGCAGTACATGTTTAAAAGAAAGATTTATGCACTTTTTAATGAACTTAACAACTAAAGGCTTGTGAGTATTCTTTAAAACAGGCGGGTAAAGTTTTGTAGTATCTTTTGGAATAATTTCACACCTTTTCTTGATTCTCGAACAAAGGTTCGTTGATCCTAGCTCAATAAATTATTAAAATAAATCCTCCGTGAAGCTGCTCGGAGGTTTATGGATCATCATTTTGATGTCGGGGTTTCTCGATTACATTTTATGATTTGTAACGGCTCGCTTTCGTTTAACGATAAGTTTTGCGCTTCTTTTAAATATTTTGCTTTATAACATTATTAAAAAGTTTGTTTGTTTTTGCATTCGTTTTCTGAAAATGTTTTGTTTTTTGTTATCTTATGTATGAATTATATAAAATATTTTACGTTTTTAAGCACAATCATTTCGTAAAATATAATTTCATATAGTCTTTCTTCCCACTTTATGAGAAACCTATAAGCTTACCTCTGGCAATGTTTCTAAAACTATCTTTAAAATAGAACTAATTCTTACGTATGTTCATTTGATATAGCTAGACTTCTACTGCGATATTTTACTGCATTATATAAGGATGGGATTAGCGTGTTCAACATATGCTTTATGGGGTTATTTAGAACCATAGTGCAGTTTTTGTTAGTGTTATATTGTTGTACTTGTAGCTATATATTTTCCGGATTTTTGGCTAGTTGAAGTTGTTATTTATTTTTTTGTGTTTTGGTTATGAATGCTCACTAAGTTTCATGTCGACTCTCGTTAACATTTAATGGTACAAGCCCGCGACTGTCTCGCTTGTGATGGTGATATGAATGAGTGGAATAAAACATGTTGGCAACAGTAAACATTTTTATTTTATTGTAAATATTATTTATTGTATCATCTGTCACTTGCGACGCGTGTTGAAGCTGAGAAAACAACGGCCGAAAACATAGATTCAGTTAGGCACAGTTGACAGCACGTACTTCAGGACGTCTGACACTTCGACTGAAGTTCGAGCGACTTCAAAGTCTAAGTAACTTCAATATTTATTGAGCTTTTTATTGAAATGACAACGCCGTCAAGAAACAATGATGGAGGTCACGAATCGACTGCAGATTGTTGAACATCTGAGTGACATGGCATGTTACGTTGGCTTCAACTGTACTTCTGATTATATTATTGCTAAAATACTTAAATAAAACGTGTATTACAATGAGCCTGTTTTGTACTGTGGCGTGCCTTACATGTAGTGCTGAAGTGTTGCTAGAGTGAAAAAGTATAGTGAAAAATATGAAAGCCTTTGAATATGTTATTATAAATAATAAAATTCACTTCTAAAAAGTTTACATATTATTATGTACATGACCGGTAAGGAATTATTGCTGATTTAGTATACATTACTTGAACTGCGCTTCCGTCGTGATGACATGTGTAATAAAATATTAAAGTTATGAAACAACTAAGTTAGATATCGCCAAACATCCCGATGACTTCATTTTGATAGCGATTCAATTTAATAAGTAATATTTTATCTAAGAGTTTTAAAGTTAAATTATGAATAGAAAATAAATGTTTATAGCGTAGAAGAATATTTTTTTTAACAAATTTAATATAAGGGGATATTTTAAAGAACTAGATCCGAGTGTTTAGTCTAGTTTTTGAAGAGATGTGAATCTAGAGAGCATTGGAACTATCGAAAACAATTACAAAACTACTTTTAACCGTTGAAACTATTCCGTTCGGTTACAATGAAACGATAGCACTAAAATTAGTTTCTGAATCTACAAGTATCTTAACAGTCTACGCGCGGTTATCGGTGACATTCAATATTTTCAACACCGGCTTCGACCAAAAGTCTTTATCACCTCAAGACGGAAAATATTATTCAAAGAGATTGAACATCACCAATCCTAATCACTTCCGGTCTATTAGCACAGATCATTATAGACTTCACTACAGTTTAGAATCAACTTTAAAAGGTTACGTTATAATATTAGAAAAATACTGCTTTTAGTTTAGAAAAACTTGCTGAAAACCGATCTAATGATTAAGAGTTTAGTTTAACCGAGGGCTCGTCTCGCCGCAGATATTGTTAAATAAAATAACTCCTATTTATACTTAACTATCGCTCATCACAGCTCACTAGACGAAGATCAAACAATCTGTCCGCGTGATAATAAAAATAATATCTTAATGTTCCCATGATGAAGCCCGTCGCGGTGAGGAAGAATGCAAGCTGCCAAGAAAATAGTCATCTCTTAGTAAAAGACCCGTCGTCTTCATCATCAGACGCCGCCACACAGCTGTACATATCTTTCTGTACGTCGTCGCGAACATGTCATAGTAGAAGCGATATGTTTCATTATTGTAGCCTCGTGTCCTGCCAGTGTCGACAGACGCGCACGTTACAGTGTCCCTAGAGAACCCGTCGTCAAATACTAATCTTAATATTCACATCTAACGTGTTCCTTCAGAGAAAACAGAAGACTAACTGTACATAAAGCTTTATAAAATAAAATGTAAACTTCGTTACGCTAACTCTAACGTACGGCCGCTTACAGAGACGCCCCGACCGGCGGCCGGGAGACGCGCGGAAACTGATGGACCGACATCACAGTGATTGTTACAAGAAAGCTTTATATGTTAGAGAGGAGATGAAAGCAAATTATATTATGACGTAGGAGGCGGGTCCGCTGGAGCCGGGCGAGCTAGAACCAGGAAGAGGCGCCTCCCAGCTTGGTGGAGAGCTCGCCGATACCTCGCCCGAACATGTTGCCCATCTGGAATAAATGAGACATCGTGTAGTCTTCCAGAATATGTTTCGAGACATCTTAACTGGCATAATGTGTTGTAAGACAGGAAAGAGTCAACATTACACAAAACGATCGTCAATTTGATAATCTATGAGACGATTCTAAACCCTCATGACATAAAATTCGCTAAACTTTGGAAATCACAACATGGCAGCGCTGCTAACACAGTGAATTGTCAGGAGTATTTCTTTTATGTTTAGTAGATGGCGCTGTCCACAAAATATAAAATAGTTTCGTTTAATATCTAATAGATGACACCACTCTGTTCATAATATATCTAAGAGGAGGTACGATACATTATCTACTTATTACCTTTCCAACAACAGCCGTCACGTTTCCTAGCTTGGCGTCTTCTGTGAGAGCCTCCAGCTTTGACTTGCCGCTCCTGGTTCCCTCTTCAGACCCTCCGTCGTCTCCGCTTCTGTTAAATAATTCACACTTACGTTTGTCTGTTTGTAAATCTAATGCAACCATCAACTGTTATTGAGTATTTCCCTTCTTTTATTTTCAATTCTTTTGTATGATCACACAAAAAGCTTTTTCACTCTATAGCTAGTTAATATGTGTTCGTATATCGTATTTGTATTATGACAGTGTGGGTGTGACGTCCGTACCCCTGGTCCTGTTGAGCCAGCAGTAGACTGCAGGTGGCCTCCTCGGTGTGCATCCTGCCCGCCACCGCCTGGTACTGCTTGGAGTTCAGCTTGTCATCAATCACACCCTGGAGCTCGAAGTCGCTGTACATTTTCTGCAAACCATATATAGTTTGAGATTAAGTCTCGATGTGTGAAATGATGTTACACAATGAGCATGTATCTCACGAGTGTTTTAGTAAATCCGTTATGGTTTGCTATATAAATTCATTTTCTTAACCAGACGATTGAATTTAATTATATTGGCGGAAAGAGACAAAATCACAATTCATCGTCTCTCCTTTCCATGGCTAAACCTCATCTTCTGAAAATGAGATCGTTAATTTCGGTGTCAGGGTGGTAACTCTTAGTGTACCTTGAGAACGATGGAGAGACATGCGACCTGCTGAGGATGGAGGGCCGGGCGCTCCCCGAGCCACATGGAGATGGCGCCTATCTGGACTGAGTACCACTGCTCAAACAGCTGCAGGATCCAGAGCTCGTCTGTCACCTGGATATAGAGAATAGAAAAAGAGTATAACCAGAACTGTTGCGGCATAATGTGTTGAGGGCTTTTGGTATCCCAAGATTCACACGAAGCTTCGGAAAGGTAACATTGACAACGATTTGATGGAACGGTAATGAAAGAGACGAATAGTTAGATCAAGAATCGAGAACAACACATTATTTGAGTAGAAACAACAACGTGTGTATATAAAATACCTTCGATCGGATTTGGTCCATGGAGTTCCTCATAAAGTTCACGTAACCCTGGCCAATGTCCTTCCCTGACCCGGAGACATTCGCGATCGTCAGGATCGACCCTATCAAACTGTAATATTCCAAGTATATTTTTACTACCTTCGAATAAATTAATAGAAAATTACTGAAAGACAGATTAAAGTTCCTAGAAGAAGAGAACAGTATCATTAGGAGTGTCATTAATGAAAGAGAGATGAGAAGGAGTTAAATAAAACCAAAGATATACTTCCTGAGACACCTGTAAATAAAAGTTAACTTGATGTTAAATCGTTCGATCGAATGAGAACATCAGCAAACACAAGAAGCCGGTATGAGGGATGTGGATGATCTGGTGTGACGGTATGCGATGTTTGTCTCACAGGAGGTAGCGCGGCTCCGCGGATGGCGGCGGGCGGCGCGCGAAGTCCGCGGCGCTCGGAGACTCACCTGCCCTCGTCGAAGCGCGCGATCTTGGCGAGGGTGGCGTCCAGCACGGCCGACAACCTCGTTGTCATCCCCGTGGACATCGCGTGCAGACAGGCCTCGATCTGAGCATCCATTTTAGCATGGTACTGGTACTGTGAGAGATGCTAGGAGTTAACACTTAAAGCGAAGCCGGCCACGCTCTATAACGCTATTAGAGCCCGACCGTCCGTGCTCCGCCATGCTTAACTTGCAGATTTGTGCAAAAAAAGTTGCATAGCTAATGAGATTCATGCAAAAAGGCGCTGAAATAAAATACTACGATGGTGACGTCACAAATTCTGCAAATCATGCATGGCAGAACCACAAGATGTGTCACGGGCTTGTATCACATTCCGCCGACATCGGCAGTCACCGGAGCAGTGCGGCGCAGACAGCGGGGTGTGACGAGAGTTAAAGAGCCACCGACATGGACACTTGTGGAACCGTCATTTCGAGCTGATCATAAAAATGTTAGTGCGCATTCATTACTTACTGGTTGCGTGCGCGCTGCCATTGCTTGCGTCATGCCATGCTCGGACAAACACGCTAACACTATACAGGATGTTAGAAAAGTGTCGTCGTTCAACACGATACCAGACTAGAAGCGACTTATTATGATTATTATATTATTACAAAATGTTTGCGCCGAAGCTAAAACTATTTCGCAGAACCGTGATTCAAATATACGATGATGCTATGAAATAAAAGCCTCCGAAGTAATCGTGTTTAGAGTTTTGATGACGTACAACTATTTTTATAATTTCTAAATAATAGAAAAAACATTAAAGCTTCTAGTCAGGTGTGTTCGCAGTGAGGAATGATTTCTTGCATTCTCATGAACCATGTGAATGAGCACTCTAAAATGAAACGCCGAGCTCGCATGTCAGTAGCTCTTCGCTAGACATCGAATGATACGGATCTTTCAGTTCAATAGAGTCGGAACATCACAGCAATACTCATTTTGTTTTCTGACTTTTCATAGCACACCAGCTACAATGTTTAAAAAAATTACGGTTGCCGAGACAAGTGTAGCAAACGCATGTAGTATTTGATTTTGTAGATGTTTCAACTCTTTTTACCGTTTTAAAATAGATGCCAATTGTATGTTATTACTTAATTTAAAATATTGTCTTGCAAATTTTTTTTTTCTCTTATGTATGTATGCAGCGGGTGAGATAATTGATAATTAATGCATTTATTAAACCATATAAAGTTGTCAGACATTATACGATTTAAAATGGCCGATGAAAAAAATATTAATTAAAATCTATCCAAGCTGCCGTTCACTGCATCTCATCACTTCATTCACAAGATGGCGCTGAAAGTATCGGTAATATCATTTATAGCTACAATGATTTGGGACACGTACGATGTCTACTCCTTCCACGGCGCACAGCTTGAGCGCCTGGTTCTTAGCGTCTAAGGCCACGTTCACCATGGCGCAGATCTCGGCCGGCAGGATGTAGTCCGTCGACATGAAGGTCACACTCTTCTTCAACCACGCCTGGAACACGGAGAAAGAGAATTAACTCGCATGACCTAATGACATGATTAAACTCCGTACTGTATTTCTTGGTAGCGGAAGGTTATATATTGAGATATAGTTGACTGTTGAGTGTACTAAGAAACATTACATTAAGATTATTGTGTTATTTCATATGCAGCTGTTTCCCATAACAGATATGTATATACGTTGCCTCTGTTCTCTCTCAACGCTCAATCAAAACTCGGCTGTCTACTATATATCGTCAACACGTATTGACATACTTTGGCCATATTATGCGAAAAGGAGGTCGAAACCTGGGAAGTTGGTCGTAGTGGGTGACATAGAGGGCAAAAGAGCCGGAGGACGTCCACCTACTCAATGGGCTGACCAAATTAAGGAAGCCACCTCCTCAAAAACATTTTACCAGGCTGTGAGGGCAACAGCGGACCGGAATAAATGGCGTCAGATTGCTCGTTGCGGGATGCCACATGACCACGATCCTCAGTAATAAGGGACTGACAAGAGAGAGATGTATGAGATACGTCAAAAATCTGTATAGTTTAATTATTGGTTACTATATTTGAAATATATTTATTTGTTAAGACATACTCCTCTAGGGAGTACATTTCTCTATAAAAAAATTAAAGTTAAAATAAAGAGTAGCATAATGAAGAGAGTGTAACCTGAAAAGAAGCTTCAGTTCTTTGTATGCAGGTTTCCATCATGTCGCTCGCCATCAGCTTCAGCCTTTGCTCCAGGTGAGATCTGAATTCTGGTTCCGGCCAGTGCAGGTCCCTGATGAAGGACTGCAACGCGTCCAACTTCCAGAACAAGTCCTCGCTAGTCGAACAACCATTACTGCAAAAAGTAACAACTCAATCAATAGTACGTTAGTAATAGCGATTGCATTTAGATCATTAATAGTGTAGATACCCTTTGATCTCCCAGCGCTCCTTTTCGAATCCTTTGTGGAGGGATTGAGCGATGGATGACTCCATGAGGTCCACATAACGGACCACCAGCGGCGCGAAGGTGTCACGCAAATGTTCATGGAAACGACCGTTACGCAAGTTTTCTGTGAATGACAACATAGTCAATATAAACATGGGTATCTGGTGAAACGCTGCGATTGGGTCGATTACATATTTATATGTATTGGTAAAGAATTTTGCTTTACGGAATCATACCATCGGTCCTCAGATAGTCATTTAGGATCTGGAACAGTGGGAATGAATCCCAAGTATCCGGGGGTTGCTCTGATAGCACGCGATCCATGTCTACGGCGAACAGACCCCAGAAAATCTCTGCATGGTCCACCAGCAGCTCAGAGAACCAAGCGAACGCCTGGATGGATAGATTTAAGGTTTTGAAACGAATAGTATTTAAAAATCATATCAGGGAATATGAGAAACTAAAAGAACATTGGGTTTAAGAAACTTTACAAGTTAGGGTTTAGGACGAATGAAGTATATCTTTCAATAAGAGTGAGATATTGGTTTTGAAGTGCAGGATTACAGAATATTATTTGTTAACTATGATTTACCTACACAACTATCTACTTACAGCTTGAAAGGAAAGAGCTCGTGTTACTAAAAATAATAAACAAGCATGTGCGAATAGCGAACAATGTAAAGTTATCCTCATAGAAGCTAAAGAACACGTACTAAAACTAAAAAGCGTATAATAAAAAGAGCAAAATCTAATAACAATTGTTATAATGTGGAAATGGATTGTTAGTGAATGTAACGTCGTTCATACTCCATGTGATCCGAGTCTCGACTCCACAGAACTGTATGTGTATATCGTAAAGTAACTATGTGTCCAGGTCAAGGCTTGATCTAGTAGCGATCGATATGTCTGGTTACCAATATGTGGGACGCATCATCTATACTGCGCTTTAATGTTGATATCTAAGTCATTTACTGTCAACAATATTTATCTATTAATGTTTATCTTTTGTTACATCTGAGGATATGTTACAATAAACCATTTCTTCCGGAACAATAAACAAAGGATAGACATTAATTATAAGGACTATTGAGAGGTGTCCTAGACAAAGCACTAAATCCAATACAAGTTCCGTTTTGCACTTCGTTTATTTCCATGCTACTGTATCTCTATCGACTCTAAGCTGATCAAGCCGGTGTGTGAATGTATTTGATAGCGTCGCCTGTGATCAGATCGAAGTGAATGATTAAAACCGAGTGAACGAATTGAACGTGATTCGATCAGCCGTACAATGAACTGAGTAGTTACATTTTGTTGACCGCTAGAGTCCGGTTTTGTGTTATAAACCTGCGGAGAAAGAACGAAGATAGAAGAAAGAAGATACAAGTGGAATATAAACAGATTTATTGCAGCGTCTTTAAGTGAAAGAAATACCTCCACGGCAGCCAGCGATACCCGACATGACTTATAGTTAATCAAAGTTTCACTTAAAGACAGCATAACATATATGAAAGAAAATACCATTGTTTGTTTTGTGACCGAACAAAACAATCGTCACAGCTTCAAATTAATTAAAATATAGTTCCAATCGTTCGTAGCCGAAGTCTATCGCACGAAACACTACGAAGAATAAATCAAAATTTATATCAGTATTTGCGAATAAAATAAATTTAATAACCGATAATTTTGTATACTATGCAGAGACAAAATGATTTTGTAAAATCGATAGATTGTGTCCCGAATTGTCCTGAAGTTAGCTTTATATAAATCGCATGTTTGTGTTTGACTCTGCAACATATGCCGCTTCACTCCCCACACTAATAGCGATAGGAGAACAGGGTGCTAGTTCAACAAACATTGACAAGTGATAAAACTTTTTAAGATATTTTCTGCTCCGTGTGGACTGACAGCCTAAGAGCTTGTTGTGTCTTACTTAAAAAGTTTTACTATAAGAGACCACGACAATTAACACACAATATAAATAGCAAACTGATGTGATGCTGGGAGCGATCACATTAGTTTGTATATATTCAGTTGTTTAACTAACCGCTGTATGTTAGAGACGATAACTGTTAACTGTTGACTGTTAACCATTAATTAAACAACCGTTTCATCAGGTACGCCGCCAGCGTGTGTTGACCTACCTCCGCGTAGTGCTCTTCGTTCTGCTGCAACAGGTCCACACACAGCTCTGCCAGGTGTATCAGATCTTCCAACTTCTTGGCCGGGGTCACCATGGTCTCTCCACGGAGATCCTCTGAATTATTTTAAATACAATATTTAATTCTGGTATACTCGTACCTGGTCTTGGCATTCATTGAGATTTCGTCTTTTAGTGAGTATTATTTTTATTTTTGCCTTAATTGAAGTTAGCTACAAGAAACTGCTTCAGTATAGCGTATGTACTAAGCCCACTACTGGTCGTTCCTGAGCGTACCTTCAATATTAGCTTGCTGGCTGAGCTGAGTATAATTAAGTAGCGCCGCATTCTCTAAGCTGGTCTGTATCATACTGCGGACTTCTTCTGGAGCGACCGGTGTCACAACGTCCTTCATGAGGACACGTTCTAGGAGAGACAGAGTGGCCTGGAATTATATGCGGTTGGCTGTTTAGATCACTGAACAGACGCCAAATGGTGAGTTTTATTATTGCAATGTGGAAAACGTTTAGTTTGAAGGAGGCGAGTTACTTACGCCTATTAAAGGATGGGCACTGTATGGTGAGAAACTATTTTAAACTCTGAAATAGATGACTGGTAGAATACAATAAACATGATAATAACGATCTGCTAGTGATGACCGTAACTATTCACATTATTTGACTCACTTTGAGAGCTCCTTCCGGTCTGCCGAAGGGGAAGGCGTATCTGAAGTTCGTTATCTGGTACTGCAGCAGCGTCTTGAGTCTCTCCTTGATCTCCGCGAACTTTTCCTTCTCCTGGACCGTGATGCTGCCGACGCCGTCAGGCCTGCCAGGCAACGCCGTACTGTGAAAGGGTCGCTTACACTAGCAGGGTAAATGTGAAGGCCGCTATATCGCTGGTACTAAGCGACTCCTGATTTCTATATGTTTAGATTTTTTTGTTTTCATTGATCTTGTTGACGGAGGTATGATACGGCGACCTCCACAAGCCGACAGACAGAGTTAGTAGGATGCACAGACAGTTAGAAAGCACATTTACATAGCAAGGGTGTTTATTTATTTACAGAATCAGTGCCAAGAACAGGAAGAACAGTTAAGAGTAGGGAAGTGCGTTATGGATTTACTGGAATTCATCTAACAATAAGAGCATCGTTTCTAAAACTTTATAAGCACACGAAACCTTTGAATTTTAATTTTATAAGCATTTTCTTCGTTACTGCAACTGACTTCAAAAAGCTCAATCTAGAAGTTAAATTATACTCAATCAAAAGGCATTTTTATCTAAACAATGGTTTAACCTTCATCTAGATTTAGAAAACGATGCATCGCTATGAAGGCTAATGTATATAACAATAGGTTTTACATTGCGACGGTAATTGGTATTTACAAAAGTGCTTACCTGTTCCCATGAACGTGGCTGGCGCAGAATGCGAAGGAGTAATGCATGAGAGTGGGGTCCACGGTCTGCTGGGCGCTCTCGGCGACGTCGAGGAGGTCGGACAGGTAGCAGAGGTGACGGTAACAACCACGCACACCGTAACGAGCGCAGTACTCGTCCAACACGAACACTTGCCCAGGTGAAAACCAGCCCTGGCGATCGGTTTCAACGTTAATTAATAGTTAGGTCCTTGAATTATTGTCAAAATCCAATAATAGTATTGTGGATAGCCACAATAAGTGACATTTTGAAAAATGCAGATTTAACATTGAGTGATTAGTGCAGGTTTCGATAAAGGGATAATAATTATAATACTTGTAAGTGCTCACAAACTTACAAATGTTTTGTTACAAAAAATATAACTTGTTTGCTCATTAAATAAATACTTGTATTCAATATACAAAGGAAGTCATTAGGAAATACAGTTGGCTTTTTAAATTAGATGTATTTCTGTCCAAGTTTCATCCATAATGTAGCACGATAGCAAAGCTTTACTCAGACCCTGAACTTATTGCATCTCACCAAAGAACAGTATGGATCCTGCAAGCGGTACTTCAGGGTGAGAGATTGTAACGTGGTGAAGAGTTGATGGTGGTCGAACTGGCATGGGTCCGCCTGAATGTAGTCCTCCATACCGTGTTTGCGAGCTTTGTCAGCATCTATACATAGACACATGAGTGAAAAGTCTTTGCATATCGATATTAACAAAAAAAAAAAATACGCCCTTATTGAAGTAATTTGTAAAAAAATATGGCATTTCTATAATGTAACCTGTCGTTAATTATCAAAAGAGGCCAAAAACCTGTACCAAAGAATTAAAACATTCTGTCCTATATAAAATTTCAAAATTGATTAGGCTACTGTTTTTCCTTAAAATATATCAAATTGACCTACCCCCCAAAATTTTAATATGCGAGTCGGATGTAGTGGGCGGTGTGGGCTTGTGGCTTTGTCCTGTGGCCCTGTACAAGGCCATGACCCACAAGTGACATTCGTTCTCATCTCCCACTCCCATGAGCACTGACTCGCCATCACGCACCGCATTCATGAAGTACTTCGCGCCTTCCAATTCTACGGAAAGTTCACAAATCAACAAAAGTAGAAAAAAACTAAAGTTGATGAAATGTAGAGAATTTTAGTTAAACTTCTCACCTTGACCGACCATCAGTTGCGCTGCGAAAGAGAATTATTATTAATAATATAGAAACCATAAAACGAAATACATGATATGAAGATATACATACCACTGGCCAGTTCAATGTAGTCTACGGTGAACCCATCGAGTTGCATCATCTCCGCGGGTTCGGACTTTTTATCCTTATACGAACAAAGTGCGAAGGTGTACTGGCTCACTTGTACCAGCACCATGTACCGCCGCTTCCACTTCCTCCAGACAGCCTTACCGATAACGTGGAGGTAGCTGGAATGAAAGGTTCAATTTATATTGCAAATCATTTCATTAATTTTAAATTTCTATGTCGAAAAGCGGTTGACGGATCTTTATCACAAACTTATTTTGTATGTGGTTCATATGTAAATGCTTCAAGACTTGATATATAATTTTAAGTGGCCTATCGCTGGACATTAAGACTTTTAACTTACCCACAATGCTTCATGTTCAAAGGCTTATCCATTCGGCAAGCGATTTTTATTCTCAAATCCTGGTCCGGTAAGTTCTTAGGTACGGTCATGCGATGCCATTCTGGAGCCTTAAGTACATATAATTTTCATGTTAAAATTAATCTTCTGTATGTAATTAAAATTCAAGCTGGTGAAAGATGCACCGTACCTTGCTAGACAAGGGAGTGGGTCGTAATACAACTTTGCCTAATTCTTTATCTTCCAGGGACAGCACTCCAGGGTTCTCTGTGTACAGCTTGACCTTCACCGCCGGTAATGGCTGAGTCGTGCTAAAGTCACCCTGGGTGTCCCACCTGACACACATATCAAATTAGCTCTGTTCTCTTAAACATAACATATATCTGTATCTCTGAATTCTTTATAGAGAAGTCTTTGTCTTTTAAATTTCATAAATTATAAAGCGACACTTGACGCCAATAAAAAAACATTAAATACAAACATTGGCTTCGAGGCTTCCGCCTGATCGGTTTGTAATTTTTCTCCTCCTTCCACTTCCATCGTGCAGTAAACTATTCTGTTAGGTGCCAGCGACTTGAGACCTTTAACTTCCATAACCACTACCTATAATAAAGTTATATTTATGGACCAAGAACTGTTGGCCACATATTTAGGATCATCAAAATTTACAATGTTATCTCTTAGTTATCTAGTTGCTGTTCTGGTAATATTCACGTTACCTCTATTTGAAATGTAAGTACTACATCCATTTTGGTGAGCTGGGTGTCCACGTCGCCGCCGTCTCCTTCGCCAGTCAGTTTGTTCGCTAGAGACCCTTGCGATCTGAAACATAGCTGCTTACTCAACCTTGGACTCGGGTCTGGCCCAGCATTCGATCTATATTCAAATTCCACCACCAATCGAAGCATGATTACCCAAATGTTTTGTTATAATTTAATCATCTCAATATAATTATTAATTGTAATTCAAGTGATAGGATAAAAAATGTTTGATATAAAAAGTTTTACATTGATCGTATTGAATTAAATGTGAAATATCAATTTCAAATAAATGGGTGTAAGGAGAACATTCACAGGACGAAGGTGGAACAATGGAACCATCACCGATACCAAGAATGATTAAGCATAGCAATAGAAAATGTTAAATAGGTCTGGCGGATGCTACGAGTACAATAACTAAGGCATACGGGCGGGGTGGTTATGTATAGAATGGGAAGTGTTAGGCGAAGCGCTTAAAAGCATTACTTAAGCGTTTATGGTCCTTTGTATAGAATCCGGTATTTCGTGTGTTTCGTTATGTACAAGTCATAAGAGTGAGTATAGGAGAATATAAAGCCGTGATGTTATATAGAAAGCCTAAAAAACTTTTCAAAACTCGTTACTAAAGTTACTCCTCTAATTTACGCTATTAATGCTCTAGATTCGAAAGCTGTTCTTTATAAGTTTTGGCAAATGTAATCGCACTGGCTGTAACAATTATGTAATCTATAAAAACCCTGAAAGCATTCCGTCTTTGTTGTAAAGCATTTCTCATAGGTAGATTTGAACACCTCACCGAGTTCACCTCATGCTACTATCAATTGTCATAAAAAACCCAAAAACTGATGAAGAAACAAGAAACGTACGCTCAACATTATTTTATTCTTCTAATTGAAATTTTAATTCCGAATGAAGTCAACGTGATCTTATAACTAGCGTGGGAATTGTAAATTTTGTTCGCATTTCGTTAAATAGTATTGTATCTTCATTAGTTGCACAAACTATGTCTACTGTCTAGTCACTCTATTCTACAGTGTCTATGACATAAAAGTCAACATCGTTGGTGTCAGGCAGGTGTAGGTTCGTACACAAGACACGTGCTGAATGCTGATAGTCATTTAAAGGAATCATTACTTGTACTTCCTGTATACCGTCCGTTGTGCCAGGGACAGAAAACCAAGAAAGAAATGAACAAGAAGAAGTGGCAAGAATCATAGAGACAGGTAGATGTGACCAGATTCATCTTATAATAAATAAACGATTTGAGATATCAATAGTCAGGTATACGTTGAAGTTAATAGATGATATGATCACATTGGAAGGGTTTATAACATTATATTAACTTGGAACATTAATACTTTATTTTGTAATAATTGATTATATTTATTATAGGGCTGTTAACATTTTAAGATATTAAAGCATCGTCATATTAGTTACAGATAGAACAGATATTCTTAAAACCACATTATAAATAAGTTAAAACAATTCAAATCCTGACCTGTGATTATACCGCTTGATCTTATGAAGACCGTATTTCGAATCAGCGCCGCCCTTTGACACGGGGAGCGATTCTAAGTTAGCCATCAACAAATTGATGGAAGACTTCAGCTCTTCGATGTATAGGGACTCCATTTCTTTCAACACGAACTTCGGCATCAACTTGCGGTTCTAAATATATATTGAAATCGATTAAATATTTCATTAATTATTTAGTGGAGAGGATATTCTGTGTCACGCACCTTCTCCATCTCATTGACTTTCTGCATCCGTCCATCCAGTTCTCTTCTGATAGCAGCAGCCTGCTCGTCCGCGGAGTCCAACTATAATAAAACAATACAACAAAATTTAAAGGAAATACGATCAATGTTAAACTTTTTTCAATGTTGGAAGTTTGCACAGTTGTAAGAGTAATAAAACTCAAGTTAAAAACTGAAGTGTTTCAGTTCAAAAGTTGTGTAACATAAAAGTTTAAATTTGTTTATATTGTTAAGGAAGGAATCTTCTTAGGAGAAAAATGTTATCTATATTTTAGTTAATCTCATGTCTCTTTCAGGCATCAGATACACCCGTGAAATTGAATGTGACAAAATACGGTTGAAACTTTTCTTGCATGAATATATATTTTTTTATTATTTCTCTAATGAAAAATACTACATTTATATAAATCAATTATATAAAAAGTAGACACAAATTTTTATATGTGTGTTGTGGGACTTAAACAATTTTTAGTTAATATATTGGGAGAAAACACAATGAGAGGGTTCCATTACGTGAACGAGATTCTGTCAACAAACGATGTTTATTGATAAGAAATTTTCAAGGAATGGTCTACAACATCATTTTGAGGAAAAACTATTTGTACCTATTATTAATATATTGATTGATTTGTATTATGAATCATAAGTAAATAGTCTTATTTATAATAGAAATTACATTCTATAGAGGTACTTAAATAGTTTTTATAAATTTTTACAAATTGTTTTTACGGCAAATATAAAGGTACAGTTTAAAACAGCGCTTCGAAACACGAAAAAGGTATTCAAAACAATTCTGTGTTGAAGCATTATGAGATTAAAAGTCTGTTATATAACGTTGGAATACTTCAGTTAATTATGCGAGGAAAGCTAATATTAATTTTTATGGTTGCTCTGTGCCAGCAAACGAAAGAAAAGTTACCGTAATGAGATTTTCAAGGAAACGACAGAACTTTTGTATACTCGTAATTATACTTTTACAATTTACGAAGAGAACAAACGAAGTTTTTTACTTTAATTAAATATAATGTCATATATAACATGTAAAATAATTTTAATCTGGGAATATTTTTAAACAATAGGGTAGGATGTATTACGAAGAAGAAGAAATTAATATTCAACATACTTTTCATGAGAGTGCGGTGGAACACACACGGCAAATGAAAATATTTCAACAGTATGCGTATTTTTAAATTTTTTATTCGTACTGTCGAGGTTTTGTCTAAACATCAGGCTAAGGGCAATATCTACATGAACCTGGTGAAGGCTGTCGTATTGTGTGGATTAAAAAGTGGTGCTAGAAGGCAGCTTGCGTGAAACAGAGATGCGAATATTGTGTGTGTGGAGTGACATGATTTGATGGGATTAGGGAGGAATATGTAAGAGGAGTTTTGAAAGCAATACCAAATGAAATTGAAAAATTTGTTTGGTATGGTCATGTTATACGGAGGGATGAGGGTTAATTTGGTAAAAAGAACTATGAGGATAGATGTAAAGGTCATGTGTGAAGATGACGTCCCAAAAAGACGAATCATAAATAAGGGAGATCATAATGAGTCCATCACATCTAGCGTGGGGTACGGAGCTGAAGATGTATATTTGTAAGTTTTCTTAAATGTTCTTCCTGACTGTACAAAGTGGGTAAACAGAGTTTGACAAATTTTTTATTGATTTGTTTTTTTAGGCAAAAGGCGTGGTTTACATTTAAATAATATTAGGTTAATTTATCTTCCTTTCCAAAGGTACAAAAAGGGATTCTAAAAAATCAAATATAAGAAATTTAACTTGTTAAGACGCGTTTATATTCGAGTGATAAAAGTGGAACCAAAAAGTCCTCAAGAAACTAATATTTTGAAAATCAAACAGCTAACAGCGTACTAGGTGAACCAGAAATATATATTTTGATTTCTTGTATACATATGTCTATCTTGTTAAAATATACCTCAGTCATGTTCTGATGAAGTTATATTTTAAGTTTCTCAATAATTTATTTAACTACTGTTACTGATTTTTACTTACGATTGAAAACATCTGTGGAAATATAGAATAATAAGAAGAAGGACTGATAGGAAACAAGGAAATGGATTTTAACACTTGCTTTAAGTTTTTATGTTAAGAGGCGGTACTTGCCAAAAGAGCGTTGAAGAGCAGCTGGTGTTCAAACTTCTTGACCCCAAGTATCTGCTGGAACATGTCGTACAACTGTTCCTTGCTGAGAATACATTCAGCGTTGAGACTCTGTTGCTGAGCGCGGGATGGCCTCTTCGAGTCATCGTCTCCTGGGATACCTATTGAGTAATGTATCATATTTTTCTTTACATTATAGGGTGTAATGTGTAATGTCTTTTTAAGTAAACAAATGTCTTTTTAAGTGATGTGCTTAATTTTACGAGTGAATTTTTAAAGTATTGAAAAGTTTATTTCAAAAAACAAATTTAAAGCGTAGTTGATGCTGGCTTATGTTAGTTTTAGGTATATTCTTCAAGTTTGTTCGCGTTTATGACGATTTTTAAGCGGAGTTCAGATCATAAAGAATTATTTCTACAAAACATTCAACGGTAATATATTCTACAAGCGTCATCGAAATAAAAATAAATATGTCGAGTAATTTAAACTTGTTTAATGTGGTCCTTGAACAAATTAAAAAATGCATGTGTTCGATTCATATTAACAATTATCGCTATTTGAAACCTTTTAAAATTGAACCGATCTTAAATAATGTTTGTTCATATCACGACAACGTCAACTTAAAGCTGAACGAATATAAATAAAGTGCTAGAGCCTAGAGTCTAGAAGTACGACTAATGACAAACAAGCAATATAACAAGACAGAAGCGGAGATGTTTAAAGGAAAACCATTGTTTTGTTATTCAGATGTACCTGTTATTCCTGGGAGGTGTGAGAGGGAGAGAAACACACGTGAGAGATGAAAGCCACACATTTGTTATATCATTCGATGGTAACTGGCATTTGGTCAGCAAAAAATATACAACATTTAAACATACACTCAACATAAAACCATGAAGTTAATCGATTATATTTTTTTAACTGACCTCTGTGCTATTGAATCAAAGTGTTGTATTAAGTTGTTTTTATTCAGCATACATTTTTAACACTACAGCTTACACCGACACATTTAATGATTATGTTGCTTGTATTAACTATTACTGTGTGAGGTAATTAGTTGGAACCGATCTTGGGATTGCTATAACATTGTCACATAATCACTAAATTAAGAACACACACACACACACATATATATATATATATTTATTTATATATATGTGTTCTCAAATGACATTGCAATATGAGATATTTCGATACTTAACGAGAACGATAATTAATATGTTTTTTCATACATTAAAATTAATATACATTTGTTGCATTGTCATTCTTATAGAGTATAGAGGGAAGAAACATCACATCAATGCAAGTCAAGCAACGTTTATATTTCGCTCTAGGTATGAGTGATGGCTCAATGCTTATTAAAGTTTTTATTTATATTTTCTTTTAGATATAATTTATTTTAGTGGTGGGCCTCGTTATCAGCACGTGTGAGTCACCCTAAACAACAAAAGGGCTAGTTGATGAGCACACTGATTCATCGACACACATTCAGATGCTTGTTGCATGTTTAAGCATTAGATGCCTTGCACACTGCGCCATGCCAAACACTTCAACCTGTCTAAGGTCTAATCAAGAACTAAAAAGAAGAAAAACAACATATGTCTTGATTCCAATGATTATTGTGATTGTCTTTTTGGACATCCTATTTTAATTTTATAATGTCATCAAAATGAATCTACCTTTTCTTTCTTTTTGTTCTTACTTTGGGTATGTTTATTCTATGGTAATAACAATCTCACCTGTTCCCTTCATAATGCAGTCAAGTTTAGCGAGCCAGGTTGTTAACACTGTTTCCTTGCTGAGTCCATCTATTTCTGGTAAAGACCTGGAATTAATCTCACATCTTAAATTCATTAATTCGGTTTGATATTTACTAAGTTAAGGTTCCTGAAAGGAAGGAAAGTCAGGTATCGAGTAAGTTAGGTGAGTTTTGAAAGTTATTACGAAGCATTCTCAAACCTGACTCGTTTTTCTATATTATTTCTGAAAACTTCTCGGAAGTCGTGATGCGAACAAGCTCCCGACTTGACCATTTGTTCAACCCTTTCGGATTTGAGGAACACGTCGTAGTAGGATTGAACAGCATTCTGAAAGGCTTCATCAGCGAGAATCTGAGTTTCTCCTTTGAGGAAAGCCTAAAAAGGGGAATGTTTAGAGAATATTGAGATTAAGATAACAGAAAATTACTTTTAGCCATGTATTCGCCTGACCTGGAATCGGGCTTGTATAGTCTCGAGCTGATGCGGAGTGAGCTTAGTGTGTCGCCGCGTCATGTCGGTCGGCTGTTTAGCGTTGAAGGGATGAGCCACGCACCGGGACACAAACACGTACAGTTGTAGACGGCGTTTCTTGTCCTCTTCTAGTTTTTCTATTTTCTCCTTTAAAAGAAAATTAATAGCTTGTGGTTGATTTTTAGATAAAAACTGATATTAACTCGTCTTAAGATTGTTAATATTTCAGATTTTAGTGAATATTATTACCATAGAATTCGCAAAAAGGGCATTTTTTAGGTGTTCTATTCTATGTGAGGTCTCGTTGTCCTATATGTAAAAAAAATACAGTTGGACCCTTATTCGTCTTGCTGGTAGATGGAACGAAAGTCTAAATCGGTTGACGCAACTAATAACTTATTTACTCGTCAGTTAAGGACATCCAAATTGTTAGTGGAAGGAAACGTCAACGCAGAAAAACAATTCAAATCATGTAATGTGCTCATGAAAAAGCATATCACTTCGTCTACATACGAGGAAGCACTAACATGAGAACATGAAGACCCGCCGTATGTCTGATTATCCGAATATAAAAAGGAATTGTAATAATAAAAGCGCGCTGTACAAACGTTTTCTATGAAATACTGAGGGGTTGGCTACTTTAGGTTTGTGATCATAGGTAACTAAATGATTTTTACCAAAATGATTGTCTTAATATGCTTTTTTCTAGCAAACAAGGGTCAAAAGCAGGGAAGTGAAAATTGAGCGTATTTAATTCTTTGTACAGACAAAGAAACTGTTCCATCGTGAAGTTTTGGCTGTAACTTTAATAAGCAATATGTAATATGCGATAGCTGGAAAGTTTTCCAAAAAGAATATAGTGCCAGACCCTGTAGAAAGCTTTCGAAACGTCAAATGAAGTTGTGAAAGCGTCGCCTTTGTTCTTTGGAGCTTTTTTCCACACAAATGTGTGGCATGAACAAGAAAATCTTCAGTCGGCCGATTTCGGCAAACCTTCGGCAAAGTTGTCGGTCAATGAGAAGTTACCCTTCAAGGTTTGCCATTAGGCGGCATTAACTATACATTCCCTTATCTTACAGAGAATGGAGGTCATTGAAATCGAACGATAAGTACTCGTAGCATGGTCTACACAGTCTCATATCTTAGGAATAGGTACCACGTAAGCATGTTTTGAAAATAGATTCCATATTCTACACTCTTGTGGCTTCCTTTACCACTTGGGAAATGCTTAGAAACAAATAAAATTCCACGCTTTTGTTTTAGCGTGGTCCGTCAGTTTCATATGAGAACATTCAGTCACAATGATGGGTATTAAAATCTCCTAAAAATACCAAATGTATCGAAGGGTACAAATGTTGGTCCTATTAGAAGTCACACCCACGGTAATCAACATCCAGATGGTAAAAATATGTAATTTTAAAGATGATAAATAATTTAACTTGTGTATGTAAGGAACGCTTCGTCTTTAGGACAGAATCTAAAAGAGCAAGTGTGGCTCATTCGCTTCTAGGTGGTGGGGGTGGTTTGACAAAAGATTAGAGTTTGAGCCTCTTTTAGTGAGGTGCACTTTGAGCGAGAGATGCAATTTTTTATGTTTACTTTTCATATAATTGAATAAGGGGAATTAAAAGAAAAGATCGAATTTAAACTGCCCCAGATATAGCAATCGGGTCTGCTTGTCCAGTCACCATCGGCACTATGGTTTGTACACAGTCGGCGAGTCATCTTTTCGTAGGTACCTATTTGGGCCCCCTACTCAGTACGGGCGGCTACTAAAGCACCCATCTTTGGATATTACTAACCTCCGTATTCAGTAACTTGATGAAATGAAAACCTCGGTTTAATGTACTCGTTTTTAAATTTCAAGGAATTCGATGGCAAACTCATAAGTCACAAACCTTCATCTAAAACCATATCCAAACCAACGAAAATGGGTCACCTTTCCGGGGGAAGATGTTATGAGCTAATGCGAGAAGAGACTATGAGAAATAAATTTAGTTTTGCATACCTGAGGGTCCTGATCCTTGTCCGAGTGACTGGTTCCAGAGGGACTGGGCGAGGGTGCTGGCGCCTCCCCCGAGCTGGCGCTCCCCGTTGAGGTCCTGCGCAAGAAAGATCTAAACGATCTATAGTATTAAGTTGTCAATGTAAGTGCTTCTCGTCCACACAAACTGACATATCTCGGGATTGGTTAAAATATATACAGTTTATAATAAAGTTAATAGCAAGTGTTGTCAGTGTATGTAAACTTATGGTATGTTGTGATTCTACAATCTACTTTGATTTGGCAAAAACTTTTAAAATATTTATAGATTTGATAAGCAAAAGTTTTAAATTGCTTTACTTCTAACTAAAACTACGCAGCTTTTTCATTTCTACTATAAAATCTCTAAAATGTTTCATGAGACGAAATGGACATGAAACTATTTACTTAATATACGTTAAACTCAATCTAAGAACCTTGAAATCTATTTATTGGCATATCATCTAGTATTACAGAGTTTGTATTTTATAGAATTTTATCAAAGTTTGGAAAAATCATTCAAGGTCATAACTAATTAGAATACTTACGCATGTTGAGGAGGTGCGAGTGCTGCTTGCTCCCTTTGTCGAGTGGCGGGGTGTAGCGGGGCGGCGAGAGGTGCAGTCGTAAGAGGACTCGCTCCTGAACATATAATGATAGTGTCACTTCGAAGATAACATCACACCAAACTCAAGACTATTATCGAAAGCTTAACGTTCCACAACATTTTTTATATAAAATAGGACGGCGCGAATAAGGACGTGACCAAATAACTTCTAATAGGGTCATCACAAAAACATGTGACGATCAAGGACGTATTGTGTCATGTATTATAAATAAATACCTAAGTTTAGGATCAGGGACCCTCGAAAATAGCGAGAGAATTCATCGGTACTTTATATAAAAGGGTTTTAACTCGGGAGACCTTTTAAGGTGATGTTGATGAAAGGTTGTTGAAAGAATTATTTAGTAAATTCATCTTGTGATAGAAACCAACATTTAAAAATTTACAGGAATATAAAAAAAAATTGTTTAATGTTTAAAATGTGACGAGGATATAGTAAAATAAATAAAGAACTTGAAGGCGATTAACTCAATTCACACTAGCAATAGACAAGGTTTGAATATTTCGTCATATTTTGTACTAGTCATATAATTTTGTGTTATTTTTAATGTAAATTGATAATTTCTGTACCTGGTAGGCCAGCAGTGGACCCACGCGGTAACTCCGGTTTCCCCCGCACTGATGGCCGTCCTCCTGCTAATGCGCCAGGTGGTACTAAAGGGAAAAAATAATCCGCTGATGGAATATTTACCACTCACACAATGTTACGAAGATTATATGGAGACGATTTTTGGAAGAAAGACATTCGTTCTTTTTATTTCATTCGAGTCTTAATCACTTTAAACATCCAACATTATTTAGTCATTAATTAATTTCTCTCAATTGATATCGATGTAATCATTGACGTCAACGGTCACAACACTTCCAAACAAATTTCCCCAATTATCGACGGAAAATCAAACTTTCAATTTATACTCCAAACTTGTTTGATGTTCGTACATCCGCGTGACATGAATTGGTGTAGAAATAAAGTAATTGAATATTCGTTATCTACAAATACTTCTGAATTTATATTATAAACATAGATATACCTAATATATACAGTAGGTACTCCCCGGTATTGTACATGTGATAGCCATGGTTATATAATTATGTTCAAACCTCAAGCTTGGTTCTGATGAACTTTGGTCTTTTGCCAAATAAAAAGTAGAATCTTGATAAAAGATCACGTAAAATGGGAACATTGTGTGACATATACTTTGGCTCTGTGAAACTGAGCCCACAAAGAATATAATGCCAATTTGTACAATACTATTTTTCATTACAGTTATTTTTTTGTACCTGGTAACTTGGAGGGCTGTTTCTTGTGTTCATCTTCACTGTCTTCTTCGGATGAGCTTGGATCGATCATCTTGTTACTTCTAGAATTAAAACAAGACATGTATTTATGTTTTTGACTATATTAAAAAACGACTAGCTGTGAAGTGGTACATTTTGAAACAGAAAGTCTTAAAAAATCAATAATAAGCAGGACATGTCTTATGGTGGAACTATAAATAGGAAGATCGTGAGCCTTGATAGGAGAGAGAGAGATATGCGGACCAGATTTAGACATACAATTACCGTATTCTGAAGAAAAGTATGAAGTCCGTTACTAGTATAGTTTCTAATAATGATTATTCACGGCTTAAAAAGTTACAGTAAAACTGTAAAGTTTGGGACAAATTTTGATGATTTTTAAGGAACATAATTTCAGTTAAATAAAATATTGTATCAAAGCAAAGTAATTAGTAACAAAGAACTCTGAGACACATTGATTATACTAAGCTAGTGGGAGTTTATTGGAAACGATCCTTGTGGTTATGTTTTACAAAGGTTTTGATTCCTAAAGCAAAAAGTTTTACACAAATGTATTTCTGTTTGTGCGTGTGCGTGTGTGTGTGTGTGTGTGTGACTGTTCGTTTATCCGTGGCGTCATAACTTTCAGACTCTTCGACTATTTCGATCCGATTCTTTCCTTTGAGTTACATTCCTTACAATTGTTTACAGATATATTTGTTCAATATTGATTAAGTAGTGTAATAATATTAGCTTCTTTCCAGACTGACATAAGGTTTAGGCGGATGATTACTAGAATAAAGGCTCCAAAATTGCCAGTATAGACTAAAATGACAAATCAGGAGTAGACTATTTTTTGAATTTTGTACAATTTAGTTGTGTCTCAACATTGGACAGTTAAAACCTTCCTTACGATATAAGTTATACACAATATATTTAAGTAATGCTATATTTGAGTTTAAATATGGAAAAAAAGGAAATTAAGTTGTAAAAATACTTTTAAATGACTAGCGAACTACTCAAAATATACTATCTGATTTTATATCGATTTTGCAGAAGAATAGCTTTGAATATAAATAGCAATGTTAGATCAAGCTCCGTCGCAGCTGAATCTCTTGACCTTGCAACCAATACACTTAACCTGAATTCGTTTACTCTGCCATAAAATTGATTGGCGTCTCCATAAAAGAAACGGCTTGCTGTTGAGTTAGACGAGTTATTAATGTTGAAGCTGTTCGTAACATTTAGAAACGAAATAAAACTATTTGTTATGATGTTGGTACTCGGAGTGGGAACGCTAATCCTCGTCACCTCTCTTGACGGATGGTTGACGTTGATGAATTACACATGATTTGGAAACTCTTTATACGTTAAAAATATGATTTATAATATTAAGTGGCTGCGTATTAAGTTTTAACTAGCCTATGTATTAATACATACATTTTTTATTATCTAACGACATTTCACTCTTTAAATCTTACGGTTTATCTTTCTTGACAATGTTTCTACAACAAAGCTAAGTTAAGCTGTATTTAAATAAACCTTAAATATATATTTATTTGAGTTACATCAAATTTACTTCGATATTCGTCTATGCTTATGCTCGACTGATTCATTAAAATTTTTTTCACTGTGAGCTAATTATCTCCAAACAGATTTGTTTCAGCAGTAACATAAAATAAGATGAAAGGCTACTTAAACTTAGGCCTAGGAGAATCCTAGTATGATCTTTCAATGAGATGTAAGTTTTATTTTTGTATTTGCTTGGAACATTTTGGTAACTTTACAAAGAGAATCAGCTTAAAGGAGGAATTTAGTTAAGTGATTATATTCTTCTTGATTGTCCAACATCAATTAATAATGAGATATAGAGATTTGGGCTCTCCTAGGCTCACGGAAGACGTTATAATGAATCATCATCGTTTAGTATGTCTATAGTCTCCTGGTATCTTAGAACTTGTCTTCGCATTAAAGATTTAACTGAAAATATTCAATGGTATTTTGAAAATGTACAATTTTGTGATATGAACTAACATCTGTTTGGACGACCATTTTGAATATATTTAAACAGAAAAAACCCTCAGGAGAGAGGAGAAAATCAAAGAGATTCTCGTACTTTATTATTATGAATATGAATGAAAGAAAGAGCAAGTCGCGAAAACAGAATTGCTTCTTGTGACAGGTTAATATTATACACAAAACATAACAAGGAATAATTATTCTCTCGTAACCTCAAACAGAAATACTTTACAAACTCACCCAAACGAGACGTGAAATCAAAAATATATATTTCTCGTGTATCTTGTAGATAAGTTTTTAATGGTTCGTAAACATATGCGTGGGTTAAAATATTTAAAGATTACATTTGAAAGGATACAAATATTTATCAAATGATATCGTTTAGATCGATAATCAATTGAGAAAATAATAAGTTTAGTTTGTGGCTTTCAGCCGTGCAGAAACGTGCACCGAATATACCGCCAAGGTCGTGTGAAACGAAGGAGACACGAACAGAGATTGCCTTATATACGGAATACAATTAAGCAGACTCGACCGAAGTCACAATGAGATTTGTTAGTGGAACTAAAACAACTCAAATACTACTGAAAGCAAAACTTAAGACTTATGTATATAAGTGTGAAAAATGTTACACAAATATGAAATTTGTTTTTGTACATTTACAAAGGTCACAAACCAAAATGAAACCACACTCAATATGTAAAGGAAGAGAGTTCTTGTGGCACGCATGAGAAAAACACACAGAAAAGCTGAAGAATAGTATGTTGAATAATTTCAGGCAAAATTTCCGAAGTCTGAAGGAATATGTTTGTTATTTTATCTGAGTTCATCGAAGCGTGGCTTGAGATATCTACCCTCGATAAGCTCGGCTGGATTCCATAAAAGAGTTTGATGATATGTTTTTATTTTGTTCACGAAACAACAATCACAGCGACGGTTCAATGTAGGTTTAAATTTAGTTTAACTAGGGATAAAGAAATGGCGAAATTGTGTAATTGTAATGGGTTAGAGAATGAATTGTTTTTAATATGATTTATGACAGATCATAAAAATCTGTAGCTACAGTAATGACTTTCTATCAAGTTAAGAAAAACGATTCTAAACCTCTAAACACTTCATCTTCATAACTCAAGAGGCAATCAGTAAATAAAAAAATAATTATTATTTAACTAAGAATCTGAATTAGTTGTAGTGAAGTTATAACGGAAATGATTTTTAATTTGCTTGATAAATAAGTTTTAATACTATTTTAAAAAGCGAGCTAAAATATTAAACATCAATAACGACAAAGACAAACATCAAGACAACGATAAGAGCGGGAAGAAAACTGCGTTTTTTTTAAACGATTCCTTTATTTGCGATGACTTAGAAATCGATGTCAACTAAACGTATATTTTAACACACAACAATAACAAGTCCGGTTATATTTTTCCCCACATATTGTTGATTCTTTATAGCAACTTATATATTTTTTAACTTTACGACGCTATTTAACTAGTAGTTTGTAAATTTCCCTTTTTTAATAATTCAAGTTGATTTAAAAAATAATACTATTTACCATTTTTTTACACTATTTTCTTCGATCCGTCTGATACAGCCCCGTGTCGTGTAGGACTTAACGTATTTTTAAAGAGTTAGGTAGCTAATCGCTAACTTGTGGTTATAAATATGTTAATTTTAGATCATTATATAGTTTCATTGTTCGTATTTTGTTGTTAATATAAATGAGGGTTCTTTTAATGTTTTCAACAAGGTTAATTACTATTTCCTATATTAATTATTGATAGACAAAGTTGCCCTGATTATTTGATAATCTGTAAAATATTTTTCACTATTTAATAAACACTCAAATTATAGAAACTCTTAGTATAATGTAATGTATAAGCAGGACAGATATTGTGTTTTTTAGTGTAGTAAATGTTCGAGAGGAAAAGTATTGACTCTTGCACTAACTCTTCTCTAAATGACTGTAATTCAAGTCACGATTGATATTTTAACGAGTGAGAGACTAAGTGTGTCCTAGAGTTAATATACATGTTATGTAATCGACTTTCTTTCTTAGAGAGGGTTAGTTTTGTCTATCGAGTTCCCAATTGAATAATAATATCTTCCTAAATATAAACTTTGCACCTGTTTGTTATTTAACAGTTCACAACCTAGTTTATATTCACCGAGCGACACGGTTCACAACTTTAGTTTTGCTAAAAATATAACATTGTTGTAAAAGACGTGATTTTTTTGTAGGCATATATCAAATAAGATTTAAATATAGTTAAAATATAATACTGCTTTATAAAGAAAACATTTGTCCTTAAATATTCAAATATTCTATTGACCGTTCTACTGATGTTATAAATGTGAGTTGGTAAGGATATATGAGAGGACGGTTTTTGCTCTTTAACTTAAAAAGTGAACAAATGATTTTGATGAAACTTTACAGTAATGTAGCTTATACATCAGAGTAGGCTATAAGAGATCCTAAGTCAGTGTAGTTCGCTCAGGATCACGACGAGTAATATTTTCACAATATCACGTGACAGATCAATCTCGCTGAGGGTAGGTTACTCGCTTATTGTTTTAACACACTCTGAAAGGCGCAAATAAGTTTATATATAAACAAACTTGTATAGTAAATAAAGTATTATAAATATCACTATGGAGTTTACTTCATTTGTAATTCAGAACACTCACTCACTCACTCACTCGACCGAGCTATTGCTCAAATATTTCAGTAAAATCGAAATACCATTGTACGGATTATTGTGCTGTGACACGCATGTTCCGCTATGACTATTTTAATGAAAGGGGTTGCTGTTGTTGAGGCCAATAAGGCATTCCCACATTATTTTTTATTGTTGGAATGTTATTTCGTTCTCTTTAATTTACGAACATTTTCAACTTTAACAATTTATTTCGTTGAGCATTACCTGAATGTTAAATTTTTGCTGGATTATTGTTTTGTTCTTCATTATAAAATAAAATTGTTTGTATTCACATAGAAATCAAGTACAATCAATACAATGTCTCTACAACACTAAGATTAATTTGTAACAAAATTTACAAATAATTTTACATGATAACAAAATGAAAATTCTAATAGGTAGTTCTTTAATTTGTTTTTTAAATTCTCGCTAAAAGTTGTTCGCCAACAGTTTAAGTTTCAGTGAGGATATCTAAAGTTTGTTACGAAATTGTTTTCAAACAGAGTTTTGTTACAAGACTCGACATAAACGTGATTTTAAATCATGAGAGATAAATTCAAGATGGAGGTTTGAAATGTTGCGAGTATAACATTGAGTAGCTTTTTCGTTTAAGTAAATATAATTAGACACGAACAGGTATTGTAAGAAATAGAAAAAAATATTGTCATTTGAGGACTAACGAAACAAAACTTTATGGTTTGTAGACATATAGATTTATTCTATTCATATTCTGTTCTTCAGAGCGATCAAAACCCAGACATATTAAACATATATTTGTAGAGTCGAGTACTGATGCTCGGAGCTACCACACGCAGAGTTTCGTCCTTATTGTTTGACTATTGCTCGGAAGCAAACGAATAGGAAATATTTTAACTTTTAAATTATTCTGCACTATAATAAAATGGACTAAAAACATAATAATACTAGAACGTAACTGGCAGCACGTAAATGTTAAACAAACAGGGAACAATTAAACGGCGCCGGAGGCTTCTGACGTCGTAAAGAGAAAATAAAAAGCTTGAACTCACTGTAAAATAAACGAGCCTCGGGGGCTGTGTATTGTTTTATGACGATCTCAGCAGTATCTAGAAAATTCTCGGAACTTATACATGTCTTATAAAAGTAAATGTATAAGAACTCGGATTTTTTAATATTATTCTCCAATTCGGAAATCGTAACGCAATAAAGTAATGTACCCCAAAACGTGAACACGGCTATAAATTACATTACCCCTTAATGGTGTGGAAAACCGGAATATAAATTACGCTGATGTTGGGAACATTGTGGGAAAATATAATTATTTATAAAAAATAACGCCGAGCTATGAATATATTTATTTTGCACAATACACGCATTTGTTTTCTAAATGGTGGTTCACAATACAGTGTTATCGAGATCCAATGACATAACGAGAGTCGGTATTGAATAGCGGATGGCATTACGAAATCTCCTTCAAATTTATAGCTTCCATGACCTTGACATGGAAACAAACAAGCCTTTATCACGCCGTCATATATCACCAGCCGCTGATATTAACTTTGATAAGACATGGCGTTTACCAATACAATTAACGCCTCACTCGTTCCCATGGTTGTTGGAGAAAACTTATGTACATATAGGAAAATTATTTTTCCCTTGTATTTACACAATGTTTTTCAAAAGCCTTTACTTTCCCGCTACCCCTCTAATACAGCTTGTACAGAGTCATTTCGAATGACAAGTCACATCTTTAAAGGGTAAAAAGACAAACAATTAAGTTAATAAAAATATTTTTGAAATTAAGGTGAATATTTTTTATAGTTAAAATCAAACAGCGATAAAGTCAACCTTCCAGTGACGGTTTTACAAGAGTTATCATCCAGTAACGGTTGAAGGGTCTTCATTGGAAGTACTTGTATGTATTCTGTTCTGTATAACGTACTCAGGTCGTCTCTTAATCGCATTGCATTCACCGGTGACGCTTATCTGCTTACCGAAGTTTCAACACGCCTTGTGCTAACTCCTATTACGCCTTGAGACTTGGCATTTTGTAGAGTGCTCATAACATTAGTAGGATTTAACGTGATTTAAAAAAAGTATCTGGTTTAAATGTCCTAAAATTCTTTTTATCCTATAAATCTCACTTATAAAATATTGGTAGCTTTCAAAATTTCCAAGAAAAAAACTATGTCTTAATATTGAGTATAAATTTTTCTTGGTAATTTTAGTTTGGATAATTTATTGACTGTAAGATCGGAAAATCAGTGGAATCCACGACAAAAGGCGGCACGGCACCCCGCCTGGTCCAATTCTAATTTAATTTAAGTCGGATTACTCCTGAAATACCTGGTCTAGTGTTCCTAATAGCTCTAAAGTCTAAACCAATGGAGACGTATATTTTTAGGCAAACTGGTGAGCTACGTTTGGAGAAAATTTAATTTAATTCAAAAGTATAAAAGTATCATTGTTATATTTCCAAAAAACCATTTAAAGGACTTATTCCTTTTGCTCTGTACCAGCTTGTAAAACCTCAGAACGAATAGTTACTATAAAAATCATGTTTTTCCTGTTGGTAATTTTGGGCAGTATAACGTGAATTGCCTGCAAAAACAAAGTGACAACGGGTTCTTACTCAGTTATAATGTTTATAGTTTAAGAGTACAGCAGTAGTTATCATCGGGTGGGATTATAGTTATGGGATTATGATTTTTTAAATAAAAAAAATGGTACGCGTCACTCCTACGAATACATATATGTTTTTCACTCGATATTTGTCAGATGGAGTGCATAAAAAAAATAATGTAAAATGTGCTTAATTCAAAGCGAATGTCATAGTGTTAAATTAAAAGTAAATAATTAAAAACAATAAGTTTGCCCAGTACTACATTGTCATCCATTCTATAACTTGTATACTGTCAAATTATCTTTAGATGACGGACTTCGATACAAAGTTAACTGTAGAGTTCGGTAAATTCAGAAAATTCAACTGTTTCCTGATAAAATTGATGTCTTGAAATTTTGCAAATTCACTTAATTCTATTCTGTCGTCAGCAGGTGTAGCGTGTACCAGCATCTAGATTGTATACACTAGTTATATTATGGAATAACGTTGAGTCAGTTTAAAGGTTAATGGAGACAGCACGAACTGATATAGATATATTTTTGCATTCAATTTATATTATACTTAACATTCGTTTGTAGAATAATAAACAAACACAAAGCAAAGTCATTTACGTTTTTAGGTGACTGTCCAAATAAGCGATGTGCAGGAGAGAGATTATAAGAGAAATATGATCCGGAACGTATTCGGTATGCTTAACACACGTTTACAACACCAAACTTTACACGTTTAATTTCTCGTTTCAAGTTCAATAACCTATGTGAATACCACGACGTGTGAAGTTTTATGAACGAAATTTTTTTATTGGACATTTATACAATATTTAATAAATTCCTTGAAAATAAAACAAGGAACTTATTACCAATATGCATTGATTGGACCTATTTGAATATTTTTTTATTTAAAAGGTAAGACATTTGTCACGTTAAGAACAAAGTTTTTGCAAAAATCTCATTTTTGTATTTAATTTACTTGTTATATAGATCGTATAAATAGCTGAGAATTACGATTAGTAGTGATTCTTTTAATGAAGTACCGGTGTACTTAGTATAAGGAGTAAAAAAGATCAGCTTCAGACTTTAAGTTTTCTATAAATCCTAGTTAATTATCTTTATTAATTTTTTACACGATATCAACAAACTAAACTTTTACTAACAGTGAGCGGTTTAATAAAATACATTTATAGACATATAGTCAACGTATCAATGTAAGAAAATATTGAATAAAATTCTAGACGTACAAAAATAAAAATGTTCCAGGAATAAAACCGAGCGCTTAGAATGAATGTAGGTTGTTAGAGAGCTCACCTCTCTTCAATGAGCCCAGGAAATCTAATGTTGTTCAAATTATTAGAAAAAGATTTTTATTTCAACTTAAATTTTTCTGTCTGATAATCTAAGGAGGATGCATCTGTTTTTTCTGCTTCATCTCTCCTTTATATTATTTATTTATTTTAGCACTGATATGGTCTTATACTTAACATTTGAATTATTTTTTCATTTAAAATAGATAATCCGAACGGGTAAGGCAATCCCAACTTCGCTTCCTCATTTTCAATATGTACAAATTCAAAGCAACAACTACAATATATATATGTAAGGTTTTTCTCAATAATGGATATATTATTTTTATATATCTGTATATAGTTTAAAATACAACCTTATGGCTTTAGCTACGTGAAACACATAGTTAGGAGAGGCCGTAATTCTATGGAACTGGTTTGATTGAAACACCAAAGATTTCAAGCTCTTCTATACACGGCAGTTATTAAATATCTCCGAGGGATTTCTTTGCCCGTATACTTTATGAAGCCATTAGTGTTCACGTGTAATCAATATTTTGTGTTTGAGGGTAGGATCACAAACATGAAACAACCACTACATCAAGATGCAATAAGAAGTACATTTGTTTTTACTACTTGTAATAGTGATATAGAAAAAAATGTACTCTGAGTGATGTACATGTCTTCATGATAAAATATATTATATTATATATGATCGAAGAGCTCGCTGTAGAGCCTTCAGGAATGGTTATGTTAAATATGAATAGCGTTTCCCTTGCCAGTTGTATTTCCCCAAAATTTTAGTCACGCGACCCTGTTGGGTTTTATATTTGTTGTTGTTTCAATCAATAGTTCTGTCAAGAGGTTTTTCTGGTAGCTTTATTCATGGAATATTGCAAAAATCTATTTTAATTTATTTTTATTAATAACATAAATAATTTAAAATTACAACATATTATATATAATATTAAATATCATTCTAGAGACTAGTCTTTCTATTTAGTAATAACAAAAAAAATGATCAGTCACTGAAACAACATTATATACATCAATTGACTTTAACCTAAACAATTATCCACAATAACCTGCATGAGATAAGGATCGTGAAATCTAACAGATAAAGTAAAACCGAAAAAATAAGGTCAAATTTAAATTTGAAGAAATACGATTTAAATTAAACGTGTTTTCTTGTTATGGACATCCTTAAACCGATGTCAATATATAGAAAATTGTTGGTTTCAATATTAAATCGTTTCATGAGAGAATTAAAGACTATTATGTCTGAGAGTAATTTTGACTGATGAATGGTGGAGAGAGATTTTGTTTAAGCCGGCAGCGGCTTCCCATTCTACAACATACATATTCATTTGTTTTTTTTTATTATTTACAATAAGTGTTACATAAAAATACTTATATAGAAAGCGAAAATCACATAAAGAGACCTTAACATAAAGATATATTATGGATTTGAAGGAAAATCAGAATATGTTTTTGGCAGAGATTTAGCGAAAAGGTATTAAATTTTTTCTTCACTTCTCATACTCGTTCAGTTTATATTTTTTACGTATTAATATTGTCATCGTTTTAAGATGAATTTTATTTCATTGTATTAATATAAAAGTAACGAGAACCTTTGATCTTAATATATTTACATAATTCGATTAAAATAAAAAGATGTTTGAATATTTAATTGGCGATAAACTCAAAGAGACTAATTCTGTGATTAAATTAAGTTGTACAGTATAGGTTAAGCAAAAAGAATTATTCATTATCTTACCAGCAAAAAAATGTGTAGGAATTTTTCTGTTGTCTGTTTTAGGGATTCAAAAAAAGGAACATTTTTCATCTTTTTTTTTATTTAATAAAACCCATAGATATTATGTTCCTTTTTTAAATTTATTATTAATGCCATGGCTTCCTTTTTTTAATTTCCTATCGCTTACCAACAGTGACATTAAAGTATTAGTTGCCACGTTCGTCATTTCTATATAAATAGGTTTGTCTCCGATAATGGCTTCCTGACATTAAGATAACATGTTAAATATATTTAAATATTATAGAAATAAAAAAGAAAATAACCTCATTAGCGTTATTTTCAATGAAAAATTATTGCACTAAATATATAAGTTTCACTATAAGCAACCGAGTAAAGATCAGTATCGAGACGATTTTTAAATTGATTTAGCAAACTTTATGATTCATTATTTTTGACACATTATTCATTATTTTTAATATGTAATTAATTTGAGTTTTGTTTTAATTGTATATAATTATTAAGGTACGTAGGTTCAGTGTTTTAGGAGTTCAGTGCAAGTTCTTGGATTTTGTGTAATGTTTAGAAGAGATACATAAGAAGATAATTCCTCTGGAGTGGAGATAGAGATATAAGTATGTTTATCCGTGTATTTGTTGAAACCGATTTTCAAAGGAATACGAAACAAACAAAGCTCATACAACTCTGATTAAATATAAATATTAAAGAAAAAAACTGAAAGATTTTTTGACAACGTCAATTAATAAATACGTATTTTGTGACGCGTTATTAGCGAGGTTTCTCAATCTTAATACATGACTTACAAGACTTCCTTTAATGTGTATTGATCATCTGCATAAAATGTTACTATATTATATAAGATATATAATCTATTTTTGTGACATACACAATAAGTGAAGCACCGTAAATCAACCCATAACCGGCATGACGTAACACCATAAACAAGAAATCGGCAATCAAAAACCGTTTGTTCCTCACAAATTATATGGGAAATTGTGCATGACAAAGATCTCTAGTATTTAGTCCTAAACACACTCACACATTCATTTTCCTATATACACACATGCACACGGTATATATATACATATGGGTATGTATATAACTTTCAGTATAGTTGTGTGTTAAGATGAAGCTATGTTTATGTAAGGGTGAAGTTTATTGAAAACATTTGAAAATCATAATAAATATAAACAAATTTTGATATAACTGACAACTTACCGACAGACTTAATCACAGATATCAGCAGTCATAGCAGTCGAGTCGGATGTATTATATAAATATATAATATCCGACTTAGTATTTACGGTTGCGGAGACGCGCTCGCCGTTCGACTGAGTTCTAACTTCTAGGCAAACGTCATAAGACCGCATACAATTGGCGCATGCGCAAAACATTGGCGGGTCGATAACGCGTGCCTCCATGCCGGGTGACATTGTGGGAACGGGGTAATAGTTTAAATCGAGGTCACGGTTTTAAATTAGCCCGCCCGCTGTATTGCCATATAAGGAAACGAGTTGCTATAGAAAAAATACACACATAAGGTTTACTTGTTTTGTAAAAAATATAATCCAAATTTTATTTCTTACCCTTTCAAACAAATATATGTAGCTGAGTAGAAACTGTCACTTTTCGCTTTGGTTGTACAATAAACTTTTGAGCCATTAATAAAAACTCAAACCTGATGTGTTGTTCTTACATGAGCCATTTATAACTATTAAAAACAGTAACGGCACTAGATGAAATCCTTGAGAAACCCTGAAGTAACTGAAAAGTCTTTTGATTTGAAATTACTCTATAATAATAAATGTTAAGTGATTTTTTTATTTCTTTATAAACTGTGGCTAAATGTTATAATAAATCGCTGCACCTAAAATGTTTTAAGTATATGTACCTCGGAACTTAAGTTATTCTTATTTTTTATTTACTTATTACTAAAACTCCAGGGCGTTGACCAATGTCCTATATAACCTTAAAAAATAATAATATTGTCAACATAAAAACAGTCAGTTTCCTAGATTTTCGTTCATTAATCATCATATGTAATGATATTGACATACACTCACGAAACACGCTGCAACATTCAAAGTTAAGTTTGACATTTCAAAACTGATAGTACTCGTATTAAGGACTCATATTTTAGTTTCAAATTTACCAATTTGAAACTTCTTTGTTATAATTGTTTTTGGCAAATATAAATATAATTTTTGGATATTATAGAAATACTAAAAGTTATGTTAAGGCTGACTTGAGCAGTTGCCATCACCTGGTCAATACCTTACAAACACACAAAATGAAAGAGTTTTATCAAAACGATATCATTTAATCATCATCAACATCTGTGGAGAGATATCTAACTTCTGGATCTTGGCTGCAGCGACCCCTGAACCTGGCTATAGCGAGACGGCCGCGGGCCGACCGCGACACGACCACCGTCCACGACACGATAGCGACACATATGATAGTACCTAGTATTATAAGCACCACCCTCCAGCCTGATGATTGGTTTTCTTCTGTGAATTATAACACTCTTATTAATGTCAAGCAAATTGAAATTTTATTAAAATAATAATAAGTTAAAAGCAAACTAAACGATGATAATCTAGATTGGCCTCAAACTAGTATCATAGTTTTTGCACTCAATATGAAACTGTAATATAAAATGATTGTTTGATCTTTAAAATACTAGTATCCCGGACAGCTTATAAAAGTTATTGGTGGTGTGTCTCTTATTATATGTTCCAGTATAATTTATAACAAGAAATACCGCTATTCAATATAATTCTCTTTAATACACACATATAAGTAAAACGATATCTATGGTATATGTTTACTCAGTAGCATTACCCTTGCTCATATTATGAAGCCTTCTGACTTCTATTTTTTGTTCCTTCTTAGCCTTTTCTACCATCTCGTGGTATTGGTTGTGGTTTTCTATCGTTCTGGATATTCCATGTTCCAGGACAGGAGTTACTCGAACAGAGGATGTCGATGGGCTTGATGTAGTTGTAGAAGTTGTAGTAGAAGTACTGGTCGATGTTGTAGTAGATGTTTTGATGGTAGTAGGTGTAGGTTTGTTGGGTGTTGGTGGTTCGGGTTTATTGGGTCGGATTGGTTTGGGTTTATTGGGTCGGATTGGTTTGGGCGCTATTGTTGTGGTTTTCTGTGTAGTGGTTTGAGGTTTTCTAGTTGTTGCAGGTTTAGATGTTGTAGTAGTTTTGGGAACTGTTGTAGGTTTGCGTGTAGTAGTAGTTGTTGTTGTGGATGTAGAAGTAGTTGTAGGTTTGGGAGTTGTTGTAGTCCTGGTTGTTAAGGTAGTCTTCATCGTAGTTGTGGTGGTTGTAGTAGAAGTAGTCGATGTAGTTGTACTTAAAGTAGAGTCTGGGGGAGATGCTATCAGTTTCTGTTTTTGAGGTCTGTCATACGAACTGTTCGCCACCACGATATCGTCTGTGGTGGTTGTTAAATCTGTAAAGGAAAACGATCTTTACCTTTGGTTTCGACCTTCACATTGAAGAAATTAATCGTTCAAAAACATTCATTTAATTCAATTAAATTGTAAATACACCAGCTGTTTTTGAATTAAATTCTAATAACGCCAATTGTCGTTACTCTGGTCCTCATTCCCTACAATACACAATATGTTACAGATTTAACATAATAATATTTAATATTTTCTCGTCCATTCATTTAAATGATACTAAGGTTCTCGTATATTACTAAGGGTTTTTTATTACTTTCTAACTTAATAAACCGGTCGTTCCGGTTTCTTTACTGCAACCGTGATCACGGGCTGACGAGATAAAAGTGTCTTCACACTTATTTAGATTTAACATTATTCATATTAAACCGATAAAGGGCGAGCTTAACTGCAGTGTCTGACTTTGTTTCATTTATAATAAAACGTGGTGAAGTAACCTTGCTTAAAGACGCACAACTCGAAGAAGTCGTGACAGCAGTCTTCGTCAGTGAGGCAGCTGTAGGTGCAGCCACACAAGCTGGTCGAGGGTTCCATGCAACGACCCTGACAGGACTCCGCTATCACACAGAAATACATTATATAATCTTGATTTCAGTTCCGGTACTTTCAGTGTTAAGGATCTATACCGACTTATGAGTTTAAGATGTTAGGTTATTTCTCGAAGGATTCTTTAGGTTGGTAATATTTTTCTTTGTGCCTTATCATTGTATTTTTCATTATTCTGAAACTCCTTTCCGTTATCAACACTAGCGATTCGGTTATTCAGTTTTAAAAGATAGTTACGGGTAGTCAGTGGATAGTCGTAGATAAATGAATACTAATAATCTTAAATGAATGTGAATAAATTTTGTGCGTACAAAGATCACAGACACTGTGTGGTTAGCAAAGAGAAACATCATGAGGGTGGTTCCCTGGTGTATTTTAACGGAATAAACCCTCAAATGGTTTTCAGTTAAATTTTGGGGGTTTTTGTGTTATTGCGTTGTCCTACTTGGAGTCGCTTATATCAAAACTCACGCATGTAAGCTGTGGATGGTGTGGTGGCCCTGTTCTTGGCGGCGGTGCAGTTCTCTCCTTGGAGTATAGCGACGTCGTCGATGGCTATGTCACTGGTGAAGCTGGTCCCACGGATACCTTCGATGATGATCTGATGATAATGATATTCTTTTAGCTATCTCATATTTAGAAATAGTATTTCATAATAAAATAAACAGCACTTGTGAGTATTTTACTTTAAATTCAAACTTCTATGTATAATAAGAAAGATTTTTAATAGTTCCTGGTATCGTGTCATATTATTTCAATAAATATCCTACACAGAAAATGGAACTTGTATACAAAACAAGTAGAGTTTAAAAAATTCAACGATATGGGGAGCATTATTATTCCAACCTCCAAGGTCTGTATGAACTTAAAACATAATTACTATTTAAAAAATAAAAAAAATAGTTTAATGCAAACCTGAAAGTTATCCCCCAGGTTCCTTAAATCTGATACGGAGCTGTACCACTGGTCACCTTGGTTGCCCCACTTCTCGAACAAGATGTGCTGATCTCTTTGGGAACCACTCAAGTTGAGTAAGACAGCCATTGGAAGTTTGTCGGGTTTTTGGTACACGCGGAGACCACCGATCGTGCTAGAAACAATAATATTAATTAATGTCTTGTAAAAATATATATGTTTTTTAAGAAAAGTTTTTGTTCCTTCTCTAGGATCCAGATGTCTGAAATCTGAGAAATCCATACACCTACAGTATCATGTATAGTATGATTAATGTAGTTGTTAAACACGAAAATATTTTATGAAATTAAATACTTTAATCAAAATTGGTCTACAAATACAGAAATGACGTCATAATTTTTTATAAATGTGCTAAAAACGAAACAGTGCGACCAGGAGGAGCTCCTTGGAGTGTAAATATGAAAAAAATCGTTACTACACTCCTATAAACAGAAAATATAGTAGGTACATTAAGCATATGTTATCCGTGATGAGGATGTAGGAAACATTTTACTTGGTGTAAAAACAGTCTGTGTTTCATTTATGAGTTGTAGTAATATTGGTAAATCAATAGTTATTTAATATTAATTGTGATATTAATTTTCAAATTATAATCGCGACCGTCCGTCCGTCCGTCCGTGGTCCGTCCACACCAATGAGCTTCATAAAGGCATCATGAAACCAATACCCTATATTTAATATTCTACGGCTAACTCTATGAATTATTTCTAATCTATAGGAACAGTTTTTTAAAACCGAATGGATTTCTAACACTTTGATAACTAATTATTGTGTGTGTGACGTTTACAATCATTTATTATGTTAGAAATGGTTGTAAGTATTTCAATGTTACGTATATTTCTGTTATAACTGAATATTTTATCGAATATTCAGTATAGTAGAATAAACAACTTGTACGTGTTTAAAATGTTCCTGAATATATAATAGGAAAACAAAATTCCGAACAGATTATAATAAGTCAAAATGAACGTACTTCATATTAGAAATGTTAAATGAAACCTTTGTTTATTAAAACTGATGAATGAGTTTAAATTCTACACAAACATGATAAGCAAACCAAAGTCATCTCGATGCTTCATCCCAGTTAGCGTTATCATATTACAAACGAAGCGTCGCCCTGTCATTCAATAACCTAGGTTATTACCGTAAACTTTGAAGATTTGTTAATGAAACGCTCAACGCTCCGTGCTCAGTCTGAACATACAAGCCTGTACTAGGCACATGGCACACTGGCCGTTTATGTAGAATATGACACGATGAAATTTAATAAGTACCGTCAGCAAATTCAAAATGTGTGTTTGATCATCAATATATTATTCTTTTCTTTAATTTTTGTGCAGTATTAAGATATTTTTTGGTATCTATAGAGAAACAATTGTTTTTCGAGATTCTCAATTGCTTAATATTTTATATTACTATCATAGGTAAAAATAAAAATTCCTAGCTATTCTTCGGTATTATTTTTAAAATGATGTCACAACATGTACCTACTCTTTTACTAACATGTAATTAAGTTATGGTCTTAATCTATTAAAATATATTATCTCATTTTCTTCGGACAATTATATAAAGACGATATAAATATTTTTTATATATAAATATATGAAAACAGAACGTACTTGGTGACTTATTCAATTTGTACGTCTACGTAACATAACCTTAGTGGCGATCTTGCCGACGCCTGATTCTGACGGTTCCAGATTAGACGCACTGTGTTTTTAATGTATCGAAAGACGTAACATTTTCTTTTGAAACTATGGACTGACGGTCTGCTTGATTGTTGTGAAGTCATTTAATTAAATAACATAAAAAAAAATTACATGTTTCGACTAAACGTAATTTGTATTATGTATGTAACTCGCCTCGAAAACATCTTATCTTGGACTTCCAAATTGAGTGTAGAAGTATAATAATATAATATCAATATAAGAATATTAGAGACATTGAAGAAGCTACTGTTAATACGAATAAATGTGTAAACTTATTACCAATAAATAATCCCAATAAAGGAAAAAATATATAGCCGTGGTAATTAAGTGTATTGAATATTAATATGTCGTAGAAAATCTTTTATTAAAAAATAGTAAATTTTCTATATGAATACATTTACTTCAATTATTTTGTATACGTCAGAGTTATTATATTTTCCTTTTACTTGCTCTTAGAATAATGTCTCTATGGGTTTCAACCTTCACCCACACTTTAGACGACACTCTTAAGATGGAGGACCAACAGGATTTGTCCATTGAACATTAATTGTATTTCAACTTTTATACAGGAGAGCGTGATGTTAACCAATCATTTAAAGCACCGCAAGGAGACTGGCTATTAGATATAAAAACCGTATTGAAATCGTTCGATCCGTGTGAGAGCTGTGTTGTGACAGACGGACACTCTTACACACACAGGCACCGACGTCCGTCCTATGACACCCCTCTTTTATGATCGATGTTTAAACTTAATACGTCTCGTATAGTAGTTTGCTTACTTATTACAATCACATGATGCATATCCCTCGGACTCAGTAGATCACTATGCAACAACCCACCGATACGTACAAACAAACATATATAATGTTATGTAAAATAACTTTACATACGTACAATACCGTGTAATTCAATATACCAAACACAGCTGCATCACATTATGAACGAGAGTGAATCTTGGCGACGTAGTAAGCAATAAGTGTGTCATTATTATAAAGTGCAGTCCCCGTATGTTGATATTGATCTCATGAAATTTCTTCATATGCGTGAACATTACTAAGTTAATGTTTTGCTAATAAGACAGTTTAGCAACAGACGAAGTCGAAAAACCAAGTTTATTCAGCGGACTTCACAGTCCTGAAGCTAAATTCACTCTTAAAAATAACACAGCGTGTTTAGAAATGAAACTGTTTATATGCCTATGAGTAGTGTTATAAAAAGTTTTAAAGTAATGCAAATATAGATAGCTGTAGATTTCCTTGTTATATATTGAATTATCCCAGTAAAATATTTTGCCAATCTGTTGTCTTCGTCGTTCCGGGATGTCGGATTATTCTTGTCTCCTCTCATATAGTTTATTGTTCCCGCTTGCTAAGTTTTCCGAGTTTTATGGATTTGTGTATATTGGCTAAATCATATCCAGCGATACAAAACTGCTGGTACAAACTCGCTTCGGTTAACTTTCTTCGGTTTTTTCTTGTCTGATTTTTCTCACAACGTTTATTTATGTAACTAATCTTTGTACTTAGTGTTCACAAGTTTGTTATTTCTTTTGATTAACGCTTAAGTTTTAAATTGTTTCCCTTACATCACAAAATGTCGAAAGATACTTCAAAGCTCGCAAATTAAAAGTTTTTATGACATAAGTCTAATAATTAAATTTCATTCATTCAAATATTCATAATAATATATACATACATTTTTATTTATAAAAAAATATAAAACTTTATTATGAAAAAATAATTATAGCCAATATTTATTTTCCGTAAGTCGGACAAATAATGTATGTAATAAAATGAATAGTAATCCTTATTTGATTTTATTCTCGCTACTGTAAAGAACAGTATTTTTGTTATCCTATCTTCGTATTAAGTCGAAGGCAGTTCTTGCTGCAGATAGTGCGAGCTCATCTAAACTTTCATGGCACCGCGCCAAGGTCGGCGTTAGATATTCCGATCGTACGTTTTGGGAAGTGAATTCCCCTCTTAGTAGAAGTTTTTATGACAATCTCGTAACTTCTGAGCCCAGTGAATCGTTAGTCGAGATCTATTTCCTCTACCAACTTGAAAGTCTGGGATTTACTAGAATTTTTGTCTCTTTTTTGTCTTAAAATAGCATTGATATGAATAAACTAGTTTAACAGATACGTGCTGTATAGGCATGGAGATGTCATGAAGCGAAAAAGATTTGAAAGGCAGAAATTTCTAGCCTTACATGTTTACTAAATGTTACATCTCGATATTTATATTAGGTTAAGGAATAATCAAAAAAAGTTAAATTTCCTTACGGCTATCTCGTAGCATTGTAATTTTACATCTCATGTATTCTCATATATTTACATAAAAGAGAAGTTATGTTTAATTTACGTTTTCAATTATCTGTTTTGTAATGAATTGACTTACCGGAAACTTAAAACCCGCTAGATTACAACTGTTATAAATTAGATTAGTGGATATATTTATAGCACATTTATTTCATTATTTATATATATATATATATATTATATATATAATATTATTTGGTATTTTATATTATATAGTCATTAAATTATTCATTATTATTTTAAGACTCAAGATTTTGTTATACCTTTCAAACCAGTAATAAAATTACGTAAATTTTTACTCACTTTCCGAACATGTGATAGAAGAACGAGAAGCAGCCGTCTTCAGACAGGCTCTGGCTGTAGACCGGTGACATGAACCTGGCGGTGTCGTTCTTAAGACGCGATGTACTCTCGATGTACATATAATAACCTGGTGACAGAAACGATGGTGATGAACTTAACGGGGGTGATTGGTGAAGTCATATACAGGCGTTTAAAATTATTATTTGGGTTAGAAATCACTGAACATTAATGATTCACCTGCACTGAAGCATCATTTGATAGCTGTACATAGTATATTTTGTCCAAATACAACCTGATGTGTAAATTATATTTCTTAATAAAACTCTTAAAAATAATCACAGGTTCAAGCTGGAGGAAGTTACCTTATAACTGTTTCTTTGGCTCGTCAGCAATGTCGTTTGTCAAGTTAATGTTTATATTAATGCGTCTCTAAAGATGTTTCACAGATGTTTTAAAATTCGTGCTCAAATCATTGAATTGTTTCAGCTCTGACTCACCCGAACCGTTTTTTCCGATGGTGTGGTCATAAGAAGGTCCGGTCAATAGGAACGAACTCGGGGTTTTCTTATTGAACCTGGTCCAGTCGAAGTCGTGCATCTCGTCCTGAGTCCAGCCGCAGAGATCTGGCTCCTCGAAGTCACAGCTTAACGCTGGAGAACTATCTTCTGACGAGTCTGATTTGAGATAAATGTCATCAGAACAATAAATTCCACAGTATTCTCATTCATTGTAACACCTGGATGGGACATTTCATTGATATTTTTCTTGCGATATTGTTTTTATTACGTCAAGTGTCTACACTGTCCAATATCAGAACCTTGACGTGAACAACCTCTTTATACTGTAGATGTTTTCATATCCAACACTGATAATGAATTTGAACCTTAACGAACAATTTAATGTAGGAAAATAAAAAAAAGCAGAAACAACTTTAACATTTATGACATAAAATTTTAGTATGAGTTAATAAGAAAAGACGAAAACGTAACAGAATTCGTTCAAATAAAACGTAACTAATGCAGTGTCAGTGTCAAGTGATGAATAATGAACTCTTGTATTCCAAAGGCTATTACATAATGAAATGCAAATTTTTTCCTTTGAAATTTATTTCTTATGTTTATTCCCAAGTTGAAATGATTTAATACAATGTTAAGTATCATTGAAGAAGTATAAGTAACTTAAGTATAAAAATTAATTTTACTAATAATTTTTAATAAGTCAGTGCCTCGATAACTATTATTGAATCAAACTTAAAAATCAGTCCTCTTGTAAATCATTATAATGGGAGACTATTACATACACTATGAAGCAATACTAATTTAATGTTTTTTGCATTTAATAATTTCTAATATATAATTTGAAAAATATGCGTTGAAAAACTGACAACTGACTGACTGGGTCGTAATACCATAATATCGAATATGTCAAGGATACGGGTCTCCTTGGAAATGAGGCCTCCAAGACGTAAATAAATAAATATTATCAAAAATCTCATCTCCACACTAAACTTAACGCCGAACTGCTAATTTTACTCTCTGGAAACCAGTGTGCTAAATGCGCTCTACTAGAAATAGGCTTTGTGGCCTCAGTATGAGTATATTATATTACAATAACAGTCTCTTCCGTACTCCAAGAAGAAAATGTATAAAATTTAACACCCTAACCCACTCGTTACGGGGCCTGCGAAGGTTACCTTTACTATACCGATGCAATAAAAGTTACGACACAGTTTATGGTCTTTTTAATATTTATATAATTCTATTACCAATACATATCGGAGGTGTAGCGTTCCACTGTCTTCCGTTACAGTAAATGACCGAAGATCCCACCAGCTTGTATCCCGGGAGACAGAAGTGTGTCACCCAAGCTCCGTTACTCGTGGGGATCTGGATACCATTTTCAAAATTCGGCCGAGCACATCCAGGCCCTAGAAAATGACGTGCATTTTTAACAAATGTCAAAATCAACATCTCCAATGATTTAATTCAAGTGAATCGATATGTATAAAGCCTTTATGTCTTCACGGATATATAACTATTTATATTTATATATCCGTGATACACCTATGTTTTTCTACATAGATGCCTATGTTGGTGTGAGTTACTAATTACTACTCTTAGTTCTAATCCCTACGTACTTATATAATTCTCTTGAATTAATTGTTAAGCAACTAATCTCAAATAACGATGTTATGCCTAAAATATTATTCCATTCCTATAACTTACGTATACAGACCGGGATAGGTACATCCCAGTTTTTGTCCCGGCAGGTGGCGTACTTGTTCCCAGCCAGCTCGTATCGTTTCTCGCAAATGAACTTGATAAGTTTCCCGCGATATCCTCTCACCACCACCCGGCCATGCTTCAGCTCCGGCAGGGTACACGATGCTGATGTAGAGGACGACGAACTCCGCCAGTTAACTGAAAGACTTCCACAGTTATACACAGATGACTTCCACAATATTTTTCATATTAATATTCTTATATTAAAAGGAAACATTAATTTGAAGACGCAGTCTTATTAGGTATCAAAATTGCAAGCAAGTAAATGACTACGCTCAAAGTGATACAAACTTATAACAAGGAACAAATCAAAGGGCTGTTATTACATACCTTAAATCAACAAGGAACCTAGGATTAAAGATAAAACGATGATAATATATAAATTTAGGGCAAGTTAATCCGTGTGGATTTACGAGTATGTAGTCAAGAAATAATGAACTTTGTTTTTCTCAAAGGATCCGTGCGCCTTTTTTTGTTTCCATAGAATAAATTTTGAAAGAATCGCTAAACAAAAACAACATTATAATATATAGATTGATCGGACCCTAGAACTCTCGCGTCCATTGCATTCTGACACAAATCATCACAAATTGCTCGAACATTTAAAAACGTATTTAAGTATTATAAATAAATTTTTCATTTTAGGTATATAGAGTTGTTCTAATATTTATAGCCGTACCAGACGCTTGTTTAATATAACTAATACTGTTACTTGTATTACTCTTACTATTTATTACTACAAAATATCGTGCAAAATTAAAGTTGTTTTAAAAGTACATAAATTGAAATGCGGAGTAAAAATTGTAAAAACTGTAATTTTAAGGAATAATGTTGTAGATACGTATATTAAATTAGTACAAGACTCATTTAAAACAAAGTAATTAATAACATATTTCCCACACATGATATATTATGATAGAGGTCAATAAAGGTACACCCACACTGCAACGGAAGTCCACGAGGACACTTCAAGAGCGCGTGCGTCCGGGTGATAAACATATAGTATTTTACATTAACACGATTAACTATGAATAAACATTTATTTATGATTTTAGCCAATTGTTAATTACATTCTATTTTTGACATGAAAAGTTTATTTGATATTTGACATGTGCTTATTAATTATTAATGTTACAACTCAAAACGTATAATGAACAATACAACGGGATAAGTGAGTTGTGAATCTGAATAAAAACCTAGGTATTTCTGAAACCAAAAATAATTTTACTAGTTCTATTCTTCTAAAAATATTTATTATAATCCTGAAGTTATAGTCAAGCACATTGGGGATGTCTTTCGCAGGTTATTAATAATTCAAATCCTAACAGACTCAGACAGCCATAGGAAATATAGATATTATTTATATTTCATTGAAATTCCTGCAGCCTTTTCGAAATTTATGGAAAAATTAAAAAATATTTTCACGAAACATCAATATTTAAATACAATAAAATTAAAAGTTAAATTATAGTACTATAAATAGTTACCAAAAATATAGCTAAAACAGTTGATTTCAAATATAATATAAAAAAATAAATAAAAACAAACCTCTCGAAGCGTTAAGTGCGCCCAAAAGCAAAAACAACAAACACTTATAAAACATTATTATTTATTAACACTTAAAACAAAATATATATATTTTAAATAATAATTTTAATACTAGCACAGACTCTGAGGACGACTCATTTTACAGTATGCCGAAATCGTGTTTCATAAAAGTTGCAATTTAAAGAGTCCGAAGCAGATGTGACATAAAAAAAAAACAATTGTCAACAACACAAATAATAGACTGGAAATAGCTTTACGATAACATATCAATGTATAGAGGATAAAAATATTTTAGCTATCTTATTTTTTTTTTAAATAATAATAAAGACTGACCTATATTTTTATAATTAAGAAATGATTTGAAGGTTTAAAGATTTTGTTTAAAATTATGACGTATGGCATGACAAAAAATATACGTTTGTTTTACTCTTGCTAATTCATTGATGAAAAAAAAATGCCGTCGATATTCATATGGTATATAAAATTATTAAAAAATAATAATGAATATAATTGTATTGTACCTTCTTTTAAATAATCTGTGGACGGGATGCGAGGGCGCAGTTATCAAAGGAAGTAGCTTTCCATTTTGTTGAATACTATCGAACAGCATTCAACAAACAGATTAACATAAGCAAAATAATTATATCTTATCATCTTACCCTTAAATATTTCATGATTCACATTTATGAATTACCTTTATGTAGAACTCAAGCTTTTATTTAATATGAATTTGGGCAAGTACTATTACATAACGACAATCTGCTTCGACACTTATAATAACTTTATTAACTGTTTTTAATTAAGTATATAACCCAATATTCATTTAATATCATTATTTAAAGAAATAAAGAAAGCTTTATGTATGTTTTAGAGTAATAAGTAGATGTAGTGAATGTCACTTACGTTGACTGTTACGTCATATTCAGAGCTTTAGCAGTTTTTCAAACATAAACCTTTAGACGTTATAGTATTAATGTAGGTTATTGGATGAGAAACGAGAAACGCTTCGTATGTAGTATGTAGTATGTCGTAGCAAACTTAGACTAAGCGTACAGAAGGATGCAGTGACAAGTATAGAAAATTAAAAAACTTCCCTGCATGATTCTCTGAAGCTTGATTTTTCTATTATTTGTACGAAAAGCACAGTATTACCTTATACAATTGATTAAAGTTAAAATACAGAAATAAAATCAAAAACAGCTGACTGATGTAGAGGTAAGTATTATGTTACAGCACGCTACTGAGTTATGACGTATTACAATATCCTGGAACTGGTCAGTCAACGAAATACACAACTGATCAGAAATTGAACCACGGTTTTCCAAACAAATATGTTATATCAAAACATTACCTGATCAAATACATTTAGATATTAGTACTTCGTTTAATTATAATTGAAAAAAGAAGTTTTATTGATAGAAATAATAATTCCTCTCAATTTCTTTTTTTACTGAACTCACTTTAAAATAGTAGGTACTTATAGCTTAGAAGTGACTCATTTTAGACTTATTACAAAGTAAAAAACTACAAAAGGTCTGCTTATGTTAGTTATTACTTTCATCTTCCATCATTTACCTCAATTAACAAATCTATATTTTAAATTAACGATCCCGAAAGACGTGGAACGGTTTTATGTAGTGTACAAAGCTATTAATTGTAACATAAGTACCTATTAAGAGATCGATCCCGGGACCTTTATGCTTTATCTACAAACAAAATACATTATGTTTTTGAAATGAAATTTAATGAGATTTTAATATTGATTGGATTCTGGTACTGTTCATTCTTTATAATAAAATTTGTTACAATATGATAAGATATTCCGAACAACACTGTTAATAAACGGCAAAAACTGTAAATTATATATTTTGAATACTAAGTACTTATTAACTATAAAATCTGAATGTTACAGTGACTGTAAAATACATTTTAAATTTTTATAGGTTACGCGTACGCGTATACGCGTTGTCCTTAAACTTATAATTAATTAAAAATAAATTCGGAAAAGCTACATTTAATATTATACAACAGGTAAACAACGTCTTACAAAAGATCAACAGCTTTAGTGATGGACACATTACTTTTAATTAATTTTGTACAATTATTTTTTCAGCTAGCAAGTGATAAACACGCAAATTTCTGAAATATCGAAAACTTTATGAAGTCTTTCATTTAAATTTATAGTAAGCAAATGTCCCTTCATCTTCATTTTATTATCATTATATGCTATGGACATGTTATGATTGTATGAAATTCACTCAATGCCAGAATTCAGATGCCAGGGATACCATAATAGAAAAATCTTTAAAGTTGTCAAAATGTTGTGACTTTTGTTTGTTTGTTTATTTTGTAACAAAAAGTTTTTATCATGTTTCGTTGTCACAAATAAATTTAATTTTAGTTATTTTTGTGTGATTTGCAGTAAAATGTGTGAATGCAAGTGTAGATTGTGTTTAAAGGTATCATCTAATATTGTGGAAGAATTGTGGGAAGGATGTAAAATTTTGGAACAATTGTTTACCTGTCTGGGGCACCATGTAAGGTTTTTAAATATAGTTTCAAATCCACTACATATAACTTTCTATCGATATATTATATGTAACATATTGTAAAGCATATTTTTTAATTGTTTCTAAGATATTTGTTGAGGTAATAATTTGTTTAAATTTATATGTTTTATACAGGTAGTAATAAACAAAGATTTACCTAACAAAATATGCAATAATTGTGTCATCAAAATAGAAGATATATACAAATATCAACAATTTATCAGACAAAATGAAATAAAATTACAACAAGAATTAAACAATATTATAATTCATAGTGAAATTGTTAATATCAATGAAGTAAAAATAGAAGATCAAATATTCAATGAAGAAAAATCTATAGATCAAGAGAAAAATGTTAAAATTAAATCAGAAATTACAGAAAAAAATGTAAACAATATAACAGAATTACGTGGAGAAGTAATTCAGAAAAATGATGTTGAATTATATTCAGTCAAACAAGAAATTGAAAACAAAATTGTTTATAGTAATGAAGACAAAGATATTAATAAAGAAATATCAAATGCAATTAAACTAGACGAAACAAAGAGATTTTCATGTTTAACATGCTTTGAAGTATTCCCAAATCAATTGGAACTCTTAAGGCACTACCAGAATGTTGAATTAGAAAAATATAACAAGAATAATACCGATGTTGAAAGTAAACCTGTAAAGTACAACGTGTTCACAGACGATAATGGTTTATATTACAAATGTGAGAGGTGTTACAAAAAGTACCGACAGAAATCATACATAAACAGACATGTATTGAGTCACATAGAAAGAAGACCATTCCTCTGCAAGCTGTGCGGTAAATTGATTTGATTGAATTTTTTGTTATAAATGCATTAAAATTAGATCATTTATTTTGGTCATATGTCTCATAAATATATCTAAAAATATATAGATGTATGTTAAGCAGAACAGTTCACTATTGTGTGCCATGTTGTCTTTTATACAACAAATTATAAATTTTATGGTAGCTATTTAAGTAATAATGAGGTACTTTGTATCCTCAAATTTTTTGTTGATTCTGCTTCTAGGTAAAACTTATCAAACAGCATCAATAATAGTTTCCCATGGGAAAATACACACAGGAGATATATATGCATGTACATACAACTGTGGCTACCGATCTGTACACAAACATGTTGTCAAAAATCATGAGAAAAGACACAAAGGAGAATTTAAGGTGAGTTGAGTTATAACAAACAAAAAATAGAAAATGGAATAAGTTGAACTCTTGAACTATGATATATAAATCAACTTTTTTTTATATATTAAGAGAGATTTTTTTTTTAATAAATAGTTGCAACTCTACAGATATTCCAGTTTAAAATACTTGATTCCTTCAATCTGTAATTTTTTTTTGTTAGTATAAATGCCAGACATGCGGCAAAGGATTCCAAGTGAGGTCATGGTACCTACAGCATCAGAACATTCATGATGGAGTCAAGCCATTCAAATGCGATATCTGCGGCATGAGTTTTCATCTGCATCGGTAATTTTATTATTCCAAGTTATATAATGAAGAGATCTTTTGTAGTTTAAAAGCATTTTTATCAATCACTATGAGTTTGATTTAAAAGATTTTTTATATTACCTACATTAATGGGCGATTGGCTGGGTGTTAGCAAATATGTTACTATTAAATATTGTAATTGTATAATGGTTGAAGTTTGAAATTAATGTCTCATTGTATGTATGTCAAGTTTACATGACTTAATAAGTTTATTTACAAAATTTATCTGTTTTCGTTGGACTCACTATAAATTATCATTGTATTAGATATCTAACTACACATCGAAGCAATGTACACCCGCAGTCGTCCGTTCGCAAGCCGTGGGTTTGCAAGCAATGTGAATATCCCTGTGACTCCAAAAATAGTTTAAATTTGCATTTAAAGGTAAAACCTGCTTATGAGAAATCCCTGTTAAATGTAGACATTGTGGTAAAAAAATGCAAGTTCTCGTATATAATTAAATTGAATGAGTATTATTTAGATATTACCATATGCTTTTGTGATTCTGAAGTTTAAGAATTTTGAAAATGTTTTTCATGGATTTCAATCAAAAATATTGATAAATTTAAACAAAACAGATTTTGTAAAAGCTATGTCTCTATGATTGTAGGATAAACATGGCCTAGTTATAAAGAAATCAAACTTGTGTGATGTTTGTGGTAAAGTCTTGAAGGATTCCCAACAGTTGAAAGTGCACAAGAGAGCCGTACACTTGAACATAAAGCCGTATGTCTGTGGGTATGTTTTATAAATATTCAAATTATTAATATTTTGTTGTATAGGCGCTGTATAACAAGGGTAGAGCAGGAAATAGTGGCGCAAAAAATTTGGGAGGTAATTATATATAATGTTACAGGGAAGTTATTGCGTCTATGGACTTCAATATTAGCTATTTTGTCACATATGTTATTCTGTTATATATGTGCTATGTAGACTTGTGGAGATGTTACTATAATGTGGAGTATCTTTTCTTCCAGTACATGTAACAAGTCGTTCCCCAAAAAATATACTCTCAAGAACCACGAACAGACACACAAAGGAAAGACGTTTTTATGTTCCATGTGTGACAAGATGTTCGCTAAAGACGCCAGTCTACAGAAACACGTACAAAGGTAACGACCAACAAACCGCGCTAATATTGGAAAGGCTAGTTTATACAGATGAATGTGTATAGATGATATTTAAAAGAACGAAATATCTCTTTTTAAAAACAGATTAACTGTATTACTTTGCTTTTGACTTAATTATATTTATTACTAAATTCCAACAAACCAATCATTTATATATGTAAGGTCTTAAATAAAAATAACTTGCCATTATTTCATATTTAAATTATGGGAGTAATTTTTTCCAGGTGTCATATAACAAGCAAGTACAGGTGTCACGAATGTGACAAATCATTTTCATCAAAGATGACATTGACAGTTCACGTGAAGAATTGCAACCGGAAGTGAGAAGGCTCCTCAACATCGAATAAAATATATATTATTAAATGTAGTATTCAATAAACCTTTATTAAACTCATCATGTATGTATGGTGCTAAGTCGCAAGACGGAATGACAGAAACCTTAATTTTAAATTTTTAACAATATTGAGCAAGTGACTAATACATAAGAATAAACTATATTGCCTTTGCTTTGATTAACTCACGTGTTAGCGAGACTTTCGTATTTTTATATTAATTTACAATTGCCTTTAGTCAAAATAGTGATTATTTATTTGTTAATGTGTTTACTCACTCTTAGGAAGCGCTTGGAAATATTACTAAGTTATAATAACTCTATTGCGAGTATGTATGTGTATTGATTTATATGTAATGTTGTACATCTATATGTCTATATCTCCATTGTTGTATTAATTGATGGGGATACTCCTCGAAACCACTGGACAGTGCTGATTCCATGAATGTCAATTTGCGACAGTTATCTGATATCCTCCCTATAACACAAACTCTAACCTGAAACGTACATGGTGAAGAGCATAATATAGCACTTTCAGTTACACCCAAAACACCACCCACCATCACTGGTCCCTCATTCGCTTTTATACAAACATCATACATCAATTCGGATTGGTTCCTCATCTTCCTCCGACCCCAAACTCTTTATTATACATGTGTAGGAGGAAGTTTTAAGCCTTGTTTCCCCTATTGCTATAAGACAGCCTTATAGAAACAGGTGAAACAAGGCTACTTAGTAGCAGTCTTGGTAAATGATTACACATCCATAATATTAGTAACATCGCTAATAATGATGATAAGGATGGGAAATGGAATATCTGATGACTCACGACTGATTAAACGGCGAACAGCTTGTTAACTAATAAAACTATAGAAAGACGAAACCTCTTAGCGTTCAATGGATTCACCGTGCGGGTGCCGGGTGTTGCAAAGAGAGGAGCTTCAACAGTGCCTGGGACTTGCGACCCAGGTGTAGGCTTAAGGGGCCCCTAACTAACGCGCGTTAAACGCTCACCTCCACTTACCAAGCTCCTCTCCCTACCTATCCAAATTTGAAAAGAACCTACTAGGACTGCATTCGGCGTACGTTCCAAGAACTCGTAATCGCTCGTAATATTTGTTGACCTTGATAAAATGTGCAAAAATACTCAGATATAATGTCACTGGTGTGGGCTTAGTCAGAGATGTTCCCGTAGACTTGTCATTTGGTAAATTTATTGATACATATTAATTGGCCTCATCTGGTTGCGGAATAGTATTAGAGACAAGAATATTTAATCGCGAGCTGGTGTCCCTGAAAACCTATAGATACCTGAATACTGACGAGAGATACCTGGAGATATTTCCAGTCTATGTTATTGACGCTTAGGAGGCAGCGGCTTCCCGCTGAAATGTTTCCCTTATCCTATCCATAGAGATATAATCTTCCAACCATACTGTGAATCAAACGCTGCACATTAGCAGACATAAAAGTCCAGTATTAGCACCGCCGGCGGTACGCCCGCTCTACCTCTATGGTGATAGAGAAACGAACAGAAGCATTTGGATACGCAACCGTGCTCCCGTCAGTTACTGATAAGGCCAAGTGTAATGACAACCCGGGTGTTCTCATGTCCGAAACGGGTGGTCACCTCCAGGAGAGGCAGCGAGTCGAAAGTAGTTCCTCATTACACGCATCCTTCTTCGCCTGCGCAGTGTTGGAGCGAAAGGGTTGTTCTCCCGTTCTCTCGCCACCTCCTCCTTCTGTGTGATAACAGAATTTATGAGATTCTGGTCTTGCCATTTTTTTCTGGTATACCGTAGGTACCTTTTTCTCCCATTGCTCTTCCTCGCAACAGCCAAGATATTAATGTCGTTTCTGTGAGGGTCCTAGATATGAATTTAATAGTTGTTATATGAATGTAGTTTCCATATACGTAAAATTTCAAAATGTTTGTTGATCTGCTCTTCTTAAATTTCCTGAAAAGTCATTTCAATTTCCTATGGTAGTGATCACTACCCGATCATCACGTGTATTGCTAATAAAAACCTTGTTATGTGTAAGCCTAACATCTTTTGTATTTAATAATTTAACTCAACCCAAGATTGCAAACTAGATCGAAAATGGTGATTTGTTCAATTTCTTAATTCTATTGTTAGTTGAGTGACTTGCTTTTATTATATTATAATTATTTTCTAGTTTGTATTATGACGTATGTTATTTCTCATGTACCCAAAAAGAGCAACCCGGTTTTTACTTGCCATCCTCTACCTGATGTAACAGAGAATGTTCTAAAGCAATCCTTGAAAGGGATAAAAGTAAATTTTATGGATCCCTTAGTAAAAATACTTTATACTGTTATAAACAGCTTAGTGGTTGGAGAATTTTGAGGACAAACTCGCCCCTCAAATATTAACGTAAAATTCAAAAAGTCATTATTCAAGTTAATTAGCCTTATCTCTTATTATAAAAGATAGCGGAGAGTAGAGGAATCCGGTTTTATTGTAGAAAAGGTATGAGCAATGCCGATATCATTTGTCGTTTTGCCTATGGCTTTCAATGGGTTTTTGTCAACAGTGAGGACAAATTCAGCACCCAGGATGACTCATTTCGTATATAATCTCTTCACCTGTAGATCAATAATAGCAAAAACCAGTTTATCGATTTGAGTTATGTTATCAAATGGGTTTGTGAGTTATGTTTTTATTCCCAGTCCAGCTAGAAGTCTGGAAGACACGGTATAAATGAGATAGTAGGTAAATTAAAGAAAACAGCCATCACGAGCGGTTTATCAACCTATTCTTAAACCCTATCCCATGACCTGTGCTCTTTGCTAAAACCAGAGTATAAAACCTGGCACAATTTATGGGTTCGGTTAAAATTTAGATCCTAATATTTCGGAAATGTTCGATTAACTATTCCAATATGCCATTGGTTTTGTTCTCAAAGACGAAACGCTCGGTGGAAAAATCTATTCTTCGGCACCTACGTCTTCTTCAGTCTTGCACTCTATCTCATTAACACAAGATTATGACGAGGAACCACTCTGGCACTGTATTCCACATTCTCTTCACCAGTCCCCAACTCTTTCACCTTCTGTATGATCTGCCTTACATCATCCTGTGTCCTTTAAAACCAATAGAGTTAAGTTGTAAGAAATTGTTTCATTTTGCATTCAATAGTAACTTCTGTCCCTGAGATCCACTGATAAACTCTTCCTATATGAAAATAGTTCTAGATTATTTCTAAATGTAATTCAAAAGATTATGTTGGTAGGACAAGTATGTAAGAAATAAACATAATAAAATATGTTCAAATATTAAAAGTAGTTTTGTTAACAAAAAAACATAGTCAATTAGGAGTCACAATAACATTCTGGGCGACAAAACTAAGTTTCTCCTGATATTTATTATTATTTATCCCTCTATTACTGCTATATACGGATTTGATTTTTTCAACATATAAAATATTTTATGTACTGGAGGTGAGTAAGTTTAGCAAAAGGTTAACTGCAGGGTTCTTGTAAACTTCATCGATATAACCAGACAGTTCACGGTTTATTCCAAGAAGCCTTCATTTAAAAATGTAATCCACTGTTCTATTATATACTACCTGATTTGCGTGATATTAGAATTTTATACTATAGCAGTATTTTTTGTTCAATTAGAACCAAGTACCTACCTAAGAAATAAAAATAAAATATTGAACTCTAATCCGTAATTTGTTATCAAGTGACTAAGGATCTTAATAATTTTATTCTATATATAAAATGCAATCCTAGTTTTGATTTTCAAATAAATAGTGCAACACTAGATACTTACATCGGTCCAGATAACGAATTGTCATTAATTACCGATAATTCGCTACCTAGAGTTGTTCGCAAGTCCATATTTTGAAGAATTAAACAATATGTACTCTTAAAGCAATCAAACACTGTCGTAATAAGAATAAGACCCTTTTGAATGGTATTTGTATTAGTTTTAAGTTCAGTCTATTAAAGATGGACTTAGTAATTGGTTTCTTAATGAAACATAATTTAAAATCTTTTTTTTAAGCCTTCGTTGTACGTAGAACTTCACTAGACAATTTTTATGTTTCCTTATTATTATATCACAATTCAAATAAATTCTAAAATCTTGTATCATATACTATTTTATAAAAAATAAGGAATAACCTTTAATAGATATGAAATATTAAATAAAGGCTTTTTGAGTTCTATGTAAATATGCGATAATGATAACTAAAAGATAAAAAGTCAATGTCGAACTTCAAAAACAAATATAATCTGTCAGTAGACTGTAGACTGTAGATGTCATCGAAGCGTTGAAGGATTCGATGTATCAACAAATTCAATGATTGCACTTCGCAAAGTAATTAAAGCTTTATGAATAAAGCCTGTAAATTAGTTCAAGCGTTTAAAATGGAGTCACACACTAAAAAATATCGTTACTGCCTTGCCTGTTTATGTCATGATTCTGAGAGGGAATTAGACAATTTTAAATTTCATAATGGAACTCTTAGTGCTATAATTAAGGTACCATTTCTGAGTAAATTATAAAGACTTGGATAAAATTATAAATAATAAAATAAAATAAAACTAATCTAATGTATTTACTGTTTAAATAAAACTTAAAAAAAAAACATTTACTATTATATTACATAGGGTAAAGCTCAACTGTCTTGGTAAAAATAAATATATAATTTTTTACTCCAGGAAACAATACGGTTGTGTTATATATGCAAGAAAATAGCATTTAACGTGGAGCGATTTGTTCACAATGTACAAAGTAACCAGTTTCAGTTCGAGAGTACAGAAATTGTAAGTATCTGAGAAAGACTCATTTATAATAATATGAATATGAGATTCATTAACACATAATTACAGATTACAGATTCCACAGTTCCAACCGGAAACAAAATTCCGCCATTAGTCAATTTGTCAAAGGAGATATTGCATTCATTAGACAGTAGAGAGAGTAAACATCTAGAAGAAACAGACTCTGAGATATTTAGCAGTAGGGATGTTAAAATTAAGGTAGAAATGAAAAATGAATTAACATCACATAATTTAAAGGAAGTGACCGGTGATAGTGGTAATGTTATGAAAAATCTCATTATAATTAATTTCTTTAATTTAATATGTACAAGGAAGTTTTTTATAAACTTCTATAAGTCATGTAAATTGTATTTATTAAATCCTTTTTAGAATTTCAACAGTCAAATTTGAAGGAGGAAGATTTTGCCTTGCAAGATGCAATGAAAGAGGAATCAGATATTTTGGAGAATATTAATTTAAAATTATTAAGTAAGCGGTTGAAAGAGAAAAAAAATTTTGAAAATAGCAAGTCTGATATTTATAAAGATGACAAGAAACTTAAGAGTAAAGGTGAGGCGTTGTGTCAATATATGCTTTTAATGTATAACTATATATTTACAATAAGTATGATATAATAAATTAAAAATAATAGCAGATATTACTTTAATAAAATGTAAATTATCAGTGGTCTGGATAGACTTGATAATTCAAACGCTTGAATCATTTTTTTTCAACTTAGAAATCAAAAAAATTCATTGACATTTCATGTTGATATACAAAAAAATTTTAAAAGCACATTTGAGAGGTTGCATAAGATTGGTGGGGCTGTTATGAAGCAGTTTTCACCCACGATGTCCTTTGGTAACGGTAAGTATATTAAAACATAGAAATTGTTAACAAACCTGCAGCAACATGTACGACTGTGTCATGTGACTTCACACGACTATTATTAATTAATTATATCAGCCCGTGTTATTCTGTTACCTAAACCACGTTTTTGCAAACTTCTGCATTCATAACATAAGTACTTGATGTTCCTCTAGATTGCTTTGTGACGGTACTACACATAACAAAGGAACAGTTTGACCAGGAGAAACAGAACATGATGAAGGATCCCAAATACGTGAACAGTGTGTACAGATGTGTGGACTGTATAAAGGGATTCATATTCAAAGAGTCATATGAGAAACACATGCAGAAACACAGTAAGGTAATATGGGACGAAACCTCTCAGCGTCCCATGGGATCACCGTGCGGGTGCCGGGTCCATAGCTTTGCAGGGAGAGGAGCTTCGACAGTGCCTGGGACTTGCGACCCAGGTAGGTTTAAGGGCCCCCTTTCTAACGCGCATGAAACGCTCACCTCCACGGTCCAAGCTCCTCTCTCTACCCAACCAAATTTGAATCGAACCTACTAGTGCTGCCTTCGACGCACGTTCCAAGAACGAATTGATGTGAGTTCTTGACAGGCTCAAGTCTTTTACTAGGTTGTAGAGAGATTTGGCTGTTTTACCTCGCTCTCCCAACTCGCTCGTACAAATTTACAACGAACCTATTCTTAGTGAGCTCGTAATACTTGTTGACCTTGATGGCATGGTCTTTGGGGATGTTGGTTTACCAAGGTACTATAAGATAAACTCTATTAACACAATGCGCTTTAAAAATCCTGAATACATGAATATGTCTGGTCTGCAGGCCGACTCACAAGTATCCTCTGGGATTTTGTAACCTTTCTTATACGTATCCATCATTGTAGTCCAATCCGAATATATCATATATTATTTTACGGTCGTGGACAATATATATGATGTATGTTTTCACTCGGAACTGACCTCTTTCAGACCATGGGCGAGTTTGAATGTGACATCTGCAAACAGAGAATGTCCACGATGGAGAAGCTGCTCAGCCATCAGAAATACCATAAGATGTGAGTTGAACTGAAGCGAAACTAATTATTAGCATACAGACGTGCTGCTGGAGGAACCTGGTGATGAGGTGATGTGCAAGCGAGGTGTTTGTCTGTCAGGTTAGGTTAGGTTCGGTTTAAGTCAATTTAAGGACAAATAAATTGTTTAAAGTGTTTTGGTGTAAACTGTGCTTATAATAGATGTGTAATCGTTTATTTGCGAGTTAGTATGTCGTCCATGATATCCAGGGGACGATAACTATATTTACTGTCAAGGACAGGACTTTTTTAAGGGATTTTTTTTAATAACAAGTTATATCTGTATAGATAGTTGTGTGAACTATTTTCCATGTCGGTAATATGTGTTCCCGTCACCCAGCCGCTATAAGTGCAGGGAGTGTGAGCTGGTCCGCATCAGCCGCCTCACCATCACCGACCACTACACGGCCTGCCACCTCAAGGACACCTTCCACTACAAGTGCCCGCAGTGTGACAAGACCTTCAAGTGAGTCACACCAACACGAACCTGCGACTCCCTGTGACGTCACAGTCGTTTTTCAAATGAGCCATCCCGTCCCATCCCGCGTTGATAAATTTAAAGTTTAATGACTCTGTTCGTTTCATATACACCACATGGTTATATTTTTCATGCTTTATCCTTTTATTGAGAGATTTGAAAATTTTGATGACTGTTCCATTCTCATTCTGGTCATAAAATGAGTATTTTACCTTGATGTATATAACAGTATGTGGAATTAGTCTATTCAGCTGAGAGACCTTTACTAAATAATTTTCTAACATCGACCTCCAGACGCCAGATATCGTTGAAGAAGCACATCTCGTACTCTCACCTAAACAGAGGTCGCTCCACGTGTAGCTACTGCCACAAGAGTTACGCCAACAAGGAGGTGCTCAAGGGACATCTCATACGGTTGGTACTTACACTTATATACTTTTAGATAAAATCAAACAAAATTAATTTTAGTAAAGAATTCTTTCATAGATTTGCTCTTTACCAGACACTAGATGTCGCTACCGTCTCGTTAACCTACTATTGCTTTAACACACTACAAGTATTCCTCTGAGCGTGACTTAAAATTAATATATTTCATATATGTATGTTATGACAGAGCCCACCCATCCGAAGTGTCGTCTACATCAGCGCCGCAGCACGTGTGTGCTGAGTGCGGGCTGGGGTTCCGCGCGCCCTCTCAGCTCAGGAACCACATGATCAAACACTCCGACAACAGAAACTTCTACTGCGTGGAGTGTGACAGGTGATGATCGCATGAAGGTAGTCGGATTTTGAATTTTTTCGAGGGTAGGATCTAATTTGTTTTTCTATCATTGTTCATTAGCACTCGTTCAAACATACAGTATTTAACATTACACCATCAAGAAAAATGATTCAAAAGAAAAAAAAAGTTATATGATAAATGTTAAATACTGTCAGATACGAAAGGCGGTCTCACTACCCGACGGCAATGTCTTGTACACGATCTAAGCTAGGAGAATATTGACGTGGAACAAACGTGCTGTGTATACATACATATATGTTGATGGAACTTTCCTCCGTTGTGATAAGTTTGTTTGACATCTGTTTCAGGAGTTTCAAATCAGACGCAGCCCTGAAACAACACCTCAAAGTGGCGCTACCTCACGTCAACTACATGGAACTACCGTGAGAACGACACTATGATGGACTTAATATATACATCTATATATAATATATAATATACTGTATGTTACAGACTGAAGTGCACTCACTGCGACAAGAGATTCAGCATCCGGAGAGACCTGGAGCGACACGTGAATAGAGTTCACCTCAACATCAAACCTCATCAGTGTGACAAGTGTGATAAGGTGCTTACGTGTGATGTAACTCGTATAGGAAATAAAATGTTAAAACAGTCTACAATATGAGAAATATATGAATTAATTATTTACTAGGGGAAATATCATTATCTATAGTAATGTGAATATTTAAGTATATAATATTTTGTAACCGTCACCCAGGCCTATATAAACGGATGGTCTCTGAGGGAGCACAAGAGTTACGCTCACGACGGTCGCAAGAGGCCGCTGAAGTTCCCGTGTCCGTACTGCGACAAGATATTTGACGTGAGTTCATTAATACCAGACCTACCAGAAACTACGGCTACATTTAAACCTTCTGACGAACTATACTTCGTGTCAAAGTTGACATGCCATCAATCAATGTATGCTCCATGTCCAGCGTAACGCGACCTGCAAGGCCCACGTCCGCACCCACACGGGCGAGCGGCCCTACAGCTGCAGCAGGTGCCCGGCCCGGTTCAGCCAAGCGAGCGTGCTGGCGACGCACGTGAGGCTGGTGCACCTGCACCTCACCAGGGACGGCCGGCCCAAACATGCGGCCCGCGGACACTAGGCGGACCCACACACACTCACACTCACACACACACACACACACAGCATATATAAAATAAACATATGTGTTACGAAGCGTTTCATTTATATGCCACCTTGACAATTAAAATAACGGAATTGTGATGGTTCCTTCTGGGCAGATCGCTTTATCAAATCTTCTAATATAGTCAGTGTTCACTGTACTGGGCTCGTGCTTGGGCACACTAGTCGTATCGGAGATGTCTTCTCAATGGTTGGTTACAATCGTGTTTTTGAAGATCCTCTTTGGTCTTGGTAGTTGGAATTTTGCTTGATAACGTTACTCGTAGCAGTATTCAAAGGATAATCGTTTGAAATATATTAATTAATTACTACTGCCATCTATGGAAGCAAATTGACTCAAGGTCAAACGTAAAAAAAATTAATCGCGATTGTTCGTGGTACAGTTTCAGACTTGATTTTCAATGTTCAGTGTAACTTCAAGTAATGTATTACGAAATGACTGAATGCAATATTTAATGTTTTCAAATACGAGTTGATACTTGAATGTTGCCATTACAAAATTACAACAGTTCAGTGTTGTATTTAATTATAATCAGTCATAAAAATAATTCTAAGGATTATAGTATATTATAATTAGTACGGCGCAGAGGGCGCCACTTGTAACACGATACCCAGCAAATCGGTTATATTTAAAAGAAAAGAAGCTTAGAAAAAAATATATATAAAAAATTAATTAAGGTGAATGTATCAATTCTTTTTTCCCTGCATTAGTCGCCATTAGCACAGACATTAGCAATTAAGAACTACGCGTATCTGCGTAGTACAAGGTCTCGTAGAAAGTCAGACATCCTGGCAAAAGTTAAAAAGCTTATTAATAAGACCCTCTCGAGACTCTAAGTGAGACTGCGAGAGCTTTATCATTGTTTTCTAGAGCTTTCGGCCACGTAAATGTGTGGCGTGTTCCAAAACTTTTCCAGTCGACGGCGCTCGGTGAAAACCGTTATGTCGGCCACTGAGAGGGTCTTAAATTTAGTGGGCCATGAGGCACCCGTACAAAATAATTTTACGTAGAACAGATGTAATTGTAATCGAACAATAATTACCAAGGTTACATTGTTTTCTTTTATTAGGTATAGACATCACGTTGCGAGCCTTCCAAGCTATCCATATGAGTTCATATTTTAAAAAAGGTGAACCATTATCATGTCATGATAGAAGACAGTTCGGGCTCACGTGCTTGTATCTTCAACATACCATTGGAGCCCTAGGTTAATTCATGTTAAGACTACTCGGACTTCTCATTACATACTTAATAGAAAAAGGGCCTCTATCACAGAGGAACCGCTTTGGTAAGCGAGTCAGCTAGGTAGTATCTGATTGTCGTTTCTATGAGAAGATGTAGTGAGACCTGTAGAAGTTTTACTTTACCGTTTTGTCTAAGAACCAGATCTCTATTGTCAAAAGGTTGAAAAAAAGTTTAATGCCATAATGATTAATGTGTTTGAGATAAGACTTCCTTAGTGCCCTTTTATAGGCCTTGGTAGTTTCTGTAAATCCAGGACTTGGCGTTTTTGAGAATCTATCGGCGAAACATACGCCAATGTGATAACCGAAGCTTGTGCTTTTCATCTTGAAAGCACTCGATTGTGATTCAGGAACACGATTTGTCACCTATGGATAGGTCAGTCAAAACAACAAAGTATTTCTTCTGACGAATTACAACACCCGTACGGTCGGCTAGGCTAAAGGGCACCGAAGTCGGGTCATATCACCAGCTCTTCTAAATTTGGAATCGTATCTAGGATATAAAATCTTTTTCTGTCAAAAAATTTTGTATGGCTTATAAGTGTCTAGGTCACTTGTTATGAAGACATCTGGAAACCTGCACCCCCTCAGAGACCGCCGGCGGATGCCCTCATCCAGTCGCCAGCCAGTACGATGTAGCAAGTTTAGTATTACATAAAGTTGGTGGTATAGCCCAGGTTTGTTAGAGAGTTTACTTATTGGGACCACAAGTGGCTACGGGAGGCGAGCGGGGCACCCAAGAAACGAAAATCTTGGCCCTTTATGATCGGATGGATCTGAACAAACCTATCCTCCACACGGCTTTATAAGATAACGGAAAACTTGGGGTTCCTAAGGTTCTGCTCTAGATGTCAAAGTACCACCACCTAAAAATATACTTTTCTTACTATTATAGTAGTTTCCTTCTAAACATATTTAATCCTCCAAACTGTGTTTGGCACGTTTTACAAAAGTAAAACTTATAATAGTGTTATTCGAAACAAAAGAAAATTGAGCCTAAATGAAAAAAAGTATACTTTGTTTGATATTAAAGCAGACTATGTGATAAAATAAAATTTTTATATGTAAAGAATCATAAATATAAATGCTTTATATTTTCAGTCATTCGCCCCAAATTAGAGAAAAGGGAACCTGTTTAAAAACCACCAGTGTAGTTCTGGAACCATAATTATTATACTATAATATTTAAATCGTAAATAAGTTTCTTTGTCAAGAAACAATTGGACAAATTCAGGATGGGAATAAGTTAGAGTAAAGTAGTCTTTGTTTCAACGCCGTATAAATACTATTGTTACTTTTCGCTTTATTGTTATCACCGAATTTAAGATTTTTTACACCAATTAATATATATTGTTTTTAAACCAGGAACATCTTTTACCAATTTTTTTTTTAAGGTAAAGTTTCTAGGCTGTTTCTTAAATCTTAATAAATTAATAACGGGTCTCACTCCTCATGGCATTACTTTATGATATAGAGCGAATAATAGACTATTTAGGTCCAGACTCCAGTTACATCTAATTGTCACAGGGACTAGGAAACCAATGTTAAACAGGTAAAATAGAAGAAACAAAGATCAATTCATTGGTTAAGCTGGAGAAATCGGACTTAATCTAAATTGATGTTAGTTTTTACTCGTTTTTATTTATTTAAATTAAAGTATACATTATCGAATATATTTTCGGGAACAGATACACACCTACATATGTACATATGTATATACTACACAGTAATAAATCAGAAAATTCATCAATCAAATCATTCAATATTTATAATTATCTAATAAATAACAAAAAAGTTTAAAATAAAAAGGGTTTTCTACATGAAACTTTACAACAATACGAAAGTAGGTCAACGACAACTTTTTCATTTATCTTTTAGCCTATTTGATCCTCGCGTTTTATTTTCGTTGGTTTGGAATGGTAGGACGAGATAAGGCTCACTGTAAAAGCTTTGTCGAACTCTGTACTAAGTGAAAAGGATAATAGCATTCTTATTTTTAATCTGAATAGTAAAAAGTATACATTTTTGTTACTTTTTCGTCCGGAGCTTAATATAGAAGTTATTTTTAAGTGATACTTAATTGTTTCAGGTATAAAGATTTAGTCTTTCATAGAATTTTATGTGGTAACTTTTTTTGATCTAATGTGAACTTATTTAGGTTTACTAATTACACGAGGTTATACAAATTTATATCAAGTCAATTAATTGATAATGTTGGCTGCGATTTTAGATTCTGTGGCACAAAAGAAAACCTAAAACTTATTGAAAGTTACTAGAGGCCAAGCTACTAAAAACACTTCCTAAAATCATGTCTTTATTAGTAGTTATTAATTGAGATGTTTGTATGTTTAAAATAACGAAAACTCAGATAGAAGATTAGCTTTACACATTGTACTGGCAAAAGCAAACTTTATTGTCTCGATATACTGGAAAAAGACAAGGTATTATGATAGTGTAAATACAGAAATAATCTTTTATTTATTATATTATTATTTTATTTGGTTAAGTTGTTAAATAGAATCTCTAAGCCACGTGGACGAAGAATCCTCAAATAACACTCAAGATTCTTAAATAATTCGTTGAATAAAATCCAAAAGTATGTGTTCAGCATTTATCAATATTAAGGTTAATATTTCTCATAACCAATTATTCTATAGACTCAAAGAACAGTGTTAGGATATGACAGAATCATTCACAAACGTACATACGGTATTAATCTATAAGATAATTATATACATAAAACTTTTATTGTAGTATGTATGTACGTAGTTTCGTCTGTAGACTTAGTTCTCCATAGATATGGAAAGGGTGGACAAATAATAAGCATATAAATCGTGGAATATATAGGATGTAGAGGCGGCCTGGGGAGGCCGTCTCCCACGGGAGCCGCCTCGTCCGGACCGCTGAGGATGTGGATCCGGTGACTCACACGAAATCATGACACATGATTGATCCCAACATATATCAATGATGCTTAAATTTTATGTCTATTATAATTTAACTGTTCGGAAATAGATACGTTATGTTGACTTTTCTACTTTATGGATAATAAGTGTATTATAGTAGAGAATGTATTTATAAGTCAAATCACTTTAAAAAATATCAAAACGATTAATAGTATGACATTTTTACTTTATGTTAAAAAGAAATCCTAAACAAATTAAACGAAAAATAATGAAACAGAAACTTATTTTTTTTTTATTTTGGAACTAAATAATAAAAAAATCTTAATGTAATCAAATGCATAATCTATTTATTAAAACGACTTATTTTGGTTAAAAAAAAATCTTATATAAAAACATTTAGTAGACACTTAATTATAATCATTTCATTTGATTTATCTTCTGATTTATCTCTGGATGCTATCTCTTGCGAGTCGCCGAGCACGGTTGACACCTCGCGGGGGAAACTATTACACGAGCTACATGAGCTGGATCACTTCCTGGACCAGAAGTGGAACAGGTCGTGGTACATTTACTGGAAATAGACAACAATTGATCTCATCTGGATAGAGTGGACGAAAACATCAAGTTACGCAAAACGCTAATATGACATTTCTGATCATATTCAAATTCGTTTTCTTTACGGGATTATTAAATTTATTTTTATATAGCACCTATGTTACCTCCTCCATGTGAGAAGAGGCCTTTGCTCAGTAGTGGGCTCCGATACGCTGATGACGATGAAAAAGACGATAGTACCTTTGTATACTTTGTTTATTTATTCAAATAGTATTGTAAATAATCACGGAAGTCGATTCGATACAATATCAATTTTTTTAAGACAATAACACTTGATAAGCTAATCAGTAGTACCGCCGTGAAGCCTTTGTTTATTTTATGGGAATTGTCAGATAACAATTAAAAATTGAATTCTACAATAACAGCAAAGGCTTAATTCAATAAGCCTTTGCTGTTATTGTAGGACTTAATATTTGAGATCCTGTCTGTTCATCGATCCCTTGACCCAGTTTTCCTCTATGGTGTTCCAAGGGGCCTACTTTACTTAATCCACGTATTGTACATTTTTACAATATATTCATATATATTAAATTAGCCAATAAATTGTCACGCATTTATATCATTGGGTTACTTTTACTTGTAGCAAGTAAATTTAATACAAGTGTTTTGTTTTTATGCGATAACGAAGTGTTTAAATTTTTTTTAATAGAAATTTATTTCTAAACGATGTTCCATGAAGGTTTTTCTATTCTTTTCCAGTTAAAGCATCTTTAGTTACGAATATTCAATCTCTCCTATACCCTTAATTTTATTAACTACTTTAAATATAAAAGTGTTTTTTGGCGCGGGCTTTCAATTGGGATTATTAACTAGATTTTTTTTATAATAATTGTAAGTTAAAAAAGGAATTTTCTTTTGGTTTAAAAAACTAATAATGTATATTTTTTGTTATTCGTAACGTATGTTTAAGATTTACGATTACGATTGATTTTCTTGTTTAAAATTAGGGGAATATTTTTTGAACTTGATAGACTGTAGGTTTAATTTTAAAGATTCTTAAATGTCAAGATGTTGCATATTTTGAAACTGGTGTGCTTTTATTAATAAAAAAAAATGTACCCCATTAAATGTGCGAAAATTAGTCGGCCTTGCTTGTGTAGCATAATGAAATATTTCAGCGGATCATAGACGAAGTTTGATATATGTTTTGTAGACTGAAAATTCTTATTCACATCTAATTTTATATTATACAAAAATCAAACTTAACATACACCATTTAGGATTCATTTTTGTATTTTGTTAAGACAACTTTACATAACGAAAGCGAGAGTCATTAAACTGTGAAAATAGAGATTCGTTTAATTTACAACCTTAAAAAATTGGGCAAAGGTTCCAATTTCTAATCACTCAAAATGTATTTACGTCATTTTGACAGCTGACAGCTGTGCCATTACTAAGTTTGCGAGTGTAGCTTATGGCGGGAAACCGTTTTCTGTATGAAGGCTGTTACTTGCAAGATAAAGCCGACTTTGTGGCAATGAACCCATACAACCTTATATGTTAGAAAAGTTAATAATAGACAACCTAACTGTTATTTAGGACTATAAAAGTTTATAATCCAGTCTCACATAGATAAGGTACACAAACAGTTATTTGTTTTAAAACTCCAAGTTTCTTTTCATATTATATTATGTTAATTTTACTGAATGTATAAAACAGTACTGTACTATACTAAACACTATCACTATTCATTTGTTATAAGGTGATATTCTCTTTTTTTACCATTGAAGAGACAATAACGGATTTAATAAAAAAATTAAATGCAATAAATATTTTTATTTCAAAAATACATACAGTATCTGTTCACAATTATAAGTTCATAGAAACATATCGTTTTATAAATATTAATTCCAAAATGTGATAAATATACATAGTAGGGTGTTGGATGGTGCACGCATGCGCCAGGTCCTGGAGCTCATCCCAGACCTGTACATCCTTTGTCTCCATCCAGCAACACACTGAAGCGGTGTCCCATTAAAATATTAAGGCGGGAATTTTGTGAGTACATTTGTTTAAAGTTTTCTTGTTTTCCATTTGCCTGATTACTTTCGATTAAATTTGTGTATGGGTTTTCATTGTAATTTACTTAAAAAAGCTCGTTTGTAATATACTTGTGTTTAAAATAGAAAAATTATATTTAAAGATATACAATTTATACTTTATAGTTATCGTATACACAGTTGACATCTAAATAATATCGGTTCATGATAAATGTATGTGTTTTTATTAAATAATATATAAAATATACAATATTTGCTTCAGATATAAGAAACATATTTTTCATGCAGTCATATCATTTTCAATCGGATGCAAATTTAAATATATTTTTCTTATAAATTAGCAAAACTCCTTTTTTTAAATAAATAACATTCTTGTTATAATAAATATACAAAGAATGAAACTAAATAAGTCGTTATATTATAAAAAATGCGAAAGTGAAATAGCTAAGAAAAAAATGTCACGCAACATACCCACGTATAGCTGAAGGGAGAAAAGTTGCTGATTCTAAAGACAATAATAGCAACACAACATGTGTAGCGTCTCTACAAACGTTTTAACAATAGTTGCGTAGTTATTATTCTCTTGAATTTTCATAAAGTTTAAAATGTTTATTAAAAAATTCTATTATACTAACTGCTTAGAACTGTATTGTTGTAAGTCAGGGTAATCTTATTGCTCGAGCTTGTTATGAAATAGAATCTTAGCTATATTTTTTTAATCAAAAAGAAATTTTCAATTCCATTTATATCACCCAATAAAATTTATAACAAGGGATATAATTCTTTGTTTTGAAGGATGTAATTTATAAAGATTTTGTTATGCTATGGACGTTTAGACTTGATGAGGAAAAATGTTTTTAACGGATGTCTTGACGCTGTTCTCTATAACTACTAATTGATTTGTTTTGATTAGATTTAGTAGGCGAATAGATATTAGTCGCGGCGAGTGTTTTTTTTAGTTTACTAAGTCCCGCTCTCGTCTATCCTCCCATAGCGGAATCTTCGTTCCAAACAAATCATATCAAATCAAACACGCAACGGTCACAAACAGTTTATTAAAGCATGCAATGTTACAGTCGTGATGCTATCCTTCCGGAGGGTCGGGATTGTGATCCGAGCTCATAAATTCTTTCAACGACTGACAGTTCTAGGGTGATCATCATAGTGGTAGCCATGGTATCTAACGATGGCACATTCGGGCCCAAGCATGTGGTCGGACAACACGCACCTCTCTCAAACATCCATCTGACATAACTCCTGGATACCGTGCTGTGTTGTGTTTGACAATGTCTGTCTGTGTGTTATAGTGTACGTTGGTGTGCTGTGTGTTTTGTTGTAAGTTTGTTTTATGTTATGCTATGTTATGTTATGTTAGGTAACGGGATAACGTTCGGCAATAGAACAGGTTCTTGATATCCGTGAGGAAGAGACTGGTAGGAGTAATTAAACCGGGAATCATTTAAATAAATATGTTATATATGTGTCTAGGCGCTATAACTGACTCTAAAGTGATATTTAAAGTTCCCTAGATAAATAAAATCACACAAGGGGATGAATACAGTATTTTATTGAGATGCTGTTCAATTTATATCGGTTTGTCGACGTAATCTCAAAGCTTCTATACATTTTTTTATTTTTAATAGACACGGAGGAGGAAAATTTATTTTTATTTAGTAACAGTGACGCTGTTTTAAAAACCGAACTTTTTTATAGTCAATTGAAATGACATATATATCCTATATTTATAATATTATTTCTCGATTTATATATTGAAAATTTTTTAAAAAACTAAGGCGTGATTAACGATAAACAAAGTTTTCGAACAGATCACTTTAAGAGAATATAGATAAGATAGAAAACAAATACGTATAGACTGTGAAAATAAAAAAAAAGTTTATAACATTATCTGTTTACAATTACTTGATGGAAAATATTATTATTAAAACATTAACACAGTTGTGTCCTGTTCGCTTACACCAAGTTTGCGTTCCCACACTCATAAGGAGTGACAGCGTGGGTTATTGGTTAACAAACTAGAAACGTTACGTATCTAGTGTAACGTGCGTACTTGGGGTAAACACATTAATCTCTCAAAACTATCAAAGATTTATAAAGTTTCTTATTGTGGCAGATCCTTAACTCAGTAATGAAAGGTTGTAAGGTGTCCTTTAAAAAGCTGCTTATCTTATAAAAGCATACCATGATCAGTGGATCCGCGTTCCGAGGACGAATACTAGAAGCTTATGAGACACTTTTTGTGATAATTATTACAAAACAAAAGAATTTATTCAATGTCTACTCATTTAAAATTACTTTACCATACTTCATATAATATCAATGAGTTGAATGGGAATCGATCACTCTTTAATAAGGGATTTAAACAAGCTTTCAACAAACCAGTGTGTGTTTACAATTCAGATAAAATCTAGTCATTGATTGAATAATAAAGGTACCAAATAGTATGATAAAATGTTCTGTAGACCGTTTATACAAATCAGATCCATTTAATAAATAACAATGGGAATAAAAATAATATGTGTAGTCTAACAACATTACTAAGATTGGTACGACTTATTTTGACTTCGTGACAGGACTTGTATAGTTGACTTAAGAGATCTCCTATATATCCTTAACGCTAGCAGTGACGCTAACAGTGTGATACTAATGTTTTTTGAGCGAAACTTATCAGACGATGGTTTTTAAATTGTTAATTCTCGACAACTTTTAAATTTTTGATTTCTTCGTCAATAAACGTGTAACAACTAAAACAGTTACAAACGTAGAGTTGAACCTTTAGTTTATTTATCTCGGCTTGTTGGGTCGTTGGTGAAATCCGTTGCAGAATATAAAAATAGATCAATCAAATAGCTAATGTTGATATCAACTGGTTTAAATATAATGGTTTCCGCAGTGGGGAGTCCGGAGTCGTGCAAAGTGCACCCCAACTATTGGTTCCACTCGCTGGTTGGACGCAACATAATGTTATATTTATATTACATATAGCTGAGTCGATTTGCGCAAAACATATTCGGCTTCGGAGTTTGTACTTATAATCAACCATGTTAGCTATTTTTATATGCAGAAAGTCTTAATTTTTATTAAAGTGACAATATTTTTTTGCAAGGCTTATTTTGAGTTTAGTCCAAAATATATTTTCATTTGTAATAAAACAGACACAAAAATATGATTACTTTAAAATAATACTAAATTATAGACTTGTTTATGAAGTAGCTAAGGTCTAAAATAGAAACAAAATGTGGGCATGAACCTTCATTCTCACTCCAGTTAATAGAAGTTAATAGCGTTAGCTTTGGCATGTTGATTTGTAACATAATTTGTTTATTTTTATATTTGTCTCAACATTACACCAAGACATAAGTATACGTATTTATATATAGAATATATCCGAACAAAATTCTTACCTTCTATTTCGTAATATTCCGATAATTATTCTATAACACGACATCTCTCATGTACTGTGGTAAACATTATTTTCACAGCGTCCAGATTAGGATAAAACAGTTGTCGAATAAATCAGACTACATTAAAACGTTTTTGTTTTTTTTTCAGACAAAAATAAACGCAAGATATATTTCTAGTCGACGTACTTCAAATTAAAATGTTAATAAATTTTCCTTAACTGATATTGAATTAGCTGGTGACGGAAACAAAGAAAGAGATTGAGATTTATAGAGAGTTTGTGAAAGAGAATTAAAAGAAGAAGAAATGGATTCAAAGAGTGACGGTCGCTGCGATGACATCGAGCTCAGTGTTCAAGGAGTCGGTAGTAAACCTGGGTGAGATTATTAGTATATGATTAATAAAAATACTTTTGGGTTCTTCGCACGGAATAAATAAGTTTTTATTATCAATAAAAAGAACTTAATTTTACAAATTAAATTACTACTACAGTAGCCTGTTACCACTTATAACATCAGCTGTCTGCCAGCGACAGTTTTCCTGAAATAGGTCAAGCAGTTTCAAAGATTAGATGGAACAAACGTTAAAAAATGAGTATACGTACCGTGAACACGCATTTAGTAACAAACGGTTATTTTAATTTACAAACAGACAATAAAATTGTATTTATTTGTGTAGTTGTGATTTTTTTTATTAGTAAGTGATGTAGGTATGTAGTGCATTTAAGTATATTTGAGTCCGTCATATACTTTATAATATAATATTTATTTTTCAGCGTCGGGGCAACTAAATCTGACCTTCCGGAACGAGGTTCTTGGGGCAGCAAGTTAGACTTCATCCTTTCAGTCATCGGACTGGCTATTGGGTTAGGCAATGTCTGGCGCTTCCCTTACCTCTGCTACAAGAATGGTGGCGGCGCCTTCCTTATTCCGTACTTCCTCACCCTCTTCCTTGCCGGGATTCCGATGTTCTTCATGGAACTTGCTATGGGACAGATGCTTACGATTGGTGGCTTGGGAGTTTTCAAAATAGCGCCCATTTTTAAAGGTCAATAATTTAAATCAACTACTATGTTACAATGCATATATATAGAAGTGTGTTATAACTTGGTTAATTAAACAGAACTATACAAAGAAGATAATATCTTTTGAGATATTGATACAATGAGTTGAACTTACCTGTAATATAACTTATAACCTTCTGTGTAGGGATCGGTTACGCCGCAGCAGTGATGTCGTGCTGGATGAACGTGTACTACATAGTCATCTTAGCGTGGGCCATCTTCTATTTCTTTATGTCAATGAGATCTGGTAAATAATTTTGTATCATGTAGTTTCGATATACACTATTGCATTCCCTAGAAGAATAGAAATGAACTTATCCTTGTCACCATCAGACGTTCCGTGGAGAACTTGCGACAACTACTGGAACACGGAGACTTGTGTAAATCCATATGACAGGAAGAACCTGACTTGCTGGTCCGACTTCGATATGAACACCTTCTGCACACTCAACGGCAAGAATGTCAGTAAGGCATTCCTCTCTGATCCCGTTAAAGAATTTTGGGAGTAAGTTTGTTTGTATAATATTTGGATCAATTCATTTCGTTTAATGGCCTTTACCTGTATATAATTGTTGGATAACTGATAATAATCTTGTTTTATTAATTTCCAGACGTCGCGCTCTCCAAATATCCAGCGGCATAGAACACATTGGCAACATCCGCTGGGAGCTGGCGGGCACGCTGCTGCTGGTGTGGGTGCTCTGCTACTTCTGCATCTGGAAAGGAGTTCGTTGGACCGGCAAAGTCGTTTACTTCACTGCGCTGTTCCCATACTTTTTGCTGACCGTACTGCTTATTAGGGGTTAGCTTTTATACATTGATAATAATCGATTTATTTTAAAAAATATATCATATTAAATAAAAAATTGATGTCAATAATAAGCCTTCCTTTAAGAATTTAGGTTAGCTTCATGAATGTTATACTAATATAAAAAATATTTTTCAATTTTAAGAATTTTGAATCTAATACAAGGTTTCATACAGGTATCACTCTACCGGGAGCGTTTGAGGGCATAAAGTTCTACGTGATGCCGAACATGTCGAAGCTTCTGGAATCCGAAGTGTGGATAGATGCTGTAACTCAGATTTTCTTCTCGTATGGTCTCGGTCTCGGCACTCTCGTCGCGTTGGGAAGTTATAATAAGTTCACCAATAATGTATACAAGTAAGTTGGAAAAATATTATCCCGGAACAGTATATTTTGCACGACTAAGAATTTCATGTATTGTCAACAGAGATGCTCTGATAGTCTGCTCAGTCAACTCCAGTACATCAATGTTCGCCGGTTTCGTCATATTCTCGGTAGTGGGCTTCATGGCTCATGAGCAACAAAGACCTGTAGCTGAAGTCGCCGCATCAGGTAACCTTCAAGATCCAATGAAATAAAACAAAAATTTTTCGGCTTTACTACGCGTTTATAATAATTTTCTTTCACATCTCGTCTGCCCGTGATCACGGTAGCTGCAAAGTAACTGAAACATCGGGAGTATGTTGTTAAAAATAATTTAACTTGTAGTTAATCCGAAAAATATTAGTTTCATTTCAACGAATACTCACGAAAATCTTAGATCTCGTTACTTTAAGATCCAGTTATCACATTATTGCTAAGACATATTTTAGTGCCTCTAATATAAATGTATGTACCGCTTCAGGGCCGGGTCTAGCGTTCTTGGCGTATCCGTCGGCGGTCCTGCAGCTCCCCGGGGCGTCTCTGTGGTCGTGTCTGTTCTTCTTCATGTTGCTGCTCATTGGCTTGGACAGTCAGTTCTGTACTATGGAAGGCTTCATCACCGCCGTCATCGACGAGTGGCCGAAACTATTGAGGCGTAGGAAGGAAATATTCATTGCGATCACCTGCATCATATCTTACTTGGTTGGATTGTCTTGCATATCTGAGGTGAGCCGTGCGGGAAGAATTTAACGAACAAGGAAAATAATTATTAAAATGACTTATTGTATATATATTTGCATTTTAGGGAGGAATGTACGTTTTCCAAATACTAGACTCGTACGCCGTGTCCGGTTTCTGTCTGCTGTTTTTGATCTTCTTCGAATGCGTGTCCATCTCGTGGGCGTTTGGTGTGAACCGGTTCTACGACGGGATAAAGGAGATGATTGGATACTACCCAACCATTTGGTGGAAATTCTGCTGGGTTGGATTCACGCCCGCTATATGCATAGTGAGTAAACTTTCTTCTAACTTTTTAATTATAAAATTCGATACAGTTTGATATCAAAGCTTTCCTATGTTATATGAAAGGACTTTATAAAGCGCCGTTGGATTGATTATAAATTAAAATTAATCTACATCTAAATGTTATATCGATAAACGACATATTTTTTTAATAAATCGGTTCAATTTTGTTTCTATATTCTATCGAGTGTAGGTCGAGGTATCAGGGGACTGTTGATGTATAATATGTTTTTGTCTTGATCAGAGCGTGTTTATCTTCAACCTGGTCCAATGGAAGCCCATCAAGTACATGAACTACGAGTACCCCTGGTGGTCGCACGTCCTCGGCTGGTTCACGGCGCTCTCCTCCATGTTGTGTATCCCGGGCTACATGCTGTACCTCTGGAGGGTTACCCCGGGGACAAATATGGAGGTAATTACCATCGTATAAGATTTTTCTTGCCATGATCTGTGTTCTATTATCACTAGTACATTAGTACTAGTGACTACTACTTAGTTAACGTGAATGTTTTCTCTGTAACTGTTTATCCAGAATTCTCGATGGTTCTTATTTTTTAATTAACATTTTGTGCCTGTCCTTGTTCCTCGGGTGGTTTTTGTGACTTTATCATTTTACTTAGTTTGATGTTTATATAATTCAATACCAAAAATAGTTAAGCTCGTCACTAGTTCACCTTTCTATGGGGTTTTCCAATAGGGACGCTTGAACTTTGACAGCTGATTGCGGCCATGTTGTTTGAGTGACAGCTGTCAAATGCAGTGTGTTATATTCATTCCGTCCTCCCAAACCACCATGGCAGGTTACAGTGTCGAGCAGCACGTGCAAATCATAAAATTGTTTTATGAAAATGGGTCTTCAGTTCGAGCAACGTTCCGCGCACTTCGCCCGTTTTACGGTCGCGATGATCGTCCTGCCGAGTCGACTATCCGTCGATTGGTGGACAAATTCGAGTCAACCGGGTCAGTTAACAATCAGCCGGTTCCCGTGCGTCAACGTAACGCGAGATCTGCCGAGAATATCGCCGCTGTGCGCGACAGTGTCCTCGAAAACCCGCGGCAGTCAATTCCGCGTCGCGCACAGGAACTCGGCCTTTCGCAGACGACAACTTGGCGAATTTTGCGTTGTGACTTGAGCCTGCACCCGTACAAGATCCAGCTGACCCAAGAGCTCAAGGTTAATGACCATAGACAGCGCCGTGTGTTCGCTGACTGGGCATTAGAGCAGTTGGAAGTTGACGCCGATTTTGGCAAAAAAATCATCTTCAGCGACGAGGCGCATTTTGGATGAATGGCTATGTCAACAAGCAAAATTGCCGTATTTGGGACGAGACCAATCCACACGAGGTTCACCAAGTGGCAATGCACCCGCAGAAAGTGACTGTTTGGTGCGGATTTTGGGCCGGAGGCGTGATTGGTCCGTATTTTTTCGAAAACGATAATGGTGTGGCCGTCACCGTCAATGGTGAGCGATACCGGTCGATGATAACTTCTTTTGGCCTGAAATCGAGAATATGGATCTGGACAACATGTGGTTTCAACAGGACGGCGCTACGTGCCACACAGCACACGCTACGATGGAAGTTCTGCACGATCAAGCGCCCTTAATGGAAAACCCCATATAAGTTCAAGAGCAAATATTGCTTTGTGTGAAGTTGTTATAAAATATGTGCCTTTTATTATTTTATATACGAAGCGATTGTATCTTTCTGCAGAAATTCCACAAGATAGTTCGCATCCCGGAGGACGTTCCTACTCTCCGTACTAAGATGCAAGCCGAGGAACAAGCCAAACACGCTAGCGCTTAAACACTTAACACTTTCGTTCTCAGACCTCAGAGATCCGAAATGTGGGAGAAACCGCGGGCACCATTATGTATAACGCACAATATTATATAAACTAAGCGTTCGTCTATTTAACCGTAGTTTATTTTAACTTAAGTTTTATCGTTTCTTTAAGTTAGTGAATAGAAAATTTTAGACTTTAGGTTCTGCGACGCGTTCATGTATGTTTGTACCCTACGACGTTTATAGTCAGCGAGTGGAGTGTGCGGGCCGCGGCCGGCCGACCGCCGTCTGCGATGTTGCGGTCGTCTCGAGGATTATATTATTAATGATATTTTGTTGGAACAAATGTTTTTAAGTTATCTTATTAGACTTAGACTAAGAATGTATTAATGGTATTATAAAAAACGCAACGGGACGCGTGTTTAACGTAATGAATGTTACTATTAGATGACAATATATTTGTGACTGTTCGTTATTATTCAAGTTTATATATATTAAAAATATTAACTGCCAAATATAAAAGTATATGACTTTGGTCTTCATACAAAAAAAAAAATATTCCGATTTATACATATGTATGTATCCTTTAAGTTAGTTTGATGTATTATTAAATGTTATTTTGGTAAAGCTTTAACGTACTAATTATTTAGTTAATGCATATTTTTAGTTAAGTTTAACTTTTAAGTGTTTGTTTAGAAGAATATTTCATATCACTGTGTATAGTTAAAAGACTATAATAACTGTGAAACTGAGACCAAGATTAACGAAAAAAATTGCACAATTTTTATTCATACTGTAGTTTTACAAAAGCTTTTAAAAATTATGGCCTAAATTTTCTATCATGTTATTTACAAATAAATATTTACTGAACTAAAATAAAAAGATTACAGTATTATATATTCAATGGTTTTAAATACGTAATATATTTGTAGGAATGTGTGGATTTTCAAAACACTAAGCGTTTCACACCAACACATGTGTCAGTGTATGTTAGGTCGGTTCTATATTATTGTAGTTATATTAAGATGTATTTAATCGAAACATGTAAATCGTTGCCAAAATTGCGTTTAACATATTATATACTCGTTATTGTTTATTTGTTATATGCATGTTATATATCAAATGTATTAGAATAATTATAATTTTAATAAAATAATTCTATATAGTGCTTCCATGTTAAAAGTAGAGTGGTTTGTTAGTTACATATAATATACATTTGGATGTACTCGTTTACAAATCTCTATACTAAAGATTTATTCTATATTATTATATCATAATGTATTCTTATTTATGGCAATACTATATTCTATGTGTGGTTTCGTGACGTATGCCAAAGTATGACGTAGCCTGTAGAGAATAATTTATCGATCCCATTAAATAAAAATAATGACATACAAATGTTTTATTTGTTACCTCGATTCAGATTTATTTTATAAATATTATAATTACATAACCATTTGGTTTTCGAGCGTGATTCTGTTTAAAAATTTTATATACATGGACATATTTTTCAATTAAGTTCATTGTTGTTTCGTCAAAAATAATAAACAAATAGTTTTTTTAACCAAGCGAGTTAATCGATTGACGTTCGGATTATATTTTATAGATGATAAATGTTTTTATAGCTACATATTTATTAATAGTCTCTAATTAGTCCAACCATCCTTTCTTTTCTCGATTTTATCCAAAAGTAACAAATCTATGCACTGGTTATTAAATATTTTTTCATTTATAATCAACGTCTATGTTTCGCGAAGTCTTATTTCAGATACAGCCGATCATTTTGTGGGTAGTCAATGTAACGAAATATATAATTTTATTTATAAAACCATGAAATTTTTATCGATTTGCTCAGAAAAAACGAACTTATATGACCATTAGATAAGATGCAAAGTTACCTCACATAATATTCTTGGGAAGTTATCTCACGAATGTCTGGTTTTATAAGACTTAAAGGTTTAAACTATTAGCGCCTTTTTCGGCTTTTAGCGTTGCTATGTAATATTTAAGTTAATATTAACTGATGATGCAATGGCCGGCCTTGATTCGGGACCGCGAAACACTCATATTAGCATATTGTTATGGGGATAACTTATTATATTTATTATACGACATTGTTATTTAATTCAACAGAAACAGAAACAGACATATATATTACGTTTATATGTAGTTATATACAGTATGTTCATAATACTTCGTTCCTCCCTCAAAGGTTTAAGATTTAATAAAGTCTTGATTGCCATGTACAAAAATAAGATGTCACTCGTTAAAGTTTTTTCGTAGATAATTTAATAAATATATTATTTCTGTTAAGTAATGTTCTATGTATATTTAGTTGACCATCATCAGTTCTTGTGTATTCTGCGTGTTTGTTATCGTTCGTGTATGTAAATAAAGTTAGTGCGATTGTTTTATTTTAAATAGACCGTGTTAATTTTATTATTGTGAAAGTATCTTTTATTTAACAAAGCCCATCTTAGTAGGCCTATCAATAGTCAGAGTACTCGTCAACTTCGACAGTTTTGAACACTCAAGTTTTAGTCATCCGGTCTTGGTTAACAAATATTTAACAAAAAATAATCAGTCCATCGATGTGAATAATGTTTGGGTTTAAATCTAACTTCACTTTCTACAGTTTTTAATGATTCCTAATACTTAGATCCTGGATTTAGTTGAACCTTAATACAACGTTTTGTCTAAATCGGTTTACTGATTCTCATATTATAGTGTAACACATGCAACACATAAGTATACATACACACCCACATAGTAAGATTCGTAATTCAATATTGTATAACATTTAAAACATTGCGTTGGTGTGTATCTTATGAAATAGACAAGCAATAGTGTTGCACATTATTGGCAGATAATCTTTTAAATACTTACATAGAGTGCGAAATCTTTTAACATAATGAAGGAACTATAATAGTCAGATTCGATTTAACTATTGTATATTCCGTACATGCTTGACCTTCGTTTTAAAACATCCATCGCTGTAGGAACGTCTATGTATTTCGTGTTGTCGCATATTAATAGATCGTTTGGTGATGTTAAAGTGTTTACTTTTATTGTACACTTCACGACCAGCTTAATGAATCGTTCAATTCTTATGCTATTGAATTGACGAGTAACTTAGGCTTAGTTGACTGCACTAATACTTAAACATAGCAATATTATTTTGAGGGAAATCTTAGTGGCTTCTATAATTAGTTAAATATGAAACCGTCTTTTAAGTTTTGGTTTTAATTCTTCTGCTTCATGAAGAGTTTCAAGGAAAAGGTGTAAATGTAAAATCCTTATAATCAATGGTACATGAATACATAACCGTGATCACGGGCAGACGAGATGATGGTGTTGCTACGAAACAATAAAAGACGTGTTGTAGGTATCCGAAAAGCTTAGTTTCATTTAAATGAGTACACGCGAAAATCTTTGATATGATTACATGTTAATACCATAAAAGCGCTTATTATAAAATATATTATCGAAATCTCGTTGAAAATGTTGTATTCTATCAATCTGTAACGATCTATTAATATATCACAGGAAATGTGTGTAAAGTTATTGTTTAACAATGTTAACGCTCACGACTTTGTAAATCTTATTTTAGGAAGTAACAAATATATACATGCAATATTTTTTTTTGTTTCACTAACACTATAGCAACCACACGCGTAGTTTATTTACGATATGCTAACTTACGATAAGTTTTGGAAATTTTTTTCATCAGCCGTCTAATCTATTGGCGCTGAGATAAATCTTTACCATCTCAAGTATATTATATAACACGTTTATACAATCAATTGGAATTTAATTTTTATTTTTATTACTAAAGTTATAAAATCTAAATTGCGTTGGTCGTCTGATATTGAAGTTTCTGATCAAATGTCATATATAACTATCAATGACAGGAAGGAAATTATAAAGTAGTGTACTTGAGAGATAAAGAGTAGGTACCAATAACGTCATAACTATGTGTTTATTAATATTATATGTAAAAACGCATCGTCAGTTTGTTTGTTACGAATTAACTCTGAAACATTAGATGCATAATGAAAAGTTAGGCTGAATTCAGTTTTTTTTTGTGGTTTTTCATCCAATAGTTTTACTATCTTATTGTTTATGACAATTGTTGGTACATTAAATATACCAACATAATTCAAATGAATTGTATAATGTAAAATCGATTAACCGGCTGTAGGAGGAAAGCTAAGGCCACATAAAATACACGTACAGCTAAAAGAGCATGACGTTCTAGATTAGGAAAAAATACGAAAGAAACCGCGAGTCACAGCTAGTGTTTAGTATAACATAAACACACACAGACGATTTAATTATAAGACATGTCCATTATCGCTGTTTGCGCACCTTATCAACACTTTCTACGAAGTGAAGTACAGTAAACAAATTCCGTCTTAATATATGCGTTCCATTCTACGGAAACTTATCTGTGTTTTCATATATTAAAGGTTTAAAAATCCTTTTTAAAGGATTAACTACAACTCATTAAATAAACTTGACTTGAATTTATTCTCAGTTTATAAGACTGTATTGCAAGTTGCAACAATCGGTTAAGTTGCTTTGCGAGTGAATAACAACGATCATTAGGTTCGTACGCGAGAACTCATAAATTGCAATTTACAAGAGAAATAAATTAATACATCGAATGACTCTTTATTTAAGCTCTCAAGTTTTTATATTAGTAAGTGTCTAATTCGTGATTGAGACAAAGTTAGTGAGAAGTAAACTTTTAATGCATATAAATCAAATCGAAAATGTAGTTAATACGAAGTAGTCCTTAAAAAATATTAATACTAAATATCTATACACATGTAGTTAGTTGTATTAAACTGTGACAAAGGATAATGTACCTACATATATCTAAATAATCATATTAATTAATAAATATCAACGCTCACGACTTCCCCTTAGCTTTACACACGAAGTCCTGCTGCATCTCAAAAAAGAGGTAGGAGGAATTAAAGAATTAATAAAAATACAGATGTGCCATGTACATTATACCTATTACGCTCAGTCGCTTGTGAGGTTTACATATATTATACGTGAAGCTACTGCCTCAGACACAATATTAAACAAAGATATCAACCTGTCACACATACTAATTAAAATAACGTTACGCTAATATACAAGCTATATTATGATAGATTTATGGACGATAAATTGTTTGAACATGTGGCCTCTGTGAGGATTTATCCCATATTCATGATGTTTAATCTTTGACGAAGCAAGACGCGCGTTGACCGAAATAGATGCCGTGTTGTATTCGAGCGGAGATCTCCTGCAGTAAGAAACGTTGAATAAGATGATATCGAGTGAGATGGAGCGCTAACTATATGCTGTTTAAAATAATATAGTGTTAAATACAGTCACAATGTGGTATTATGTTGTGTGTTTGTTGGCGTCCGTGAGATATGTCGAAGGTAAACTTATTATAATATTCACACTTAGAAATATTCTTACATTTGTATACAAAGTGGATACATTGAAAATTATAACAGGAATCTATGTGAAGCGGTGTCGCTATGAAGAACGTGAGTGAGAGTTTGCGAAAATATGTTTGTTTATTTGTTTTTTTAAACGGAATTTTAATGATTTTCCAGTAATGTAACTTACAAAGCATATTACTCTGCCACATCAATCTCAAGCAGGGAAAGCTATCAGTCGTAATTCACGTGTATAGATGCGTTAATGTCTTTTCTTATCAATTAATATTAATAATAATGATCGAAACTTTGTATCTAATTGTAAGCAAGTCTAATAAAAATTCTAGTTTCTTTTATTCTATAATTACAATATTAAAGAATATTTAATAAACTTAATTTTAAGATACTCCTGTTTTTTTTTATTGGTATAATTAAAGTCGGATCTGCGTTTTTTTAATTAAATAAAAATTTTATAAGAAATTAATACAGCCGATGTCACATGCGAAAAACAAAATCGTATGTTAACTTAACTTGAGACTAAAAAACGTTGCATTTTGTCTACGAATTTTATGAAATTTCATGGTTTTTAAAACTTTTACAAATAATAATAGGTGATCATTGATTGTTAGAAGTTTAAATGTTTGTGTGAGGATTAAAAAAATATACAAATGTTACCGAGAACTACACATGGTGCGAAAGACATGAAATAAATTAACGAATCAGTTAACGATGGTTAAATAAATTAATATATTATTTTAGATACACGTATCGAAGCATGTAATAAAATTGATTCATTTAATTCTTCTTCATGTTGAAGAACTTATTTGATTTTGATCAGGCTTTCGTTGGCTTGGAGTTATCGTTTTCTGTGGAGGGAAGCCTCTGTCGGATGTTATTTATTGCTGTCAGAGCATCCTTAATTTTTTCCGTGTTGTTGCTTTGCACTGCTAGGGTCTTGAGGTCTTGAAGCGCCCTCAGATGATAATTAATATCTCTCATGTTAAGGTTGTAGTTTCCTAAAGCTCAAGTATAACTGCCAGTCGGATAACTACGACAGTATTATATTTGTGTCTTTCACAATTTTATATTGTTTTGTAAATATTACAATTAATAAAATGTTACTTAAGTTATACTTTGGATAAAACATTAGTATCTCACGTATATTTTTTAGGGATTCATCTTGAATATTGCTAACCTCATACGAGGATAATTTATGTTAGGATTTAATGGAACGCTCGCGAAATAACATGTACCGGAAGGACACAAAAACATTAATTAATTGAATTATTTAGAAAAGAAGTTAAGATTTAGGTGGTTTTAGTACTTTTTTAGGGAATGACAAAACTGTACTCTCGTCTTTAATCACCTGTAATAGATTTGTTTGGAGAATTATTATTATTTTATTTTATTTAAAATTGACGATGTAAATAAGTAGTTTCAGTCAAAGAACCTCTTATAGAACATTGTTAAAATAATTCAAAGGCAAACTCGTAAGTTATTGATAAGACACGATTCATCTTTAAAAACAGAGGCTTGGTATTTTAACAGACCTAGCGATACCAAGTATCGGTAAATATTTTAACTACATCGAATAATAGAAAATGTCGCGTTGTATCCGAAATTGATCATCAATATAATTGATCACATCGTCAAAGGGTCATAAAGACGCTTAAAACTGAGTTCATCTCGTGTTTCAGCCACGGATTTTATGATTAAGAATATTTGACCTACATTAATGTTCCCAATACTGAACCCGTTGTCGCCGACATTGATTCATAAGTACAAAAATAACTTTTATAACTATTGTGACAGTGTATGGTGTTTGAGAGGAAAAACACGTGATACAAAACATTAATTTTAACCGAATAAATAATCTGAGACTATCATTACTGATCTTCGGATTAGTTTTCTAGTAACATTAATTTGCATGCATGCATTGCAACCGCGACCTTCATTTTGATAGAGGTTGGTTTTGTCGGCGCAAAAGGGAGGGACGAGGGAACAAACCGGTCCAGGAAAGTGGCCCCGGTGTCAACTATACTATGCTATACTATATTTTAAATAATATATCCCTATCTCCTTATTGATAGTATGAATAATTAAAAGTCGAATTTCAGATTCACTACACTACAATACAAATTAAAGCTATTATACTAATCAAGGAAGTCAAATAGACAGACATATAAAGGTGTCTTATTTAACTGGGTTGCTTATTTAAATGACACTAATATTTTCGGATTACTACGAGTTATTTTATTATTTTACAATGACTGAGACTTGTGATGACATTCTCATCCCGTCTGCCCGTGATGACGGTTGATGCAATGTATCCGAAACGTCGGAAGTATGTAGTTTTAGAAATAATAAAAAAAATGTGTAATCCGAAAGTACATATTAGTTTCATTGAAATAAATACCCGCGAAAGTCTTAGATCTCATAAGGTTGCTTATATTTAATATTTGGCAACCAGGTTCTCTGGGTGATCAAATGGCGGAGATCATGCAGCTGTGCTGTCACCAGGGCACGTCTTATGCCCGTAATCATTCAGTTGAAGATTGTTCATCATCCGTCCCGCCAAATGTTCCGGCTAAGTTAGGATCCCTTTGCATATTCGCCATGGACCAGTGCTGCAAGGAGTATTTCACGTAAGGCTTCATAACCTTTCCAATCTAAACCATTATCAATTTATTCCATGACTGTAACACGCGGAGGATAATGGTGAGCAATTTACGTATTCATATTTGGGTCAAGAGCAATGATATCATAAAACCTCAATAATATTGTTTAAAAATAACTACATAGTGATTTATTACAGTTACTTATAACTCAAGTCGATATTACACGTGGAGAGTATTTCTGTTGACAGTGACAATAAATATAAATAAAATGATAACTTTCAATACAAATATATATTTCGTTACGTTTTATATTAATTAATTTTTTCTTCCAGAAAGCAACAAGACTGTGAGAGCGGGATTGTATCTGCTATGACCTTGAAGAGTTGTTCGTCCCTGACAAAGGAATCAGCGAAAGTAAGAAAGCTTTAAGTTTTATATCCTTAAGCAAATAAAAATGAATTAGAACACAAAGTTCTCTCATTGTTTATATAGAGTCATTTTGAATGATTAATTTGTGTAATTAAAAGTTCCTTTTGCTGCTAAAGATAAAGAGTGCCTTAAATAGTTCAAGTTTGAAACTGTGTCAGGGATGTATAATATGGGGTTCATTATATTTTATCTTACGTTTATCTTTATTATATTTGAGAAATTAATTGCCGAAAATGTGTCACATTATTGCTCTGTTACGATAATGTGAAAGTTGTGTCAACATTACAGGGTTATCTTGATTAATGATGTAACGAATTTAGGATAGGTTAAATATTTAACGTTAAATGTAGGTTCCATGTAATAGATATTTATTCTATATATGTTAATTTTACTTTCAATATTGTGTAGATATGTTGTCGGGAATGTTCTACGGGAATCTCACTAGCCAAAAGCTCTCACAGTTCCGAGGCTTGTTTAGTGAAGAATAGTGGAAACAGTGCAGAAGAAATACTCGCTTCGGATGCTCTATCCGCTTGTTGTAAAGTAAGTAAAGACATAAGACATGATTAAAATTTATATGAAAGAAAGACGAATATGTGAATCTTCTAAATATAAAAACGTTTTTAGAATGTTTCAGCTACAGAAAGTCGACGAGAAGATACGAGTACAAAGAAGACTACAGATAATGGTAAGTTGATTTAAAATGAAAGTAAAAACTACCTCGTTATATTAGTATTTATCGATACATGGGAAGTCTGGTGATAAAGCTAAGGCCCTGGTCCATAAGGTGTCAGATAAATGAATCTTATATACTTACAGAGGTGATAGCATCCGTATGTGAAGAGTACGCGCCAAACGAGCTATGCGCACATCATTGTATTCCTATACCCGGTTCTTATAAATGCAAGTGCAATCCGGGATTCATGTTAATGGCTGACGGAAGGAACTGTATTGAGGTATATAATAACTTACAAATGTAATATACATTTTTTGTCAAGATTGTCGTGATTTTATAAAATTAGACTTAAGAGGTGAGTCGTAATAAGAGTTTAATTGACCTATAGATACTATTAAGTAAATTTTTTGTTAAATTTTAGATCACGAGGAACAGATGCAAACCAAAAAATCCATGCCATCACCGATGTATTGATAATGGAATAGAAGTGAAGTGTTCTTGTAGGCGAGGATATCAACTGATGGCTGATCAGAAGACTTGCGAAGGTATTTTGTTATACATCCTTCAAAATTAGTTTTTCTTGTAAAGGAAGTCATTGGAAAGAGATTTATAAAAAATTATCGGTGCAACACAAAACAAAGACGAGTATTTAAAACATATAAGAATATCTATATTGCAATCCTAATGGACTGCCGTATCTTTAAGTTTCATTTAGATTTTTAAACTGACGTTTCCATTGTTTGTAGTAACTATGTTCGCAGGATGATAGGTCCGTCATCATCCGCCAAGACCCACTTTAACCAGGTTTAGAATTAGTGGATACTTGCAATCCATAATAGAGCCTAGATATTACCAAATAGATTTTTATTTTATAATTAAAGTAATTTTATTACAACTATACAGATATCGATGAATGCAACCTGGACCCGCCCGTTTGTCTTCCAAGCACGCAATGTTTTAATATATTAGGTTCATACAAGTGCATTCCCAGGAAGCTTAATCAAGATAAGGCAAAATGTCCAACAGGTTTTGCGAGGAATCTTTTAAATAATGCTTGCGATGGTAAGATAGTTCTAGCTTTTTAGTTTTATTTATATAAAGAATAGGATTTATACGTTATAATTTGTTCTCAAAGAATTATTTTGCGATTTAATCAATTTAAACTACTTATATAATGTTAAAGTAATGACAATAACGTGTTGTTTGCAGACATAAATGAATGCAAGCTTCCTAATCCACCGTGTCCGAGTTATATTTGCCAGAACACTATCGGAGGTTATAAGTGTGGGGGATTGACAGGAGATCCGGGAAATTTAGATAATAAGAGACCGGTCGAAGACAGGTGTCCACCAGGGTTTAGAAGCGGAGCAAACGAAGAGTGCGAAGGTAGGTTTTGTTTAGCATTGACAGAATAAACCGTGAAAGTTATTAGTTAAATGGTTAAAATACAAGAAGAAGTTTTTATTTGCCTAAAACTAATGTTTCAGATATTGATGAATGTGATACGGGGAAAGACGATTGCAACAAGATATCCCAGTTCTGTATTAACACACGCGGTTCATTCTACTGTCAGGATATGGCCTCGAAGCATTGTCCCCCCGGTTTTAAAACAAACCCTTTGACAAATAAATGTGAAGGTACAATAACTTTAATTAATTATAACACACATTACTCATGATCATGTGGTCTGTATCGTGAACTCATTTTTAGATATCAACGAGTGTGACGATGGAGAAGATATATGTAGACCTGATCAAGTCTGTGTTAATGTCCCTGGCGAATATGATTGTAAGGCAAAAGATACAAGGTGAAAGATATGACATAATACAATTGTACTGGTAGTTATTGGTGTATAAAATAATCTGTTAAAACGAAAATTTACATATTTTAGAGCAACAGAAAAATGCCCCGAAGGAATGAGAATCAATCCCCTGAGCAATGAATGCGAAGGTGAGAGAAAAAAGGTTTTATTGTATAGCTTTTGAGATATCAGTATTTACATTGACTTGTTTTTCTTTTAGATATAAATGAATGTGTAGAAGGCACACACTTATGTGATCAATATCAAAATTGTTTGAATACGAACGGCAGTCACGAGTGTCATTGCAAACTTGGCTTTGAGCTGGATCCTACTACCGGAGCTTGTATAGGTAAACATTTGGTGTTAGAATAATCAAAGAATGACTTATCTTTAAATATGTCAGTTAAACTGATTAAGATATTAATGGAATGTAAATAAGAATATTCATTTTCTGTGTTCTAAATAATTCTTTTTTTTAAATTATACTATCAAAATAGTGGAAGTGAGGTTTCTTAACACAAGCTATCGGTTAGCTAGTAGTCAAGGTAAAGAAGACATCGCAATAGCCCAAGTTTTAAAATTATAATATTGTTATAAATCAACGCAAAATTGTCAAAGTTAGTATTTCCTCTTCATATTATCTCATTCAACAAAAACTTTCAGATGTAAATGAGTGTGCGACAGATCAGAACAATTGCATAGCTGAATCACAGCGTTGTGACAACACCGTTGGGTCTTTCCTTTGTATAAGGTTTATATCGTGCGGAACTGGTTATATTCTGCATCATTCTTCAAGCACGTGCGAAGGTATGTTCGTCACAAGATCCCCCCCCCCCAGCTTTTAATACTTCAATCAATGGCAAAGCAAATAAATTATTTTATTTTTAAGAATAACAATGAAGATGATGAAAATCACTGCTTAAAAATATTATGCAATGATACTTAGTGCATATAAAAGGAAATGTTTGAAATTATTTTTATGTCTCAGATATCGACGAGTGTGCTCTCGGCTCGCACAACTGCGATCGCGCGGGGCCGGAGTATCATTGCGTGAATATTCCTGGTTCCTTCCGGTGCCAGCGTCGACCAAAGACAACCACACCTGCGCCGGAATATGAAGATTATTATTATTCTGAGTCAGTATTAAAATAACTCATTACAAGCTTTTTAGACGTAATAGAAGTGTTAGTTCGAATTGACAAACATATTGTACATGAAGAATATGTCTTAAAGTTTTTTTTTATCCATAGAGAAGATATCGAAGATGATGAAAAAGATTCCAACAAAACAGAAGTTCTTCCAACTTCATCCACGACGTCTCAGTCTACATTAGTCACGAGTACTGAGTCTACTTCAAAATCAACATCTAAACCAGCTGTACATGAAACCAAACCAACCACATCAACTCCGGCAGTAACACTTAAATTACCAGCAATGGAATCGGAAATACCAGAAGATAATCTTGACAATGACATCAATCGAGTTGATTATAAACCAGATTTTAAAGAAACATATACAACGCCGAAAAAAGTGGAAGAAGAATATGAATACTCCCAGCCGATAAATCGCGATGAAACAAATATTGATAATGAAAATAGAGTGCTCGATTCGAAGAGACCATACGAAACAACTGAGCCCCAAAGTAGGTTTACTCCTTCTGTAGAGCCTAGCCCCGGATATCCTAAAGTTACAGAAACGACGTATAGCTCCATTCCTATTACACCAACTTCGCCTAGGCTGATAAATATTAACAGTAATAAAGATGAAGAAATTGTTACATCAAAAACAGAAAAGGATAATGATATTTATTCAATCACTGAAAACATCAATAAAAATAAATGGCCTGAAGCAAAACCAATGATTTGTCAGGTTGGCTTTGAAATGGATCAATACGGAGCGTGTTACGGTACGTTATCTTAAATATGGTATAAATTTTCGTTACTTCTATTTACTCATTAATTTTATATTTATTACAGACATTGATGAATGCGAGTCTGATCAACATACCTGTTCCGGACTCACAGAAACATGTAAAAACACCATGGGTGGTTATTTGTGTGAATGCGCTTTTGGTTTCCGACGAGATTTGGTTTCAGAGTCATGTATTCCAATAACGACTTCTTCTTCTTCGACGTCTACATCGACTACATCTACGACATCTACAACATCTACAACATCCACAACATCTACAACATCTACAACATCTACTACTTCTACAACAGAAACACCGCCAGCTACTTCCACTACCTCCTCGACTTCTACAACAAGTACTACAACACCAGCACCAACCACTTCTCCAACAACGAAACGTAAGATTTGCATTATTTTGACTGTTTTAACTTCGATATGTTTTCATAACAGGTCAGGAAGTTACTTCATTTATAATTTGCAGGATACTTCTTTGGTTATCCGGAGTACCGGCCTTTATCAAGACGACCATTTAGGCCGAGAAGTTTTTGCGATGTTGGCTATCATTTTAATTTTCAAACTAAGACATGCGAAGGTAAATTGCATTGAACACAGAGGTTGCGAAAAGAAGTCCGTTATATTGTAAATATAAAATGATATTACTTTATTTTAGATATCGACGAGTGCACTAATGGACAAATGACATGCGGCTCTGCTGAAATATGTGTGAATACAGAAGGGGGCTATCGTTGTGAATGTCTTCCAAATTGGAGACTAGACACATACAGACATAAATGTGTCCCTGTTTGGAATAAAGGACAGTTTCCGCCAGGGTACGGAAATATACCAGGTATTTTTGTATTTCAAAACTAAGACCCGTATTTTTTAATCTGACCGTAGACACGATGTGCATTAAATTTCGTAAAATCATTTAGAAAAATTATAAATTAGTGCTTATTCCAGTTGACAACCCTTTAAATAAAAAAAAGCAACCGTCAAGTTCCGAAGAGGAGAAGAAACTTAGTGAGCCTGATATCATACAGGTCGAAGACAAGGGAACAGTGTCGATCTGTCCCTCTGGAACAAGATTAAATGAATTTAATATTTGTGAAGGTAGGCATTATAACACTTGCTAGTACGTTGGTAACAATGAGCCTGTGTCTTTGTATTTCAAATAATTTTATTTCTATTATTTTGTTATAATATGATAATTAAAGACTTGAAGTTTAACGATAAATAAAAATTATAATTTAACAAAATTAAAATATCTATAATTTATATATTCTAAATTATATTTTAAATATCAAAGCAATGCAAGAATTTTTTTTCCATCCGTGTTGTAATTTAAAGTTTAATTAAATTAGTGGCGTCTCCACAATGTTTCCTGTATACCGCAAAGTTAAAAGCCTTCGACAGAAGTTTTTGCGTAAGAAAAGCTTATAGATAGATGTACCTTCCGTCCCAATATGATTGTTCAAAGACTAAAAACGGTTTGAAAAAGATCTCCTTAAAATATTTATAATATTTATTTCCCTATTTAATGTAGCGTCGAGATTGCAGAACTGTAAAACTTTCAAGTTAATTATGGATATCATCAAAATGAATTTTTGCAGTAAAGTTAAAATTAAATACAACCATAATACTTAAAAATGTTGTGTCTCAGATGTAGATGAATGTGTCACCGGGGAAGCTCAGTGTGGTCCATTACAAATCTGCAGGAACTTGTATCGTGGCTACTCCTGCTCGTGTCCACCAGGATACAGGCTCGTCGGTGATCATCAGTGCGAGGACGTCGACGAATGTGCTGCTTCTGGGGATGTGGTAGGTTGATCAGTTTACTTGATTAAGAAATTTAACATTAAAAACATATCATGCTATAATTTGATTAATGAATTTGTTTTGCGCAGCCCATCTGCTCGCAAAACGCTGATTGTATAAATACAATGGGGTCATACATGTGTCGTTGTCATACTGGATTTAGGTCAGCACCTGTCAACGAAAAGGTAAAAAAAAATGTTTTGTTAAGAAGCAATTATACAAAGATTAATAAAATCTCATGCAATGTACAATTTAAACTATTATCAGGTGTGCGTAGATGTAGATGAATGTTCGGAGTCCCGAGCTGGGTATCTCTGCCAGCAGCATTGTGCAAACGTATGGGGAGGTTACAGATGTTCTTGTTACAGAGGTTACAGATTAAATCCGGATAACCGGTAAGACTTATGTTCTATTTTTGATAGACAGATATTGTTTTTGTTATTGTACTTATATTAAAATTTGTATTAAAAAAACGGTTCCGCTTACATGCATGTACATAAAAAATAGTTACACTCTGGAATTCCCGATAACGTTAAGTCTATAAAGTAGTTTCAAAGAAATTTGAAAATAATCAAATACAAAAACCTCATAAAAATGTATATAGGGTTGTCCTCTTCTATGAGAAGAAATGTTTCTATGTAAAATAAATTTTTACTAGTATCTAATAATAAAAAAGTAGAAGTGGGATAAGTTACTATTTTATTTTGTTCAATTCAACTTTAATTATTGTATTTGTAGGACTTGTTCGGATGTAGACGAGTGCAGCGAGTTCAAAGATCGCCTTTGTTTGGGAACATGTTTGAATGAACCAGGCAGCTACAGGTGCACTTGTCCGTCAGGATATCGACTCTCCGAAGACAAAAAGAGTTGCATTGGTTAGTTCTTATAAAATCTTATGCTACTTTATTATTATCTTCTGCCACAACCATGAGTGCATAAATAATTACAATAATTATATTCTTAATATATAAAATACTATTTGTATAAAACTTTATAGTATTTTATTTGGGTGTTCCGTGGTCCATCGATAGATTACTTTTTTGATTGCACTCTGTATACTATTAATATTTTTGTTTAAAAACATATATAATTTTCAACCAGATATTGACGAGTGCGAAACAGGAGTGGCCACCTGTGGACGATTCCGGTCCGAGGGAGTTAGCGATGTGTGTCTGAATACTCGTGGAAGCTACCGCTGCCATCGTATAGTCTGCCCGAATGGATACCAGCTGCAGAATGAACAGTGAGTTAAGCACTATCAGACTATGATGGTCTAGAGACTTCTTATTATACCATCATCTACCTCTAGCAAAACTACATGGAGTTATACTTAAAATTCGCTATACAGTTCTAAGTCGTCTAAAGTATATTTAAATGGAAACTTATTCATAAATTGATAGTTAATTTTGGACATATTTACCACGTTCTCTAAGACAATCTCTTCTGCTTGCCCCCCAACCGGGTGATCAACATACTAGGCCTTGACCATCGATATTAGTGATATAGTTCAGCATCAGCATCAACTTCACCAATCCGCTTGCCCGGGCTCTAATATTTAAGCGGAATTTCATGCTAGTACCGAAATTAAATTTTAAAATGTCTTGTAACTTTCTTGTTTAAACTGGAAAATGTTGTTGCCGTTCTAGGAACTGCTGATACTGATACCAAAAAATAAATAGCTGTTTAACACTGAATAATAAGCAGGTACTTTTCGGAGAAAACTTTGGATCTTATAGGAGAAAAAAGAAAAAAACTTTTTCAACTTTGTATTCACTCCTAAGTGTAACAATATTGTTTATTTGCAGTCGCTGTAGCAAGATACAGTCATACTGCCCGCCATCAGACTGGGAGTGTACTCATCAACCCACCACCTATTCGTACAACTTCATGACATTCGTTTCTAACTTATACATACCGGAATCCAAAGTAAGAACAATTTGATATGAAACAATAATTCGACCCTTAGATATTTATTGGTAGTGATTTTTTAAATTCAAATCTTAGTACTCCTTCCCTCATCAAATGCTGTTCTTCATCAATGTCCAATTTGTCGATTATTCACTAACGTTTTTTATTGAGAAATAAACTATTAATGGAATGTTTTGAATCAATTCCTGACGACTTTCTTTCTTTTGAGGTGGACCTGTTCACAATGCGTGGTCCATCATGGGCGTATGCCAAGATGAAATTTCTCTTGGGGGTTGTGAAGGTTGACGCTCCACCCTCCGTCAAGGTCAAAGCCGATATTAATTGTTTTGTGTGAGTATTTTTATGTTATGCTTTTGTTTTGGTTTGTTTCCGCGGAAACGATATTTAAAATATGTTTATAAGGGAATTGATGATAATTGTTATTTATCCTTTAACTTGATAAAATTTATAATAATTTTAATTCAAAATAAGTCTGATGCTATACTGACAATAAATATAATTAAGACAAGTACCCGGCAACATTCAAAATATATTTAGCACGACCTTTTCCTGCATCTGTTATTAATTTTTTTAGAATATAAAGGTGTCTTTTACGAACATAATTATTTTCAGGTTAAGACAAACTGGTAATCAAGCGGTGATATCGCTAGTAAAACCTTTAGAAGGACCACAGAGCGTCGAACTAGAATTGTCTATGGAATTGTTCAGTCATGATCAATTTGGAGGAATTGCGGTTGCCAAGCTATATATATACGTATCGGAATATGAATTTTAAGCATATAAACAATAAAGTTTAAAATTATTTGGATATTTTCATTTCATCAGCTTAAGAGTTTTTAACATATGTTATACAAACAATATTTTTTGTTGAAATCATACAAGCAGTTGAAGCTAAGTATTGTTTACTATAAGAGATATCACATACAATAGACGATTATTTTATATTCTTATTTATTTTCACAAGCCACTATAACAGATACGTCTCTATTAAAGAAATACCGTAAGTACATTCTACAACAGCAATAAATTTAGTTTAGAGGCATAAGTTTCCATAAATGAATTGTGTAATAATACAATAGGTTAAATAAAAATGGGAAAGTGCAAGGAAAAACCGGACTTTCTTAACCAAATACAAAAAATCGAACTTCAGCGTTTTGATGGTCTGACGCTTAAGCCATCATCAAAAATATTGAACAAGTTAGAACATATTCTTAGAGACGATAACTGAAACTAAGCAGATTATTATTTGAGAAAGTTAAGACTACATTATACCTGATTTATTCCTATATCACAGTCACGCATCTTCAGACAATTAAATATTAAAATCTATGTTTTACTATCTCATTCTTATTGTGAACATTTCTCACTGTGTTACTCTAAATACAATATTGAACCGCCTAGATCCTAGAGAGCTACACAAACAAAAAATAGAATAACCCATAATGTTATAATCTTAGCTAAAAAGAGAAACACTTATTCTATTTTTTATTCTACTCATAAGGATCAACAATATTAAGGATGGTCAAACATCCATCCTGTGACACAATAGCTATTGCTTTTCCCCCGTGTGCGCTCGCCACTCCAGTGACTTCTGCGGGGGCTCTGTATTCAGCTATTGCTTTGCCATCGACGGTTCTGGAAGTTTATGGAAAGAATTCCATAAATAAAATTGAAAATTAACCTCAAATAGTATGTGTTCATTTTATTATTTAATTATTATCTAGAATAAATATATAACATATCCAAATCCGCAACAAAATCGGAATTTAACCAACCTGAAAACCCTCAGAGTTTTCCGTCCACTGTGGTAATAGAATACGTATTGGTCAGTGGAACTAAACATGGTGATGATGGAGAACACTCCCTCCGCGGAGCGTGAAATCAGTTGTTGGACAGACGTCCCTCGCTTGAGTTCTATTAGGTCGAGACCACCTCGGGATGGGGCGCAGAGTCCCGTCTTACCGTCTCTTGTACACGCTCCATTCCAACGGGGCACGAATCTAAAAGTTTTGCAAACCAACCGTAATATTTCATGTCTTTTTTTTGTAAAATATGCAATCAAGATGCACTTCATTATGCCAAAAGTATTGTGTAACCAATTGGGATTCATTTTAGATGAGATGAGATTCCATTTTAGATTTCTCATAAAAATTACATTGAATTGGGTTTAATCTATCTCATACGTCTCTTTTGATACAAATTTTAGTGAACTATAATTGCTTTCGTTATAATTTGTTTTAAAATGAAGTTTATAAAATCCAAAAAATCTTACCGAATATGTCGTTTCGTCTTAATGTCCAAGATGCCAGCTCTGTCGTTTCCAATAACAGCCAGCCAGTGCGGCTTATGGGGGAGTGCACACACACACACCATGTCCTTGATGCCGCTGTTCTTGATGGGAATTCTGGTGCAAACAATGTATTTTACTCTCTGTACCTCAAAAAATTAAAATATAAAAAACGGACACATTAAAATTATAGAGACGTAGTTTCTTCCTTATGGAAGGATATATACTATAAGATGAGAGATTTGTGTCATCTCGCTCAGGCCTTAATGGAACACATTGAATCTTTTTACTCCATGAATACCTATGTAATCGTGCTCCAGTTCTTGCGTGGAAGACGTGAAGACATTCCCTGTTGGATTTATCCATTCCAGGTGCTACAATGTGGTGTTCATCCACTGACACTACGGCTGCTCTATATCCAGTGCCTCTTACATCATAATCCACTGTATAAATTTTTTCACCTTCTGCGCATTAAGAGTATTTTTTAGTAACAGATAAAACTAATAAACCTAACATTCACAGATTAATATACATTTCATTTATGAGAGTTTGATATCCGTACCAAAAACAGATTGGTCAAAAGTAGGTAGTAACAAAAGTACTTACCAGGCACTGTTCTTGCAACGATATGCGCGGTAGCCACATTGTCTATGTTATCCGTTGGAATGATCATAGATATTGTTATAAATTTAGAACCGTCTTCCAAAAGAAGCAGTTGTTTTACTCCTTTTTGTTCTTCTTTGAACAACACCTATAAAAAAAGTCACAGAAACAATACTTTGGACATTAGTACAGTATAGGAAGTTAAAAAATATATACTTGTCTTTCGGGAGTATCCCAAATAACAACATTTCCAGATTCAGCGGTAATAACATTTTCTCCGCTTGGCGTAATGACTGCGTGAGTAACTATAGCACCCAGAGGTGCGTCAGCCAGTTGACAGAGCAAACGACCTGTGCTGGTGTCCCAAAGACCCCAGCAACTACGGGTCACGGTGACTGCCAAACATTGGTCACGCGCGAGGCTGTAAACATAGAATAAAAAAAAGTTAACCTGAAAATAAATGTTATTGTACTATTGTTTGTTGTTATTTTGGGTTATTTTTATTTGATAAAATTAACAGAAATGACCTAATTGAATCAATTGGTAACTCTTGTCTATCAATTTTATGGACTTGTTCAAATATATTGTCGATGTTCCATATCTTCACGGTCCTATCTATCGAGGAGGTAATCACGTTATTCCAAGTTCCAACTGTCAATGGTTCTAGTTGCACTATTCGTCCGAAGTGGGCGTCGAGGATTTTGATGAGTTTTGTCGTCTCTAAACTCCATACATATAAATTCTTTCTGTAAAAGCATTTGCGAAACAAATAAATGTTAACAAAACACTGGTTTATCGGACATTATTTTCAACTCAGTTCATTAGTACTTACCTAACACCAGCCAATGCATAAGTATTATTTTTGCTGATCATGAAAGAGTTGGATAAAGTCATTTTAGTTGATATATTCCGTATTGTATGTGGAAGTTTTAAAACTATTCCTTCTAGCCTTAAGTCTTTTTCTGGTATATCAGTTTTTTCTTCCTGAAATTATAAATAATTACTGAATTTTTGTTATTAAAAAAAAACATTCGGTATTTTTAAAAGCGCGTTTCGAACCTCTTCTTCAACCTTCTTATCCTCGGAATCATTCCCCACGTCTGTATGATTACCTCTCGGGATAACATTATTGAAGTCCCAAACTACAAAACTATATGTAGTTGTAGCTGAAAATAAGATTTATTATTGCCTGTTATCGTTAATTGTTTGTGAGTATTGCTAACATAAATTTAAAATTCTGGAGGTAAAATTATAAATTTTAAAATTTTCAACGTTCTTTATACCGAGCAACATTCGGTCCTTCTTTCCTCTCTTCAACTGGAGCATCGCCTCCGCTGTGTCTGTTTCACTGTGATGTAATTCCTCGACCTTCTCCCAGCTTGATAGATCTTCATTTATTTCGTAAACTGAAATCTGACATTACCCGGTTATTTGTATGTTCAACTTTAGCTCATTAGAAACAAATAAGTTATTATATTATCTTACTTGGTAACCTCTCTCAGGGTCACTAGTGTATAACTTTGTCCAGTGCTTATTCATCGTTAGAGCTCCTCTACATCTAAGAGGCTTCACCCACTGTCCAGACTTGCAGAAGTGCACCAGAAGTCGATCATCATCCAGGTCTCCACTCCACATTACGAGAATTATATTTTCTAAATCTCTAAGATCCATTGCTTGAAGGAAAATGCAAATGGTAAAATATCAAAAAACTGTTTTTTTTTTGTCATTAAACATACCTGAAAACCCTTATTACTTTTTAAAATTGTTGTTAGGTTGGACTCAAACATATAATTCGAATTTAAGTCCAAATTAATCATGTATACACCCAAACTTCCACTCTTTTTCTATTTTTTGTCTTTAGGTTCCAAGACATAAAAAGTCTGGCGTGATAGAATTGTATTTATACAAAAATTTGTGCGATATATTTCTAAAAAATAATATACTAATTCTCTCGGAAGTATGTTTTTTGTTACTGTTTATCAACTTACATAGTATCTCCCAATCAACATCGTCATATGGCGTGTGCGGGGGCGCTGGCTGGGTCTCTTCCGGCTCTCCACGCATGGAGAACCGCACCCACGACTGAGGACCGTAGATGAACATATGGTGGTTTAAGACGAACACACCGCGGACCGTCTCCCCTGGAAGAATCATGAAATCTTATTGCTTTGTGTTTATTGTTGACTCTATAGTTATCTTGTAACTCGCTAACTAATGTAGATAAATATAGATATATTATTATTATAAGTCGTGGTGGCCTGGAGGTTAAAGGCCCGTCTCTCATACGTGACGGCGCGGGTTCGAAACCTGGTTAGTACCAACGTGGTCTTTTCCGAGTCATATGTACTTTCTAAGAGTACTTAGACACCACTGACGGACGGTGTAGGAAAATATGGTCTTATAAATTCAATTTATAAGATTGAAATTGCCAACCCGTCTTGAGCAAGCGTGGTGATTAATGGTCTAATCGGTTCAATGTGAGAAGAGACCTTTGCTCAGCAGAGGACTCCGATAGGGTGATGCTGAAGATGATATTAATATACAGGTTTAAAAAATATTAGATACATTATTACTGTCAACCTACCTTCTTCCAATGGATTCACGATCGTGATGTATTCACTTGTCAGCATATTAAGAAGTATTGACTGAAAACGAAACATTTCAATAATGAAATGGCTTCGCAGGTAACATTTTCTACTATTAGAAACAATGTTTCATTACCACAGAATTATTTGTAGAAGCTGCAGCCCATTTGTTGTCAGGTGATAATTCCAAGTTTTGCATAATTCCTTCTAATTGGGGACATAGGTCTCTAGCGAGGTCTGAAGTAGATAGATCCCAGGATATTACTCTGCTTGATATGGATACGACATATCGTTTGTCTGAGCTCAGACGAAATGCAAAAACGGCGAACTGATGTCCTTCCAAGGAATACTGTAAGAAAAATACTTAACATAAATTTAAGATATTTTGAAGAAGAATTGATAATAAATATTAATAATACGACTATTATAAAAAATACATAGCCTGTCATTAGCCCTAAGGTGAATATTAATACAAGAAATCTTGGGAACATTTTTCTATTTACCTTCAAAGGTCCGCCCGGTGTATGTAAGCAATGATGTGATGGCAACAATGCGCAGTGATTTTTGCCTTTATCATGGCATTGCTGCAACAATGAAGATACTGCAGGATTTTGTTGTGCTTCCGGTAATAACCTTCCTACTAATTGCGGAGCCAACATGTCAGGATAGGGTCCCAAGATTGCACCTCCCAGGCGTAAGGCGTCAGCTACCAACATTAATTCTCTGGAAATAAGGTATTGCAAACAAAATATCAATATAAGGACCTAAAAATTTATACCGTCAACTTAAATTGTTAATTGAACTGTAACTTTAACTATAACAACAACCTACCTAACAGCATCCTTTACTACATGCTGCTTGGCGTCTTCAAAGTCAGCAAGAACGGCTTGTAGTGGACAACAATGTAACTTGGCATGCAGCCACTCATAGTTGAATAAAACTTCTGCGTACAAGTCCGTGAATCGTTTCGAGCGAACCAGATGGAAGGGTAGCTCCCCAAACTAGTATGGAATTAATAGTTTGAACCGAATCTACACCAGAAGTTTAAGTGGTTTTTTGACCGTTGACCTACTGAGTTATAAAGCTACACACTTATTTCAGACCTTAGCAGTATACGAGTATAATCGTTCCGAATATTTCAATTTACTAATTTTATAGAGCTTTATATAATATATTATATGCTTTTGATACCTTCCGCAAATTGTATCTTTTAGAAGAACCATCAGCCGATGTAAAGACCAGAGGCTGCAATGGTACTTTCCTATCAGCCACACCTTCCCTGTCTGCGAGATTGAATCGATGCCGCTGAATTTCTGTGTACTTAAACGGTTTTGGATTACCACCACCCCAAATACCTAGAAAAAAATATATTCTATCAGTATTACCCTAATTAGACCTTGTGATTGTAACAAAAATAATATAATTATACCAATTTTGCTTACCCAAATAATAATCAGCAATCATGGAGTGAAAATACATGGCCATGTTCATATTCTTGAAGTATCTTTCTCGCGCTGTGTCTCTGAACTGTCGGTGATACCAGTTCATGACAGAAACACCATCCGCCTCGCGTTCCGAGAGATAGTTGGGTAGATCATTACGAATCCTGGAAGTGCCATTGGTGATGATTAAAAAAAATCAAATTTTAGGTAACGTAAGCCTAGAAATGTATTTTTTTTATAAAAAATAAACTCTGTTGATTTTTTATAAATAACCTAAAGAGTGTTAATACCTGGTCCACAATAAAGGAGGAATCCTCCTAACTGGTGGTAAATGGTATTGATACACGTCATCCAGAACTTTGTCATCGAGAGATATGAGATCTTCCAGTTCCGTTTCTGAAAGGCCACTCCTGGCGGCGGTGATGTAAGCAAGAGCATGAAAAACCAATAATCGACCGTGCTAGAAAAAAATTACGACTTTTAGAAATAATTTCACTGAAATCACACCTTAAGCGATTCGCATAGAATGTAAAAGATATATGCTTCGATAATTACATCTATTTTTGTGGAAAATTGAAAGGATTGCTGCAATCTAACGTTGAATTAAGTGGAAATTAAAGGCAAGTCTAATTTTTTTTCTTAAGGGACTCGAATCCCGGTCACGTTAAATTGATCTTTAATCTTTATTATCATACCTGCTTCTCAATCCTCTCAAAAAGCATCATAATAGAGTCCATAACTGTTGATGCTAAGTGAGTGTCCTGTGGCTTTGTGTAGCTTCTCCAGCGGCAGACCTGTTAAAAGATATTTTAGTGTTAAAATACAGAATCAAAATTTGCTCAATAAACTATTTAATAAAATAGTGTCAATAGAAAGTTACAGTTTGTGTACGATAAACAAAAAGACATTTAAAATCATGGCATACCTCAGCAAATACCAACTTTACAAAGATTGGCAAGGAACATTGTCCAATAGCGTTGGAAACCAAACGCCACTGATAGTTGCTTAAGTCCCTCGCAGCAGCAGCCATCCAAAGTCTAGAAGAAAAGATAGAATAATTGAGTTTGTTTTTAATGTATATGGTTTTCATTCTAATAAGAGGTAAATATCATACATATTTGAGATCTTGTTACATTTTTGTTAACTTTTTAGTTTATCTGTTTCAATTTTTTTAAGTCACTTACTTTAAAACCTGCATCGCCAGGTCTTCACCCAAAGCCTTTACTTCTAAAAAGTTCTCTTCAGAGTCAATCATTCTACGAAGAACATCATACTCCTTAGATACATCAGGGTTAGCTTCTTCACAAGCACAAGTGACTATAATCTGAAATGACGACCCAGTGAGGATTTTTTTATTCTTTTATATACAATACAAATATTTTATTAACTACTATTAAGAATAATAGTGTTTTGGACGAAAACAATGACTATTTTCTTCACAAAACCAGATTTTCTATGAAAATATGAAGATGGGAAACAAAATCATTACTGACATTACTTTTATCTTTAATATGATTTAAATCGGTGAGGAAGAATTCTAACTAACCAAAGCCATGTTAATTGTATGTTTATGATTGCAGTTGGTGTGGTGCGCTAATAATTTTGCAGGTTGAAATCCGATGTCTTGTTTTCTTTTCTTTATGTATCATAAACCAAGTGCATGTCTCCACGTATCTAACAGTACTATAATCTGATGATTTACCTTACAATGAGGCGGTAGTCTTGTGGGCAGCCATGACACTTTATTGTTTTCAGTGCCGATACCAGTTAGCTGATCCACTGAGTCCAGAAACAACAATAATGGCTGCTGCTGGGTTGCGATAGTGAGGAGCTGCTTGAAATGTGCTGTCAGTGGAACCAGGTCGTCTGGAATACTTTCGAAGGGTAGCGCGAAGTTGTATGATATCTGTCAAACAATTTGAATATATTAAAATTAATCTAAACCTCTTAATGTCACCGAACACTAGAAGCCCCAATAAAAATAATGATGAATACAATACGTACTAAGAATATTTTACCGAACATTTTAAGACTATTCGTTTTAACTTTTTTTGCTTTTCTGTCATAAATTACTCAGTAAATAATGCGTGGATTTCAACACAACTTTTTTGTTTATTTATAAAAATATTTATCATGATTTAGGACACAATTTATTCCATAATACCTAGATCCATTACGGGGAAAAACTTTACTTCATCTAACCCTTTATCATAATTACGAAAATTAAGGACATTTCAATCTCTAGTGTAATAGTTTTGTGTAAAACCAAAATGGCGTGAAATAAAAATATGAAGATAACGATTAAGTCACAAAATTATGATGTTAAAATTTTATATTTTTTTATTTACTTTTATCTATTTGACTTTCAGCTAGTAACATTTCATGATGAGGTACAAGGGAAAACCTGGCATATATATTGTAATTGGCACATATATTTAATAACTGACAACGGAACCAAAAGGTAAATATATATGCGTATATATATTTACCATATTAGTTTATTATTACAACAGGGAATTCGTGAACGGGAACGGGAGATATACTTAGTACGGTAGTATAATATTTTTCAAAACGCATTTTGAAAAAGAGGAATCCGAGATATAACTATATACAGGTAACGAAGTGAACTTTTAAGACTTCGTTTTTTTATCTCAGCAAAAATTGTAACACAAAAAAATTGACGCAAATTAAATTTTTAAACGTTTATTTTATTTATAACAATCGTTTGAATCGTTTAATTAAATCTGTATAATTGATAAAAGCTCGGCATACCTGTTGACAGATAGATATCAGCGTGGGTGTTAAGGCGCTGGAGTCAGGAGTTGTTCCAAGGAATCTGATGATATTTGTGGGACGAACTTCAGCAAACCACTCATCCAAAGACATAGCTGAGCTCTTCGCTAATAAGCTCGTCTTACCGCAACCACCTACAATTAATGTAATTCAATAAATATTCAAAAAACTACATTAAAAGTGTAAGTATTAAACATAATCATAAGTATTAAAAATCAGTCGAAAACATTCAAACATTTTTGTAAAACATCTTTAAGTAAAGATTTTAACGTCAGGTAATAAAATAAAAATTATATATATCGCGTTGTCTAAAATGTATATATATAATTGCTGGCTATGACAAAAATATTTTTTTCAATACAAAGTACGCTATAATATTCACTTCGTAATATAATCATAGTAACTACGTTTATTGCTCATCACAGCTGCCAGTGAGAGGAGTGCGTTGGAACGAGGTGCTGATGGTCTAATCGATACTTTCTTAATGTAATGTACTCGATTGGTTTGTCAAATATAAGTGTGATTAGGTCTGTGTTGAGCGTCTGTTTATTGAGAGTTAATTGCAAAATGAATATTAACTTAATGATGAAATTTTTTGACACTATAAACATATCTCTATCTCTCAAGAAATAGCAAAACTAGAGAGTTATCGTTGCTGATTATAAACAGTTTGAGTATTTAATAATTTCCAATGTGTCGTCTTATTGGATAAAAAAATCATTCTATTATGAATGAAGTACTACATTAAGTATTAGTTAAGTTAATATTATTTAACATTCACGAATCAACACAAGGACAGATAAAACACTAAAAGTCACCTTCTCCATAGAGGACCAGAGGTTTGTCTGAATCGTTCGTCATGTAGTTATGGATAAAGTTCAGATCATCCTCCCGTCCGTGAAAGACTTTCACTGAATTGTTACAAGCGTGGAGATGCTGAAGAATCTCTGTCACGATCTGACCTTGGGCACTGCTGTCTTCTTTGCGCATAGCCCTTGAAAAGAATTAATAAATGGTTACTAAAACTAATATATTTCGGATTAACTACGAGATGACATCTCGTTGGTTCGAGTTCAGGGTTGCTGCAAAGTAACCGAAAAATCCGAAATCCGAAAAATATGAGTTTTATTTCAATGAATACTAGCAAAAATTTTAGATCTTATTAGCTGGTTACTGCCCTACATTCTCTCACCAGCTAGGATTTTATATCTCAAAAATTGTACGTCCTTTAAATAGCGTTTATTCTGATTTATATGGTATGCTCTGTGCATACCATATCAATCATGCTTGTTAAATTAAAAATGGATTGTGCGTTACCGAATAGTTAGCATCCTACCAGAGGATTAGCAGAGATGTCACCGTACATGGTAAGTAATTGACAGTGAAAGTCTTTTCTCTCGTTCTTTAAATACTAAAAATTATAAGTGGGAGAGAACATCGATTCATACAAGCTGTTAAAATCCTTTGCTGTGGGTGTGAGAAAAGAAGATTTGTATTTCTTTGTTCTTACAGAATGAAGATCACTACAAATGATAGAGATTTGCCGCACGTCTGGGTGTCAGAAGGCTTTTGGGATTATCAGACTTACTTATTATTACTACAGATATTATACTAGATTTTTGACAAGACATTCAACTTTAAATAAAACATGTCTTATAAATCATATATGGTGATAATTTTTCCGTGTATAACGGAAAATAAAATTTTTATCACTCAATTACTGATTTTATTGTCATCAACTAATCTCTAGACCCTTGTCATTACTTCATTCTTCGTGAGACACTCACCTATCAACAAGTTTGATGATGTTCTTATAGAAGTGTGATATGAAATGATTTAGATATTCTCCGTGGGTTTCATTGTCAAGGCCGTCTCGTCCGATCCACTCCACTGTATATCTGTTATAAAACATAACCGGTACAGTATTCATATTGATTACAATGTACAAAGTACTTTATTGTGTTAGTGAGGATCGTTTGTATATATTTAAATGATTTATATCTCTATAAATTGATTAATAGATTAAATAAATACATATATACAGGCACATATATTAACACACGCTCACGTTTATATTGTTCTCACACTAAATGTATATACATTATAATTAATCTAAATTTGTTACACACTTTTGTATGTTGGTAGTTTCAATTTTTTCTGGTAGTCTAACGTCTCTGAGATCAGCTAATAGCTTCGATGCCTCCGTGTCCAAGCTCCTGTTAAGAATGTCAACGAAATTACAGGCTTTCTTGAGATTCTGTAGATTGATGTTATTGATGTATCTGACATAGGCCAGACAGTGATTCTTCGTGTTCTTGACGTTTAGGACACCGTTGATGACCTCTCGTTCGGTTACTGGAAAACGAACACATTAAAATTTAATAGCAGATGCAAATCAAATCAAAGTTGAATATTTTATATCCAATGCTATTTGGACCTCACAAGTTAAAGCATCCAACGGCAGCGGGATGATCAAAAGATTCCTAAACCGACGTCTAAACAGATTGAGAATCTCAGTAGGATATACATTAATGTACGTTTGCTTAAAAGAATTTTATTTATTGTTTTTGCTTCCACTGTTAAAGTGTTGGACATGAGAAATGTGAATCTCAAAAACATCTGAAACGAAGACACCGTTCTTCTTAAGAAGTTACGTTTAACTTCTGTCAAATATTAATTTTATAGTATTCCTTTGATATTCAGCACATTTGAAAGAACACTTGAAGGTACATATGCCACAAATTACAAAAATTGTCATTGGTGATAAATATAACATTTACCGGACATAAAGTAGTTGTGCATTGTATCTTTGTCGATTTTGCCAGCATTGTAAAGCTGAGAGGAAGCTTTACGAAACAGCTTCTGCATCTTGCTGAGGGTATCCCACCAAATAGCTTGATCCTCTGCTTGCAACTTTGGGACTCTCTGAAAAATGAAACAGAAAAATGACACCTAAATGACAAAGAAGGAATGCTTAACTGTGTTCGTTTATAACGCTCGCGACGCAAGTCATAGCGCATGCCTTCCAAGGCCTAAGGAGATTTTAAATTATAATATTAATTCGTTAAAGCGACTCAGAGTCGCAATGGAACATTCAAAGACAATTAGTGCTTCAACTAACAATACTTGCACAAACTTCATCCATTTACTCCAATATCCAAGTTCGGTTCTTTGTTAACTTTGATTTAAACTTCTTCTTACGAAGTTTTAAAACAACTTCATTTAATCGTTCATTGAACGGTTGATTTATTAAACAAACCAGTGAAATGTGGAGAATTGTTTTCCTTTGTATTTCTACAGTCGGTTATATTTTATTAATGGTTCTGAGATATGCAACAACTTTGCTGATTTTTTTTAATTAAGTCAAATATAAAAATATTTTAGAAAGTTTTTCTGTTTTATTATAAGTGTATTATATGATATGATGATTTTTTTATATTTATATGATGTACATTAATTAGCAGAAGAGCGAGGACGGAATATATACAAATATGAAAGAAAATGAAAATGTAATACTTTTTTAACTATCTGGATAGTTTTCCAGTTTGTCGGGTGGTTATAACATTTATTTTATTAATGATATAACATAGTCCTGGATATTGTATAACGGAAGATTTGGTATAACATAAATATCAAATTACCTTATTATTGAAATTGATAAGTATGGAAGATATCGGCTGAAGTACCGACACAGGTGGCACAGCGTTGGAGTCCTTTTTGTACCAGGTGTCCAGAACAAGAACATCGACTCCACCAGCTGCCAGCTCATCGCGTAACATCTGGAGCTCCGAGGATAAGACGTAGGTTGGTATCGGCCTGAAAGCGACATCCGCTACCAGGTTATAAGAATTATAATACACTCTTTTAATTTAGGAAATAATTCCTTCCATCTCTAAATAAATTGTACTTTCAAATAAATAATTTAACAGCTTCTATTAAAGGACTTTATTTAAGATGTTCTCTCAGTGATAGTCTCTTTTTTACATAATATATTTTGTATAATAGAATATAGGTAGTACCAACAGCAGTCAAGTATCAAACAGATCACTCTCACAGACAAACAACCCTCATTTAAATACTTTCATACAGTCCATTTATCTAATTTAATTTTAAGTGTGAATAAAGTACTCAAACAGAAAGGACGTATTGCATTTTTTTCTAACCACCCTCAAATAGATACTTTATGTGAATATATTCGTACATAGATAAATTAACTATGTTTGTCTTTAAAATTCATAGGGAGGAAGTGCAATTATATAAAATATCATATTAATTACATACCTGTAGCCATACTTCTGGCCGAGAAAGACAACAAAGTTGGGTCCCATGGACAGACGCTGGCAATTCTTTATTTCTCTCATACACAGCTCCGTCGTCATGTGATCATCTGTAGCCTCGTCTCGGACACCCCATCGCATATCTACCACCTTGAAGATATCGAAACAATTATAAAAAACTGTCTGCATAGGCAACTGTATTGTTTTAAGATCTTAAAAGTCTGCCTGAAATAAACACCTTCTTTTTGCTTTTCCTTTTATTGCGTTTTAGATTAAAAATAATAATAATAGTACCTAATAATAAAAACATGTGTCGGAGATTGAATTATTCATAGAAATATTATCGTTTTATTTAAACTGAAACCATTTTGTTTTTGTATAATATCAATACTCTTATCTTGACCCAAACAACTTGTAAAAAATATGTTTTTGTATACTATAGGATATATGGGGTTTTCCAATAGGGACGCTTGTACTTTGACAGCTGATTGCGGCCATGTTGTTTGAGTGACAGCTGTCAAATGCAGTGTGTTATATTCATTCCGTCCTCCCAAACCACCATGGCAGGTTACAGTGTCGAGCAGCACGTGCAAATCATAAAATTGTTTTATGAAAATGGGTCTTCAGTTCGAGCAACGTTCCGCGCACTTCGCCCGTTTTACGGTCGCGATGATCGTCCTGCCGAGTCGACTATCCGTCGATTGGTGGACAAATTCGAGTCAACCGGGTCAGTTAACAATCAGCCGGTTCCCGTGCGTCAACGTAACGCGAGATCTGCCGAGAATATCGCCGCTGTGCGCGACAGTGTCCTCGAAAACCCGCGGCAGTCAATTCCGCGTCGCGCACAGGAACTCGGCCTTTCGCAGACGACAACTTGGCGAATTTTGCGTTGTGACTTGAGCCTGCACCCGTACAAGATCCAGCTGACCCAAGAGCTCAAGGTTAATGACCATAGACAGCGCCGTGTGTTCGCTGACTGGGCATTAGAGCAGTTGGAAGTTGACGCCGATTTTGGCAAAAAAATCATCTTCAGCGACGAGGCGCATTTTTGGATGAATGGCTATGTCAACAAGCAAAATTGCCGTATTTGGGACGAGACCAATCCACACGAGGTTCACCAAGTGGCAATGCACCCGCAGAAAGTGACTGTTTGGTGCGGATTTTGGGCCGGAGGCGTGATTGGTCCGTATTTTTTCGAAAACGATAATGGTGTGGCCGTCACCGTCAATGGTGAGCGATACCGGTCGATGATAACCAACTTCTTTTGGCCTGAAATCGAGAATATGGATCTGGACAACATGTGGTTTCAACAGGACGGCGCTACGTGCCACACAGCACACGCTACGATGGAAGTTCTGCACGAGCAATTTCTGGACATGGTCATCTCGCGCGGAGGCGACGTGAACTGGCCACCGAGATCGTGCGATTTGACCCCGCTGGACTTTTTCTTGTGGGGTTTTCTTAAGTCGCAGGTCTATGCCAACAAGCCGCAAACCACCGATGCCCTCAAAGTCAACATACGCCACGCCATCGATCAAATACAGCTTGATTTGTGCGCCAGAGTCATCGAAAATTGGACCTTTCGTGTGCGCGCCACCAACCGAAGCCGTGGCGGTCATTTGAATGATGTCATATTCCATACATAATGGGGTCGATAGACCTTCCAAATAAAAAAAAAATTTCGCAAATATCTTTCCTGCATGTATTTTTTTTTGCATTTCAAAGATCAAGCGCCCTTAATGGAAAACCCTATAATACATACCGTTACCTTATGCATAATTAGGGCATTAAAATGAAGAATATTTTTGTGAATTTTGATACAGGGAAATCATATTTATAGATGTATTTATAGTTTTGATTTAGCTTAGCTATTAACGTGCTCTTGGAAAAAGCATGAGCGGCTGCGGCAGGACTATTTCTGTCGACGGAAGCTTTGCCACGTGTTGTATCAAGCTGACTGTGTAAAACAGCTATTGTTGGTTACATAACATGCTGTGTTTATCACGGAAACTATGGTTATGAACAAAAAGATCCCGTGTATGTTATATACTATGAGAAATCATAGATATAACATCTTTTTCCAAGTAACCACAATTTCTTAGTATGGAATTAGCTTTATATTTCAGATAGATTAAGAATGTGGCCTATAGGAATGTTTTTATGCCCTGCTACCACTTCAGGACAACTCGCTTTATGTGAGACACAACGGACTTCGATGATGGAGTTGCTTATTTGCTCCAATATTGGCTGGACTGAAATGCGTGATAACAAAAAAAAAGTAACTCTCTTTAGTATATAATATATTAATTAGGAAGGTTTGATTTGTATAACATTCATATTATATAGAACAGTAAACTACATTTATGTAGACTAAGATATACTCGTGTAAAAGAAAGTAGAACAAAATTTTTTTTATGACTTAAATTTTTTTTCCCCTGTACTTTTCAGTTAGTAATCGTGGGCAAACGAGATGAAAGTGTCTGTCGGTTAGTTTAGTTTTATGTCAAAAAATTTTTTTCGCCAACATTTAATTTTTTCGGCTACTCCTGTGAATGCTCTAGAAACGGCCTAATTGTGTACTGGTATTGCGATCACAGTCGTAGGTTTTTCTTGTGTGGGATGTCAGGTGTAAGACGTATACAAACCGCCTTTTCTACTGAAATCTGGATTTTTTTTCGTTTAATAGCCTTGCGGATGTACCTGTCTTTACGAGCGAGGATCTATGGTTTTCAAACCATATCTGATGGCTTGGTTTGACCAATGTGTGTTCAAACACAACTGACTAACACATTTTTATGTTCAAAATTTTTGTTTGTTCAAAGTATGCAAGCCACATGAGAAAATTACAAATCTTTGAAATTATTATGTAACACTAAAATAACGTGTGGCATCAATTTTGAAATACAGTTTTTAAAAAGATACATGTAATGTGTTTTATAATGGTTAATAATATTATTTAGATAAACTGTAGGGGATTGATTTAATTCGATTCTGAAAACGCCTCTTTGTTCTAGAAAAACTTCCTTTGCATTTCTTTGAAAGCGTCTCGCGTTTATCAGATGATTATGAAGAGAACAAGTCAAAGACAGTTAAGGGGCAGTCTTAGTCTTATTTACATTATAATCATTTAATACGTTTATATATTATTTGTTTGCAAATTAATAATACAGCGTTGTAATGTATTGTCTAAAAAAATATTAATACCAATGTAATATAAATGTTATGGTAAATTTTATTGAACATTTAATATACATTTGTTTTTATAATAACTGAAATAAAGAGTAGAAGTTTGCACAATCCGGTAAGTAATAAAGACATGTCTTCGCCTTAACGTAAACGAAGGATTTATCCACTGGAAGGCGAAAGATATAAATTTTCATAGTAGCTTTAGAAAATAATCAGTCAGCTTCAAGGAAATATCTATTTCTTTTATAAATAACCAATACCTTATAGTATATTTTTAAATTCTTTTTTATACATATAATGTAAAAAATATTTTTGAACGATAACGGTCCGGTTTAGTCGTTTAAGTTACGTTACAGATGCGATTATCTGATTTTACCAATAAGTTTAAAACCAGAGCCGAAGAAACCATTATAATGATGTATCCTTCAGGTAAGTATTAACCTTACCCGAGTGTGATTTAAACGGTATAACATAATCCCTTACCTGAAACTCCAATCCGTGTTTCTCCCGGCAATAATCCTTTATTCGAGGGTAGCATTTTGCCATTAAAGTATTTCTCTCCATGGTAGTATCTGACGACATAAAAGGATGGCATATATATATAGACTTTCCGTTATAAATAATGTCCGAATAAGAGTTCGTTGTAGATTATAACATCGGGTTATAATAAAAATAAGCGTACGGTATTTTGATTCATGAAATGAGCTTAAAGTAGCCATCAAACGAAATTAATAAATAAGGATCTGATATTTCCTCTTCCGATATCAATAAAATAACATAAAGACTTATTCACACGAATGATAAATGCTTAAATAACTAAGTTAATGACGCGAAACTTAACTAAACGCCTCGTACTATCGATCTGTTTAAAGGCCGCGTTGAAGTAACATTGTAAAAAGTTGCTTCTACATAATCTACGATTTCTTGTCACGCAATAATGTTCTGACCTCGAGGTTTGCCAAGTGTTTATTTATATACTAGAACACTGAAGAACTCTATATACCAAATTATAAAATATATTTTAACACTTATACGTACATAATTGAAATGGTTGTATTTCAAAGAATCTACTAACACAAGGATCATTCTAATAGGTCAAATGATTTAAATGAAATTAATATTTTTCGGATTGTTCCGCGTATTTTATTATTATAAAAACTACATATTCCCGACGTTTCGGTTACTTTGCAGCAGCCGTGATCACGGGCAGACGAGATGTGACCCACCGTGTGAATCCATCAAGTTGTCCGAAAAATATTAGTTTCATTTAAATGAATACCCGCGGAAGTCTTAGATCTCATTAGGTCAAATAATTTTTAACCTTAACGAAGATTAATGAACATTAATCAATTTACTGTCCTATAATCTCTAAGGAGATATTATAATAACATTTGAAATCATAAAATTTCCTATTAGTGTAATTTTTTTTTTTGATAACAGAACAAATTTTCAAATTATAAAAGTAAAACATGAACCGAATACGTGCCATCGTCAGTTACAGTAATTAGTTCGTAATGAAATTATTAAACATTAACGAGCGTGCAGGTGGCTGTTGAACGGTCTGGGTTATCTGGGTTATATAGAAATCCTAACATTTCCAATATAAGCCACGGTTATAAATCATAGTGTGTGTTGGTGTCCGCTGCAGACGTACCCAGAGTAGCCGCAGCTAAACAGATTCATTCAATGTTTGAAATTGTAACGAAATATCTATTTAATATACGCAGAGTCTAAATTTTTTTATATATTTTTGATACGTCTCGTCTGCCCGTGATCACGGTTGCTGAGAAGTAACCGAAACGTCAAGAGTATGTAGTTTTTTAATATAAGAAAATACGCGTTGTATAGTCCGAAAACTATGATAGTTTTATTTAAATAAATACTTGCGAAAGTCTTAGATTTCATTACTAAGATCGTCTTTAGTAGATAGAGTTATTTCATATTCTTTTTGGTACGCTAAAAGGTTTGTTTGTACGTCGTTGTCATCACAATCGGTTGATAATTGAAAAGAGAGACAAGCAATCACAATGTCACAGTAACCATAATTTTATTTGTCAATGTAATACCTGTGAACGTAGAGCTGGTGAATATCCTCACGATCTTGGAGCTGACTGGAGGAAGCAGTTTCAAAGAACCAGCAAATATGAGATCCACTGTCCTATCATCCATCTTCGAATTTCTTTAAATTATCTGTGAAGAATGTTGCATTAGAATGAAATACCAAAAAAATAAACATTCAGTCTCTCACAACAAGATTGTCTTTCAGGAGAAGTGTGATCAATACAGACAAACCCACGGTAAAACTGATTGTTATAGTGGAGCTTAAATAGGCCTATCTTGCAAAAACATAAACATTCAGAAAAAATATAATTAAACATAACATAATCAAGAGCAGTCTAAAGCAATGAGATTACATTTTTTTAAATATATCTTGGGTCATTTATAGCTATGTAAACTTTTTGACATTGCAAGTTAAACAGAAAGTATCAGAATAGAATATTCCATAACTCTGTCCTCATTAACATTGATAATGCAATTTTTATACAAAACATTATCTCTCCTCCAAAATGTGAGATAATTCTAATGACTTTCCAGTCTGTTGAGTATATAACACAGTATTTATCAGAATAATCTGATAATGGACGAGTTCTACAGAAATTAAATATAAATGTTACGTATTTTCCTATTATTTGGCAAAAAATATACTGAAAGGCTATTTCACGAAAAACCTACTTATACCTACTATTAATACATATGAATTCGTTATTATATATAAGCAAGTAAATATAACAAGAAACAATAATAAATACTCGAATACAGTAATTTTGCATGTCAGAGTTATTTTCAAGGCATTTTTGTAAAAATAATTTGATGATATCACAAAGAAGCCGATGTAAGAGAAACTGTCATTTGTTCTGATTTAATCACATCACCTTCTAATTCTAACAAATCATTCACGACGTCCCAGAAACTTAAACCTTAATTGCTAACCAAAAAGCACAAGAATATGTCATCAAGCGTGATAGAGACAAAATATATATAACAAAACAAATATCTTAAAGTGCGATAGAGACATAAAATAAATTTAACAAAACAAAGACGCTACACCTGCCCTACTTCTGCCGCCTTCCAATCAATACTGCAAGTTAATGTCAAGGTGAAACAATTATCACTATTATAATCGATTTTTACCTAAAATCCAGGTACGTGTTGCCGCAGCCGGTAGGTACTAGGAACTGTTTTCTATTCAGACAACAAAAGAAAGTCAAAATTGTTATTGGTTGCCAGGCAACCGCTGATTTCAGCCGATTTCAGCCATTTTATAAAGTTACAACTAGTTTTTGGTAACAAAATGTAGATTGATAAATGTTTGGGATATTTAAAAAATATCCTCATAACTCTAAATCATTCAGGGTAAAATTTATTAATTCCATAAAAGTCTCTCACACATAACTTACTGCGACTGTTTATCTCAAATTATAATTTACTTCTCTTCATTTTTCAGCAAATCTAAAAGTTAATGGATATGGTAGTAAAGGATAAAATACTGAATTTATATTTATTCCTATTGAGGTTAAATTTTTTATAATATAACCCATATATTTCTTTATACGTTTTCACTTAAAAATACTAATAAATAAATACATGTAATTATGCAATGTCGTTAAAATTTTATTCGTATAAGATTTATTTGTGTTTATAGTTGAGATGTGATGTAGAATAATTTAATAAGTTGCTTTGTTTTCGATGAGTCGCTTTAAAGCAAAATGCGGTGAAAGTTTTTGTTAGACGATTAAATCAAGAAGAAACTTATCCACAGGAAGCTTAAACTATGAATATTGCAGAGTCGCTATGATGCTTTCAAAATCCGTACAAGTATCCTCGATACCGGCTTTTGTAGTTAATTCTATAGCTTTCATTCTGGAGCTCCCAGCCCAACTTTAAAGGTGTCAGATCCTTGCTGCAGTCAAAGGATTGACACACTTATATTTCCTACTTCGAGCGTGACACAGAAGACTACGAAGGCAATAATAAGTTGCAATACATTTTTTTACGATTGAGAGTGGTAGAGTTTCTCAATGTCATTTAATTTCTTCAAAATTCCATTCTTTTCTGTTCTTTCCTAAATTTTGATGCCATAGAACAGATATAATTGGAGATTTGGAAATTCACAGAACATATTGAGGTAACCGAAACCATAATTATTTGGCTGTTATTCGTCATAAAAAACAAAATATAATAGTTTTTTCGTCATTTTCTTGATCTAAGTGATCAACTTGTTTTTTATGAAGATATTTTTTAAAGAACTTTAGTTTTTGTCAGACACAGACTGGCACCATCTCGATTATATAAGCCTTCATTAAAAAGCCATTCGGCAAACTATTTTACATGATATCGATTCGTGGTTTTCGTATTTTTCAAACAACTGAAATGGAAAATATATATGTTGTATTCAAAACATTCCTTTGTTGGTTTCTTTGTCTTTAACAAGGAACGTAATTTTTCGAAAACATTTTTTTTTTATCTTGCACCGATTTTACCGATTATACCGAATTGTGACATATATTTGGTCATAAAAATACGAAGTTAACTTCTTTTTTATGAAGGTGTTAGTTTAAGAACCAAAAAGGACATATAAGGTAATAAATTTTGAGTTTTTTATTATTCTGTCAATAATCTCTTCTGGACTGTCTTTACACTTAGAACTGTTGTGTAGAAATATACTGAACACTTTTAGTTTTATGGTGCTATCCATCAACGTTTGAAGCTTTCCCTCTGGTGCTGCATTAGACGGACGATACAATATAGTTTCTCTTACAAACTTGCCAGTATTCTCATGAAAATTAGTTTCAGTAAAGAGAATATTTCTCATATAATATGTTAACAATGCAAAAATTTTATTTGATTTACGTCATGTTTTATTGCACGAACACATTAATTCCTGAGCGACAATAAAGGCATGAAAAGCAATCCATTAGCAACAGTGTATGCAGGCCGCACCTTACTGCGTCCGAGGGGCGTTGTCTTGGTATGGTAGAATTCATAGGAGTTAGCGGGAGCGGATACTTTATAGATTTAACGCACATACTGTTTAGTGGTTTTATAAGAAACTGAATCTAAACCATAAAACATGAGAACATCAAAAATACTATTTTAATTAACCTTAACTGTGCAGAAGTTCTTCACTTCAATAACATACATATATAATATATTTAATATATATGATATAATCGTAAGTAATTATATAGGTTCAATTACAAATACATATTTTAACATATTTAAAGTAAAGACATCGCTATAGTAACACCCCATTGATTATTCAAATCGGTTTCTGTGAAATCTTATTCTTGAGAGCCTTAAACTTTCTTCTATATAATCTCAAATATTCTTCCAAATTTAAGGATTTTCCTCATTAAATGTCCGATCATAGAAGATCTGGTCTCTATGATCTGTTCCTCCATGTAGTTTCATATTCTTTTTAAGCCTATCCACCCGATTAAGGTTTTTTTTCGTTTAACTGACGAACGTTAGTGATCAAATAGTATTTTTTACTTTTCAAAGGGAAGTTCAATAGAGGGTTTCTTATTTTTTCAACACAATTCATTCAGTATATCTCATATTCTTCAGTATTCTCAAAATATAAACAGTGATTATTTTTGATTAAATAATGTAAATATATTAAATAGAAATAATATGTGATATTGTAGTAATATAGACAAAGTGATAGTAAAGATTTGAAAATTAGTAAAATATATACAAAATTATAAATAAAATTCGGTTCGAAATCAGCAAAAAAATTGCTCACAACTTTTACTATTGGCTCACTCGGCTCAGTTTTCATATATCGTCTACAAACAGTTACCTTTCTCTACACTGTGACTTTTTTCCAGTTTTACACATTATTTTAAACTACTGATATCCATTTATTTTACTTATTCTTCCTTTAAAGTTTTAAAATATATATTATCGGTTGGTGTTTATAGTTATACAGACATTATTAAATATAGTCCTGTTTCTGTTGTACATAAAAAATATAGGACCTAATCCGTGATACACGTTTCTGGTAAACAATGTATCATTTCATTAAACCTGTCCTTGAATTAATAAAAATAATGGCTACATTAATAGACCCCAATACAAGAATCGAGAGGATCATCCATAAACGCTCATTTACTATGTTATTGATTGAAATGACTGAAAGACACCCACATAGTAGGGTGTAACTTATATAATTGATTTAATGGGAATAATATCAAGATTGGCACGTCATAAATGGAGAATTAAATTATTTTTAATTTAAAAAAACCGGCATCAAAAAGTTACATAGGAAAACGGAAATTAAAAATAATAATATAACACTTAAATACCATTTCCTAACCTTACCTATGTAATGATAAATTTAAAATATCTACACAAAAACGTAGAAAAAACGAACACTATTTTTATTTACTTTCAAATAATCTAACCTATACTACCCTAACTAAATGTATAGGATTTCATAATATCTAGTCACCTTTTGTAGTCGGTGTGTTCTACAGATTAATCAACTAAACAAATAAAAAATAATAATTAAAAGACATTCGGTTCTCGCAGAATTCGTAACCAAATTTTAAAACCCATTATTTATCCTTGCCATAATCATTTACATTTAAAAAGTAGGTGTTATATAATCTAATATAAAACAACCTTGGTATATAAGTTACAGAATTTCGTTAATTTTAATATTAAATATTTTTTTTTACACACCCTATTTCCTGTCTCATAATAAACGCTACATATTACACTTTACGCCAGCCGCAACGGAAACGAATCTATTTTTGTATCGATTCCTACCTGCTTTTCCACGATTAGAGCGAGTTATAACCGAGTTCCGGCGGCAACACCCACAAACAATATCAGCTAACTTCCAGCTAACCGTAAAACCTAAAATAAAACTTACATTGTCTAGCCCTAGGCCCGGTGACGCTTTCAAGATATATCGTGACGACATTAAATTGCAAAAACATTACATTTTAAAAATTACTGTACCTTAGCATTCATTAGGCTTCGATCGGAGACTAAAACTCTTTGTTAACCTTTACATGTCTATGAAATGTATTTCATTAAGGTGATAAAATTAAAATAATGCAATATTTTCGAAAATTTATATACTATTTGTTTACATTTATTACTTTTTTTATAGTTCAAACGTGATCATTGAAAATACGAAATGAAGTCATGTCGTATCATTTACCTTTAAAGATTGTTTACGTAATGACTTTAGGATTCCCTGACTTTTTAAATAAAACAGCTCATAAACTCTAAAACAGCGTATTGTTGATATCACCTTAAGTTACATCCTCAAGTTTCTTATTCCATAAAATATAATTATAAATTGTCAGAGTTCTCGCAAGCTGTTTCTTGTGGGTCCCGACGTAAATTACGTTTACGAGACTCTTTAATACCGTAATTGGTTCATATAACGTAAAGAGCTTGTACGTCATGAACGGTAAGTATTAAATGTAGTTAACTAAGTTATCACAAATTGATACGTTCTATTAAGGAACACGTTAACATCAAAAACTCATACTTTGAATATAATGTCTAAAAATCTCGTACTGTCACGTTCGTCGGGAAACGAGGAAAAAACACGCTTAGAGTAACAAAAACAGCTTTTAATTTTATACAATAAAAAGAGTCTGAAAAATAGATTCAATTTATTTAGACTAGTTGAACTCACAGTTACATTTATTAAAACTATAAGATATATTCCATGTTTGTTTGCAACACTACAATACTTAATACCGATTTGGAAAAATAATTTTGTATGTAGAACGAGTGAAGACACAAATATAATAAAATTATTCCTAACAAAAATTTTATGTGAAACACAGTGTCAGTTGGAAAGGAATTTCAGTAAAACTACGAGTATGTTTTATCATAGAGACGAATAAAGCTACGAAGTTGGAAGATCATTTTATTTTGTTTTCTAGACAACTAACTAACTAGGTAACAATATTCTTGAGATTAAGGATACCTCTGATAATTAATCTATTATAAAAAAGGACGTTTACGGACACAAGTCGTTCTAAACAAATAATATGAAAAAAAGCAGTATTAAGTATACAAATGAAGTATTTTAAAATAATTAAGTTCAACATATTATGTCCAAAACATTATTGAGATTAAAAAAACATAAAAATTATTGAGGAATAAACTATATTAATTAGTAAATGTATTAAATAAAATAAATTGTCATATGAAAAAGACGTCACAAGAAACGGGATCTTTTCACTGAGATGAAAAGAGTTTTGCTCAAATTAAAATATACATATAAACTATGATCATTATATCCGTAACAAGTAAATAATGTAGATCCCCGAATTCAATTAACAAGAGAGTGACAAGTTGTTTTCATCCTAAAAATAGTGATAAGGAAGAGGTTCAAGAGGTTTCAAATGACTGTATATGTTTTGAAAGTACAAGTAACGCTATTATCAGTTTTAATGGCAGCAATTCCTGATTATAATAAATACGGTTCTTACATGAACTGAACTATAAAATATCTGCAATACAGCGTGTCTGTCGTTTGTCATTGTAGCTCGTGACGGACGCTGATGGTGTTAGGAGATTGTGTCTTTGAAAACATATTGTATTGGATAATTGATTGGGGGAATTAAAAAAGTGTGAAATGAATTAATGCTTCAAAAATTCACAATATAAGTAAAATAAAATTATAACTTTTGGCGTCTTATGTTTATATTGTATACATAAAAAATAAGTCTTGCCCGTACCTGTTTGTTATAGTAAATAAAACTGTGAAAATTACATTTCTTTATACTTATGTATCTGACGTTTTAAAGAAAAAATTTAAACACATTCAACCGTAATAGAACGAAATTAGGCCGAATTTATTATCTAAATAAAAGTGACTCGATTCTATTATATTATAATTATTACACATAGACAAAATTTTAATCGCCAGTATGTTTTCGTGATCGCCCGTGCTCTCAAGGCGACACATTCACCTCGTGTCAAATGACATGGAAACATAAATCAAGCAATAAAATGTTTGTTCATGAACAAACATTCTTTTCCATAGTTTAATAAATATTTTATACAGCTCAGTGAGTTATTGAAACTTATTATGTCTTAGTTTATGGAAAAGCGTAGACAAGCATGTTGGCGCGACTTAGTCTAAAGCGAAATATTACTTCTGTCGTATGTGTGGTCGATGGTATTATAAAGAGATGTAACAGAGAGCTCGTTGTATCTGTCAGGTCAATACGACTGGCTGATCGAGCGTAACGTCTGAGGTTTTCAAACTGGTTACGGGATATTAATTGAAAGATCTATGGTGAGAATTTCATATAATTGTCACTTAGATATTTTTTTTTCTAAAGGATTCTTCGTTTGATAGTTAAAAAGTTTAAGATATAATAAATTCTCTATTGTAACTAAAGCCACGCTTTTTATTAAAATAGATTTTTTTTTTGACTTTCAAAGTTAAAAGATGAAATGTTTATTACCAAAACATAATGTTTTATTTATTCCGTTCATAGAACACACAGTGTTTATAATTATAATACACAGAACGTTTTCATTATACTATACGGAACCTAAGGTGTGTGTCGGACTCTCGCTCGTTCTGTTTTTTTCTATAATAATATTGATATCAATAATTCCCGTCACGTCGTTACACGGATGTAGATCGCAGTGTGGTATCACTGACGGCTCGCACTTTACAATACTAATGACAATTATAATCATTTTTCTTGTTTCTCTTTGGACATGATACAAGAAAGTATTGTATTAAACTTCGTCTTCTTGATTATAAAAATTTTTATGAATATATATAAATTTTTAAAACATTTTGAATTGTTTCGTTTTATTATTAATTTAAAAAAAGTAAATAAATTGATATTAAGTCTGTCTTAATTTTATAAGATTATTATTTTCATGAGTTTTTCTTACGAAATTTAAGTAGATATAAATAAACTTAGTGTAAAATCAATTAATCCGTGTCTATAATATAGTGAAATCAATGTCTCGTCAATATATTTCCGTCAACCCGTCTTGAGCAAGCGTGGTGATTACTGCTCTAACCTTCTCCATGCGAGAAGAGACCTTTCCTCAGCAGTGGGCTCCGATAGGCTGATGATGAATATATTTTTTATTATTTAATACATACACAGCCACGTTCTGACAATACTTTAATAGTGTTTAAATTAAATTCCAAAGACGAAATCCATATTCGATATATACATACTATAATTAGTAGTACTTAAGTCTTTATCTTACATTAATATCATAAATAGTAAAAAAAAAATATATAATGAAAAATAAGTTGAACCAACCAACTGGATCTATTTGCCACGGTGGATCGCGATGGATTCTTAGAATATTTACCGGATCTGTATCACAATGGACCAAACGTAGACTGCTCGCTGGGACCTAGATTTCTTAATGGATTTATTTTATCTTCACTTCACACAAATTCCTTGAATAGAATTCATTCGCTGAAAATTTAAAAGACGCTGCTATTATAGGAGTGTCATCATTTAACGATGTAGATTCGAGTAACTGGACTGACTGGTTCTAGGAGTATAAGTTACTGAAGACTGATGAACAGCTTCCAAAATTTTCTAAAGCGATTCCTCAAAGAATAGAGAGTGGATAATGGGGAAGTCCTCGTGCTCCACGAAATTAATGCCCATACATATGTACTTAGACCAAAAAGAGAAATAGCTGAAGGTTTATGACAGATGGCCGTGCTTATCAGGGTTTAAAAGAAATTAAATAATATTTATCTTTTAATAGAAAAAAAAATTAAATCCTGTTTTAAGTTTTTCGTAAGAAAAATGTTAATAACTTTAATAATTATGAGATATATAAGTAATCACGACGACATAGTAAAATAATAATGACTCTGTTCAGATGTCCTCTGATTCCATGAAGTTACTTGAGATAATGCACTTTTGTTATTGTCGACGCTATTTATTAATCCATCAACAACTTGTATGGGATCATGTTAATTTTTTATTAACTGACATATCGTTTGTAAGTAATATACAACTACAACCATTACAACATTGACCTATACTGGCAATACTATGGTCATCATCATCATTATCATCATCAGCCTATCGGAGCCCACTGCTGAGCAAAGGCCTCTTTCTCGCATGGAGAAGGTTAGAGCATTAATCACCACGCTTGCTCAAGACGTGTTGGCGATTTCAGTCTTATAATTTGAAACTATGAGACCAGGTTTCCTCACGATGTTTTCCTTCACCTTCTATCAGTGATGTCTAAATACTCTTAGAAAGTACATATGATCACATTGGTACATGCCAGGTTTTGAACGCGCGCCCTCACGTGTGAGAGGCAGGCCCTTAACCTCCAGGCCACCACGACTTCCTATACTATGGCGGCTTAACTAAATATTTTTTTTGTGATTTTAGAAGATCAGATAAATCTTGACGTTTGTTATATTATTGTCTTGCCCAAAGATCTATAGCTCCACCCATCTTGCAACACATCTTCATCATATGAAGAGTTTAAGAAATAGATTAAAGGAAAATTATCAGTCGATGAACAATTATTTAAAAACAAGACTTTATTATGTTACCTTATTTAACAATTCTGTATTTTTTTTTGTTATTATTTGATGCTGGTGATTTTTAATTTTTTAATCCTCTTTAAAAAATTTAAGACATTTTTAAATATACTACATTTCACTATTAAACTGCTGTTCAGCAAGATTAGGACTTTAACAAATTAATTTAGTTCAATTGCTTTTCCAATAGGACTGTATCGAATAATACAAGTACAGTCTTCTATATCGTATTGGTCGTTGGATAAACAGATATGTTCACTGTATGACATTTTAACCGACAATCAAGAAAGTAACTACCTTAATACCTTACTTGCTTCTAGTAAATTGTATAAACTAGGCAAGGGTTACTCAACAGAAGAAATTATAAAGGCATTAAAATATAATGAGAATATTTAATTTTCTGTAAAGTAAAAGTAATAATTATTTGCTTACATCTATCAATGTGAACATTAAGATATAGTATGAAGATAACAGGTTTGTGGCCGACTTTGCACTTGATTAAAATATAACTAACATTCAGCTATAAATCTCATTTTCCTTTAATTAATCTTGAAAATTGTGAAAGTGCCTTTGTGTTCAGGTGAAAAAAAGTTACTCGAACTACGGTTCCTTAGTAAGGAACTAAATTACATTACATAGTTCATTAACTTTTAAAACTGTTGTAAAATTACCTGATTTTTTCAATGTCTTTGTCCCTAATAAAAAAGGTATTTTAATTTACATATTCCTAGGATCAAAGTAGACTCTTCTAATGATTATTACGTTAATGCAAAACTACGTCGGTTTAAAATCTTACTATTTTTTTTTTCATTTAACGCAAATAGAAGCTTTGATGAAGACATTGGAACTTTTTAAATAACACTATAAGAGCATTTAGTATGAAAAATATTATTCTTCTTATTGATTTATGGATATAAACATTATCGGAGCTTCATAAACATATCTTTGGGGTGACCAAAACTTTTCCATTATCGTCCATTGAATTTCATCGATAAATATTGTACGGAACCGTATTATGTTAAAAAGGTTGTTATGACGTGAGCTCTCTGTTTTGTTTGTAAAAACTTCTATACTGAATTAAAGAAAGAGACGTATTTAAACTTAATTTATAGCGTCATAAAGTCCTAACAATGACGGAAATTGTATAAACATATATATAAAATCCGTATAGATTTATTCTGGGTTATGCTATCCAGTACTCGAAATTTTAAATGCATTATTTTTGGCAGTAAAAGCAATCGTATCCATTTCTATTACGGACTTCAAACCGCATTGCAGTTGCTACCGATACAGCCACTACGCCAGTGACTTAAAGATTGTTTTTAATATAATGACATGAAAAACATATCCAGTATTAAATTCACACTAAAAGTAAGTGTAATTCAAAGATTTTTAATATTAACAACCACACTTCCTCAATACAATCATGTCATATATTTTAAAACCCTTTATCACGCTGCCAAATTACTGCCAACATAAACATTGGTCGTTTAGCATACCTCATGTTTAGAAATTGGTTAAAACTATTGCAGAATCAAAAGATCACGCGGCGTTCTGTGATGTTAATATCAATTCTCACAACGCACCAAGGCCTCGTTCAATTGGTACCACGGATGACGCATTCATTGTACGCTTGAATTAAATTACGCCTTTTAAAAATTGTGACGTACAACCAACAGTATCTACCATGAAACATTATATATACTGATAATAGTGTGATAACTATGTGTAAGTTATACTGAAAGTAATATTTTCATTCTCCCTAAATAATCTTTAATATGTCTAAGTATAAATATCCGTGTTATGTAGGAACTCCATTTATTTGCTTATTTACATCGTTTAACGCATTAATTATGGAACTACTCATCCAGAAATGGACCCATCGTGAATACCGAGAACTTCCTTTCATCCAGAATAATTAGAATTCCAAGTGAAATAGACAAAAAATAACTCTAATTTAAACCCATACAATTTTAGAGTGAAGACATCTATTGTTTTTTTATTTACATTTTCTATTGATGCTTTCTGTTTCGGAGTTTTTTCCTCTAGTCGAAGAAAAACGATTATTATTGTTTATAAGAATTTATTATTGTTTGCTCATTGCTATTCCAAATTATTGTAGAGCAATAAATTTCTTGTATGAAAGGATAGAAAAAATCAGTCACAAAAATATTTTACATGTCAACTAAAAGGCATTTAGTGATTTTTGTAAAAAAACTTTTTATAAATTTGGTCCGCTCATTTCAGCGTTCGTTTTAAAGCTGTAAAAATGTCTGCGAATTTTTTTAGCTTCAATTCGTTCGAAAATTTAACTATTGAAACTGGATTGAAATATTCGTTCAGGAATCTAACTGTAGCCATCAATTCAGACGGTCCAATTAACGTCATAATAGTATTCTCTTTATTGATTGCCAAATTCAGAAGCGACAGGTAGGATTTTGTAGCCGAAATCGGATTTAAAATGTCTACAGGATAAAGTCCGTTATTTCATACAAAAATATATGTTAGGTTATCCTGAAATTGATCTTTAGGAGACCTATTATTACATTGACTTATTTAAGTTTCTAATTCAAACAAGAATGATTACTAGATTTGTGTTATTTTTTAGTAAAAAATTTGTTTGGAATATCGTTTTTTTAATATGAGACAAAAGAAGAGCATTTGTATTGCTGTATTATATTAGACGGCCTTATTCCGTCTGTGGGACGAAGGTTGGTGTATCTCGATATTAAAACATAATGCCTGTGCCTGGCATTGAATAAGTCGCCCATTAAGAATATACATATCTTAACAGCTGTTAATCTGTGCAGTAGGTTTTCAGCAGCGAAGGTCTGTCCACTACATAGTAGGAGAGCAATTAACCCCATTCCGTATACATGGTTCCATTGTCTCTCAAGTACCCATTTTGTATTCACACAATGAGTGACATCATCACAGTAATCGTGATTTGAATCGATCGTCCTTTTTATACAGCCGGTACTTTTTTTTGGACATTACGGCATTTTATTTTTTTAGATAAATAAAGATTTTTCTATCTATTCCTGGCTATAGAATCATTTTATGGCCAAAGTTTCTTAATGCAAAGACAATCTTAAGAAACAAGGGTTAGGAAAACTTTTACCGATGAAGACAAAACTAAAAGAGATAGACAGAAAAATCTCCAGAGGCCATCTCGATGTCTCCCATCATACCCAAATTGTCCAAGTGTATATGGTCAATTGAGATATATCTAGGTATTCTGGTATTTCTTGCAAAATAATAAAAATGATATTTTGCTACCTAGTTTACAGTATTGTGGTCCAGATGAAAGCAAATAAATTTTAAGTAACCACACAACTCCTTCCGCAGTTTTTCACTTTTTTCACTTAAAAGAATTACTGGTCTCTATGATTATTACAATAATGTTTAAAAAATTACGGAAAAATACCAAAATTTTATTGAATGAACGTAAATGTGGTATATTAGTTTCGAAATAAATTTAGCATCCTGTATAAACATAATCTGCCTGCAATTTTAAATCAGCCTTATGTCAGGCAGGAAGTCGGTGCAGCTGTAACTGATTTGAATACGGATTTAGATTTATAGATACACTATTATTATAAGTTATGTAACATATGCAAAGTAGCCTTTTAAACAGCGAGGCCTTGGCAACTTTTCCATTTTAAAAGTGTTGACCGATTCTGTAGTCTGTTACTTTAATGAATCATATTAGAGAACAGGTAGCTCTGAGTTATTAAGGATTCAACAATTCAATTCAAGGTTACTGAATAATTTACGAGCCTAAACTTAATCTGATCTTATTAAATGACATACACACCGATTGAAAAACGTCCGTTTAGTTTTGTTTCATTCGTACATCTCAAAAGATTTCTAAGAACATAGTCCATTGTTAAAAATCATTCAAGCTTGCTCTAGAACTATACGAGTATGTGTTACTAACCTCTTTGGTCAGCCATTTTATTAACCCTTTCCAGTTGATTGGTTTTGAAAATCGGTCGTCCGGAAAAACGACCATTTTACCTAGACGACAGGACTCGAGGATCAAAGTGGCCCTCCGGATAATTATTATGGAATTCCCTAAGCTTTCAATGCAGGGGATCTTTTTTTAATAATAAAATGATCCTTGAAAATGTATTTACATTTTACTAGCACTGAAATTACTATTAAATTTCGAGCTGAGCGTCTTGTATTCTGCCATAAAGCGTCTAAGGTCGGGTAATGTTCATCACAATCTTTTTGATATAAACCATAAAATGCATCATAATGTTGACAATTCCCATAATCCAGATATTAAGAATGAAAATATAAATTTATAGTGCATTCTTTAGCACCCCTGAACCAGTCGGTGTTAATGACGTCACGGTGGCACATAACGACCGATGTACTATATTGAAGTTTCCAAATGCCTTTACACTCAAAGCAGGGAAATATCCATATGATAAAACTTAAAATAATGTTGGTAAGATTAAGCTACGTCGATTATTTGTAGTCTATGTTTGTATGTCCTTGTTATTCTTCTAGATTCTTCACATCGTCGTAAAGTCGGCACTAACACACCTGAAAGTTTGCTCACCTGACATAAACACAGGTTAGAGCAACAATTCAGGCCCATCAGTGTTCCAAACGTCTTCTCTTCTTTTGTAATTAATTTTTTCTTTCTCTCTATCTTCCTTCTCATGAAGAATTAACTCGATGAAAAGAAAAATCAGTTATCCAGATTTATTCTTATAAAATATAACATTTTGACAATTTAAATATATAAGGACTAACTAATTTTGTGTTAAAATACATTAAACACAATCTAAAATGAATGAATTAAGTCAAAATATACATATAAAAAAGTACAGTTTTAAATACGAAATAACTTTTTCTATATCGTTAATCTGATAATCGATCTGTGTAGATTGTTGTAATCCAATGCCCACTTCCTCTTTGACGAAAAATACGGCGGCCATAATCGCAAATTAATGTTTCATCAAACAGTAACTTGATACTATAATGTTATTAACTTATAACAGATTTTACTCCGATATAGAAAAACTTCAAATTTAAAACAAACTTTCTCTTAAGTAATAGTATAAATAAAATTAACTAATTTCTAAAAACGAACTATTGAGAAGAATGCATGAAATCTAAAACCTAATTCTTCTACGTAATAAAAAAAAAACATTAAACAAAGACAAAATAATATATGACTCTCAATCAAATCATAACAATCAATGCACAACAACAAAGTGTCGAATAGGTAAACGATTATCTAAACATCGAATCTACATCATTATGTCAAATAAACAACACGTAAAAAGGTATTTTCCGCACCTTTGGACAATAAAGTTGACAAACAATGACAGCTGTCAATTAGACAGTAACAAATGACGTTTGCCATGTGACGTTTATTGTTGACAGGACGGCGCCACATTAAATGTTCGTTTTATATACTATTCTGTTCTTCAAAATATATATTATCTATGACCTTCATTTCAACAATTTAAATTGCTTAAAAATTAATAAGTTTACACAGAGTGATTACGCATAACAAGCAATAAGTAAAGGCTCGGAAACAGTATTCAAAGAAAACCATTCTCGTGATATTTGTATGAAAAAAATATTGAAATACCAGATCTAAATGTCGGGTAGCGGACTGGCCTGGAGTAGATTAGGCCCATTACTTCATTGCGTAATGCATTGACAAAATAATAGGTCTGAATTTGTATAGTTACACCAAAAGATACAATTCAATATAATGATAGGACGTTTCATTATTGTTTTAACTTCACTTGCCATGTAATTAAAATTTTAGCTAAAACTTGACATAGGGCTACTTTAAATGTCATAAGTTGATTATGTTTCGTGACGAAAATTAGAGGGAAAAGTCCCCGAGGCCAGTAAATGAAGACAAAGACTATTCTTAATAAATTATAATCTGTAAAAGCTATCCATTTCAATCTGTCATCTTGAAAGCCTCGCGGAGTCTTAAAGGTGAAAGTGAGTTTTATTTTCTATCGTAAAATAAAACCTAATTATGTAATATATTTGACCTTTGAACAGGTTTCTTTAAAGTAAATTATAATAATCAAACATAATTGTTATAGAAAAAGTATTTAATAGATAGTTCAAACTAATATAAATGTTTAAGTCTGGCTCTAAAGGTCGAAAAGTTGTAAACGGGGTTTTATGAAAATTTTCAGTAATGTAACTATGCATTACATAACAGACAGATATTAATTACATATAAAAATTAATAGATTTCTAAAATTTATTTGAGCAGACGTCGAATTCAACTCACACATATTGTATTACCTTTTTTTTTTTAAATTCAAAATGAGTCAGTGAAAGACGCTTTCATCTCGTCTTCCCTCGAACACGATCTCCGAGAGGTTATTGAATCTCCGCGTCATATAGTAAACGTATAAACGCAGCAAGAACTCTGGCTCTCATATAGATTACGTTTTGAAACTAGTTCAACATCCGCGTTCAATAAAAATCAGAATAATAAAATAAACATCACGAATATACACCACAATAGAAATGAGGCGGGCTTGAGATCCGTGCCAGTATCATGGTATCCATCAAATGAGAACCTTATAAATATCACGAGCTATTAAAAATAACATATTTTTTTAAATAAATAGGTACCATTGAAGTCAAAAAGAATGGAATCCAGTTGAAATAGCGACCAACTAGCAGGTACATCTATAGTCTATGATGTGACTTCCTACACCAAGCTTCTGTTATATCTTGATCTTGCGGGAACTATTTGGAGTTTTGGGATAAATTTTATCCTATGACTTAATCAAAGGTCTAACCTATATTACTGAAAAGTTTTATAATAATCCGTTTTATAGTTTTTGAATGAAAGGACGACAAACATACATCCTCACAATCTTTTGCTTTTATAATATTAAATTGACCGTTACGTAGAGGTTGCTATATTTTAGAATGCCGATCTTAAGACTAAGGACACATACGATCAGTATAAAATATATTGTAAGAAATAAAATATTCATATAAATGTTGTATCATTCAGTTATTTATTAATTATAAGTATATTAATTAATTGAAAACATTCTTCACATCTTTTATATAAAACAGTTCGATCGAGAGTTCCCTGGTTTACCAAAAACTGTATTCATATCATAGATAAAAAAAAAAAAACATTTCTTAACATAAAAACGCCAATATTAAATCCATACAAGACTCTAGTTTCGACGGTCGTATTAGAAAGTCGGGGAACAATTGATTTGAATCATGTACGAATGATTTTAAGAGCGTATCATCTGTCAATCTGACGTACGGGCTTATGTTACATGTAGCAATATCACGTGTATATGCCGTCTTGCAATCAGTTTCGCTCACATTAGAGATTCCTTATTATATTCAACATATTTAAAAGATGTATAAACTTTTAAAGTTAAAACATTCTCTTGTATAAAATATTCTTACGTCCAACAACAGAACAAACGGTAAGTTAATAATGTTTATATATTGATAAATGTATAAAGTTTAATTAAACAAAAATACAGTAAAAATTCAATATAGTATTTCTCGAACATGGGAAACAGATTGGCCTTAATATTTAATTAAAATGGCTGTGTGAAACTGGGTCTCTTATAACGAGATAAATAACTATATAAAATTACTTTGTGAATAAATTGATACATAAAAATATAAAGGATTTAACTCGTATTTCACTTAGTAAATATATTATATTTATTTATTATTAATTATAATGCGATATTTTTGTTCATATATTAGATATTTTTAAACGGTTTATAATGTGCAAGCTATTAAATTGTATACAATTGGTAAGTTTTAGAATTAAAGAAATTATTTGTTAATTTAGGCATTTACCGCCTTTTTTCAAATAAGTAAAGCAATTTGGAACAACTATCATTTGTAATAAAACCATGAAATGTCATTAAAGTACGAGTTTTAATCGTCTTTAGCGGAATGTTATTTCTCATACTAAGATACATCACAAGAGAGACGGTAATATCACCATAATACTTTCAGTTTTACTGTTTCCTTGTATTTAGTAAAATCGTTTTAGTTACACTGAAATATAAGAGATAATAACCATAGCATAACTATTGTTTAATTTTAAAAAAGTAACTCAAGGTGGAAGTTTTTCGACAATCATAAAAAATTATGTCGATTTAGAGCAGAATTTTCGTATCTCTGTATTTAAAACAGAAAAAAGAAGAGTGAGCACAACAATAAAAAAATCCGATGTGTCGTAATATAGCTTCCTTATTTTTAAATGTATATTTTATGACCGGCACTAGTGTATCGTGTGCAAATCTACAAAGAGTAACGGTAAAAGTTACATCACTAGCGTTTTGTACATCTATGGATAGCTAAGTACCGTGAAACGCTGTGGCATTGTTTAAACGCGGGGACCGTAATGGTTTTAATTCTTATATTTAGGTTTCGATGTTTATAGTTTTAAAAAAGGCCGTTTACGTAATAAAATATACATGCTGTTAAATATTTTCAACTGCTCATCAGACAGTTTTGGCTATATTATAGCCGCTATAATAAGACAAATATACAACAAATCAATATCTATATATAAGATTAATTTTCGATATTAATGTAACGTAATATTATTAAGAATATGTGTAGTGAAATTCATAACTTTATTAAAATAAAAACAGTGCGTTTGTTAGTAAGGTTCGCGTGACCTGACTTCCTTCCTAATTCAATTAGCCATCTATCCACTTAAAGCTCTCCAACGCGAAGTACATTTTTATTACGAAGATATTGATAGTGTAGTTTAATTGAATTGTCCAGGGAATTGTTTTCAATTACTCCAGTGACGTGTCCTAAGTTCAGGCGACCTCGCATGAGAATCCACTATTAAACGAATAGCTACAACGAAACTTTCTTATTATTTACGAGTACATACATATAATAGTGATGTATCTGTTACTTAGATTTTATTAAAGTTGAGGCCGGTAGTAATAACTCTGTTCATTTCGTTACCAGACTGTTGTATATGTCCGCTTTACTATAATTCTAAATTCCAGAATAATTGAATTAATTTGTAGATATTATCATTGTCCCACGATTCATTAGGACATGCTCTGTTATCGGATTTGAAAATTACATTTAACAAACCGTTTTTGTGAATTAAAATATATGTAGTTGCATGTCAAATGTATTTACAGGATAAGCGACGTAAGTGTGTAAGACCTATTGATGTATGAATAGAAATAGCAGTAACGTAATTTTATCATTTATGAATTTTCCTGGAAAACCATAGACCCCGGTTAAATGTTACGTCGAATATTATTTCAAAACAATCGTTGGACGTGAATGCTGTTGTGTAAATGATTTATTTTTGAGCTTTAAGGTTTTGCTGTTAATGTAAATTGTGTAACGATTCTGTACACAAAGTTATTTATGGACAACGAATGAATGTGAAATTCACTAAGTAGGTTCAGGGATTACTTCTACTGCTATTGAATATTGAATATTGAATATTTTATTATTTAGTTTTTATGTATAATCAAGGTTACTCATTCAGTTACCTTTATATTCAATGGAACAATATAAGCATTCATTTAAAAGACGAAATGTAAGTTACATTAAAATAATTAGCAGCCATTAAACGATAACATTTTAAATGGACTGATCCGTAGTCCGTGGAATTTGAATGTAATTTGCTATCAGGATCGTCACTGATGTCTCGATAACAGCAAATTTATTAAATAATCACATTAATAGGTATAAATGACGTAGATTGTTGTGACGTGGTACAGGTTTTAGATTCATTACAATTCATTAATACGGTTTAAATTATTTAACTTGTTCTAGTAGGTGAAGAGACATCGTATTAAAAATTTGACATTCTTAAATAAACTCTAATACAGATAATACTAAACTAAGAGACGAGTTCAGCTTTGAATGATATCTTTAATTGGACGCGAAGTCTCAAAAGCAGATTTTAAGCGTATATTTTTTATTTATTTGTAAATTTGATTACAATGTATCATCTAACCTTGTTAGTTTAGTCTGTTATAGACAGAAACCGACCTAATAGGATCAATGAATAGTCAGAACGCTAAAATATGCGGCACTAACTCTCCGATATCGCAATAACCACCGCAAAATTTGTCTATTGTATTGTTTATGTGCTCTCTATACGATGTACATAATAAACTATTGATTTCCCTAAGTTATTTACTCGTAAAATGTACAGGTTATAATTTGTATGTGTCAAATTATGCTTCTAAGCTGTTTATACCCTAAGTACCGAATACCGAAGCCGTGTTTAATATAATCACACTTATATTTAATGTAAGTTCCCCTTCGATTTCTTGTATCACTTTCACTGCACTACTTCACGACTAATATATTTCAGAATATCGACAAACCTTATAGGATATCCATTGCTTTGACGGACACACGCCAGGCGGCTTCATGGTTATTAAACTGTCCGAGTCACAGGCTGAGGCGAGTATATATTAATTATATATTATAACTAGTTTATCTTGAGTGATCATTTTGCTTTTTAATGTCTATATTTTAAATTTTATAATTTAAAACTATGTGTTATTATTTGTTCCCTTAATATGCCATTTCTTCTGTCAAGATAAATTCTATTTTTCTTTTCTTTCTTTGGATGGTGTAAGGTGACGAGTAAGCCGTGTGTTTACAATAAACATCGACAGGCTTCAATGTTATGTCTTAGACCGCACAGTCAATGTAAACGGAATGGATCGATCTTACATTAAATTTATTTCTGGAACACAAGATTAATATTTTTGGCAGAACCTCAAAGAATTTGTTCGCAGAACTAGTTTTAAGATTTACTACATTATACAGATACAGATCTTAGAAACGGATATATGTAAAAAATATAAAGTATGCGTTCGTTGAAAGGTGATATTAAAACACACTGTGTAGTTATAACACGCAAATGATCCTAGGTCTCGAAATAAACAGCCAAACTTATAATAAATTTAAGAAAATTAATTATTACACAAATGTTACCGTCAGCGCAGCTTAAAAAATCACAAATTGACAATGTTGGCAAGCCGCTTTGATGTTCTGATTAAAAGCAGAGCTCTTGGAAATAGATCGCTTACGTAAAATAAATAAAAAAAAAAGTGAAAAATCCACTCAACGCCATTATGTCAGAGTCGATTTTGTTTTGTGTTAAGCTTGTTAAGATATAATAAGATTTATGTTGTATTAATTAATTTATTGAGCTCTAATATGGGTTTGTGTTACGCGGATACATGATTTTGGTCATTTTGTTTCTGCTGGTTTTATAAATTTATATCTATGTAACGGATTACCGCAACGTCTGAGTCCAGACCGTTTTTTAATACTGAAGCAGATATTAGACATTAAAACTCAACATTAATCATTGCTCTAGAGTATTCTCTATAGTAATCTATATTCGGATTGGTTTTATGTATGAGTACTGTTAATTTTGTTACTATCGTTATATTAAAGGTACTCCACGTTCGTTCGTAAGAATAAAAAGCCACAAAAAGAAAACATTTTCCCACGAGTGATATTCAGATGTCTCCTCCAGGGAGCAGTTGATACTGTTCGGGACATCTCAAGCCAGAACACTCCCTTCCATTACCTTAAGTTAAACAATATTACGCTTATATTTAACAATAAGAGAAGAGAAAAAAAAACGAAATACTTTTTATATTAAACCAACATATTATTATTATACTATTTGTTAAATTATCAAACAGCTTGTATATGTCATGGAAATGACATTATAATAGTTAATTATTTCGTAAAACATTCAAACGTGCACTAACATAATAGTTTGAGATAACTTTAAAGTTATTTTAGTACCCACTTCTTCTAAGACTAGTTTTATATTAAATTTAATCGAGATTTTTATGATTAGAACCGATTTTATTTCAAAACAACGACCAATGTTTATTTTATTACACTTTAAACTGTCGTGTTTCTAAATTTCATCCATTTGCTATACAACGAAGTCGAGCGACTCCTACACGTAATTCCCCCTATCGTCTAATTTCATTTAAAATTCCTTTTCCTACACTCTTAAGGTAAAATTGACGAATTTAACGGATGCTTAGCAATTTTTTTTTAGTATAATATGTTTTTGTATTTTATTAGATTTAATTGGCTTTTTCGTGAAAGTATTAATAGCGGTTAAAACGTCTCTAAGGAAGGGCCTTCTGTCACTCTGTCACTCACAGTGATTGTTCTAACTGTTGCTAGACCACAGCACAACGTTCTACAATAACCGTAGCGAAATATTTTAATCGTAAATTACTTAAATACCGACGTCTGGAATTCAGTGTTAATTTTACAGTAATTTAAACTTATTTACGACCAACGAACTGATTGTTATTCAGGACTTAGCTGTTAAATAGAGCAATAAGTAATTGTTTTGAGTTAATGCAGAGTTAACGATGCCGGATTTGAATTATTTCAATATAATTATATATATATATATAACATAAATTCTTGCTTGATTTCATTTATTATTAAAAAAAAACATATGTATTATATATTTTTAGTTGAATGTCAATTAATAATTCTTTTTAATCAATATTCTTACCAACTTAAGTGAGTTAATTTTATATTATTGTAGGCGTTTTAATTCAACACCGGCCACCGGGTATCCATTGTTCGTCTTAAGCCGAAGTTTCCGATGTCAAGATTTAAACTTTTAAAGTCGTTTCAACTTTTACCTGTTCTTATTTAAAGTTACAAGAAACTTTCAACTCGAGATCACTGACGGAGTGGAAACTATTTAAAATTCACAACATTATAATATTTTTATATCGAATATAATTAATTAAAATACTTTCTTTTATGCGTTTAAATGCAAAAACAAGTCTGCTTGATACGTTATACGGATGAATTAAAGTCTTAAAAACATTTTTATCAGACCAACATTTTATGAAAAGTCCGTATCGTGTATAATAGTTCATCAAGCGTTAATTCCGCCTGAGAACAATAGACCAGCGTTGTAGACCTCCAGGGAATCAGACAATCTGATAAATTGTCTTCCAGGCTTGGAATTTGTGAATGCCTCTATAATAGTTCACTTTGGAAGTACAGTTTGAAGTTTCTGTTACGTTGAATAGAATTGTACGACTCAGATATAAAAAAGATACTGCAATACATTATTTTACAGAATATTTTCTATTAAAACAACGCGTATGTTGGTGTCACAAAACTATAAACATTTTTTTTTTAATTTTTTTTTTGCCAGCTATATTTTAAAATAAGTTTCAAATGACAGATGTGAAGTATTTTTAGGTTACATAGGAACAGGAGTAAAGCGACCCTCGTCTAAAAATATTCATTAAACAATCGTAACACGCGGACTTATTTAACTACTTATAGTTAGATACATTACATGGAAAGCGGTTTATCCTAAAACATAATCAATATAAACTAATAATATAATATAGATTTATTATAATAACTTATATGAAAAAACTTTATATTTCGTTCAATATCTAAATAATTTAAAGGAGACAAAACCTTTTAAACTAACATGCTCATTCAAACGAACAAAGAAGACAGGTAATATTTGTGTAGTTTACAAAAATGATATATAAATATATATTAATGGATATTTTTTTAAGTGTAACGAGTTAACTAACTTATAAATATCACAACAATGAAAACTAAAACAGTTCCTTTTTTGTATTACATCACAATAGATAGAACGTACAGAGATTAAGATTTTGATAAAACTCACTCCATATACTAAGTCGACCTTAATGACTGTTATAATGACTTATAAAAGTATTGCTCAAACTGACGCACAGTTTCTAAACATACAAAGTTATATACGATTCGTGATATCTGAAACGATTTTGATGAAATACTATGGATTTTGCAAGAAGTTTTATAATATATTGAGATGGATTATTGGAACGAGGAAGGTTTTTGATTAACCTGTAATATATCTGTAGGAAAATAAAAGTATTTTTCTTTATAAAAATTCATAGTAGAGCCAATCTAAACGTCATAAAAAATATATAATAAAATATGAGTAGGAAAAATATATATAGTTTAGTGATCGCTATGTGATGATATTGTTTTTGATATATTACATCATTGTGTACTTTCTGCCCTAATAGTTCTCATAAAACCTCTAAATTGTACCTATTTGTGTCACTTTATTTAACACCTGCCATGAATATCCTGCTCATGATTTGTAGCTAAGTCTATGATCATAATTCCTCCGGTAAGTTTTCATCGGAATATCATTATTATCACAAAGCAAAACCTTATTTGTATTCATGTTATAAAATAGTGAGAAAAATTAACAAAAGATACTGATTACAATTGTCTGTTTGTACGGACTACAGAGAGGGCTTTGTTAGTTTTGATGAAACTGATGCTAGCAGATAGCGACGAGATAATGATAGACGCATATAATTCTAGTATAGGAAGACCCAGAAGTAAGCGTAAACTCATAAACGAAATGTTGAAAAATTAATATTTGAAATAGTAGTTTAGTTTTTCGTAACAAAAAAGCTAGTAATTTTGTTGAAATTTAATTAATTTAAACCAGCAGAAAAAGGTCATATAGAATAACCGAAAGAACGATGCAAAATAGCTTTAACAAAACTTAAAGAAACTTCTTAGTTGAGGAAAAAGATGAAGAATTATTTAGGAAGGAATTTTGTAACATTGTTCCTTACGAGTCGGAATTCCTAATTAGTAAAGTTCGTAATTGATCGCCTGTCTGAGTATATAGTCTGTAATGAACTGGATTACACTAATCCTATGACGAAACAACTGTCAACAAAATCATCACTAGTTTTTTGGACAACGGCTGATGTACATTTTAAAAGCAATTCAATTTTTTCTGACCGTACGTATATCACATCGTAGAGCCTTACTCTAAAGGACTTACCCATTCTTTTGAAGAGTCCATTGAATAGATGGGGACACACTGCGGAAGCTTCAGTATCTTGTCTTTAGGATCAGGCACAAAAGACTACAATTAATCTCAGTATAAAGTAGGACGGTATAAAAGGAGAGGGAAATAATTATTTTCATCCGAAAGCTACGGATTAGCGGTAATTTCCCATGATATACCTTTGATGAAAACGACGTTCAGCTCAGTTGTATCTTTAACATAGTTGGATAACTGTTCTTCAAACATTATCATTGGTTGCAATATATTAAATTAGTTCCTAAACTATTACAGAAAATAGTCCGAAATAACAGCATGTTAACCGCAACAGGGAAGTGCTTTATTTGAACCCTATTAACACGAAATGATGTTAGTTAACCTAAAACGTATGTGCCCACGCGATAATTCAAATTCTAGGTTAGAGTCCAATTAACGGGCGCTGGCGAGTTGAGTCACTCATTTAACTTAACGAAACAATTCGACGGTATCGGCCGTATGGTGGAGGAGTTCCATCCACGCCAGCACGTGCACAACTGAACTCCAAAGGCTCCGACACTCCTTATATAGCCGGCATGGGGTGCGCGCGCACTCCAACCTTCATGCTAGCTCGCCCTATAGTGTCCTCATTAGTGAAAGGGCGCGCCGCGGTATGTATACACTGGTTTATAGCAGGTATGAGTCTCATTTAGCGGATCATCTGTTTATTTTAGTTTAAGGTCGCCGTTAGAGTTTATCTGTTGTTCTTGTGACTTATTGGATGGTATGGGGCGCGCTAATAACGTACGCTATGGGGTCGTAATAGAGCTATATGGCACCGCACCCCGTTATAAGCAAATGTCGAAGAAAATGGGTGTGCTGAAGGTTTATGGCTGGGTGCGGCGAGGTGGGCCGTGGGGTTACCGTGATTTATCAAACTAGAAAACAAAAAATAGTTCACAAATTGCACGACGCTCTTTACTATAGCCCTTATCTTTGCTTTATTACTCTTGAAATGTTATACCCTGGTGGGGACTTTAACTTTATTGAATTGTTCCGTATAATGCTAACGTAACATTTACGTTAAGGTGTCCTATTGATTACTTTGTCGTATGACATTTTTAAACATTTTAGTACATACGGAAATCACACATGTATTATACATAGTTAATATAATTCTTCGGGAAATCCGTACGTATAAAAATAAGACAAATTTGAATAGTTACGTACTATACAAAATATTTGTAAAACGCTACAACATTTCCATAATTCATACACATTGTAATGGACTGTTTTCTCTCCAGAAGGCTATGATGAAAAGGTTACATTAAATATACCTCGCCATCTGACGTTACTCGTGTCAAATTCCATCATTCAGACATTCAATATTAAGTACATATATAATAATAAGGATATTATGATCTGAGAGAACGACTCCTATAATGTCAACCCTATACAAGGAATCTCACAAATTACGTAATTAAAGCAAGTCATACAACACTTATTCTTATGTTTTTCTTATAAAAACTGTTAAATTTCATGAAAAAAGGTTCAGTAATTTTGGTAATAGTCATTAAACGTCGAATACTTAACAATGCACCGATCTATACATACGAGACACAACACACGAGGGGAAGGAACATCAAATTACTTGTTCAAGCGTAACATAAATTATGTTAGCTTATCAACACTTAGTTAACCGAAGAACAATAATTCTTTTCTCACCCAAGAATCGAACCCGAGCCGGCCCATTAATAGTTAAAACAATTGACGTACATTAAACTAACTAACTACTGCGCCCTGGCTCAAGTTACCATATAACGGCGATCCAATATTCATATAAACAAATGCTTCGTATTTCACAACGATCTATATAACGTGAGTTATATTCGTATTTTAATTCAAAAATAATTACAACATTTATAACATATAAAAATAAACCTTTTAAAACCAACAATATATATATATATAAAAACGCTATCGCTTTATATTTAAACAATAAATTTATTTAAAAACGCTACCTCTCCTGTATGTATTCTGGCTTCCATTACAACAATATTATTGGGCGATGAGTCAGCCGTATGTTTCCATTGTAAGGCTACACGTCATGTTCTGAGCTAGACTTAGAAAAAAAACGTTCTGTTTACGATAACAAGGAAAAAAATATCTAGACCTTGATGATATTATAATAAATTGGGAGTATATATATAACCAATGTTATTGTCTTTATCATAAACATATATATAAAAATATCATTTTCATCTTACGGTAACGATAGCAAAAAAATTAATCGCCTCTGTATATATCAATTCAGAAATATTATAATCAATTTATTATACAATGCAAACATACTGACATCGATATTATGCTATTATGATTTATCTTATGCATACATCTCGCAAGTCGTAACCTTTATTTATAAGGTGTAGGTAATGAAAATTAAATTATAACTGTAGTATACTTTGATAGCTTATACTCTTGAAAATATTTACAAACTTCTTGAAATATGTAATTAAGTATGTGTATGCTTACTACGTGTTTGTATCGTCACACTACATACAAAACGTTTCCCGTTTCACATTATATAACCTACGCTAATAGTAATGTGTGAATATTTCTATATGAGAAACGATTAACGCTCCGTGTGTAGTAACGAACTGGTTGTAAGCGTGGAGCGTGTGTAAATGATGGTGAATGCTGGAGGCCAGATCCTCAGTAACATATTGAAAGATGCAACAAGCTGAAATTGAGTTCAATATATTTGAGTGTATAACCGATTGCGACTAATCAAGTGTTTGCATTTTTTTTCACATTTGGAGATAATTCTTAAACTTATTCTTAAACTTATATTCCATTGCTACCCGACTTCCAAAAAAGGTAGGTTATATTTTACGTGTATGTATGTATTGAACCTAAATGAAAACTCGTGAACTAATTTTCACGAGATGTACATTAAATACGATTCGTTTAGATAAATGTAACAAAATAAACTTCTAACGCCATTGAATAAATATATTATAATATAATTTAATCGATATTTGGTCTAAAAAATATATATTAGTAGCCTCATTAAGTTATGAAGTATTTTAAAAATAACAGATTTTTTCTATCATTTTCGATAAATTAAAACCCAATCAAATATGTTTAAATCTAGTAGTGTATTACTGGACTTAATATTTTTATATATCTGATCTATTTGATAGGTCATAGGCCCTTAACAGTTACAATAGATACCATTCAGAATTCTTTAATCCACAGACAATATAAAAAATAAACTACTGATATGCTATCACAGGAAACTTTATTTTCATTTTGGAAATGGAATTGTATTTTATAATCTGTATCCCGAATCAGAAAAAGCCACTGGGTGAGTGAATGAAGTGGGAATGACCGGGTGTCCAAACGATCACACTACTGGTGGAGCCGAAACCTTGAACAGGTATACCGAGTTTAGGTGAACTTCCTTTAGGAAACCCTACAGAATCTTACGCAGGCGATTTCAGATAGTTGAGAGGGACAGTTTTCACACTTTGAGGGACTTCAAAATTCAGCCATGAATGGCCATAGACTGTCTTTTAATTTTACTCTAGTGTCAAAACCTTAGACAAATCGTTACTTAGAAAGAGAAAGAGAGTAAATGTCACACTTCGTTTATAAAACAATTCCGCATAAAAACATTAATTCAAAGAAACTTTAGATAAAACAAATATTTTTATGAGTACTATGTTTTTTGTTATTTTTTAAACTATATACTCCCGACGTTCCAGTTGCTTTGCAGCAACCCTGATCACGGGCAGACGAGATGAAAAAAAATATTAAATGAATACTCGCAGAAGTCTTAAACTAAAGTTTAGATGAGTTTTCATACTTAGATAAACTTTTGACCGTTTGAAATTAAAATTAAACTCTGTCCTATGAAACTATATTGGCGGTAGAAATGCGTTTTCGTAAATTAAAAATAAAAATTGGGCTTAGTGCGTACTTCTTAAAAAAGTAGGCCTTGAAATTCTTAGATATTAATTTGTGTAAAAAACAAAAAAAAATTACGAATTCTATAAAATGACGCTAATAAGTAATAACTCACCAACTTTTAACTGTATACAAATTGTTTAAATAATTTGAATATTGTTAAATTATTACTATATATATATATATTATGAAAACGAATGTTTGCGAGGATGTATGAGCGGTTGTTACTCTTCCACGGAAAAACTGCTTTACAGTTCTTAAAGAAACTTTACAGCAGTCTAGCTCAGACATCACAGTGAGATAAAGACTATAATTCATCCCGAACGCCTTACAGTTACAGCAGAACCAAAACAATTGAATTTTGTATGAAATCACATGACACATACATTATGCAAACGCCGTCTCACACATTATACATTTCTCTCCGAGTCTAATTCTGACTAATCACGCTGGCTCTGATACTAGTCTCGTAATTTGTCATTTTAAGTTATTGTTTGTCTTTCTTTAATATTTCTAATTTGAATTTCTATTACTTCTTGTATGACCGTTTTCAAATAAAACATTACGACGTATACGTAATAAGGAAAAGTTCTTACAAACCCCTTACATTGTTTATTTCGCGAAATATTTCGTTGACAACAATTATATTGTGCTTTTATTAGCGTTAGAATTTAAGAAGCGTCTTCGACATATAGAAACAGAAATGACTAATTCAAAACACTAAATATTGGAAGCCACTTTATGTTTAGTAAAACGCGTAATAAATAGTTAAAGTGTTTAAATTTAACATAGATGTGGTGCAACGCGCTCTTTATTGTTTGATGGTTCCAATAAAATCTCCTTTACTATATTTTGTCAACTATCAATTTAAAGACTTTCATACAACTGCATTTATTTTAACCTGTCATGTTAAATATTTGATTGTCTAGTATTAATATTAAATACTCATTATACCGAACCATTTAATTTAAATTCTGCAATATAAATTAAGTCTATTTAAATATTATTTGCATAAAAGTCCTTAACTTGACTCCGTTGATGAGTGTTGCATTATAAGTAGACCGTGATTGGTCGTTCCATATTTGAAAGCATTTTATTGGTTTAAAATGAAAGATTTTATTTTCAGCTATTAGTTTAACACGTTCATTGTAACAAAATCTGTTCTATATTCAAATAATATTCTTTTTTTATCCTGCCAATGATCAATATTTTTTTTTTAATTCAAAGGAATGGAATTATATCGAATATTAATCCTAAAGCCTATTTTTAAAGCCGCGTTCCGTTAGTCCCGTTAGTGACGTAACTCAGACAACAAAGAGATTTGCATGAGTATCCGAACGCAACCGGGCCGTTTGCACGTGTCCCATATATACTACACATAAACAAATAATTGAAAAACGAACCTTATTCCTTTGTTACAAATTCGAAATTCTATCGAACGGATGAATCGGAACAAATTTATTTTTGCAATACATACAAAATATTTTATTCAAATTCAGTTTTTATCGCTTCGTTATAAGGTGCACGTAGCCGTTTCGTGAACGCAGACTGAGATAAGGAAAGCGTCTCAAAGAAAACTTTGTGTATAGTGAATGGAGTCTTTTAATGTACAAATGAGGAGTTATCTGACCTGAATACGTTAGATACGGTTCAGAAAAAATCATTCTGTGTTTACGAAAATATTTTTAACATTATTTATTACGAATAAACTCGACGAACATTGAATGCGCGAGCGCATGGAATCGCTATAATTCTGATCTAGATTTAAGAATTCATTTTGATATGGACCTAAATATATTCTGTATACATATGTGATTTAAAGGAATTTAGTGGTATTTTATCTATATGTAAAGGTTGTTCTATAATTCAATTTAAAAATAGAAAATTGTTATAATTTTCCGTGTTTTCGAAGAATTATATTTTTTATTACTAACAGAACTAAAACCACGTTTAACTAATCCATATCTTCACTAATATGTAATCTGTTTGTATGTACAGATGTTATAATATATGGGTCTCCGAAGGTTATTTGGCATCGATTGACCGTTAATATTTAATATACAATCAATATTTTCTTCACAGTAATAGATATTTGATCGTTAAACTCTGTAAGGTAACAATTTGTGACGTTTTACAACAATTTAAAAGTAATTAGTAACTTATAATGGTAGAACTTTTGAATTATGAAATTATCTTTGTGCATGTAATTTTTCATCTCAATACTTGTTTTATTTAAGAATTATATAATAAAATATATAAATAACCGGTTAATCGATCTGAAATAAAATTTGGAACCTTTATTGTTTAACGTATATTTAAAATCCAACAAGATTTTACCATTAATAGTTTTCATCGTTTCAGTTAGCAAAGACTTTGCCCTAGAAATAGCTTAACTTTAAAACGAACTACCCCACAACCAGAACCGCAAACCTAAGCCAGTTTTAAAGAAGTTACAAATGGATTAGCGAAACAAGATAATAAACGTAAACAAAGTCGAAAGCTCGGGCAATCGCACAATTTTATGCGACAAAATAATATGCAATAATTCATTGTTACGTGAAAAATAACCTTTAAAAGGATTTGAAGAAAAAAAAAGTGTCAACTCCGTCCCGAGTTCTTTTCAAACAAAGGAAGAATAAATCACGACCCAACCACAATAATCGGGCCTCCCTCTCCCCGCGCCTCATAAATAAAATAGTCAAAATTCATCCGGTACAAAGAAACGTAACAGCTCACGTTTCGATGGTTACATCGCTCTACATCTGTTTCAACACTATTTTACAGCAGAAACGATCAACAGTGACAAAAAACGTCCTTATTCCAATACATTAGAATTCCGGTTTCCGATGACGGGGTTTACGAGCTCTGAATATAAATTGGTTTCTTTGCTAGGCTTGTCGCATTATAAGTGTTTTGAACGACGTCTCTGTATTGGGGTATGTAATAAGTTTTAATTAGATCCAAAAATCTGTCCGTCTGTGATGTTATTTCTTTGTCTCTTTCCTTGTACGGTCACAGTGTGTGATTTATTTTTGGATGTGACTTACGAAGGGTTAAATAATACCGAGTTACGTAGCTACCGATAACATTCGGGCAACGAGTTTTTTGAGATCTGAATAGATTTTTACATTAATAAATCGAAACAGATCTCAATGGAAATCTAATTCTCAACATAACGTTCGAGATCAGAGAGAGATGAAGTCATTGAATAACTCCAAAGAGTTCTAATTAAAAATTGACTTTTTAATCAAATCCCCGTCGTGTACTCAGAGAAAATGAAATTTCTAATCATCTTGTGGAGAAAAGACTTCACATATTGATAACTCAGCGTTCGTTTAAGCTTAGTTGAGCTTTTTACAAAAGTAAACTTACACAGGTCACTATTAGTTTCCAGTATTCATTCGTAAATATTGGCACATAACTAGCAACGTATTTTATTGAATGGTAAACGGGAAACGCTTCGTATGCAGTGTGATGGAACCTGTGCTACGTAGACCGCCTTTGTGTTCTGATAGCGTTCATAATGTTCTACACGTTGAAGTTTTCCCATCAGTAAATAGGAAACTAACTATGGTGGAATTCTACTTAGAGTTCCTTTGTTTTTTGGTATTTTTCATATTTCCAAGTAGAATTAACCAGTTATTTTAGCTTAGCTTAGCTCAAACGTAAAGTCCTTTTATATTTTGGGTCTACAACAGCGAACAATAAAGTATACATTACTATATAAGGCAAGTACCTGAAGACCTTGCCATTGCCTCAAAAAGAAATACGTCTTTTTTCACAAAAAAAATAAATATGAAAAGATCTATTTTTTGCGCCTGTTTTTTTATGATAATGCTATTTTTTGGACGTTTTTTTATTCATAAAACTAACGTCCATCAAACTAACTTTCACATTTCCGTAAAATTGTGTATAAAATAACATGACTGGTTCAATTAGCAGATGAAACAGAATTGGATGGTTGTATTTGCATTTGGATGGATCCACCTAAACGTATCATTATCCTACGGGTAGTTCTGTTCGCTCTCCTTGATGACATGACACAATCTATAAAGCATCTAACATAATGGATTTAACTTGCAATTTCTATTAAACGTAATAAGTAACGTAATTACTTAAAGTTAAGCTGGAACCAGTAAATAAACTATTAGATCCTGACCTCAATCAGGTCTTTAAGTCCACGTTGTTTTTTCTACACGACGAAACATTTACGTAAGATCTTTTACAATTTTTTGTGTAACTTAATGGAAATCAAACAAGTTAATGAAAGGGATGGACTACTTTGGGAACATTGTTATATAACAATTCTATTTAAATATAATGAATAAGTTCATGAGATAATTATCATTTACATACCTTAGTGAGAGGTCAGTTATTGTGAAGAATATTAAGTATTTATTTTTTCAAATATATGAAATGTGTACATTTGAAACGCACTTTCTCCTAAACTGTAAACTGTATATTTAACATTGAAATTAAAACACTTAGAAGCTATACTTGTAAGCTGTCTGTATGTCTTAAGGCTCCTTCACCATTAATTCCTTACACCCTAGGTTTTAGATATGATAGTAAAAAGACAAGCGTTTTAATAGACTATCAGGAAAAATATTAGTATGTTTGTTAATATATTAGACAACCGACGATGAGGTAGCGGTAATGATGTTTAGCCAAAAATCTGTATAAAGCTGATACTACCTGTTTTTAGAGAAAAAATATCTAATTTATTTTATACATAAAAGATAATCAAAGTAAAACTATTTACTATAGACTACAAGAATAATTAATAATATAATTTACAACAGACATAGTTTTTAAACAACATTCATGAAAATTTATTGACGAAAACTAATCAAGATACAACCAACATTGTTAAATGCATCCAAGATTGAGAACTAGCCATCGAAGAGATGCGCGGTCTGTAGATAGGGGAGATGGGGGGGGGTGATGGTACTCCCAAGGCGATGGGGATATTTGAGGAGATGAACTCAGTGAACGGCTGTGAATCTTGGCCACGTCCAAACTAGACCTGTCTACGGCTAATGGTGAAAGATTTTAGTCGTTACAGAATATTTTGTTCATAGTCTTCAAGTCTACCAATTACTCGTTGTGTATTGCGACATAACCTGTCTGAGTCTTTGTTATAACGAGACTTAGATTTAATCATAGTTCAGGTTTCTATAAAACAAGAAACTAATTAAAAATAATTTATAAACAATAAAAATATATATTTTAAAGTCTTCCTATTATATAGCAACGATATTTTTGGCAAAATAAATATTTATTACTATGTACGTATTTTTACTGCAATACTTTAGATTATAATTATTCTTTTATATTAAGTGAATTTTGAAACATTAAATCAAAAAGGAAAAATATTTACAAGAATATTTTAATTAATACATTAAGTAATGTTTTATTTCAATAATCGTTTGATTTAAGTCTCAGTTCCGGTAAAGGAAGTTACGTATTCCAATGAGCTCACATGTATAATATGCAGTTGTCAGGAGGCGCTGTCCTAAACAAATAGCATATTTCTATAGAAAAGCGTTGATATCAGTTGAATAGAAAATATTTTCATGAAACAACGATAAGTTATACTATTCAAGGCTTAGCAAGTCCCATATTGTAGGCGTTAAAGTGAGCAGAAATAATTAAAGGTCTTTGAATTATTAACACGGAGCATCTGTGAGGTAGTTTGATAAGACAAATTTTATTTCATAAACAACCCAAACTGTTATCAGTGACATTTTAAATCGGTTAAATCCCTCAAATCCCCGAGCATTGTGTGCGCTGTTTATTCTCTTATCTGAAACTAAATTTCGTCTTTATGATCGTTTAAGTTAATGTCATCGCCATTATGATTAACTAAAAGATTGCGATAGTTCTAAAATACATGATAAAATACGGTTTTAGGACAATAACGCTCGAAGACTATTCCGCTGATCTGAGGCATTCACTATATAGAGGATAGATTTAAACTTGAGATGGTTTACGGTTAAATTAATTAAAATTCTATCAGACTATCAAAAATATAAACAATATATACTATTTCCAAAAACGAAAAAATACTTTTCAAAGTGTAATAATTACGTCACAATAATATCAACTATATTATGTATAAAATATTTATTATTGAATTGTAAGAACTATATTAAGATAATAAGATATTGCTATAGTTCCAGTCTACGATTTCGTCCGCGTGGACTTCATAAATACACGAAATTTTGAGGTGTATCGCAGCCAATGTTCAATTTAAATGTCTCAGTGCTGTAACGGTAAAGTTTCATCAAAATCCGTTTAGTACTTTTTGAGTATAAGAGCAATAACTATCTTACATCTTCACGAACTTTCGCGTTTACGATATAAGAAGGATTTGAAAGTACGTTTGTGGATCCATTTCGTCGAATGAGCCTTCCCAATAAACAGCTAAGTGAATATAAGGAAATCTTATATGTGTTCGATTATAGTAAAGTAAAACGCAACGCTAATTTAAAAGCTCAAACAAAGTCATTATAAGTCTAAAGATTAAAATTAATTTTATTATGTAATGTCTACGGTTCTGATGCTGATGAAAAAACTTTCAAACCTAGAAAATAATTCAAGAGCTAATAAAAGTAAATTAGATTGTGAGAGAATTTCCAGTCGATTTGGATAAATACTTTCATTTCTTCTGTGTTAGTCCATGAACTGAAGATAAAGTAAATAGTAGAATATATATATATACATATATATATTATTAAAGTAATAGTCAAATGTTTCTGAAAACATCTTTAGTTCGGGATATTTAGTTGTATCTCAAGTGAGATTCCGTGCGATCTTTTATAGCCTCCTCAATTCACACTACCTTTTATTATAAATAAAACATGATATACTATCCGTCAATAACATAACTTCTAAACTGTCCGTATTAAGTCAACTTAACAATTTCCTACTAAGATTTTGAGGTTTTTAATCTCATTGACAATCGCTGAAGTAAATAATTTTACTAGACATTAGTAGCTTCAGAATTAAGACACGAAACAATAACATCATAGAATTATTTTATTAATATCTTAAATTATATATAATGTGATACAAAAGGATTAATTAATAATGTTAAGTTTATTATCTGGTCGCTTTAATATAATATTAAAAACATATTTAAATGTAAAATATTAATTTTTAAACCCTCCTTGTATATTTTTATTTTCAAATAAGCATCCATATAAGCAATTTTTTAATCATAAAATCATTTGTTGTATACTCGTACTGTGCAACATTAAATGTAAATATTAACAGGTAAACAACCACAACTCTCCAAATAAAATATAACGCTGTATTATATGCAAAGTATATGAACAAAGACAATTAAATGACATTTAGTTTTTAAATGAATAGAAATATGAAGATTATTTAAATTAATATATAGTTGTATGTAAACTTACATCACAGTTACGTTATGTCTGACATCTGTAACAAACAAATATATGGATTAGCTTTATAATTAATATCATGAGGTTAAACTTGGACAAACCGATCGATAACTTAGGAATAACTTGAACCGGAATAGAAATGAGAGCAATTTTTATTTTCAAGAAATAATAAATATTATCAGTTTATTATTGATTAATTTAAGTATCGATCAGAACAAACGATCCTTAGATTATATATAATTCCTCGATATTTAAAGTATTATAAAACTCTAGACTGCCAGTTTGAAGTCCTGTCATAACAGAGACGAATATACTTGGAGCTGATAACACAAAATATTTAAAAGTATTGCGAGATTTTTTTTCTATTTTCATCATTTTCAGAGTACTAATATAGGAATGATTCACAGGAAACACCTAATAAAACAGATATTGATAATAATTAAAAAATTTCATTAATAATCTAATTGCGTAATATAACATTACTCACATGCATGAATAATGTATGTATATAATGTGTGTACGATTTGTCATAATGTTAATAATATAACATAAAGTGCCTCAACTGTATGACAAAGAATAGAAGAATATGTCCCAGTACCAGAGGTACAATTTAAGTTTTAATATATATGCTGTACGTTTGAGTGTATGTCCGTCCCTCTCGAACAGCTGTTGTTTTCCACAGGCCGTAATCACTTTAGCCTATAAATTATAAATGGTTAGGATGACTCCACACTGAGGGACAGTCGCTCAATTGATATAACCTTCGTCACGTTTTGTTGAATCAAAACTTCATTTAATATTAAAAGCTAAGCATTTCTAAATGCATATATAAATGCATAAACAATGCCTGTATTGACGACGAACATTAATTATTGAAAATTTGTCTACAGGAACAAGGTTCGAATCTGTAGCCTCCGGAATAGGTCGTTCCAGTCACTTTGCTAACTAAGCTATCGTGTCGTAACTAGAGTTGGTGAATAATTATGTATGTCTGTCGTTGTATCAGGAGGTTGGTCATAAATTAGTTGATGTGTGTCTCCGTCTTTATCTCACACGTCACATACAGTGTGTTTTAAAAATTAGATTGAATGTCTGTTTTATAATTTATAACTTTTCTGTATCATCTGTTACAGTTATACGCATTGTTTGTGAACGAAATTAATTTCAGTTACTAAACTAGTTAAAACATATACATTTAAATGATTTTGTGAATTTTTTTTACATATATAAAATGAAAAATATTGATATGAAATTATATATTAAAATCCAGTTTCATCTAAAGATATACCAAAGCAAAACATAAATAATCTAAATTATTATACATATAAATAGTTAATTTTACATACAAGCGAATTCACTCGTTACAGCTAGTAAATAATTTTAATAATTTTATTCGTAACTCGTCCAGTCAATTTTTTGACACACGCACATAATATAAAAAAAAAATAACTGTATACTTATAAATAATCTCATTTTATATATTCTGTAGTTAAACAAAAAAAAAATACTATTACCAAATAAACTACATTTATGAAACAATAATCTTTATGTTATAATAGGAATACACTTGTTATCATTTCATTTGTCTTGCGTATATGACGATAGTATTTTTATCTAGAAATCTATTAGAAGTTATCACGTTGTGAATTATATCTTGACATAGCAGTTAAATTAAATAATTAAATTATTAAATATTACATAATGAGATCTAAGACTTTCGCGAGTTTTATTCATTTAAATGAAACTAATATATTTCGGATATACTATGCGGATTTTATTATTTTAAAACTACATAATCCCGACGTTTCGGTTACTTTTCAGCAATCGCGATCACGGCCAGACGAGATGTGAATGTTCACATCTCGTCAGTGATTAGGTAGTTTTAAAATAATAAAATCCGCGTAGTGTATCAGAAATATATTAGTTTCATTTAAATAAATATTAAATTTTCAGAATAAACTGCTCGAGATATAAAACAAAAACCACGTCTCCTTCACACGTACTATCGAAATTAATTTATGGCGAACTCATTTATTATGAACGAGTTTAAAACATGTTATACGACCTTAAATATAACAGTGAAGCTTTTTCAGTCTGTTAACGTAACAAAGTGACCAGGTCTTATCAGTTATCTTAATTAGAATGTTGACAAATGATATCATTTATCAGTGTTTATACAATCCATGGCATGTACCTCTTTATGGGTTAACATTGGTTAAAAAAAAGCCTTTCAGACGACAATTAAATTGAAATAAAAATTTTATGATTAAATTTTCAACACGAGCCTATTTAAATTATTCAAATTTTAGGTCACTGTTGCTTTATGTTGTAAATATATATTGGTCGTAAATTTGTTTGCGGTAGAAGTGGGAGCGAGAGGTGTAATAGCTAAACCTCTCTAAAACCAATGAAAGACTTAGGCCTGTCCAGAACTAGCAATTAATTCTTGGAACGTACTTCGGAAGCCGCCCTTGTAGGTTCAAATTTTGGGTTTCAAATTTGGTTAGGTAGAGAGAGGAGTTTGGACGGTGGAGGTGAGCGTTTAACGCGCGTTAGGTAGGGGCCCCTTCAACCTACACCTGGGTTGTAAGTCCCAGGCACAGTTGAAGCTTCTGTCCCTGCAATGCGATGAACTCTACAGCCGAACGGTAAATCCATGAAACGCTGACAAGTTTCGTCTTTGTCAAAAATATTATCATATTCTCTTTAGACTTTTGTTATCTTAAGAAAAAATCTAATGATTAAAAGTATGATATGGTGAGAAAAATCTTCTCGTAACGCCTTTTTCTTGTTCATAATCACATAATATATAATTAATTCTTATTAGTTACAAAAAAAATCTATTCATATTATATACAATCGTTATATCTTATTATATGTTAACTCAGAAACAGTGAAAGCTAGATCTAGGCTATGAATTAAGTGAGAAATTCCATTGTGGTATTTATTATCACCATAAAGATGCGACTCCGCAAATACTTATGACCTTACCAATCGTTTTTTATCTTATTTATAAACAGTGAAAGTTGCGAGTATCATATTTCGTATGATGCAAACAATGTATAATATATAATATTGTTGTATGTTTGTGACGTGATTTATTTTTTCCATTACTTTGACGTTTATTTGATTACAATAACAAAAATTGGTTTTAAATTTTATCTGTCTCGTCTATGTTCGTCTTGGCTACCCTCTCAAACATCTCTGTGGATGTTCATGGAACTTATGTTCCCAATACTTACAATTAAATGCGAAGGGCTACTGCTCAAATTATTCAGACTTCTGTGAAACGCAGAACTAGTCGCGTATAAGTTGTAATTAAAATGATAACCTTTGTATGTAAAAAATGTTATGTTATCTTGAATTACACAAGTAAAGGAAATAATTACTACATCCTTCTATTGATAGTTATTTAAATAAGTTATCAATTAATATTAACTTAAAAACAGGATAATTTCTTTCGAACTTGTCTTCAGGATTGCCAAAAAGGAAAAAATAGATAATTTATTATTATAGTTCAATGAAAAAATTTAAATATACCTAAAATAAGTCAAATACAACCTGAGAACAGTATTAAACAAAAAGAAAATGTACTACGAGTTCATTCAGAAGTCCACTGACGTAATGCCAAGTAACTAGTTTATTGAAAAACCACTCAAAAAGACAAGTTTATTGATAAACCTATGGCACATTACTATGTGTGTATATTTAAAAATCTTTATTCATATATGTTAACCTTAATATAGTATTGTGATACAAGAAAAAAATGCTTTTATAACTATTCAATTTGGTTATCACTTTAATAAAAACGAACACATGTGTAGTTGATAAATGCAGGGGGTGATAAGTAGAGTGTCCAACATTTAATTTTTTTAAAGAATTCTAACTCTCAAAATATATGTAAGATGGTACTCGGCTTCAAACTCAACGTTCAGACAGACAAAGAATATTCCTATGCAATTTACAATACTATTATAGTGTTAGGAAAGCAAATGGTTTACGTTAACACTAACATTCTCACACACTTTCATTATTTAGTTTATAAAATGAAATTACGTATATAAACGGACCACGCAACAAAACCTTTGTGTTGTAATTTTAAACGTGACTTTGTTTGCTTTCCTATCTAATAAAACTTTATCTCGGATATGACGTCATATATAGTGTGTAAACATGGCCACCCTATAACAAAACCTGCGTTGATTAAGTCCGATAAGTCCCCCGCCCGCATTCTGTTAACTATGATTATTCGTTAGATTAATTATTTTTACGTAAATAACAATATAGAAGGTCCAAGTTAATAATACTAAGTAGATACAATGAGATAAATCCTACGAGATCAGGGTCAATGTAAAGTTTGAGTCGAATCGAGAGAGATTGTTCATTGCTCTACCAATGTCATTTAGAAAATACTAGTCGTCTCCCAGCCACCCTCAAAGAATCGTTTGTCTTAGAATTTGTTTTTCTTATTTAAAGCTATATAAATCACTGAAAAGTTTCATAAGAACAATAGATCCGCTTTTCCGTGGAGAAACCTGAATTCCACAACGAGTATAAAATCAATATTTTAAAAAACGAAACGTCATTAAATTCAACAAAAGTCGCTGGTTCGCGTCACATGACCCAACCCTTCCATTGTTTAAATCCTTGAAGTGGACACAATTGCTAGACTTTCGAGATAACACAAAGGTGTAATCAATCGTTTCAGCGCATGGACCAGAAGACGCTGCATCTGTGAATATTCTCGAATACCCCGAGATACGCCTCGTAGAGCTCATTGTTATCTTACATGGGAAGCGCTCCACAAAATATTATATAGAACCGTGAACAGCGGAGCGACATCAGTTTCTTTACACTCAAAAATTCCACATAAAAGTACATCTAAATTTAAATAGAAATTCCAAAAAAAAACTATGTTTTTGTATGAGATATTAAGTTTTTGAAATGATGTTTTTCAAATAAAGCAAGATCTGCTTTACGTGTTGCATAACAATCACACGAGCGCCACTGGTGGTCCCGGACGCGAGGCATCTCTCGGTTACAATAACACAAGCTGCAACTAAAACAATGCTTATTATATTTCAAGTGATTTAATTCTTAATATTTATAATTATTAGAGGACTCAAATTTCATATTATAAAACAAATATTATTTAATGGCCGCTTTTCGTGAATACAAGTAACATCAATGAAAAAATCGAGAGGAAAAAATATGATCGAATCAGTAGCTTCTTAATATTATCTATATATAAAGTGTTACCTACTTAGTTAAAACCTTATTCTATACTTCGTAAGTCATTCACGATTAAAACTCATGCGTCTTTGTCGGTTTAAAACTAATGGTTATTTCATAGTAATTTAAAACAATCAACTATTAAAGATCAATAGTGAATTATCAAGAACAAAGTAATTCCTGTTAAGTATTGTTGCAAGTTAGTCAATAATTTATGATTACACAGCACTGCCCACGTCTGGTCTCCTACACAGTATGCCACGGCCCACGATTAAGTGACCCCAAACTATCCCAGCATTGTTTAATAATTATTATAATTAATAGATTATTAAAAATAGTTACACTCCAATAGATCCGTACCGTTTCACCGAAAATTTCATTGATATTTAAAATATCTTTATTATATTAGAGCTGGTTTTTACGTAAGCATTATATAGATAACCTGTCTATTCTTCCATCAAAGATAAAATATTTCATCTAAACAATAAAAAAATGTGCCAAGTACACAAAAACAAACTGTCTACCGAGACCACGAGACCGCACAGAAAGAAGCTCGTCAGTTATTAGTTTAAAAGACATTATATGACTTTTAAATAATTAATTATTTGTTTATATATAATTTATAAGAAAATTCAAACGTTTGTTGATCTCTCGTTGTTACGATATTGTTTTGTTAGTTAAATGTTATATCTCTTTTGCTAAAAAGTAAAGTAACTGTTAATTGTTTTGTAAATACGAAAATCCTGAAAGTAATGATAATTTACAATTATATTATTACAATCTGTTTCAGCTCAAGGAAATTTTAAGTTCTTAGAATTTGGCGATGGACTTTAACGAGTTATTTTATAAATGAAAATAAATTAAGTCTATAATAAAGGTTACTTAAGTTACTCCTCGCTGCATCAGCTATATGCTGGTGAAAGTCCCGAGAAAAAGGTCAGGCTATTTTAGCGATTAGACGAGACAAAAACACAGTAAAAAAGCCCGAAAATATATTTTTTAAACAAATATTTTAACATGCAATAAAGATTTCAGGTATTTTTCCTCATAACAGTAATGTAAAATAAAATTAATTTAATTTAATTTTAAACTCATTTTAACAAGCTAGAACACGATCAATTGTCCCATGTAACAATTTTTATCAGAACAACATCCAAATGTCACAAATGAATGTGAAGGCTGGTTTTGAAAGGACACAGAGATCAAATACAATACCGCGCTCTCAAATATCAAACATACTGGGTCAAAGTCATTATAAAACATATAAAGACTGTCTTAGAAAAACACACGAATATTATAGAAATATATTATTTATTATATATATGGAAATAATGTTCATTATTGTATACAATGACAATATGTAGAGCGGCAGATGTGCACGTGACCGGCTGACTCATAGCATGCGCGGGCGCAGGACGGATTGACACTAAATTGTTAACTACGCGAATTATATAATAAATTGGAATTGTTAGTGTGTGTGTGTGTGTGTGTGTGTGTGTGTGTGTGAATTTATACGTAAACTTTCAAATTGTTTATATGGAAGCTTTCTTAAAGTATTTATTTATGTTTATTATTATAAAGGTATACGTTTTAATTCATTATTAAGATGTCATTACAGAATCTTTCCATCAATAACCGTTTATATACAAAAACTACTTCCTGCCTCTTCCCCTCGGAACATCGAATTACTTAACATTTGTATTATCTACATACAGGCATGTTAAATAGTTTAAACCGCTTTTATCTTTACGAGATAATTTCTGTTTTTCAATATATTAAAATAGTATCACAACGAACAAACATTAAGTATCAAGTAGTTAGTATCATATATAGGAAACGTCTAGCAGAGTTTAAATTATAATCGGCAAATGAATGAAGAGCCAAAACATGGACTTATTTAAAAATACCAAATACTTTAAGGTCTGTTATAGTTTTGAGAAGCCAGTAGCTGACAGTAAAAAAAGATATAACATATAAATTAATAACACATATTATAAAATGTAATTAAAATGTCAGTCCGTGTGAACCAGCAGTTGACACGATGGAAATCAGAACTCACGAACGAAACTTCAAATAAAACTGTTCACGTCGCCGTTAATACGAAACTTTTGTAAGTTAACGAACTGTTCTGCGGATCACAAACATTATTGACGGACGTACGAAATATCCTGCTAAGGTCATACTTCGCTTTATTTTATTAGACTAATACCGGCTTCTCTCACGATAATGTATAAGTGATACTATAGGAAATATTTATATATATATATATTATAAATTTGCTTGAGCAGTATCGTTTGGATAAGATCGAGGACAGTACAGCCGCCCACAGAGGCTTCGCGGCGCCTCAAAGACGCATCTAGCGATTATTACTCTATGTAGGTCGATTCCGCCCACAGTCAGGTCCGGCGCCACTCAACCAGACCCCTCCCCTCCCCCTCAATACATAACGACCGGCGACAGAGAGGGGAGGAAGTGCTCTACCGGAGGGGTCTCGCTAACTGGCCGACCTCGCAGTACATGTTTATGAATTGGCTTCTTAATTCATTCTTATCTGCAAAAGAGGGAACTTTTAATTGTTGCACTAAATTCAAACTAGATTATAAAAAGTAATTATTTAATTATTATGATAACAATAAAATTGCTATCATTGAAATATATTTTTTTAATTATTTAGTAATTTTTAATTTCTCCCCAATGTTTTATTTGTTTAAATGAGTTTTAAATTATTTTTTGTTCCTAAATATAATTCAACTTTTAATAAGGTTTTAATTACACTTGAACTATTTTATATATTTAATATTAGATACGAATATTATTAAATATTCGCTGTATTTTAATGAGCCTACGACAAAAATACCAAATGAAATTAGTTATTGAATAATCAATAGAATAGTCATCAGTGAAATACTAATTTATTTCTTATATACATATTATATAAAAAAATATTATAATTTATTTTTATGAAAAAAAATCGATTTAATTTTTATTTTTGTATGTAGTTAAATTTATAAGGTGTTAAAAATATGTTGAGCGTTACTAGTCAATATCGTAGGTCGGTTAGAGGCTTTTACTGTGAAACCGCAGGACGACAATTAGTCGTTAAATTATTTTCATTAAAAATCGCCCAAAAACCTTTCAGCTTGCGGTCTGTTACAACTTCAAATGCAACTCCGACCAAAAATATTAAAACATTGATACGTTAAAAAAAATAAAAAGAGAACTTACATTGATGCAGCATAACGTGAATGAATGTAAAACTCAAAAAAATATTAATAAAATAAAAATAAAACCGCTTCACAAAACTGAAAATAACACTTACAACAACTTATAATACGTCCGCCTGTGGCAGGCGGAGCACGCAACTGATCTAATTCGAATAGTACGCCTGAGAAGTGACGTAACGGCCGCCATCTTACACCCCCCCCTCCTCCGCCCCCATCGCCGCTGCCCGCAGCCGGCGTCCCCCTACCCCCGCGGACATCCGAAGCCGTTAGCTTCCGCGGAAAAATGCACTATTTCATCAAATTGGAATAAGCTTTTGTAAAAGTTTACCTTACCGTACCACTTATATTTTCAAATTTCTAAAAGTACTTCCGGATAATTAATGTTCCTAAACATAATTTTTGACAGCGCACTAGAAACTTTTTTTGTAATTTAAGTAATGTCAACCTCACGGTCGTTATTATTTTTCTTTCACCAACCTTAATTCAAACGAATTTTTAATTCAAAATAATGTTTGTATTGGTTGATATGTGAATACATTTAAAAGTGATAATAGTGTTATAAAATTGATTTCAAATATATAAAAGAGATCGAGATATAAAACATAGTTTTTTATTGTTAAAGAAAATTTTAGAAAGCGTGGAACTCAGTGTTTATTTTAACTTGTCGTTATATTCTAATGAGGTATATTTAAAAAACATCAAATTATTTTTGTTTAACAATAATCAAATCTAGGCGTACTGAATGTACTAACATTTACGTATCTTGTTGAAATACACAACTGCTTGTGACTGAGCACATGACATTTAAGCGACCGCGTCTAAGATTTATTGCACATGGAATCGAAACGAATCGAAACTTAATAAGGTATGTGTTTATTTTGTATCAAAGACATAACAAATACTTTTAATAAAATTAAAGTATTGATTTTTAATGATTTATTTATTAACTTTTACTCCTCGACACTAAAAAAGGAGAGTAAGTTGTACGTCGATTTTTGTGTGTGTTTGTTTGTCTGTGGAATCGTAGCATTTTTTCTTTTGAAAGCTATTTTTCTTGCGATGGTTTCTAGTAAAGTTTGGTTAATATCGATCAGCTCTTTTCCAAAGTGAAGAGAGGCATTATTAGCATACTTAATTATTAACGAATTTTAATCAATAGTAAAAATAAAATTTTAGTAGAAGCTATGATTAAGTTATAAGAACAGTTTTATAAAAAAAAAAACAACATACGTGTAAAAAGTTTTTATTTTAATAACTCGTTAAACCTAAACATCTCAATATTTATTGGCAAAAATAACATGATATTTTAAGTCAATTTATAAAAGTTCTTAAAGCGGAAGTATTAACAGAATCGGTAAAATATTTAATAACTTAATATTAGGACTTTTAGGAGAAAAATATCTATAGACGAAAGTATTATGGCAAATACGACAAAGTTGTAACTGTGGCGGAAGTGACTTAGTTTTTCTTTATGTGGAGTCATGCTATGTGTATAGTTGTTGGTAACAGCTGTTCAAGTTAATTCAATAAAATTAGATACAGATGCAAGTTCACAGAATAGCAATTTAGCTATTAATGAGATCATAGACTTTCGCGAGTATTCATTAAAATGAAACTAGTATTTTTCGGATTACTACGAGTATTTTATTATTTTTCAATGTCTCTCATCTCGTCTGCCTGTGATCACGGTCGATGCAAAGTGACGAGACGTCGGGAGTATGTAGTTTTTGAAATAATAAAATACGCGTAGTAATCCGAGTAATATTAGTTTCATTTCAATTTAGCTATTTTTAAATATAATTAACACCCCCTCAATTTTTCTCCTGTCTATCGCATGTCGCATTATGGACGGTCGGACAATACAAGTAATGAATAGCACTCAACGTAAGCAATACCGCACTATTTTAACCCGAGCGAAACAATATTCATAAAAAAAATCTTTAACATGGAATAAAATGTAACTCTCATCGGACTTCATAGACACAAAACTTTTATCTATTTCATTTTCTTTATTGATTCAGCAAAGGTATTTGAATATTTTTTCTTTTCGTTAATTATCAGCGAAATCAACAAAGACATCACCAGTATATTAGTAAACAGAATATCATTGTTATTGAATGTATTTAATCATGACGGAAAGTAGAATTTCTGTTAACAAGATTAACATCTCACCGGGTTGACATTTATTAAATTCACAATATAATTGGTTTATGAACATTCAATTAACCTTGTAATTAATTTTAATTGGAGTTTACCAGTTTTGTTATGTAGTTGACATATATTACGTGCATATATAAAGTCTAACCATTGTAGAATAGAATAGAATAGTGTGTTGTATGTAGAATTTAAAACATTGTGTTCGTCGTTTGTTTTCGTCTTATATTTTATAAGGCCCTGGATCAAATTGACTGAAACTTTCTCTAGAATAAAACGTTCAATAGATATGCCGTTGTAATATTGTATTTATCATGTATATATTTTATTGTTTGGCAAAATTACATTATGTTGTTCATCGATATATAATACATCAATCAATATTATACATACATCTGAAACATGAGAGGATTAAAGTACTTTAAAACTGGCACTAAAAATATTTATACAGGCTAGTAAAGTGGATGTGTGTGTGTCAATGAGATACGGAAGGATTAATAAGGATGAGTTCACGTCACTCTGCACGCCGTTTAGTTGTTTCATACGTATAGTTACACTTTGAACAAAGTTTCTGTAGAATAATACTCGTTTTATTATATTCAAACATTAATAGTATTTAAACTCGGAACATTTAAAGAGTTTCTGTTTGAACGACACAATTTTTTATTGATAAAACATCTAATAAAACAATCTGAGAACAAATGATATTAAATTTATCACAAAGATTTTTATTTAATCTTAGCACAATATAATAATCTGGTTTCAATCTTTCAAAGTCTAAATGAATAAAAGCTTAAATAACGTTTCTTTTCAAATATAACATAAAAATCGATGTAATAAAATAAAAGTAATTGGAACCGCTGAAGGAGCGAGCGGTAGAAACTAAAGCGGATATTCCGCTTTACTCAGTTCCGCAGAAAATTCTTTTAAGAAATGAATTTTTATATTTTCATTACAGATTTTTCTTGGCTAATATTTTTTTATATATCAAAAGACTATAAGACAATAAAATGCTTAACACCGTAAGGACTCATCTAATAGGATTTTTTTTAATATAAATTTCATCATCAGCCTATAGGGGCCCACTGCTGAGCAAATGCCTCTTCTCACATGGAGAAGGTTAGAGCATTAATCACCATGCTTGCTCAAGACGGGTTGGCGATTTCAATCTTAAAAAAATTATAAGACCAGGTTTCCTCACGATGTTTTCCTTCACCGGTCAGTGGTGTCTAGAAACTCTTAGAAAGTACATATGATTCGGAAAAGATCACATTGGTACATGCCAGGTTTCGAACCCGCGCCCTCACGTATGAGAGGCTGGCCTTTAACCTCCAAGCCACCACGACTTCATATAAATTTTATTTGAACAAATATTTATTACTGCTTCTAAATCACCACAATTGTTTATCATTTGTATTAATTACTTTACTATCAAATTTTATTTGATAGAGACGAATCCTCTCAGCATTCCATTAATTCACCATGTTGGTGCCGGATCCATCGCGTTACAGGAAGTGGAGCTTCGACAGTGCCTGGGACTTACGACCCAGGCGTAGGTTTAAGGGGCCCCTATTTAACGCAGGTTAAACGCTCACCTCCACTGTCCAAGCTCCTCTTTCTACCTAACCAAATTTAAAAGGAACCTACTAGAGCTGCCTTCGAAGTGCGTTCCAAAATTGAACTGATGTTAGTTAGTCGACAAGCCTAACTCTTTTGGCAGGATGTAGAGAGATTTGGCTGTTATATTCTTTGTTAGTTCTTTAGTGAGCTCGTAATATTTGTTGAGCTTGATGGCATAGTCTTTGGGGATGTTGGTTTCACAAGGAACCGTGAGCTCTATTATCACAAAGCGTTTTAAAATTTGAGAATACTATATATGGGATACCATCGGGTCCTGCTGCAGATTTAAAAGATTTTCTCTTAATCTGATAACTTATTTCCTCTATCGTTGGTGGAATGCCATGGAAGTCGACGTGAGGAATTACAGGATTTTGTCCGTCCGGATCCCTATATACTGGGCACTTCATATGTGCTTTTGAAATGGTCGTAAATTCGTTCGTTGGTCAAAAGAAGCTTTCCACGTTCTTTCTAAAAAATACTTTCGAATACTCAAAAGGGTTTTTATCAAAATCTACTTCATGTTTTGCCCAGTCAAAATGATTGTGATATTGTGCGGTTTGTGCCGATATTCCTTGAATTAATTTTAGGATTGACCTTTAGGCCCTGGCTAGTTGGTGACTAAGACTATTGTCGCCTAAGGCTTTGGCTATGTCAGACAGACAGACAATGCCTGGGACTTGTACGTGGACTGGAACGTGTAGGTTTAAGGGGCCCTTATCTAACGCGCATAATAAAAAAAAATACTACCAAGTAATTTGTGGGTTATGAAACAAGAAAATGAAAAGAAGCTTCTGAAAATATTACAGATAAATATTATAGAAAAAAAATTATGTTAGTAAATATGTAGAAACTTACTATTTTAATTAATGTTTTGACTACTCACGGCTATGGATATATAAAGGCCTTTTTAACGCTAAAATTGCTAAACGGAATTTCATCAAACTATCCTGTTATGCAGATAACAGGATAGTTCCTTTTATCCCTATCCGACAATTCTTTCGCAGATTCCCTTGGTTCCTATGGTGACACCTGAAATACCTTCAGGCTGCAGTGGTGGTAGACTTCCTATAAGGTCGACCAAAAACGACAGGTCGCCTGTCATCATTCAACATAAACGAAACTGCGGTTTTCAGCCAGCGTTATAAAATATCAGAACAATTGTATGTCAATAACCTCTGGATTATAAAATTTTAACAAAATGTAGCAACGCCTCGGGTTCTAATTCCCTCAAAGCCTTATAGGCGATAATATTTCAGGAACTTTTAAGACTCGCCCGTTATTCTCATATTAAGTGCGAGATTCCTTTTAGGCTTCCTTTTTTCCTGAGGGCGTCAAATTTAAAGGGATGAAATATTTTACTAAAGAAATCTTTTTTGCTGAAAATAATATTCTGAAACATTACAGAGTGGAATAAACATAATTTTATTTGTATTTTTTTTTTTTGGCAGCGTAAATATGACTTTATTATTGATATATTTATACCCTATTTGCACAATAACACAAGAATATCTAAGAGAATACAAAACATAGCGTATATGCAAAGACCGTCTTAAAGCCGTTAATTTTTAATAATCATGAATGAGAAAAAAATATGTCTTGGTGTGGTTGTTTTAATGAAACTTAGTAGCGTCTTATGTACAATTGAAATGAAACCTTAAACATATAAGCACTAAATAAACTTTTAAGAAATTATTGCTGAAAATAAAAATATTACCCACACATCCACTTCGCAGAGGCATAGTGGGTGAGCTGAGAATGTGTCTGAAGAGATATAAGACATTAAAAACACATAAACCCCGAGGTACGTCATTTGTGTCAAGGCCAACTCAAGAAGACGCTAATGAGACCTAGGCTGGAGATAGACCTTCTGTTTTAATTAGCAAACCACAAACTAGACCACGTATACTCGTTTTAGACAGACTCAGACACAACGCATACAATACGAATACGTGGATTTAAGAATGAAGATCATATCATTTGAAAGAAAATATTCTTACAACCTTCGTATAGTATTCAGGTTAAATGAGGCTCTAAATGTGGTCATAATGTGAATTCAGTACTTCTGTAACATTAACCAGCAGGGACGTCATCAATAGTTCGGACGGCGTTTTCTTCGGACGGAAGCCAGTCTAATGCTTAATCGATAAAGTACGAATATATTTAATTTTATTACTAAGTTTACTGCACAGTTTTGTGAGCTCCGAGTGGATGAGGGACAAGTTTGGAATTTTAAATAAATTTCAGAATACATCTTCGTATTTTACGTTATTTCCAAAGGTCAGGATTCTTTGTCTAATAGTTTCTATTTAATTATTTCAGTCTTTTAGATACCTTTATTAAGAGTACAAGATATATTGAGGGTTTAGGGTTCAGCTTGCCATAAAAAAGCCGGATGCGAATTGATTTAAAAAATACTTCGTTCTAATTAAAAAAATACATATTTTAATGTTTGAAAACTATAACAGCTAAACGTACTTTTCCCTTCTCCGACACAAACTCAAAATGGCGCACTTCCAGGAATGTTTAAAAAAAGCTTTAACAACCCCAAGAGGCGATGACCTCGTAAAATAGATTTGGATTAGCACCAAATAATTATAGTCTCGTAGATTCTTGACATATCACCTATGATAGCTCAACGATATATACTTATATATATAATCTAAAACATAAATCAGATATTCCAATTATTACAGAAATATCTTGATGATATTTCAGTTTTATTATTACATGAAAGGAGTTAATAAGTTTCAGTTGTACATTTTACTATATATGAGTGAATTATTAGCGAGTGTTTTATCTCCTCTTCATACTCCAGCCACAGCCTCACGATCACTTAGTATCCAGAAAATTTACAACTTATCCTAAGTTGGATTCGACGCACTACATACGGAACGTTAGCGGTTTTTTATTCATAAATCTTCTCACATTACAGTATTAACGTAGGTTATTATATGAAGAACGGGAAACGCTCCGTATGTAGTGACGATTTAAAATGTAGTAAGCAGAGAGTGGTGTCAATATCTGTTATGAAATGACTTAGATTACAAATAAAAGAATATCACGTGGTCATTTAATGGTACATTTATTTTAACGAACTTTTGATTCATTTAATAAGTTATAGATAAGTTCATTAATACTGTAAAATTATGAGTGCAATAAGGTTTAAATTAATGCATTGTACTGTATATAAGTGTATAGGAAATATTAAAAGTTTTCATTAACTGTGATCAGTTCTTTAGTTTTGATACAACGCAGACTTTAAGTTCTGACTTCCAATTCTTAGCTTGTTTGTCCTAATTTAACACATTTATGAAACTTCTGCTTAATTTTGATCAACCTTATATACTACAGATAAATATTTAGATTATTTAAACGACCAATTCATATCACGATACAATATCTCAATTAGCAAAGCCACTCAAACGCGAGACTCCGAAGGTTCTAAGTACGAACACCGATCGTATTAGTAATTTTTAACTTCAACTACTATTTAATATATACAAAATATTATAAAAGTCGTAAGCTCGTAGCTTGTGTAGTGAGCACGTGCGTGAAAAGCAGATGTGGCGAGTAAAAGATAATTTAAAATGCAAAGTGACGCGCGGCGTATCTCACCCATCCATTAAACATCACGCAAGATTGATTGGAAATAAACTCATTCGTATATATTTTTAATATTAATAATTTTTTTTAGCGTTTATATTTCACTGGCGTCGGGAACAATCATTATTAGTCTATGAAATTTAAACAAAGGTAAGCTTCCACGGAAAAGACAGAAATAAAATGATTGAAAATTCTATAGAGTTAAAATTAGCATACACAAATCTTACTTACGTATTTGATAGTCGTTTGCTAAGGTTTTTTATATACTATATTATAATGATATATTATATTTTTAAACTTAAATTTTGAAAAACTATAAAATATTTTTATCACACATAAAACAAATTATGATTTTAACAGTGAACTGTTCTCGGATAATTAAGTTAGCGGCGGTATAAAACTTTAATAACAGTATAAATCTTATTTCATTAATTTTCTTTTTTATTACAGAAATAATTTTAATATTCACTATATAATAATTAATAAAAAGTAAATGGATTTTCTCGTTTGAACTGTTTTGTGTTTCACTTAAAGGGATCATACTTACATCCTATCTGTTTTTATTTGTAAAGCTCAGCCATAACTCTAGTCACGAGTGACGGAAGATGCTCCTATTACAATTTTCGGTCCAAGACAAAACTCAAAGAGCGTAACGCGTAATTTTCACTTTCCCCAAACTGTATAAAACATGTTACAGTAACGTTATTATATAGACACCTTCTTTTATTACGTTAGTTTTAAATTAGGATCTTTAATTTGATAGAAAGTAAATAAAAGGATTATCTAGTTTCACATCTAATATTAAAACATGCTGTTTTATGATATATTTTTTTTGGTAACCTCACACACACACAGACTTCGATAACGTTGATCAAATCTGACGAAAAATTCAAAGTTAAAAGAATATCGTATAATTTATTTCAAACTACCCTCAAAATCTTTAATAATTTGAATAGATGATGTTTAGAAAGACGCTATCACTGTTATGAGATAGAGGCATTTCAAGTGTTGGAAGAAGTAACATCGAGTGTTGTAACATTTTTTGTTTATAATAACCTAATTTCCAAGGTAGCATAACACAAATTAGGTACAAAGCAACCCAGAAACCCAATGATATTTATAGTTTAATCGTGACAAACATCGTTAAACATCGTTATGAGTCTAACGCTGTCTGAAATTTCAGGGCTAGAATGGATCATAGAAATAAGCAGAAGTGTTTTTAATGACTCAACCAACAACTGTGATTTGGTCCCGAAAACTTATAAGTCAGAGGCGAACTTGTCATCATTCCGTGGATTCACCGTGCGGGTACTTGCGACCCAGGTGTAGGTTTAAGAGGCCTCTACCTAACATACTGCATTATTAGTTGAGAAATGCAAAGCCTTAAGTATATTCTCTATTCAGTATACTTACCTTCATCAATCGTTGAGTTTATAAACATAACAAAATAATATATGCACACAAAGTGAATTAACAAAATAATAATGAAGCGAAAGACAGTAAGGATAACGTTAAATAAAGCTGCCAACTACGTTTTAACTGCAAACGAGCAAACTGCTTCAACGCGTCTCAAGTGCACTCTACTCGCGTTCATTTAGCAGCAGCCGAGTTAAGTCGACTTCATAAAAGATTTCATTTTAATACTTTTATCTCAGTTAAATTACATCTTTTAATATTGAGCTCTTTGATTCCTTTTATTTAATATTGTTTCTCTGACCTCGTTTTCAATATTGTTCGGCCTCAATTATTTAAATTCAATCTGTGTCTTAATCAAACATTATATAGATGACATAATTTATTACTCGACTTCCTCTGCACGTTTAGATTAGTCATTAGGTCTAAACCAACAAAATCACCATAAGTAACGCTATTTGCCACTCTTGTTGTATATTTACACGAACCTACATATTTTTTCCTATATAATATGACTATATATACGTATACTATTTATTTGTGAGCGACTGTATAGAAGTTTATTATTGAAAAACAATATAACGTACCTACTTCGCTTGACAGAGTGAATCGTAAATCTTGGACCAATTACTTTCCATAAAAGAGTTCCAAATAAACTTTTACTGACCATTTTACTGATGGAATGGGGACATTAAATGTATCCTATATAATATCAAAGAAAAATTATTTAACGATGTTAATCCTACTTTATTTCATTGAAACGACATTTCTTTTCTAAGAGTCCTATTCTAATTTTAGCTGCGTGTATTAGCTGCGTGCAGCGTAAACGACATTACACCGAAAAACTATAAATAGTTTTGGCGTGTCTATTTTATTTAAATAATGCCTAATTGTGTTCGGTATCAGTATGTAACATAGGATAAGTGTTGCGTGCGGAATAAGTGTGCTGGCGTCAAGTCTGCGGTACTGTAGGCAAGTTGCTAAATAACAATAATTTAAAGTAAGTGCCATTATAAAATTTAGTCCGATATTGCCTTCAGCCATCTTTAGAAACGTAACAGAGGCTTAATGGCTGTAGATCTGAATACGAACAATGTTGCAAATGCAGACATTTATTGGTACGTCGTAATACGCTGTGGTCTTTTGTCGTTCACATACAAGTATACGATTTCTGGATTTTTATTACAATTCATAAATAGTGTCTAAAAATTGATAAGAGATAGGTACTATTTTTAATTTAACCACTCTATTTACCAGCATGCAGGGACTTAAATATTTGTGGATGTTTCCAAATTTGTATTAGGGTAAAGAAATAAAGAATATGTCGTCAATATTCATTTATGAGTCGTCCGTTGAAATGATGCGTAATAAATTTAGAAAACAGATAGACCAAATATATATATATATATATAACAGTAATAAAAACGATAAAATTTATGTAAGAAAAAGTCATCGAGAAAAAATTGTTATCAGACCCGTTATGTTTCTTTTGCGAGTCAATTCATTTAATTCGATTACATCACAAGAATAATCTTTGCACGCTTTGAACAGGAATGGATGTTATCACGACTTGGCGAAAAAAACTGCCAGTTAAACAATATAATAAACAGATATGAACAAACTAAACAGTTGAACCAATGTTAATTTACTCACCAAAATTATTCCAAACCAATCACGCTATTTACGTTAAACAGTTTAAATTAAACTAGCTATGAAAAGTAGAGTTAAAAAGCGTTATGTTGTCTCTACTTATGTTCTCTACTATTTTTACTAAGTTAGCACAAAATAAGTGCCCCCGGTTTCCAGGTTAACGCAATTATACTCCACCAAGAGCCCTAAAACTCGCGTCAAATTGCTATCCTAGGGCCCTTCCAGATTCACACCTCGTTTTTGTTTTATAACTTCAAATCATTTTTCACTTTATATGTATAATTGATAGAACTATTTATCGCTAAAGCATTAAATATACATGTGTGTGTGTGTGTGTGTGTGTGTAAAATAAACGCTCCATTCAAGTATAGGAAAGATAAATAAAAATGTGTTTTGACAAATATTCCAAATGATAGATGTATGTGACTCATAAACACTTCAATGTTAAAATTATATTAAATTTCAATATGAGGATGTCCTAACGGCAGGTCATTAATCATATCGGGAGGAACCTTCCTAATACCTAATCAGGCTTCAACAAGTTTAATTGACAGTATATTATACTGATGACATAGGGGAGAGTTCGGGGTTTGACACGTTTTCTTATTTGATATTACACTCAAGATATTATTTTAATAAAACTCTAGTTCAATATGGAGTCTGTAAGAATTTTATTCACTTCAACTTAATAGTAACCCATAAGACTGAATAAATAAATACGAAGCTCGACAAGCAGATGGTTTATTTAAATAAAAGATAGTTACTTTACATCAAGGAGAATAACTCACAGCCAATACCCGTCATACCTAAGCTAAAATCCATGTGTAAATCTGCTTCTTCATGGATTTTGAGGTCTCGCAGAAGTCAAAGTGGACTCGTGAGGTAAGACATAAACTTAGCAGGTACTAGATAGTCTAGACAGTACAGACATTACGAGGCCATCTAGTTAAAGTTTTACAAATTTGACAAACGATAGGCTATATGGAACAACACGAGCACTTTTTTCGAGAATTTTTGCTAATATTAAGGCCTTTTTGTAGATCTTCTTCTGTTTCGTTTATCCAGGAATTTCATTGCAAAAAATTTAAAATAGTAGTGTACTCACATCACATTAAACTATTCTCCGCATAATGAGTGATCCACTCCGCATATGAATCCATTTCTTACTTAGTCGTAAAGATCGAATAGTCTTACCTCGTCATAACTACAAGTAACGAGCTCCTGTAACATTTTTTTCCAATGAAAAACAATATCGGGTGTTTTAAATATTACATTTGTGTCAAATTTTGAAGTGAGTTTTACTAAAGCGACACCCTCTATTTCCAGGTCTTCGTCGAGATGATGAGGTCGTTATAAATGCACCATTTTTTTTAGGAGCACCATTTGATACCGAGTTAAGCGTAGTTAAAGCTACTTTTATCCTTCGACTTTCCATGTTTTCGTTATAATTGCCATATTTCTGTATTTTATAAACATAACAGAAAAGACCTGATGTTATCATAAAGAAATAATCAAATAAGTCCATAATTTTTTGTATTGTATTTGATTCCAAATGTTAGAATATCTTATTTATTTAAATAATTTAAACTAAAAATTTATTTTATAACAATTATAAACGTTATCGGAATTTATAGATTTACATATGTACATACATCCGGACATGCCACATAACTTTTAGCCACTTAAAGAGTTTTCGCGTGTAACATACATCTGTGTGTGTACGGTCATAGTAACATAAAAATAATTAAAAGCGTCGTGGGCAGGGCCGGGAGCAGCACGAGCTGACAAGGTGCGATCACAGTCCGCCGTTTTATGAAACCATTGTGACAATTAAAAATAAAACATTTAACATACCTAAACTAACCGGCTCTCTATACAGCTATAAGTTCCAACAATGGACCTGTTGGTATAGTATTGAATCATTTATTTTAATGATACACAGAATACATCTTTATAGTTTATACTAATAGGTGTTATATAAAAAAAAATATATAAAAAAGATGGGAATGTTTCTTATATTATGAACTAGATATATCGAGCCTTACTTAAACATTAACCCTATAGATTGTTTGTTTAAAATTTTTACCTATTTTTACATAATTTCTACAGTAAAGTACACCGTGGACGCGCCTTTATAAAGCGGGCGAGGGAGCGGCGGATGTGGGTGCGATGTGGACGTCAATCAACCGATACCTGTGTATAACAATTTACAGACATTACAATACTCTGGTATTGTACGTTGAATTGAATAATACGTACTTTATTATAGATTTTTCCTTTTAATTATGTTTGTATGGGTCGTCTCATTTGGTCTCGAGCAAGAAAACTATTTGGCAACAAATTTATATTAGTTGGAAACCATGTTTTTTATCTCAATAAAACGTAGGACTTAGTGTTGAGCAATTTTGCGGTCCTCTATTAATATCAAAAGTTGTATTTGCGTAAATTGTTACGAAATCATGTCGCAATATCAAATCAATGATATTATAAGGAAACTATAAACTGCTATTTTGTACTAGATTACTTTTAAATTGAAAAATACCATAATGGCCTAGTCTATGAAATCTCTGAAGCCTTTGATTGTAGAGAGCTTTAAAATAATGATATTATTGGAAAATTAACTGAGTACAGTGTAGATAATGGCTGCTTATACTTCTCTGATTACTTTATCCAAGAGGATTCAGAAGTTTTGGTACAAATAATGGGACATAATATATTTAACACAGAGTCTCTAAGTGGTCTATCTTTGTTTCGTTTCTCTTTAAACATTATAATATCATTTACCGAACCTGCTTAGATTATTGTATTATATTGCACTGGCTGCTGAACGTTTCGCGTGATTTTTTTTATTGAATCTGAGCTAAAAGTACTAGGAAGCGAGCCGAGTTGTCTCATACACTTTATGAGTTTGAAACACTGAATTTAAATTTATTTTTCGTCTTCCTAGTGTTATAATTTGTAGCTATAATTATATTATTAATACTTATGAAGCATTAAAATTATTGATGTAATACCTCTTTTCGGTGCAACTTTAAATAAATATATAGGTGACGTACCCATCACTCAACACTCGGGTAAACTTAATTCTGACGTATTGACAACCAGGCAATCTCAATCAACGAACTAATGGTAGAGTCGCTAATTTTAGGAATTATAAAAATGTTTACTATGATAGTTATGTAAAACAAGACACTGAGAAAAGTTACTTGTTAATATATGTCTTTCAAAAATTATACTAGTGGGACTATTAAGCAGAGAATCCTTGCGATAAATGTATCACTAAGTATTTGTAAACTGAGAGTTAAGTCACAGTAACAATGTAATATTAAGGAATGTGATCTAAGATTTTCGCGAGTATTCATTTAAATGAAACTAGTATTATTCGGATTTACTCCGCGGATTTTGTTATTTAAAAACTACATAATCCCGACGTTTCGGTTACTTTGCAGCAACCGTGATCACGGGCAGACGAGGTGTGACACCTCCTCCAGACTAACACTAGTTTCATTTAATATTAAGGAAATTTACTCTTGATACTTTGACGTTGAGAAAACGTGTAACTTCACTATTTATTCTGAGGAATTGATCCGCTTCATACGTGATGACTTTCCACCAAGGTTCATCGTCATAAAAATTAATCCCTATTATAAAGAAGGTTGACATAATATCAGTAGGAACATCTTCTTGGAAAGAATCATCTTTAGATAAAAACAAAGTGCTCATGAGGACGAGTGAAATTTTCGAATCAACCATAATCCACTGCAAAGACATCCTTGATGACCTGAGAGCATTTTTACAAACGGCACCTCGGAGTTTAACGGGTAGAGTTCAGAAAAAGTCAAATGCGTTAGACGCCTTTATGCTTGTTTTAGGTTTGCTTTGTCACACTACATACGAAGCGTTTCTGTTTCGACGTTTGGTGATATTACCTTAAACGAATTAAACTCCCAAGCAACCTAACCTTTGGAGCAGTGTAAACATGAAACTTCTATAAATTTAAGACAAGAAAAACCCTTAAGTCCTCATAATTAGATACTCGCAAAATTTGAAAACTAAACTATAGGGTGCTTTCCAAGAATCACAAAATTTTAGCAAAAGTGATGTGCTCTAGCACAAGAAACAAAATAAAATGTGGAAAGTAAATAATTTGTCGTACTATCGAGTCAAGTCAAGTTTTAGCTTAATCTAGTTTTTTTTTTTGCATTAGAGGAATGTTCGCTAAATATAATAGTTGACCAATAATGTATTGAATGAATTGAACCACCGCTATTTGCCTTTCTACACTCCTCCTAAATGGACATGTAAACTTTCATTAACTGGATTTTGATTTCATTCACTTCAAAAAAAACTTCTATATATAAGGCATGTGACTTATATATCTTTAGCAATAAATTAAAATCAGAGTTGATAAACATTTTCAAATATTCTCATTTAAGTCACTTCGCTGTTTGCGGACGGGCTCGAAGGTTGTGTTTACTTTCACTGAAGCAGCCGACTGAAAACGCGTACGCTTCGAGGAAATATCAAATGTTTTTTGTGTAAATTTAAAACGAATTTTATTTTCCAGACAAATACAGAATAAAAAACTTTTTAACCACAAACCTTACATGATATTTCCCAAGTAGATGAACACATAAAATTGTTACATCGAAATCTAAATAAATCGACAATTTTATACAAGTAGTATTTGATAATTATATAAATATCATTCGCATAAGATTAACTGTTCTCAATTCACGACGCACCAGAACCAACATAACCACACCTACGTTATATACATAGCTAATTGAATAATGAACCAAATGCGTTAATTTAATTCAAGATCATAATGAATATATTTCATTATTACTTATAATGTACATAACACAGTAATATTAAGTTACCTATTCATGATACACATTATCGGAAATCGAACCCAACACTTCAAAGGCGGATGTCACTAACACGAAGTCATTTGCACGCTTCCATCTTAGATGTTGAATCTAAATATCTTAATCATTGTATATAGCGACACACAGACAAACGTTCACTGATTTTATTACGTCATAAGCTATAAAATGACATTTATATCTTTTGTCTTTATTAATTGTAATTTTATTTATGCACGTACGTTGTAATACATTATCTACCACCTTTTGTTGTAGGCATTAAAGTTGAATTTGCCTTGCGTAATGTATTTGTGCTTTTAAATTACCGTCGAAGGAAATTTAGCCGTAATATATATGTTTAGGATTGAGTTTAGTTTGGAGACACAAAAACAATATAGACTTAGGATGGCTATATGTCAAGGGCGGGTAGAATTAATTTCAAGCAAGGGTGGGGTAAGTTTATGGTGTGTTCAAGTTGTTAAGTAATTCCTTTGAGTGTATATTGATGGTGACTCTACCTGTCTTTACTGATAGAGTTAACGACTTAGTGCTTGAACACAAGAATTAAAGTGGAGCTTAAACCTATTTTCTTTAACTTCTCAATAAACTGAATTCTCATTCCATTCCTACCGACTTAAACCTTAAAACGTTCTGATATAATCGTATTGCAACGTATAAAGGGTGTTAATTTATTTTTATTAGAGCACACGTGGAACTAATAAATTTAAAAAAAGTTCCCCAACAAATATAGAACCCCTCAAAAATAAACAAAAGAACATCCATCCATCATTTATCCTCGCTGACAGGAACTGAACAAAAAAAATTGACATGACACTCATTAGCAGTAATTAAAGTGCAGGAAAACAAGAATATTTTTACGCACCTGAGAGAAAAGTCAAAGAAAAATCTGCTTTATTATCAGCGAGGAAGATGCTGTGTGTATATTCTAAGTGACAGCGAGCTGGTTTCTGGACGCGCTTCGTGGGCTGATCCATCGTCAGCTATGATTGGAGGACGAGGAGTTGAGACCAAAATGCTTTTGAAAGATGACTGACAGGCGTCAAGTAACCGCTCACGATCTGTTTGGTGACATCCAAAACAAATTGCAGCAATAATATTTATTTGATTGTTTGGATTTATTTATGGACTCTTTAGTGTTCTCTCGTGATGAGTTCGACGAACCAATATTGATCATGGGGTTTCGCGTTAAATATTATTGAATCCCAACAAGTATACGATCTGTCATGAATCCCTAGAAGTTAAAAAAAACGATTGAAGTGATTTATACCGTCTATCGCTGTCTGGTCTCGTTGGATACTGTTCAGAACATTATCATAGTGAAAGAAAACCAAGAAATTGGCAAGCGTTATATAATATATGTATGTGTTCCATCAAATAAAAATCATATTTGATCAGTCTCTCGAGTAGCTTGGTAGGAGTTAGTCATGACAGTACAGAGCAATAAATGTGCGGTTATTACTAGTTTATGGGAATCATGTATAAAATAAAGAAGAAACGCTTTTTTTAAATTCTTAACAAAAGAAAATATACAATTTATTCTATCAACAATTAAAACTACATAAATTATTCATACATCATAAGAATATAAGTTAATTTAAACAATGTTATACCGGGGTAGTAAATATTATATTTGTGCAAATTTCGTTTACTTTCTTTCCTACCTAATCTTTAATTTCCAAAATGTAAGCATAAAAGCTGTTGAGGGACAAACAGGCGTAAATAACAACGTGTACTAGGGTTATCTCAAATGAGGTATACCATGAAGACAGTGAGTCTCTGAGGAATTCGGAAATGCCTATCTGTTATGAGTCCAAGATATATCTTTTTCTAACGTATAGACACATAGGAATTATTGAATAAGATTCATAAGACGGTTATTGGATATAAATGCTTCTTGAATCAAGACGCGGAACAGTTTCAGTAACTTTAACGATGTCTTTATTACCATATTTACGACAACATAAAAAGGGGACGATTTTATTTAACGCAATATCTTTATCGAACGTCAGGAAGACCTGGGAGGGAAACTTGACTGAACTATAATATATACAAACACATACATACATATATTTACATATTTAAAGCGTATAAACAAAGTTTTATACAAGTGTTATTATATAGAAAATATAACACAGCCTTCTACGACAATTCTCAATTACGTGAATGTCATAAAACTGACGTTTTATTAAGAGACACAAAGGAATCGAGTGACAAATTGACGCACAGAGCTAATAACGAATAAAAGTATTAAATTAAAGATTGCAAGCCGACCTTCCTTGTCCTGGAATCAATTAGTTCTTCTCTAAACGATTGTTGCACGAAATAAAACATGGTAGCCATTCTTTTCATAAAAAAAATATTCGTTTCGCAAGAAACGATTCTTTGGTAACTAAAACTGAGGCAAGGGAATTGTTTTAATATTATTATCTCTTTAAAAGTTATATAAAATTAGATAATATTCTCAAACACACTAAATAGTAAGAGTATTATTAAATGAGGTTTTATTAAATGTTGTCTATGACTACAACCGAGTGTTGTCTTTGGGTAGAGTTTTGTTTTTTATCATAAAGCGTGTGTTCTGAACGCCTTTGGGCGTTCCGAAGTCATTTGCATCCATTCATCAAACCGGCTTCAGCGGAGTCATCGTTAACCTGATAATATTAAAACGACCTAAAATGATGAGGCTTTTACACGCGTGTACGAAGTACGCGAGTATGAGAGGATCATCAGGATTATAAGTCCATGAAGTATTCATGTTTTCTTAAGTGAGAGAAAATTCTTTATTTGCATTTATTAAACATTAAATTTTATTAAAATAATCACTTACATAGTAATATTGAAGTTTAAACACATATGTATGTGTGTGTGAAAATCTGTGCGTTTGGTGTGCGTGTGTATGTGTGAGTGTCTAATTTTTCCTTACAACGAAATGATTTAATAAATAAACATTGTATTTAGTATATGAGTACTGCCTTTTTCCTTTACTAAAACTTCATGTCTTAAACTTTAAGTTAAATGTATAAAAATCGATATGCCACAATCAGCTTAACTCTTTTTAATGTAAGGCTTCCAAAATATGAATCTCATGGTCACTCTAAGCGAGCTCCAATCAAGAAAGCCATAGATTTCCACGATTTCATCAAAGTTATTTGTGTTTTGATTGCGTGCGTAATGAACTAACAGACACTCATCCATTGTCGCAGCCGGTCCACCACATGGCTCTTATTCCGACGCAATAAGAACTAAACTGCAACGACGGCCACGCCGCCCCAGTCCATGTAATGGCTTCCTATTGTCCAAACGAACATTTTGTTTCGAATTTATGATTAATTCATAACGCCTTAATATAACTTTGTGATTTTGATTTATTAATCAAATTTATTTGTGTGAAGCATTTATATCAATATAGAGCCTTTTTGTTATATCTGTACTACGCGTGTACAGTATTTTAACAGTTTAAGTGAAACATATAAAACCTATTTCGTTAAAAGCCGTTCATCCATCTCTGGCGTCATCATCCATCCTTGTCTAACATTCTCTTCATTATTTCATGTTTAAAACATATCTATGTTGGTCAAGAGGCAGCTTTGAGATATAGTTTATATATTAATATAAATTGTCATATAGTCTTGACAATAATCTAGAATATTGTATCTAAATTTAAAGAATAACGTAATTTTTGTTGTTCTAGTGCTGGCAAAAGGCCTTGATAAAAATCGCCTTTAGTCGATTAGACAGACCCCTTCGTGTTTCTCCACGCAGTATGTATTCAAAATAATACTCCACCAACCCAGCGTGAGTGAAGCCTAAATGAGCAAAAAAAATTATTTTCATTCAGTAAAAATATGTAAGTATCGCTCCTTAAAATTTACTTTTTATGATATCTAAGATTTTCACGTGTATATTTCGGATACTACACGTTTTTTATAACTTCATATCTGCATACTCTCGACATCCGTTCCTTTACCGCAACCGTGCCCACGGGCAGACGAGATGAAAGTGTAAGTAGAAAATAATAAAAAACGCGTTGTATCCTAAATACTCAATTTCATTTACTTTATTTGTTTATAAAATTAATTAATATTTAAAGCACAACAAATGAAACGACGCCTCTTTAATTATAAAGGTATAGTAAGGATTTATCTTTTCTTTGCAGAAATCAGTTGGTTATATAATTTTACACTAATTACGAATAAACAGCCATAAATAAACACGTTACGCAATTAACTTCAAGCTCAGAGTATTGTTAAGTGAATCGCGAAAGTAGAGATCGGCTAAAGTTTACGTTCAGAAGAAGTGTACGAAGTTATTTTGTTTTACTTGAAATACATTAAAATAATAACAGTGACGACAATTTTCAAAATATGTTTAGTAATATGAAACACAGCTCAAGGTAATATAATGAAAAATATAAAACTATAATTTATTTTTATCTAGATATCTCTCTTATTATCAAATTATAATTTCAGTATAATCAAAATTATGTCTTCATATTTCTTAACGCACAATTCAATAAACGAACACAAAATAAAAATTTTTGGTCACTCAAAATACCCGCAACCGCGTGCCGTCGAGTATTCCGGACGTGTAACAAGGATGGAACGAGAGATTGCTATAAGTGCGAGCGAGACAGAGCGATCGTTACCGCCATCTTGACTGGAGCACTCTTGACCTCAAACTGCATGTCAAAGGAATTTTCATTTAAAAATCGATTGAGTGACAAACGTATTATTTTTTTATCTCACATTTTTGTCACTTTGCTAAAATATTAGCTGTCTCATAAAAATATCCTATATATTCCTTTTATATCAGTTTAGTTTATTAATTAGTTGTATTTGTTCGTGGACGTATTGTAAAAGAAAATAATTTAATATTGCTTTATATAACTCACATTGAATATTATCACAGAATGCGTCTGCTCCAAATTTTTACATAAAAAGTAGAACTAAAACGAGTACAAAGACATTGAACATTCAAAAGCCTATAGGAAACTGTCATCACTACTCCCATTAGATGATGGAAGCCATCAGAGTAACACCATTACGGAACCCATCCATCAATACCAGGAAATGGTGAAATGGTTTCCTTCCTCATGATAACGATATGATACTACGATGACTGGCACCACCAGAAATGAGTAGCAGGTTCTGCACCCAAATGGTGGTACGACCAAATGACATATAACATTTCTGATTATAACATTATGCTTTCAATATTCAAAATTACGTTCAAAGCAAAAAAAAAAATTATTATTATATTGTAAATTAAAACGGAGTAATTTCAACACAATCATTATTCAGTAGCTTACAAAACATAACTATCATTTTCACATCCGGTTAATGTCTTAAAAACAACGATAACGATCACTTTATAACCGAAGTACCTGACCTTTTCATTAAGACGGTCAATTCAATCAGATATCTAGAACTAGACGACCATTACGTAAATAATTTTATAGAAGTACGTACATTTATTGCAAAAAACGTAATAATTGATATTTCACGCGAAAGCACAAGCTATAAACTAACTTTATATGTGACTTTGGCCTGATGTATGCACTATAAGATAAAGATAAAGATTGCATTTATACTGAAATCTCCGTGACTCCTGAGTAAAGATATCCACTAACAGAACAATGATTAGTAACTCACAGTTGCGTATAAAGATGTTTACAAAACTATGTGTATGTGTGAGAAGACGGAGCCCAAGTGAGGCTGGACCATAATATCATGAGACATATAATGAAAACTTCTGGAAGCCATAACTGTCACATCTTCCACCTTCAGATTTTTTTTCCACCAGCCAAACAGAAGTTCCAGGGATTTGCTTCCAAGGAGGCGATACAATTAAGGAATGACATGAATTTGTGCTATAATGGTACCAAAATTAATCCAATGTAAAGTTGTGTCATAGTCTACAATGAGTGTATGTATGTATATGTCCACCGTCTGATAACATAATCCCTGACACGGGTCCACTAAACCTACATTAAGGCTATACATTTCTTATCTGTGACCGAACTGGCAACACTTAAGTCCTCACTAACCGGATATGACTCGGTTCACTTCGTTACATATTCGTATTTTATCAAAATATATAATTGATAATTCATTACACACACACATACATAAATTAAACACAGACAAGACGAGAATAAGTGTAAAAATTAAAGTTACCTTTTTTCTCTTACGACGTGTGTAAAACACTGTAATCTTTACATGTGTGTGTGTCTATCGTATGTGTATGTGTAGGTGTGTGCTGATCTCCTGTTGCATTTTCCTTAATTCCCGCTTAATTAGAATTCCATCCTGGTGACTTCAGCTTCATTGCATGGCCTTTATTAAGCTAACAGAAACTTGACAAATTATTTACTATTCCACAAAATACTTATATTATCAGGTCAAGGTAATTGATTTAATATTATTGACGGTATGTCTTTTATTTGCAAACAGTAAATGCCTCAAAAAATATAACATATTAGAAGAAAAATCGGTATATTTTTTTTTAAATACAGTTATATGTATAGAATCGTAGTTAAACAAGATTTTGGTAATTTTTATATAAATGTATTCAAAATAATTCGTCGTCTAATAAATTCAGTCACAGGATGTGACAGACTGAAGTGTCCCGAAACAAAACCCTCCCCCTGGCGTAACCACCGACGCAAAAACACAACCAAATAGAGATTTTTGTAAAACATTTACAATTCTAAATTACCTCAATTCTGTGTTTAAAGCGATATTCGTGTTTTCTGTCCTCTGTAATGTATAACGCCAATAATACGATATATAATATTGATATATTAACACTTTCTTAAATAGTATGTACTGTTACAAGGTCACCGCTGGAACATATAGTTCACTTCTTTTGCTTATGTGTAGATACATCTTAATATGTACGAATGGTTTGTTTCACGAACTCAAATAGTTAAAAAACTAAGTCTTTTTTAATGTAAAATTATAATTTGATAAGCTCATGTTATTATAGAGGAAAACGAAATACAACTCGATCATACTCGAGATAGTTTTATTTTAAGTTTGGCTATACCCTAATATTCCTTGCAAATGTTTTAAGGAGAGGACATATGAATTAAACTTCTACTACTTCAAAATGAATCCCAGACAAACGGCACGTCTAATGTAAAATAAATATTATTGCTATAGGAATAGAACTCTTTTTTGATTACAACTCAGATGAAAGTTACAAAAAGAGCTCTATATATTTGATAGAAGGTATTATTTACTTCCAAGGATATGGCAACATTTTAATCATACTATTTTATATGCTTTTATGTAAATTATTGAATCTAAAAGTAAATGATTTTTACGAAAAAAACAGCATTAGCAGCAGAAGCAGCATTTGTAACCATTTCGACATTTCAAACAAGCGAATAAAGTTAACGAATTATAAAAAATACAAAAATAGTTATTGTAACGGCGACTTATATTTAAAATAGATTAAGATAAAACTTTGTTTTCATTCAAAGATTACTCAAAGCTTCTCACGTTAAATAACTCATTGGTGTTCACTCTTTACCTACAGTTCAGTGTATTTTCGATACGATGTTATTTTGTTCAGTTCAAATGTAGTTTTGAATATATTCTTTCCCGTTCCTGGCTTCCATTTAATTCCTGTAACTCCCTCGGGATCGAATCCATTTCCTCTTTACAATTGCTTTGTGCCCGTTCTCATGTAGTATATATATGTGTGTGTAACATATACCTTTAATTATATAATATATAATAATATCAGTATATTGTAATCCCAGCAACACAATCGTCTTATGAGCAATATTTGAAGTTAAAAATTTAATTTATTTCAAATTATTTTAATATATTATTTTGTGTGATCAGTAATAATTCATATTTTGGTAAGTTCAGTTTAGTTTAGTTTAGTTTTACATATATTTATCAAAGATCTTTCAAACTCCACAGTCGTAAGCCTGTATTTTATTACAGACGCTATCCAAGGATCGCTTAAAATTTTTTGCAATTAATTTTTATACCTGATTTTCTTTTTTATCTAAAATTTAATTTCAAACAATGATCTCAAAGATTTTACTTCAGCCTTTTGAAAAACACTTTTACATAAAAAAAGAAATGAAATAAAGCTTCCCTCATCTCGAAGGGGAGTTGTCATAGATTAGGACCAGTTTAGATAGACACTCGTCTCGGATGTTTTAATATAAAATATGTTCGCTATGATTCTGTAGGGGGGACCAAGTGTGTTGGTTGCGGTGGTTATTGCAGGCATGCCAAGGTCAATAGAGTTTCGGCTGACATCCAAGCGGTCCTTATATGTTAGAATATTGGAAAATCTTTATTAAATATGTACTGGAAGTTTGTAAAAGTATTCTTAAGCAAACATCATAAAACAACCTTGTAGTTGGTTAGAATATTTGTACTTATTCCTCCGCTGAACTTGGGATCTTTAGATCTCTATTGATCTCCGTTTTAAACTATTCTTTACTCCCTTGAAAGTTTGCAAACAATGTACAATAACAGCGGCACGTTCAGAGCATTGTATGTACGTCGTTTGAATTAAATAATATCTAAACGTTTAACAAATCTCGTGAAACGACATCACGAAACGAACTAATAACCTTTTCAGTACCCTTACTACAAGTTTGCTATCTCACACGAAATACGTAGCGTTTACCGTTTCTCATTCAATAAACTGTATTAATAGTAATAATATCTAAGATTTTCGCGTGTACTCATTTTGATGAAACTTAGCTTTCCGCATACGAGAGATAAAAGTGTCTCAGACACTGTCTGAATATAATTAGGAACTAGAAATGTTCGGTACTTATAACGACGTGAGCTCGTAAGGCTGATGACTGATCTGGAATCATGATGATTGAATATTAATCTAATATAATAATGTAAAAAATTACTTTATACAATAAGTTGATCGTGATGACAGTTTGTGTGTGATAAGTATTAAAAAGTATTAAAATTTAAAGTTAATTTTCTATTCATTTTACTTAATCTTTGATTTTGGATCGCATATTATATATACATATACATATATATATAAGTCTGTACGTGCAATAAATATTAATTCACAATTAAAATCCAAAATAATCAATCATAACTAAGGAAACTGGTCATAGGTTGTATACATGTATATATATGTGTGTGTGTGTGTGTTTGTGTGTGTGCGTGTGTATGTATGTGTATTATATTATATCCTAAAAACTGATGTGCTCGTCAAATAATTATTTTTGTACTATTTTTATAATATTCCAGACGCTTCCCTAACGTAAAGTGGCCCCGTAGATGACGTTAAGGAGAAGCATCTCATCTCTTATGCCATATTAAAATAAGTAACATTACATTGATTTTATATGAAGACCAGTTTAAATGTCTTGCATATAATATTTTTTGTAATATCAGCATTCATTATGTAAACTGCATCTTAAATAAAGACATATCGTAAGTGTTTAAAGCGATTATTATGTTCTTGTATATGGTTCAAGTGTGAAATTAAAGTTAAATTTATACATTATTTTTAATAAATATAATCTTTGTTAATAACAAATATTATTTATGTGTTATCTGATTCATCCTGAACTTAAATATGTTCCTAAAATACTTGTTTGATCGTCAGCAGGCGCACGCGTCGATCGACTACCGATAGATTGATTTACACATAGATTGCCCTCGCAATAACCTAAACACATATAACACAACATGAAAAAGACCGAAAAATAATAGGAATAGAGCACAAAATCCTTTGAGAAAAACTCTAAAGTGCCCCAAATGCTGGCATACTGAAAGCACTTTTAAAATATAGCTGTTAAGTCAGCTTTTAAAATAAAGCATGATCTGGTTCATGTTTTTATATGGGAGAGTGATTTAAAAGTATCAATAGCCATGTGGCAGCGCTAGTCTTTGAAGGGAATTAAGAATTTTATGAGTAAAACACACAAATGGTTCGATTGCTGTTAGATTTCAACTTGGTCTTTTGAGAATTTGGACTTGGATTTATGTCTATCTGAAGTGAAATACTTTGAGAGTAATGGATTTTCCTTACAGAGAACATAAACAGGCCTTTCTGTGCAAAATACGCTGCTGTGTTAATCCTACTATAATAATAAAGATGAAAATTTGTGAAGATGTATCTATGACGTTTAGATGTTTGTTGAACTTTAACGCAAAAACGACTGTACTTTTTTGACAAAACTTACTGTTATATAGCTTTGACAATAAAGTAAGTTATAGGCTAGAATTTATTCCACCGTATTTCCCGTTGATCACACCATAACAACTGTATTGTGTATTAAGTCTTATGACAAATACCTACTACATATGTCGCTACTGATAGGTTGCTATTATCTATTGTTTTAAAACACTTTATACCTATCACTCTAAACCCATAATCAAAGTTCAGACAGTCGAAGACGCCGGCAATACTTAAGTTATTATAAAAATGATTGAAATTAAAATATAACATATTTTATGTAGACATTAAGCAATAAAATTATGTTGAGATATGTACCATTGAAGTCGTGAATTTTCGTTAAAACAAACATGTTATATGTAATTTTACAAATATATATCTTATTGTATACAAAATAGGATTTATCTTCGTATAGCAACACATTATTCTATCACACCACTACTGTCAGGATTTTTTTCGTACCTCAAAAGACGTGGCTGCTTAAGTGGTCCTTAAGATTATAGTTTACAGAAGAGATTCTTTTAATATGATGCATAAAGGTTAGGTTAGAAAATTGATCAATTTCAATAAGTAATTTGATCTAGATTTTTTCATGTACCCTAACCCTTAATGATTTATTTAATTTTTTATAAATATAATTAATGTTATAAACGGACATTCTAGCGTAGATTTATTGTAAAGAATAGAAAGAGTCATTGTATTTTTAAGCAAAAATAATATTATCTAGAGTTATTCCATATACGATTAATAAATATTCTATCTGAATGAGAACATTATTAATACAGCGCTTTAAAGCGATTTGTTTTGGAACCAGCCAATAGAATAGGAATTTCAATAAACAATATATTGATTCATTTAAATAATGTTTCAAACCTATCAAATAAAGATATCTCTGGATGTGCTGTTAACGAACAATTGTTAAGAATATTTATGAGAAATATCTTACCTTTAAGCATATACTGTATTTTACTACTGATACATATAAGATGCCTTAGTTTTTTTTAAACACTTTACACATGTTTTTATTACTTATAAGGTTTTTTTTTTGTCACATTCCGTAGCTTTTGAAATGATTGAAAGGTCCTAACTCTTTAGGACATGTCGGGATTTCACTCACATAACTGCGCCCATAATACCAGTTTACATTGTAATTATAACAGTGAATACAAATGTTTTGTCTATGATTTATAAATGATAATGTTGAAACCGACAGTGTTGCTGTTATGAAAAAACTTGTCGTAAGGTCAAATTAGCATAATAGGTGTCTCATTGTGAGCCATCATCTGCGAATAAATTTAAATTTTGCGTAAAATTTTCATAATTATTCCGATAATGAAATTCAATCAAATCAAGGGTTCTAAAGTTATCATATCTTTTTTAATTATAATATATAACAAAAATATTTTATTACTTTTTACATGCTATATGTTTTATTGTTAAGTTAACGTCTTAAAAATGAACATGTGGAAAAAAATTCTTCATAGATGAAAGGAGCGCTGTCTCCTGGCTTTGTTTTTCGTTTTTGACATTTAACGTAATTAGAAATCAAATATTTTTTATTAAAAACAATATATGACACTTATTATTTTATATTTTTTTTTATTAAAACGTAATTATCTGGCGTGAGATTCACTTATCAAGTACAAATACATATGTTTACTACGCAATTAAAGTCGAATGTTCAATGCCTCGTATTTATAGCATACGTCTGTACTGATTTCGATGTAACTCCCACCTCACGACGAATGCTCTTAAAATCTCGCTGCTGTTACGTGTGGAGCTCGGTACATCAGTCAACTTCGCATCCAGCTCTTAGAATTCCATTATATGAATCCAAACAGAGCCTTTTACATTTAAATCAGGTAGAAGCCATATTAAATCTTTTTCCTTTCCAGGTAATGTTTACTGTTTGCTGACAGACTAAATGTATATATATATATATATAAATTCGTATTATCAAATAAAATATGCTATTTGATAAAACTTAACTTCAACAGTGATCTCGTGAAATAAATATAAATATAAACGTATATATATATATATATATATATACGTTTATATATATATATATGTGTATATTTTTTCTATAGCTATTGAATTTGTATGTGGTTTAATGTAATAACTTTTTGTCACGGGCGAACTATGTTTTATATATTATGAATATCGGCAAAGTATTTTATAAGTTACAAAATGTATTTCTTATCTATTATATAGTCAGAGTAAGTATCACTAACAATTACAATTTAAAATTATTAAATTTAATAACAATAGTTTTCTTATTTATAGCACCTTTATTTATATTTCTAATTATTTTTGGAATTAAAAATCCCAAAACATTATCTGTTATATTGTAACGATTATACTTGCACGAATGAGGCACTTAATCGATTCATCATAAGCAGAAATTATTATATTTTGGAAAAGACTTGATTCTTTTATACCGCTCGGCTGATATTAGTCAAATATAAATGGGAAGCACCTCAAATAAACTGGCTTTCAAATGAAAAAAACCACATCGAAATCTGTCGATCCATTTGAGAGTTACGATGCCACAGACATACACACACACTCAGACACCAACGTGCCAACTTACAACACTGCTCCTGTTGTGTCCGGAGTGACAAAAAAAAACCAAAACATAGAGAAAGAAATAATTATTAAAAATAAAAACGACCGAAAAATCCTTTTATGATATTGAATTAAAACTCCTTACAGTTTAAACAAAACTAAGAGTAGTGGAGAAATTAAGTGAGTTTTTTTATTATACGTGATAAACTTAAAAAATATATAATATATTCCACAATAGTACTACTACAGGATTATTATATATATGGTATGCAAAGTATATCCTACCGTCAATGGTCGTACGCCGCCATGAGAGCAACAATAGGTCGTCGGGGGTCATCGGCCCGGTCATGGGGTCGGGTCACGGTGCTCGGACGATACCCCATTGTTTCATGGTATCACCACGTTACTATCATTAGCCCAGTTTTAAATAACCGTAACTTATAACACAGACATTCATTGAATAAAATAAACAAAGAAATCCTCAACGCAAGAGTTATATTGCAATGTTTTTTTATGCTGAATCAAAATCGGTCATTAAAGGTTATTGAACTTTAAGTCGCAAAGAAATAAAGTAGACACCTCGCCTCATACTTATAAAATTTTTAAGTATAGAGAAATTTCAAATTACTAAAAAATTTTGTAATTACAATACAATCTGAATGAATATAACATTTATTCGAAGTAAACTTAATCGTCCAAGACGTAAAATCAGTTAAACAGTAATAATATACGAGTAGAACATTACATGAACAAATACTAAACGGTTTAACGTGGAAGTTATATTTAGCGGCACTTCGATAGCATCGCGTCCGATAGCCATTTTCCATCATAACATTATATTTAAAACTAGTCAGCTGCCAAACCTTTTGTTAATTTTGGCGCGCTTTACGAGCGACCATAAATCCGCCATGTTGACGACGTACCAAGATGGCCGCGGCGACGATAAGGACGCTAATAGTCGACTTGATATTTTGTATTTATGAGAACTTAAAAATAAGATATTTCTTTAAATATTCTTTTAAAAACACAGTCACAAAATTAAATAGCTACTTACAAAACTATTATATTTATAGGAATGATTCTGACACAGATAAGAAATATTTCTTTCCATTGTATCTTTATACTATGGAACAATCATTTAAAACATTTTATTATGAAAAATATTTGTCATATGAGCTTTTAAAATCCTACACAACTATAAATGGAAGACATATTTAATTCAGGCTTACAAATATAGTATTTTTAATTAAAACACTCAGGCGCCAGTAATGGCGGACGTAGACGTGCTTGATGGAACAAACGACTTTCATACACAATGGAATTTATGAGTCGTTTTGTACAAATTTTATAATATTATACATTAATTGCAATTTCCATGATAAAATACACTGACTTTTCTAATTTTATGAACATATTTTTCTATAAAATAAATTTATTTAAGATTATCCATAAATCCGTTTATGAAACGAAGAATTTTGTTTCTGTTTTTTATTCTTCGTACATCGCCTAAACCCATTCAGCCAATTAATAAAAATGACATTATCATTAGTATATAAAAGTTACTTTCAAATGGAATTAAAAAGACTCTTCTTGAATTATACTAAAATAAATTAAAGCTGTATTGTTCTGTACCAGACGGAGATAAACGCTTTTAGTTTAAAAACTATTGTTTTCAACCTACCAAAACTTGCGACAAACGAGTACAAATTTTAATGACATCGAAATATATTTAAATATTAAACTAAGAGACGAACAATATGTGCTTAATTAAGGGAATATCGAGCTTTTGAAGGATTTAACAGAAATAGGGCATTATTAAAAACTACAGAACAACTAAATGGTGTTTCACGGCGGCTTGCACCGAATGGGTTCACCCAGTTGAAAACAAACACAAAAACATCCCAAGCCGGATTTAATATTTGTAAATAGGCCGTAGTTATTCACAGCTAGCATGCTAAAGAGGGCAATGGTTTTGATACAAAAATACATACATATTGAACTGGAAATATATATTTTTACACTAACATTCATTGTATTGTTAGTGCACAGCTTGTATTAAGATGTTCGACCTAGGATATTACGAAACCAGTTATATAAGTAGGTCTTCTTAATTTCTAAATCAGTTATTCTGAAAGGCCAAGTAAATTGTAACGAAATATCTCTATTAAACATAATTGTATATAAAATCGGGGGTGGTCAGTCGAGCGTGAGGATTCGCGAAATGCTACACTTTACCATTTACGTTTTGACATTTAGGACGCCATTTTGTAGATTCGCGCGGGAATAGCTTTATTATTTTAAAATTTAAATGTCAACCTATTACCCTTATAATGTAGGTCACAGGCTTTAACATGATGGATAACAAACGAAACGTGTGTGATATTTGTGTTAAATAAAATACAAAAAGCCATACAATAAAGAATATCGTTTCCCTTCTTCGTTACTTTTTCTTCAAAAGTTAAGTTACTGAACACACCTTAATAGATAGGTCCTAAAACAGTACCTACATCTTTATGATATGATAATGTTAAATTTTGAGTGTAAGTTTTATAATTAAAAATAAAGCCTATCGTTATTTACTTTATAGAAAAAGGTTCTATTTGCTGTAAGGGCCTGCCCTCGTATGTTTATTTGGGGTCTGAATGACCAATTCCAGCCAGTTCTGATTTTATAGCCGTAAAATGACGAACAGCAGAATGCAGTCTTTATTCTCTGTAGCACCCCGAGGGTCAATAAAGTTATAGGTGAAGGGTTATAAAAAATGAAATAAAATTAGAGCCGAGGACATTCAGACCCTTCCCTTTGGTCATAATAAGATCATGATCGTCTCCTTGGAGAAATATTGTGTATATTTTTTGTTTCCTCGACAAAACAAACACGATATTTACGTATATCAATTGTTAATTCTTTTTTCAAGTTTAAAACATCCTTACCATTATAATAATTTAAATATTAGCATAACTATTTTTTAATACTCATACAGATTTTCGATTTATTAAAAATAAGTAGAATTGTATGAACTTTATATAATCTAACATAGTTTTTGTTAACAAGTTGATAAACTTTCCTATAAGATATATTATGAAACAAGGTGAATGGTGCAGCGGTCTCTTCTGGGTGGAGAATAGTTGGTATCTGGTGACAACTTTACATAGATAATAAGTTATACTATTTATACTTAAAGACTGTCCTCCTATAAACAGATCATTATTATTACAAACCATTATATTAAACGCATATATGAAAACCTTATAAGTGTGAAACAAACAAATACTCCAACATTAACACTGATTAACGAACGTAAAGATTAAAATAATCCTAGATATCGTATAATATATATGAAAAACGGTAAATTCGTGTTTCGTACATAAAATATTAAGGAAAAGTCCAAAGGAGCGGACGCTTTACATACATTACGGACGATTTACATAATATACGGAACAGTTATATGAATAAAACAATATTTTTTGTGTGTTTCCCTTTGTTTTGATGTTATTAACATTAATTTTGCATCGGAACCAGCACGGGCCTCTTTATATACATAATATTGGCTCCGAAATGCTTATGTCACTAACCTTTGACATCTATAACGCATGTCACAAATAGTGTCATTTAGAAAAATAAAAACAGATAATATTGCCTTCACAAACACAATAACCTTATAAATTTAAAATTATATTATACTTTATCCTCTTTTCTTTGCGTAAATATTGATTATATTATGTAACATACATATAATGTTTCCCGGAAGTGTCTTGTTTTTTAATATTTATAACAAATTACTGTCCCTAATTATATTAAAAAACGTATATGTTATTTTCCGTCATCTTTGATATATCGTATCGCAGACCACCCAGGATATTTATCTCAAATAAACTGAACACAGCTATGTCTATGATTCAGTGGGGTGACCATTGTTAAAAATAGCGTATATTTTAAACTAAAGAAATGAAAATATCTATACGGTTCAGATAACACCAAAATTTTATAAACACTCTATGTGACTATGGATTTATTTATTTTTTTAATTTTAATACATTATATATTTTAAATATCAAGTGATTTTTTTTTATATATTGCAAGTACCACATTATTGACAGTGATTTTTGGAATGTCATTTAAAAGAGTAAAAATGTATTCTTATACTTAATATATAAATGTGTCTCGAATTATATAATCTAATCTACTTACATCTTGTAGAACATACAAAAAATAGATTCTCTTAATTTAAATATATCCTGAAATAAATGAAAATCATAGCCATCATTCTACATACCGAAAATCATAGCAAATGTAAACACAGAGAGACTCAGAACAGTTGTATGTATTTACATCCGAGACACGTCGGAAACTAGATGTAGAATATATATATATACCATGTACTATCCAGATAAAGTATTTAAAATATAGGATCTATAAAATATACTTAAATAAAAAGTCTAGTTTTAACGCTAAATGTAGATATTTGTTTAATAAATTATAAGTTTAATATTTTAAAACAAATTTCAAACCACGATGTATAAGACGCGTGCGCAAAGAAACAGATGTTCAGGGTTCGATGCCCGGTTTTGGCACCGAGCGCGCCTTTATTGGGGGCCGACTGATAAAAGGTGTCCCGAATCCAGGAAACGGGAATTATTTAACTTTTTTTTTAACAACATTAAATTTCTTACGTCACAATTTATATAAAATAAATTACATCACAGTTAATGTCTCACTCGTGTTAATGTAATTGATGTTATATATTTTAGAATATTCACATTTAAAACATACGACTATAATATATATTTGTGAAAATATATTTTTATAACAATACAATAAATGCGAGCATATAACATACCACGAGCGCCATATACATCGGATATGTTATTTTTACCTTATCCATAAAGCTGATTCTTTTGTTTGATCTCTGTTTATCCGCCACATGGCCTGTGTAAAACATACCAAGCACCAGTGCTGATTAACACCAGGTGTTCCGTACTAAAACTAATTAAAACATCACATATAATATAATAAATGATAGGAAAAATAACATCCGACAGAACGGTATTAAACATTTTGTTAAACATTAAAAAAACTCAGAGATATCATGTCGTTTAATGTGAATTTATATCATTGGAGTCAGTCGCGACGAAGTACGGAGATAGAATTAATTAATGACACTTCAGATTCATGTAAAAATTGTAAAAATGTTGCTGCAAGTTAATCTTCCGAGACTCTCTAATGAAGCGCTGTGTAATACGGTTCAAACAATTAATATTAAAATGAGACGCGATGCAAATGGCGGCCTTGCAATATGGCGGGTGATTTATTTTATACCTTTACCTCCGACGAAATAAATACTATAATAATATTTCTAATATATTTTAATTACATTATTGTCTGATACCATTTTAATTAATTTTAAACTAACATTATCTGTGTACGAGTCTGTAAATAATGGTAATGTTCTAACAGGATATTCTAAAAACTGAATACGTTGAAACAATAGTCTAGATCTATTGTACTGTGTGTAACGTGTGCACTAACAATGGCTGTGACCTTGGACACCAACACGTCAAATACCTGATGAGTAATCGGCTTCAGTAACAGGTGTTTAGCAGATGCATTCATACCGACAGCAGAATAAAACGAACGCTGTCACAATGTTTATTTACACCATCCATACATATATTTATATATTTCTTAAATGGAGACTAAGACTAACAAAAAGATGGACTCTGCAAGTAATCACTCACATAAGTAAACTAAAACTATAGTTATTACGAAGCCATGATGAAAACTAGATAAAAGCGAATGGATTAAAAGAATATTTTTTAATTAAACAGACAATATTATAGACATTTTAAACGTAGAATGACAAAAAATATGTCATTGAAGTCTGTTTTACTTAAAAAAAAAACAACAAAGCTATTTATAGCTGTTGTGTGAAATAACTACAGAATAATTATCATGCATTTGTAATAGATGTAAATAAAGTCCTCTGTGTGACCGACGTGACGAGGACAGAGAAAATACATCATGATATAACACAGTCTACCAGCGACCGTCGTGACGGATGCATGATTTAAATGTTCGGGACAGTTTATCTCAAACCCACATGCCGTAATATCTTGTGATGAGTGCGACGATATCAAAACGAGGGATTTTTTTAATTGAAAATGTAGGTATTTTATTCATACCACAATGCACCAAAAATAGTACGAATATATATTTGTACCGAAAAATAAAAGTAAAATAAAGAAAGTGCAAAGACGTGAATGATTTTTAAAAACACAAATTTGAAATACATGTAAAAAAACATACTAGATTTTTTAATTTTACAATCTTAATACTTTATATAAAATTCAAAAAAGATTTCTTACATCTTGCTCACAGAGCATTTGCTGGTGGCATGTAAGGTATTCCTGGATAGCGGTATTGACCGCGTATTGACTCGCGTCGTCACTATAGGCTTCTGGAAATCATACGTGAAGCGGTTAATCTTTCGGTAGCCAGAGCGCAAAGGGAATTAACTACAAAAAATCGATCAGTAGGTTTTGTGAGAGAAGGCAATAGGGTTACAAAATCAAACGTCAAGCCTTACTCTATGCTTAAAGCGGCTTCGGATTGGACTATAATGATGGATACGTATGAGAAACAATACAAAATCGCAAAGGATGTTTGTGCGTCGCCCTCCAGACCAGATATATTTATGTATTCGCGAATTTTAAAGCGCGTTGTGATAACAGAGCTTACGGATCCTTGGGAAACCAACATCCCCAGAGGCAATACCATCAAGGTTAACAAATATTACGAGCTCACTAACGAAGTCACTCGAAATAGAAATAGCAAAATCTCTGTACAACCTACTAAAAGACTTGGACCTGTTTAACGCGCGTTAGATATTTAAAACCTAGGGGCCCCTTAAACCTACACCTGGGTCGCAAGTCCCAGGCACTGTTGAAGCTGCTTTCCCTGCAACGCGATTGTCCCGGCACCCGCACGGTGAATCCAGGGAATGCTTAGAAGTTTCGTCTCAATTTGCTTACTATATTATGTTTGCGGAGAATAACTTTTTTCTTTTGTTTGAATGATGAATGATAAATAAGGCCCTAAAGATGGTACATAAGCTCACTGAAATAAGATACAAGGTTTTGTATTTGGAAAACCTATTATAAAAATACATATTACGTATTCACATAATTAAATTTAAAATTATTTACTGTTTCTATCTAAAATAGTAACTACGCATTATGTTCCTATTTTAATTTAAATAGTTTTACAATTATATTTACACAGATACCTATATGGTTATCCTGAGATTTATCCGTCCTTAAATATCTCGTGTGTGTCAATCACTCGCTTCTTGTCTCGTCTCAGACGGTGACTAGCTTCACCGCGAGAACTAATGAAATAGCTTAGTCTTAGGAACAAATTAATGTTTTAAGAAATAGTAAATACATTTCAACTTTTGAAAATGTCTTCTCGAATACAGATATAACCAAATATTTCAAAGCCTACAACTCATCTGAAGCTATGTATCACTACCATCAATAAGGCAGTCCATAAATTTTCTGGCTTCTGACACAAAGTAATTGCTCGAGTATTCATTTAAATATAACTAATACTGTCGAATGTACCTACTATCGCGTTTTACGCGTGATCACGCCTGCTGCAAAACTAACCGAGTATGTTGTTTTCAAATTAGATTAAACCTCTGAGCATTCAATGGATTCACCGTGTGGGTGCCGGGTCCATCGTTGCAGGGAGAGGAGCTTCTAGAGTGTCTGAGACTTGCGACCCAGGGGTAGGTTTAAGGGGCACCTATCTAACGCGCGTTAAACGCTCACCTCCACTGTCCAAGCTCCTCTCCCTACCTAACCAAATTTGAAAAGAACCTACTAGGTCTGCCTTTGGAAGAACGTTCCAAGAATGAATTGATGTGAGTTCTGGACAGGCCCAAGTCTTTTAGTAGGTTGTAGAGAAATTTAGCCGTTATACCTCTCGCTCGCACTTCTACCGCGTATAAATCCACGACGAACCTATTTCGAGTGAGTTCGTTAGTGAGCTCGTAATATTTGTTGACCTTGATGGTATGGTCTTTGGGGATGTTGGTTTCCCAAGGAACCGTAAGCTCTAGCATCACAACGCGCTTTAAAATTCGCGAATACATAAATATGTCTGGTCTAGATGCCGATGCACAAATATCCTAGGGGATTTTGTAATGTTTTTCATACGTATCCATCATTATAGTCCAATCCGAAGCCACTTTAAGGATGTAGTAAGACTGGACATTTGATTTTATAGCCCTAGTATCCGTATCTTGGACCTTCTTACTTGATCCTAGCCCTACTCTATTAATTGCGCTCCTATCATAAACTGCTTGTGGAATTGAAGCCTTGACTCTTGCTCTGGGGCATCTTTGTCTTTTGGGAGCGATGTAACGACGTCATCATGGGATTTCCCCAGGATGTATCTCTTGGAAACTCTCAGGTGTTTATAGAGCACCGATAGCCTTTTTAGATTCAGCCCAAAACTATTGCGACCCTGAATAAAGCCGATGAATCAGCCGTTCGCGCGAGCCCCAGAAAAAACTTCAACATCTTTATGACGCCTGCATCTAACTTTGACAAAAGGGTTTCATTAAAATCATAGACGAGGAAAGGCCAATTTACACGTGAAGTTAGGTAATTATTATAAAAAACGCATAATTAATCCGAAAATTTTAGTTTAATTTAAAAAAAATTCCCTTTAGTTATAAAAGTCAGATGAATACTCACTATGAATATCGATAGTTTTGACATATTCATTCTGAATTTATTGTTACTGTCAGTACATAAAATATAATAAAGATACAGATAATGCAAACGTTAGGATACTATTTGTTATGGACAACGCCAACAATCTCCATATGATTTATCGGAGAAATGACGAGACCAAGAAATATAATAATTTCATACAAAAATGTTTAATAACTTTATTAATTCAGCATTCTCATTAATAGAAATCAACTAAATAGCAAAAATGGCGTCTTAAACAGAGTTTATGTTCCATTATCAAGATCATATAAGAACAAAAAAAAATCTGTTAACATCTTTCAGTAATTTTAACCTTTTATATTTTAACATTGGAATCTACGACCCTAACTTGATCAATCTCATTTGTGATTTAAAGCAGTAATTAAAAATAAATCGTGTTTCTGAGTCATGTGTTTTATAAGTGGATTTTATTTTAAAAAATCTCTAAATGTGTATTTAATTATTGAATAAATAAATCAGAATGATTCAAGCATTTTGTTTTAAACATAAAGTTCGTGGGTACTAATGTATTGAAAAATATAGTCTTTATTTTTTAAGTCTAGTAGGTCATATATAAATCCTCTGCAAGTTAAGTCGCTATCCAAAGATATAGCAAAGATTTTAGAGCATTGAGTAATATTAACAGTGACTTATACCGGCGTGTAAATCTAATTTCCTACAGCAATTTTAGTATTTTCCCACGGATTGTTGCGAGATAGGTCTACTTGAGAGCACATTCGGCTGTATTTTATCAATAAAATTACTTAATTATCATATCTAACGTCAGCATCCGTGTAAGACCGCTGAGAGTTAGATTGAAGATTGTAATCGAGAACTTTAGTTACATTTAACTAATATTTTACGCACAATTTTTTTTTATTAAATATTAATATATTTAACTTAATGTTATTTTATTTTTACCAAAACTCAATATGATATGTTATCATATTATTACTTCAAAATTATTTAAATTCCATAAGTCCCTTTTACAAAATCACTACATCCAGTCTAATGATACAAGGACAGAATTAATTCAGGTAAAACCAAGGTTCACAGTCTAGTTGAGATAGTAATAAATTCTTAAAACTGTCTGAAACTTACGAAAAACATCCCCGCATTATCAAATGTAACCCACAGGCGATGGTTATTGGAAAAATACTCAAAGATCTTCCCCGAGCAGCGAAACGCTCACACATTTTATGTCAAGATATATTTCACATTTACCTTATAGAGATATTTATTTAACATATTCAAACTATTCCCATTTACACATTAAATCGATTTCGCTCGAGATCTGGACAAATACTTTACATTGACCATTACGATTATAACAAATTATTACCTATTAAATTGGTTTATTTCATAACAAAATTCTTGTCTCTTTTCATAATAAATTAAACGCTTTAAAACATTTTCTCTGACCTTTGTTACAAATGTATTTTAATCATATATATACTAATAATGAGTTATATTTATTTATTATCAAACGCAAATCTATCAGTGAGACGACATTTTAAAATATCACTAATTAATTATTATTTGCATTTAGCAGCATTAAATTCAACTTCCTTTAAAACAACATTAAAACGTGAATAAGACGTGATCAAATAGAACATTATAACCTCTTTGCTATATTCTCTATGGATTAATTCCACAGATCTGGAACGATAACAAAGAGATGAAACTAATATTTTTCGGATTCATCCATCCCGATGTTTGCGGTAACCGTGACCGCGGGCATCTCGTCAGACGAAAGTAACCGTAACGTCGGCGTATGTATTTTAAAAAATTAAATAAAATACGCGTAGTAAACATTTAAATGAATACTCGCAAAAGTCAAAACTCAATGATAAAAAAAAATCTGTTTGGAGAGGAACGCTTTCAATTAACAAATCTTTTTGAAAACTTTACGCACAAAACGATAGGTATAAGTAGAAACTAAATTAAAAGTCCCAATCTTAACAAAGCGATACCCAGTCATAATAATTATTATGTATAATTTGCATATAATGTTCAACAAGCCTTAAATTTCAATATTTTAGTCAGAACACAATTGAATTCCGATGTAAGGTGCTGGCTACATAATATACTATTATCTGTTGATAAAGTTTATTTATTGACACGCGTTTGTAACGGTTAGATTGCGTTAATTGAACCAGAAGTATTAAGTAATTACAGCTGTACGTTTAATGCTTTTACATTAAATTGATTAGAATTAATTGACGTTATTAATAGATACTGTGTCAAAATATTAATGGATTACAGATACTGAGAATTGATAATCATTAATAATTGTGATGATTATAGGAATTATGAATGGCAAGAGGGTAGAATAAAGTTAAGTAATATTATCTGTGTTTTACGTGTTAATGTAAGATATTACACACACATATATATACACATGTGTGAGTAATACATTCACTAATATCGTCATTAAAGTATATGAATGCAATACGTGTAAGAGTGACGTAAAAATATAAAAATTGCATATCTTAAAAGATAGTAAGTTATATGTACCCACTGAACCAAGGCGGATCAGCCTGAGGGGTGGAAATCCAAAACCTTTATTCATTTAGGTTTATTAGAATCTCTTAAATGATAAAAAACAGCCTATAGCGATTTCCCATTCGGTTATGAGATCAGAATACAAAACATTTTGAATTGTTTTTGTTGTCGGAAAATAAAAAGTCAAAGGGACTTGACTGACAAATATTTTTCACTAATTGCAATTGCTAATTACACAGTTATGGCATAAAATGTCCGCGTTAAGGGCGTAATTATCATTTTATAAAGCGGTTAAGAACACACCGTTACTGCTGCCGTCCTAATGAGACGTCAGGACACAACTACGTCTACATCGGAAACAACCCTGGGTCAGAGATTCCGGTTTTTGCAACGAAAAGTTAACTACAATTTAAAAACCATAAATATTCCCAGGAAAAGATCGTTGAAACTTTTTGAATCAGCTCATGGACCTTGCTCCTCAAGATGGTGGGTGTAGAATCTGAAGGAGTCCTCACCAACGCTATTTGTACATATTTTTCTAATCAGGCAACATTTTATCACAAGCACCAAAAAAACTTAATATAATCTTTCCTTCATTTCATAGATATTCCAGTGACCTCTTTTGTAAGCCTTGCAGTGACACACCCTGGTTGATGAATTTGATTCTTACCATGAAAGAAAAGGCATTACTGCTTTGTTATTTGGCAGACATTTTAAAAGTGACTCATGTGTACCTACCCAATAGATCATGTTCGTGTTTCCCATTTCGTGTTATATGAGAAAATTGGCAATGTTACAGCTTGAAGTATTTATAATGAATAATTATTGAATATATTTTTACCATAAAATTTAAATATCATATACTCTTTTTAAATATTAAATATAAAATGAGTGTTAAGAAACAATTCATTTTGTTATACAAATATGTCAGTAAATTAATAAACCTATTGCTTGGGAATACGTATTCCATGTACGACTTCTGAGATCATAAATCCTAAAGACGGTGTCATGTTACCGGATGTATGTACGTATTTCCTCTTGTATGGATGGCTGGATGTTTATTACTTTTCAGATATAAAGTTTTAGAAGAATTTTTGTAAAAGTTTACACTTGCTTTTCCAGCGAAAAGTACCTAACGGATTTGCGAGAAACTTTATGTGGTCCGTACAAACACAATTTTTGATAGCTGCAAGTAACTCGTTTATATCGAAGTTTACAAGTAGGTAGGAAATTAAGGCATTTAGAAATAATAATAACATATCAGCTTTGTTTCTCATTAAAACGATATTTTAAATGAAGCTTTTAAACTTACGAATGAACTAACGACTATAATCAACGCGAACTGACGTCGGTCACATATAACACAGTTTCCTCACTAACTATAACTCTGTATCCTTGGATACTGTTCGTTATACTAGATAGGATTAACTCGAGGAGAAAAAATTGTGTTATTGTGTGAAAATATACAAGAGAATCCGAAAGTTAGGTGTCTCAAAAAGGCTTAGAGTTTTTTTTTTTTAATTAAACACTTAATACATGAAAATTTTCTCTCCAATTTTTTTTAAAGTAACATCTTTAAATTTTATAACTGTTATTTTATATCTGTTTAATACAATGAATACTGGAAATAAAATTATTTGCCACGCAGCCTATCAATCTTTTAGTTCTTCCATTATCGGTGAACAGATTTTAATAAGACTTTATTTGACGTGTTACAAAAACCCGAAGTGTTAAAAAAAAACATATAAAAAGTAATGCGCTCATAATATTGTATAAAATTATAATACATCTCATTTAATGTTTATAATTCAAGTTGTTTTTATTTATTCCGTTTCCTTGTCGACCGTACCGTGATAATAATCCAGAGGTTTTGATTAAAACGTCCTTGTCTACACACAATCACAATTAGCTCTCAGTTCCTCCGTCGTGTAACGTTGGCAAAAAAAATATCCGTTTTATGATTCTTAATAAATTATTACGGAGTTAGAAGTTAAATTATTAAATAGACTAGCTACACTGTAAAATTGAGAAATACAAAAAGTATTTTCTTATGTAAAGAAATATAAGAGAGAAACTTTATTATTTTAATTTTTAGTTATAAAATTGTAGGTCGGAAGTGAATTATTACTACCAGAATATTATATTTCAAATATAATGATGTAAATTATGATTTCCGATTCTAGAGAAAATGAGTTTGATAAAGTCTTTCTTTAGTCAAACCTCACTGTTCTTGATTTTGCTTCGACCTCGTTATTCTTCGTTAACTATTTAGAATATACGAAATTGTATAATATACAAAACGTGTTCTATGTACCTAATGTGTACTTCCAATTACATCTACTTCTTGTAGTCCCTAAAATATCAAATACAAATTTAGAGCTCTAAATCGTAAATAAATTCATCAGGCATACATATTAATACAAAACTAATATTCTCAATATTTATCTCGAAGATTTAAGATCACAGAAGCTTTAACGTTATCTTAAGGAATTTCCCTTGAAGGGAGTAAATGAAAAATCACATAAAAACATAAAACCCACATTCAAATCTTAAATGAGAGCGAAGACAGTGTACTACTGTTTCACGATCAAGCGAGCGGATAATTAGAAAGGCAAGCATGAGCATCCTGGCTGGGAGGCGGTAACAAATCCTGCCATTGTGTGTTCTATCGAGACAGACGTCTGGAACCTTTGAGATATATTAACATCATATAAAAATATGAACAGGACATTAGAACGGTCACTAAAACCTAAGGTCCTGAAGTGATATGATAATATATATAATTATGTTAATATTAATATGCATGTTCATATTATATTTGTACAGGAAGGTGTCGTATCCCTGCCCTGTACTCCCGGTAGGTAAGACTACAGATGCCGCGCACGTGTAGCGGCGCGTGCGCAGCGCTCTCTCGATTATTTCACACATCATGTGATACTGTTTACATTGACGTGTTTCCGGGGTTGAGATTCTTTTATAAATATTTCAGTCCGTCTGTCAATGAGAAAATATTTTATGGAGCTATTTATAATTTTTCCCTTCGTTATAACATACATAGTAAAAATATTAAACAAATAATTATAAAATAGGACCAAACTGAGTAATTATACACAAATAACGTTTTAAGAGAATTATACATTGAGGCGGAATATCTTTCTGAATGACTTTTCAATGAATGACCACCCATTTAAAAGTACCTCCTACAATTGGTTCCAATTCCTTTGAACATCATGTATAAATAAAACACAACCAACATCTCAGTTAACCGCAATCAGACGAAAGAGTAACATGCATTGTTCTTTAAATAAAAATATGCCACAATACCACATATCAAACAAAATAATATAGACGGAGAGCTAAAGTTCCTAATACACAAAAATATGCAGACATTACATTAAATCAACATCAGTCGACAATTGTGTTAGACGACAATGAGCGAGCCGGTTGTATTGAACGAGTCGGGAATTATGTTGAACGTCAGTTCGTTCCAATTTAAACTTTCATTACATCAATTTTATACATATATTTGCAAACAAAATACAATCGCTAGTTTCATTTTAAAGTTACTAACACAATTTTTATATATTATTTCAATAGCTTTAATAAAATATTACGATTGTGATATTATAAATGTTTTTGTCATTAAATAAAGCAGTCTAAACTATTCATTGTAGTTAAATCTTTTATTGTAACTTCAGAATACAAGCGTTGGTGTTTGGAGAAGTTTGTTTTGTCTAAGGACGTGTTCAAACAATGAATCTTAGATTCGGAATAAAGATTTACATCACTCCGAAACCTCCCGGCGCAGAACAGTCGCTGACTAACCAGATATTTATTTAATTAACACAGGAAATATAAAGGTTTGTTCTTTACCATTAACGCCGTACTTCGTATACATATAAGTGTGCTCTTTTTTCTTTGTAATAAATGTGTCTTTATACTCTTCGATAATGTACCACTTGTTGCATGAAGCCTCTATGACCTAAATACAAATAGGACGCGCGTAAAATGTACATGAGTCACACAGTGAATAATTTGTACTACAAAATATTAATATAATGTACAATTTGAACATGTTGCTGTAAGTAGGAATAGAACTTGCTATTTTACCAGAAAGTTACTGCTTCAAATGAGCTATAGTGTCTAAAGACATTGAAAGTTCCAAGCCATTTAATATCGTCAGTTATTCATTTAAATCAAACTAATATATTTCGGATATACTACGCGGGTTTTATTATTTTACAACTACATAATCAATGACGAGATGTGAACTTTCACATCTCGTCTGCCCGTGATCGCGGTTGCTGAAAAGTAGTCGAAACGTCGGGATTATGTAGTTTTAAAATAATAAAATCCGCATAGTTATCCGAAATATATTAGTTTGATTTAAATGAATAAAACTCGCAAAAGTCTTAGATCCCATTATCGTCAGTAACATATCGTATACATTACATGTATTGTTTTAATTTTAATAATAATTCATAAGGTTGTCTTCGAGGGAGGCGTGAGGGTGGATGACGTCACAGAGGGCAATTTGAATCGGATCGACCTTTTATGCATGTCTGTGTTGAGATGACGCCTCTCTGACGCCCGGCGACACCATGACAGTTAACTCGTTGCCATTTAAGATTCATATTATATTAACTAGAATAATATAATCAAATATTTAAGTTAAACTTCGTCGGTTGTAAATCAAATATTTATTTTACAATTTTTTTTTCCTATATTATACACTCACCGACAATTAGTTAGTCATTACCTGGCTATGACACTTACCGCCATCTCTTCTGTGTTGTATAAAAATAAATTAATGGAAGAACAACAAGCGGACATATCATAGATAACGAGGAAACCCTCTCATGAAATAATGTTAACGAAGTATTGCGTTCCACCTAGATAAGAAACTGAGAAGACAAAATGGCTACTAATAATGGACTATAATAATCATATTTTGCACCTACAGTTGATTTTAAAATGGACTGATTTAAACGACAATATATCTATAGTTTTATGACAAGCAGTAAAAACTTTACTTCAGTAACTGCATCAGTACTTTATTTCTTATATAATATTGTAATTACCAAAAATACAGACGAAATTTTTACATGGAAATTCACCATCAGTTAAAATTCAGGAACTTAAACTTGAAGGCGATATGTTATTATAATAAGGCGTCAAAGGTCAAAAAATCTTATAAACGAGGTTAAGACTGAAATTTACAAACTAACCGTGAAAAGAATGGCGTAAAAATTGTATCAACTACACTTTTTATGAACGGACTGTGTTACAACGAAATAACTAAATGAGACGATTGTTTTAATAATTATTATTATACTTAGATTTCCATCATTAAAGTATGTTATTATAAAAGAAGTTTGTACTAATAAACCGCGGTTAATAAGTGCTACTCGTCTTCAAATAGCCCTCACTAGACTCTGAACGACGAACATATAAATACACGTGTGTGTGTAATCCTTCATCCAGACATCTTTATATATGTGTGAGTGACTCGATTAGATTCTGATCTTTGTGTGATCATTGACTATAATGTATGTGTTATATATATATATTTATATACACCTGTGTGTGTTATTTTGACTATGTGCTGGTAAAAGGATTTGTGTGTAGAGTTGTTTAGATTATACACTTGGTTGAAAGTTCAGCTAATGACGTACAATATTATTTATTTGATGCAAATAATGTTAGCTAATTTAAATTGTGATTCACTACGTTAATTGAAAATCAATTATTCAAGAATGACAAATAAAATTGTATACTCGGCTATATCATGTCTTAAGCTATCAGTAAATATTTATAACTTAAAAATAGTCTAAAGTTGGCTCACTACAGCTAGGCTCTAAAACCTAAAAATAATTTTTACTGGCTTGATCAAGGTAGTGCTGGCTACTCTAAAAAGATCGTCATTAATTAGCGTGATGTGCTGCTTTTCCCTTTATACTAACATTTCCTTTCCCTGGGTGTTATAATTTGCAGTGCTTTCTATCCTGCATCAGCGTAGGTCTGTTCCAACACCCGAATAAACAATGTTCTACTGGCCACCCGTCAGTCGATAAGAAACTCTAATCTAGTCTGTCCTGATTTAAGTGCTGGCTTGGAGCCAAGACAAACAGCCTGTCAGTTGTTTGCTGTGCTAGAGTGCTGGACTCAATTGAAAGCCAGCTTGCAACCGCGGGTTAGATCGACGGCTTCTCAATTCCTTATGCAGGAGACATACAAGACTCGACACTCAGTTTAAACTAGGAACATGTCACTATGTAACTATGAAACAGCAGATCATGATGGATTATATAGAGTGGTACACATTTTATCTCTCGAGCCGACTCTACTTGTGTTTGGAAGAACCTTCGATCTGCGCAGGTGCTCCAGCGGACGTTGTTCTACAGAAACATTCCATTTTCTGCGTTCAGTTCAGATCGAGATCTGAACTGGTTGTAAGTCGCAGCCCTGATGTAATAAGTCCTGTGAAGTCTTTACAGCACTATCTGTCATGGATCAGGAAACAACTAACCTTAAGCAAGGGTACAACGCCGCTTCCAGGTCTATAAAACGAAAACAGCTAAACCAAAAACGAGTAGGTACGGATGTAAAATTTTACAAACGCTACTAAGTTTTTTAAGACGGAAGCCTTCTTCTGTAACTTCTTTCTCCCACCTTTACAATCCATCTGGTAAATCTAGTGATTTCAGCTGAAAACAAAACCGACATTCTGTTAAGTTGTAGTTAGCTACCGTCCAAAATTCCACGGTGAACTAAAGTGCGTCACCAGCTTCCTTTTTTGGTAAAGCATATAGGCTATGTAAATAATATCAAACACATGTTGCAAACCAGCAACATTCGTTGTTATGCAAACAATAGTCCTGAAGCTGTTTTTTACGCTATCCGAACAAATATCTCTAGCTAACAAAGGGTAAAAGGGTAAGAGCAGAATAAAACTTAGTTCTTTCTGATGCCAGAAAATTTCAGATGATTCCCGTTAATTTCAGTTAAAGTAGTAGGATTTCTTGGAACGTCCCCACGCGGAGTATTGTTCCCATAACTGGTCCTGCTACCCCAAAATATATTCATTTGATACCGGTTAATTCTTATCCTTGGCAAGGCCAATATTGTGGACGATCTGGAACCCTTACACCACCATAGCCACGCGAGCTCAAGCTTCACGTTTTATCTTTTATAAAGGCGAATGGTTAGAGCAATTATTTGACATTGTGCCATTGAATGTTTTTTCCATAACAGTTAACGTCGTCAAATTGGACATCATTGTAATTCAGGACGCTTTTAATTACACAACAGTGTGTGCATCGCTGTCTTTCTTTACACGCACATTCAAGGTGAACCAAGATCCCTGATATATTTCTTAAAAGCTACAACATATGATTTCTCAAAAGTCGAGTGTACAGGTTTCTCTTAAAACACGGTCGGCAACGCAATTCCCCTTATGTTGCAGATATCTTTTGGCAAAAGTAATAATTTCCCACGAGATGTGTTTGCTCATGGCCACTTTAATGACATAAAAAACAAAAACGACAGATATATTCCAACAACCAATAAATATACTTACATATGTACCATTATATGTTTTCTAGTTTTAAGAATAACTGTCGGAGGTATTACTATATTTTTTTTTTATTAGAGATGAAACTTCTCAGCATTCCCTTGCATTCCATTGGATTCACCGTGCAGGTGCCGGGTCCATTTCATTGCAGAGAGAAACTTCGACAGTGCCTGGGACTTGCGACCCAGGTTTACGTTTAAGGGACCTTTATCTTACGGTCGATAATCGCTAACCTCCACCGTCCAAGCTCCTCTCTTAACTTAACCAAATTTGAAAAGAACCTACAAGGGTTGACTTTGGAGTATGTTCTTAGAATGAATCGATGTTAGTTCTGGACAGACTCAAGTCTTTTCGTAGATTGTAAAGACATTTAACTGTTATACCCTTCGCTCCCACTTCTACCGGGTAAAAATTTACGACAAACCTATTCTTAGTGAGTTGGATAGTGAGCTTACGAACTTATGTTTACGAACCGATTAAAATTTTTAAACACTATACGATGGGGTTCTTTCTGCGAATTATCTTAAAATTTTTTAAGAAAGAACGCGGAAAATACTCAAAAGGGTTTTTATCAAAATCTACTTCATGTTTTGCCGCTCAAAATTATCGCAATTTTCTGCGCTTTGCTGCGATATTCCTTGAATTAGTTTAAGAATTGATCTTAAAGCCCTAGCTAGTTGATGACTAAGATAATTGTCGCCTAGGGCTTCAGCTGTACGTAGATTTTCTATTATTTCACGTTTTTTCCTCCCTATTTTTAACTTAAAAGTAAATTCTTTGTTTTTGCGAGCGTAACCATTTTAGGGTGAATTTTGCTCGCTAAAGTAGTCGTAAACTGTATTTTGGAAAGTTTCTACTTGCAAGTTCAATTCCTGTTTCGAGCCCGGATGCTCTAACAGGTCCGCTAAATTGTCGTCGTGGACCTTCCAAGTCGATTGTTTCATGTTTGGAATGCTAAGACGTGTCCGGATGTCAATGGACTCCTGGTGGTTTCCAGTCCATGGTTCACCATGGGATACATGAGGGTCAACTCTATCCGAAGTGAAAGTCGAAGACCTTACCGACAATTCTTGTTCTTCAACACCATTGTGTGTTTTTAGATGTTTGACATAAAAGGTTTCTCTCTTGCGCTATTTTCGTATTCGCGCGTTTTCGCCATTTCTATCGACCGGTGGACAGATCTTTCGTCTTACCTTTGGACTTTCCCAGGAGTATTTTTCTTTTTTGTACCTTTAGCGGGATATAAAGAAACATTTTTTTATATGTGATGGAAACAAAAAGGAAATAGTAGTCGCGACAGTCATTCTCTACCGTATTTATAGACGTTGTGAAGTTATTTATTAGGAACGTTGTTAACTGCTGATTTAATTTTAAATAACATATTTTTTATATAAGAGGAGTCATTTTAAACTCGCGTTTAATTTCATATTATGAAACAAAAACAAATCTCAACACAGTAGTACGAGTCTTTTCTCCCGCAAATGTTGTATATAGTTTTGACATATCTTTTTTCACACTCAACATTAAACTTCTTCAAATGGCTTCCGCCGCTTTTTATTTTATCCGTGTTAGCTTTCATTCAACTAAACGAAAGCAATGTTTAATATATTAAATAATTTGAACAGGAAGTGTGGTTTTAATAAACATAACACAAAAAAAATCCGTGAGCGAATATGTTTTTTCCATCGGAGCTAATATCTTTTATTTACGTAATCTATTATTATGGGTAGTTACGTTATCAGGTGTCACCAATATCATATGTATACATAATGTATATATATATATATGACAAATATCTTTAATCACAATATATATGTGTTATAAAGAAATAAACGAAATCTATAATAATAATAATAATAACAACAACAGCACGTTTAATTCAAAATACATTTAATGTCATATCACAATACACTTTGATCCCGCGCCACGCACGCCGCGCCGCGCGTCCTACGTCTACCGCGACTCTGTTCATGTTTCGTCATACCTGGTGTCACTTACAGCAGCAGAAATAATCACTCGCAGACAACATACTCTATATATATATATGTAGAAAAAAATATTTTAAAAGTTTTTTATTTTACAAAATGTATACTTAAACATCGCACGTGTCTACCGCCGGGAGAAGAAAAACCTCTCTCCAATAGCACGTGTCTCCTTAGCTTCATATAATTGGTGATTACACTTAGTCAACATTTAAAATTATCAAAAGATTTATAAAAATGTCAGTATACTAGTAACTAGAAAATAATATATTTAATATGTCTATCTAACGTTGTCATAAGAAAAAGCTTGTTGAGACGAATTACTTAGAGATCTCTAAATATAAAAAAAAATAAAGGGCTTAACTCACACAACATTAATACTTCTTTGAATCACCGCAGAGCGTTTAGTGTTCAGACTGAGAGTTAGCGGCCGTGAAGATAAAGAACAGCCTCGACATATATTAAAGTCGATGTTTAAATACATAACTCAAGTTAACGATCGAAAGTGTACAGATGAAAAAATAATCTCAAAACATCAAGCAGTATAAACGATATCTATGTAAAGAATGAAAAAGAAAAAATACAAAAATAAGTAAAAAAATATTTAAAAGTAACCGCTATTGGTCTATGTCCATGCGTTTACTATTTTTTACGAATAACGAAAACATACTCGAACTAAATTAATTATATTCTTAGATAATTTATCATGTTTGTATCAACTAATAATAATATGAAGATGGTCAGTATGAATTTAAATATGTAGAATTATAAAAAGTATATATACATAATATAAAAGTATTGAATAAAAAAAATGCTTAATGAAATGTAATGGCTGGAAGTGGCATAAGACTTCTCTTTATAAAACATGGAATAATGTTAAAGTTATTTTTTTTAAGGACAACTCTACTCCTGATTTTTTTATTTATAAACATTCTGCGTTATATAAATATCCCTGACAGCTCTATCGTATATTACATTAATAATTATCATAGTGATATGTCATTTGTCAACGAGGCCTTGGTCATTATAATATTACAAGGATGTTGATGTCACAGATTTCAGTCCCCGGACGAGGATCGTGGGCGACAGGTCCTTGGTGAGCTCGTCTAACGTCTGAAAGTTACATCAAAACCGTTTTATTCACTATTTAAAAACATATAGTTAAAAGTGGCGCCCTCTGTGCCGTAGTAATTATAATATACTATAATCCTTAGAATTATTTTTATGACTGATTATAATTAAATACAACACTGGACTATTGTAATTTTGTAATGGCAACATTTAAGTTTCACCGTGTATTCGAAAACTATAAATATCAGCCATTTTGTAAGACATTACTTGAAGTAACACTGTATATTAAAAATTAAGACTGAATCTGTACCTCCGACAATATAATAAAATTTCTTCTGTAAGCACGGAGTGTTCATTCAAAACACGAAAAGGATTTATAATGTAATGTTTATATGATATATATTGGACGTACCTTCAAGTAATCGCTACATATGTCGTCGTCCCTGTTGACGCTAGGCGGGGGAGGGGGGAGCTGGATGAACGTCACCACCGCCTCGGAACTGCGAGCCTTTATTATAGAGTTCACTCTGAAACGGATTTAAGGTTAATTGATAACTTAATATAAATTTAAAAACAGATATATACATGTGTGTGTGTGTGTCAGCACGCGCGCGTGCGTGTGCGTGTGCATGTGTGTGTGTGTGTTTGTGTGTGTTTTTGTATATCACCTGAAGAATTATGAATCGATAAGTAATTTTGCCATATTAAAAAGTTACAGTCTGCTACTATTTGTGCCCGTGACTTTGTACTTTGAGACAAGATAAAAGAAACGAAATATATATTTTTATTATGTACATATTCTATTAATTTCTCATATTGTTAATAGTCTTACTTTTGTAAATAGTTCAGGGGCACTCTCTGATAGACCTGATCGTCGTCGAGGTCCGCCCAGCGATGAGACCCCTCTAATGAAGGCCATTCAGGAACCTGGACGGAAGAAAACAACTCTTGATTAAAATATTAACCAAACACGATGGACCAGTCACCGATAAAATATTACTCATCGCCTGAACAGATGACAGTAGTGTTATAATATTTATAGGACAAAAGAATGTTCGGTTCAAAAATTGATACACTGATTTTTGTTTTTAAGATTGAGGAGCACGCGACTATCGTGATAGCTATTGTTCAAATTAAATTCGCTAAATTGTCGTATAATAATATTAAATCGTTTGGAATGAACTAAAAGAAACACTATTAAATAAAATATAAAGAAAAATATTGTTATGAATGAGATAAACAAATTATAATTTTATTACGATATAAATCTATAAATTATCCATATATTTTTCCTGATCGCACACCTCTAGAGCTGACCAGCACTGTCCCAAAAACTTTAGTACATTGTTTTAGTTATTCCAAAGCTCTGAAGCTGGACCTATATGTAATTTTGCTTGACTTTAATTATTGAATAGAGAAAGCTGTTCTGACATAGATAATTAATTAATGTACAATTCTGAACTCACGGGATGTATGGTGGCATTGATTCTGAGCATCTTGAGGAGCTGTTCGAGACGCTCGGTGATTGGACGGCCAGGAGACAACTGATCAGGGGACGAGGGTAGGGTTCCTGTTACGATAGACATACATGTGTATAACATAGATGTATAGCTGACTATATCTAATAAGGTCCAGAAGATTAGTGATTGGGGCTTGAAATAGTTAAAATTTATTAAATATACACATAAATAAGAGGGAAGTTGAGGGCAAAGAAAATGTAGGATAGTTCCTACAAGAAGTACTGAACTGTTAGTGTGGAAACCTGAAAGATGCTACTTCTTCAATGAACCTTTATTACCCTGTTAGATCACAAAGTTACTGAGATACTTTAATTATTAAGGTCTTACCGATAGTCGACACCCCTGTTATGATATGCACTCTCAGGCCGAGACGGGTCCAGCCCCTGGCTGAGCGAACGACGGCCGCTAGCTGCAGCGCGAACAGAGCTCGGACAGAGAACGGTTCCTCGCGAGATGGACGGAGAGGCTCAACCAGCCACACGTCGATGGACCGAGATGACGAGGAGCGTCTGAATAAATAAACACACACACAGTTATATAGCACATAAGACTAACCACGGAATATTGATAAGGCAATATATAATGGACAAAATAGTTGTCTATGTAAATGAATATTGACAACAGTATGTCAGCATACATTTTAAGAGATGAAAAAGATAATCTTAAAGAAATAATTGCTTTGTGATTAATTCAATCTATATATCATGTTCGTGAGTAGCTTAAATGTATTTTGGTACGTCAGCTCACTTGGCGATCGCGTCCATATCGAGTTTGTGGAAATGTCGACACAGACAGACGTTCTTCCCGACACAGAGGACATCAGACACGATCCTAACGTACTCCGTGACGGAGATCTTGGAGGATCTGGCGGGGAACACCACCTCCCCGCCCTCCAGGTCAAACATAGCCGTCTTGTAAGGTGACGAGGGGCTGGAATCACAAAAACATACAGGAATTAGCGTAATACAGTTTTTGGCATTAAAGAGACGTTGAGCTGATCGTTTAATTAGAAAATACTCGAATAGGATTTGAACCTGCTACCTCTGGAATATAGTAATACTGCTTTACCGTTTAAGCTACAGTTTAAACTGTAAGGTATAGCTCATGCACTGCATATATGCGAGATCCAATAATTTAAACAACAAACAGTATATATTATTATGAAATTCTACAAGAAATATATTGTCAAAGTATATAGACTAACTAATACATAGAAAATAAAACAACTTTTCATACTTAAGCATGTACGAGGTGTCCGAAATATAAATAAGGAACACTATATACATACTCCCTGAAGAAATCTCTATGCGGCGCCTGGTCCCTGAATCCCAGGAGTACAGTATCCGGCTTCATAGCTCCAAGCCCAGAGAGCCGCGATAGCTGGGCGGCCCCCCCTCTCACAGATTCACACAGACAGAGTTCCACGAAAGCCTTCACCTGGAGATGATTACATGATAAACAGCGATTAGCTTTACTTAGAGAGATTTACAACTATCCTAGGAATAAATCTATAATATTAAGTTATGTCAACAAAAATATACATATATTCTTTGAAATTCATATATCTATAGCCTTACATATATATTATATCTATACAACAGAAAATCTAACAAAAATATATCAGATACATCTGTATCGGCTATCTGTACATAGTTACATAAGTAAAACACTATTGATGTTAATGAAACCAAAACAGTGATTGCTAATATATTTTATCTGTGCACGACTTACTCATCTGTGTTAATCCTCGTATAGAATAAGCATTGTACAAACATGTGATTTAACTAATATATTTAAACTTAACACAGTGAAATATAATATATACCAAAAGGTATATAAAAACATGCCGTCCAAAGTGAGTAACCCACAAGTCGTATGAACAGATACTTATATATATAGTTGCTTCATTGTCAAAGTGTAGTGTGATTCTGACCTTGAGGTGGTCTATCAGCTGAAGCCAGTACTTGTGTTCATCAGACAGAGGATCCCCACTGCCGTCCAGCTCACCGACACGAACATGACCCAACACGAACAGACCGCCCTGAAGATTGATATATATATATATAATGTTATTCTATTAAGTGTATACTTATATATGTAATAACTTATATTACTTAGTACTAATTAAATAAGATCTAAAATTATATTCAATGTTGGTGAAAAAATAAACATATGAATATGACCACCAACTACTAATATATAAACTATTTATACACACAGGAGTAAGAGGCTAGCTGACAAATGATCTAAACAGTCTATAATGAAATATAGACTGAGTGAGCTGACCGAGATTCGCATTGAAACGAACAGACAGATTTTGATATTATGTACATTGTAGGAATGTTTATGAACGAAAACCTTCAGACTGCCTGTCTTCAGTCTGGAGATACAGACTTTTAGACTGACCAGAGGTTCATTATTAAATTCTTTATAGAATTTTATAATATAAAAGAAATTAAAATGAATTAATGTATAATAGTGTTGTACCTTTTTCTGATCGTTAACGAAGTCGATGAGGGGAGCACAGTGTCTCGGGGACGCGACCAGGAGTAACATCTGGGGTCTCCAGAACTTCACGTGCTGACGACGAGGATCCAGCAGCAGGAGGTACTTACGGACCTGAGACAGTAGGGAATATTATGAACAGAAGCTATTTGATATTTTTACAAGCAGTCTCGATACTAATACGAGAAGACATGGTGTAAACAACTCAATTGATTTCAAAACGCTTTTCACATTCACGGCATGGTTCGGGTCCTGCGGCTCGCTTGAAGTTGTAACACAACATAAATTTGTTAAAATTTTAATTATAACATTTTTATATGAACAGAAATAGGTAACGTCAATTGACAAATAATAAATTATTAATAGATAAAGAAAAGTCTCCCAGTGTGCTAATAATAAACATTGATGTCATATAATACTTGAACCGCTAAAAAGGTTATATATGTTCACATTGTTCGCGACCATCTCTTTGTCTCTGGTCGAATAAATGTTTACCTCAAACAATATCTCCTGACAGAAGAATATAAATGCTCTCAACAGAAACTTATCCTCAATAGCCTATCCTGGAATTTCCAAATATGATAAAAAAAAGAAAACCTCTTTGCATTCAATGGATTCACCGTGCGGGTGTCGGGTCCATCGCGTTGCAGGGAGAGCAGCTTCAACAGTGCCTGGGACTTGTGACCCAGGTTTAGGTTTAAAGAGCCCCTATCTGACGCGCGTTAAACGCTCACCTCCACCGTCCAAGCTCCTCTCCCTACCTAACCAAATTTGAAAAGAACTACTAGGGCTGCCTTCGACACATGTTCCAAGAATTAATTGTTAGTTCTAGACAGGCCCAAGTCTTTTAGCTCGCTCCCAATTCTACCGCCAAACGATTCTATCCGAACCTGATGATTGGTCATCATGTATGCAATGTCAGGCATTACCTGGTGAAATATGAGCGCCTGGCTCAGACTGCCCCAGCCGGGGTCGGCAGCGGCGGGCGACAGGAAGTGCAACGCCAGCACGAGTCCGCAGCACGCGAGCGCTGCGCCCGCCGCGTACCCCGCCCTCGTGAAGAACATCACTCCCGCACACCCCACCAGCCCGGCCAGACTGCTCGCCCACGAGAACTGCTTGAACGTCGGCCTGAAGCATAACGGGATATCGTAATTACATAAGAATCTTCATGTTTTTAATCTTCTCCAACGATATTCATGAAGTTGGATAGATATAAAAGAATTGGTGAGATATAAGACGAGCAGGAACACAACTCGCGACCTACGGAGTATCGTTTGCCGTTGCTCTACGGACTGAGCAGTAAAGTTCCATGTAATAGATTTTTATTTGAATATCATTGCTATTACAAAATTCTCTATTCCTTTGAGGATATTTCTAGTCCTGTCTCCCGTCATTGTTTTCTTTCATCATACATAATTTTAATAAATTAACGAAATAATTAAATCACTTAGAAATATGTTTATATTTTTTTGTGATTTTTCTGTATAAAGGTTGGATGTAAAATATTTATACGAATTATTGCGCTTGATATAAAATCATAAAGACTGTAAGTCCTGTAACCTGAAGTTAGGTGCAGACGCCAGGTCCAAACCCAGGCATGCCAGGTTGATAGCGAAGTAGCTCGTCATAAACAACACGGAATTGACCTGGAAATAAAATTACAAGCTGCGTAATGAGATCTAAGACTTTCGCGAGTATTCATTAAAATAAAACTAATATTTTTCGGATCACTACGCGTCATTTTATTATTTTAAAAACTACATACACCCGACGTTTCGGTTAGTTTACAGCGATCACGGTTACCGCAACTACATGTATTAGTTTTATTACACGCTGTATATTAAAATCATAGTATATTTCTAACTAGACTTGTATATATATTTTTATATACCTGAGCGATTGCGTTCAGCGAATCTGCCATTATGGCAAACTGTACCAGCAGCCAGGAGGCGATGACCGCTAGCACGGGGTTACCGGAGGTCGACACCATGGGGCGGAGGAGGAATCCTGAAGAAGATTATTGATTACAAAACGCTACATCTGTATAGTAATCATTGAAGATGATATAGTATTTGCATACAAACATTTAAATATATATATATATTGATTTACTTAGCGTTTTTTTATAACACAACTAAATTTGAGTTACTTTCAAGAATAATGGAATACGTTTAGTTTGATAGGTATATTTTTAATATTTTATTCCTGCTGACTCACCGAATATATCGTCTTTGGCCAACGCTTCGAGTACTCTGGAAGCTCCAATAAGGTTTGACAACCCAGCTGAGAAGGTCGCGGTCAGCATACCCACCGCTATGAACGGCGGCCAGATGTTGATAGGCAGGAGGTACACGTAGTTGTTCTGGAGCAACTCTCTCGAACACGTCGCAGCAGTCAGTAGCGACAACGAGAGGTACGTCAAAGCTGTTAGAAGCAGAGCACCCAACGTACCGCGGGGTATGTTCAGAGATGGATTCTTTAATTCGCCTGGAAAAATACGATTCCATTATGTATTTGTAGCACTAAAAGATTTAGATAATTGAAATACATATTGATACAAAGACCAAAAAAAAACATCATGTCACTGTTGCCAATTTAGTCTAGACTTAACCCACTTTAAGCTGTCTGGTCGAAATAAAAATCTTCTTAATTAACATAACAATAGCCGACTGGTTAGAGATGATTTTTAAAAATGTACTGTTTCAAAAAAAAAACCTATTTCCAAAAAACTGTTACAGTATTAACATAACAAAATTTTTTTATATATAATTGTTTTAAGGACATATTATATAAAATTTTACATTCCATACAAATATATATTCTTAAACGTTTTTCTATCTAAAACTATTCCTGATATACATTTAATGTTGAAATTCCTAAATTATATCGTTATATGTATTTTCCAATACTCCGCATCTTATCTTGTTACTTCTATTCATGAGTTATCACTGTATAATACTATTTATTTCAGGAACTAACATTATCCATAGTAATGCTGTTAGGTCCAATGCAAGAATGTCTTCTATTTCTAGCTATTTAATTTGCCAACAATTAATTTCCTTGACACCTGAACAATGTCGTATAGATAGATAGGTTATAAAAAAATATTTATTAAATTTGCATTGTTAATGAGTGAAGTGAAGTAAAGATTGTTGATAGACTTATGGTTTAAGTGTATGTGTGTCGTTTTTCAAGACCCACCACTCATATTAGCCCCAGCCATGACCCCGGTGACCCCAGTGAAGAGCACCCCAAAAACTGACGCGAAATCAACGAATTCCCCATCAGCTGTGTAGTCGCGGGAGTAGTTAGGATAGAGGTTCTCTCGTAACGTGACCGAACTCAGACCGGTGTAGGTGAAGTTGGTAGCATTCACTATGGTGTTTGAAGCTGGCTTTTCTATCTGGAAAGAGATATTGTATTTGTATATATGATCAGAATAAGGATATATTTAGTCTTAAATTATTTTGATAGTCTTAACTTTAATTAAAAGCCTGTAATCTTGGTTCAATTCCATATTACTGAACGAATTTTATGGATAAATCTATAAAATCCATATATTATTATTTAGATAACACACTTAATATATGAGCTGATGTTGCGATATGGTATTTACCTGTCCGGGAGCTGTTATGAAGAAGCTGAGGAAGGCGCTGAACAGACAAATGATGGTCGTCAACCAGATCGCTAGACTCGTTGACGCGAATAATGAGGCTCCGGCCAGGGACACGCCTAGACCCACCGCGTTCAACGACGAGCGGTACAGGAAATTGTACCAGTAACCACTCGGCAAGCCAGGGCTGGAACCGATCAGGTATCCTGGAATACGTGTGGGAATATTGAAATTAGTTGGAGTAAATTATTATAAAAATGCAGAAAACAATCCAAAGTTATCATTGGCTTTTAATAGAATTAAGATATAAAATTGGGAGTAAGTTCTTACACAAGAGATTGTAGAGTTTGAAAGTGCTCAAAACTGCAAAATCTGAGAGTTCGGTACATAATTTTTCAATGAAACTAATATTATTCGGATAACTACGAGTATTTATTATTTTTAGACGAGCAGAGCAGACGAGATGTGATCACGGTTGCTGCACAGTAACCGAAACTTCAGAAGTACTCAGTTATTAAAAATAATAAAATACGCGTAGTAATCCGAATAATATTAGTTTCATTTAAATCAATACTCGCGAAAGCCTTAAATCTCACTACATAATTTTCAAATAAATTTGAGAAGCTGTCCAAAAGAAAACATACCACCATCGTCCCCAAAATTCTCCACCATAGCCTCAGCGCAGGCTGATATACAGAGAGCACTGGACACCACGTTGGCGAAGAAGAAGAGAGTTCCGATAGCACCACCAAACTCGGGACCGAGAGTCCTGCTTATCATGACTGATATAGTCAAGGAAATATTGGTTGTGACCCACCTTCATATATAGCATCATTAATTTAATAATTATCTACATTTAGAAACTACTTCTTGTTATATAAGCTATAGACTCATACATCTGGAAAAAAAAATTTTTCAACAGAAGCCTTACCTTACTAGTTTTTAGGAAAATAAGTAAATTGTGGCTATGAAAATGTACATACATATATATGTATACAGTTGAAACCCGATTCAGTACAGTCGGTTAATATGATTATTCGTTCATATATTATATGTAGTTTTAATATTTCCAAACCCTGATATTCAGATGCAGTGAATGTATGGTAAAATAGTAAAATAACTGGAACCACATATTTTTATTTAGTTCCTTCTCACATACCTCATCTTTGTATAAACAAATATTTTTTGTTTATATTGTGGCTGTATGTTTTAAAGTCATAACAAAATACAAAAAATATTTTTTATTTGCAATTTACAAAGAAATATATTAAAGCCAGTGTAGTTAAAAACATAAGTTGTTCATTTGCTAAGTCTCTTTTCAAAAAATATTTTTAAATTCCAAACCACTTAAAATTATAATTAAAGGGTCTTAATACACATAAAAGTTATGAGTGAACACAACCTCCTTGTTTTTGCAGTGAATAATATGAGGCCATATAAAGGATACAGTACACGCCTCCGCCCTCCACAGCCCCATTCGTGGAAATGGCACAGATCGATGTGACCGTGAAGCCAACTATTAAATACGCCATGCCGAATTGCGCCAGAGTCACCAGAAGACCGGCGTTACCGATGAGATATCCTGGAATTAAAACATACTACCTGAATAACTCATTAACAGAACACAAAAAACTCAATAAACAATGACCAAACTCGTTACTAGCGAGATATCGCGGCTAATTCAATCAAACTAAATCGATTACTAAGTATGAAAAAAAAAACTGTATTTTTATATATAGTATGGAGCGAACGTTATATTCATCACAGTGCGAATCTGGTAACAAATAACAGATAGAAAGACGACATAATATAACTTGAAGAAATTATTCTAATTAAAAGCAATAATAAGAACAAAATATATTTTACATTGTAAACACAGAGGTATATACTGGTAGATATTTTTAACAGAATAATTGTCAATTTAATATTGTGACAGTAAAACTCACCCATTCTTATGAACACGAGAGCGCTGAACATTGATAAGACAACAGGACAGAACACTCCCGCGAAGGTGCCCACCTTCTTGACACCAGGCCGTTCTGATCTGAACTCACCAAACTCGACATATCCTGAAAATTATAACTTACCGTTTAGGTACTATGATCTACAAATATAATAGTTTTTATGAAATTAGTTCGATCTGCCGTATTCGTTAGATACTAAATATGTGGTAAAATTAGGTGAAGTGAAGTAAGTTTGAGGTTTTCCTGACTTTTCAGCAACCGTGATCACGGGCAGACGAGATGAACTTTCATAGGTAATTACATTTCACGTGTGAAATATCCGAAAACCTTACTTTTAATCCTCACTTTTTAAATGAATACACCTTAGATACCGCAGTTAATTAAAAAGTCAACAATATTAGACGCAGGAAATTAAGGATAAATATCTGGGAAAAGTCGACGAAATCAATGTAAATATTTTTAAATCACTGAAAAAGCTTTGTATATAAATATAATGCCGCCAAATTAACGGTTGTTGTGATCTCTTCTAAAATTAATAATTTACATTATAAAAATAATAATAACATAAAAAGTAATACTTTATTTCAATAATTTTTTCGTTGCACTTATACAATATACACATAATATATAAGCACTCGTGAAACAATAAAATAATTACCAGACATTGCACTAGAAACACACTTGAATATAGTTATCTGTATTCAAACACAAACGATGTTTGTAATTTATTGAAAATGTTAAACATTCAACACATTTCCTCCGTCATCCGTTTTAATAACGAACAAATAAACGAACACCGTATGAATAAAATCCGTGAATCATGTAATCACAATACAACGTACTCAACAATGTTTAATGTTTGCTTTTCTGTTTTATTTAGGCTAATTCAAAATTGTGGGCGTTACCGTTACGTCAAAACTCAAACTTACTGTTATATTTGACAATCCCCACCCAAAAATAGAAACAAAAACAATAATTGTATACAAATTATATAAAAATAAATTATCACCAGTTAATTTGTCGCTCATTTCGCGTGTTAATAGATCAATAATTGTTATCAAACTGGACGGTGCTGGCCGCTGGCTTATAGATTGACCTGAATGCATTTCACATGACCTTGGAGGACGTTTCAACAATGTTTAGACACAAAAATTTGGCATACTTTAAACAAGTGTTTTGTATTTATTAATCACAGTTATTGAATTGATAATCTGTATATTTAAACTAGATTATTAATGTATGTAAGTCTTGTATTCGCTCGAAAAGAGAGGGGTGTTAAAAATATAACATAAATATCTATCTATTTGTGGCATAGTAACTCTCAAACGGCCGACCGAATTCGATGCGGTTTTTCTCACTAGAAAGCCCGTTTATTTGACTTGGTTAGTAGAGGCCAAGCAGTGTAAGAGTATCAGGTCACAGGTGTTATCTAAAATTTTTGGCTTATGATTTTTCTATTAAGTGTCTCCCTATTAAATGACTATTAAGGAGTAGAGGAATTTTTAAATTTAATAAAATTACTTCTATCACTTCTAGATAGATAGATAGATAGATAGATAGATAGATAGATATTTGTATATAACTCAAACAATTAGTCATATAATGATCAATTATCTTTATGAGGACTATATAATAACATTTAAACTGAAACAGTTATATCTATTCCTATAGCATACATAATTATAATATTCTCAGTCCGAGCTGGCGAGCATGAAATTTTAAATAACAGCTATAATGTCACATGCATTGTATGCATGTCATGCAAGCAATTAAAAAATCGCTAAATGTTGAACTAATGTCATGAAATAATATCACAAATTGGACTTAAAACCTTCACAGTACCGTTATCACAAGCTTGGAATGTCACGCTATAGGTATACAAAGAGGTTGATGTCTCGCATTCAATGAAAAACTGTTACTGAATGTTGTGGACATTGCAATATGGACTAAGCATGTACATGGCTTTATAACATTAAATGAGTTTATTTTATATTAACTCTTAATAAGAGAATAATTTTATTAAATACCAATAAATTAATTAGTTACCATCTCCGTTAGAACCCGTCGGTGTCCTGCCCAGCCTCTGTCTCAATATATGCATTAAGCCTGGCGAGGAGTCATTTGTACTCGGTGACAATGGGTCCAGGGTATCCGCCATTATAGATGGCTTTGTCCCTAGAGACAGACGGATTAATATATAAAAGTTTTTATTATAGTAAAATTAAAACAGGTAATATATATTTCTGCAATTATGCCTGGTTGAAAAAATAACAAATCGTCTAATAACATTCACCTGTAGGGATGAGGCACAAATATATAATAACAAAGGTAAATTAGTTTGATAGGCCAAAAAATAGCTTTTCTTTACCCTTATAAAAACTGCATGCAGGTGAATAAAACTCATAAATTTGAAGCACACTTGTAATGTGTTGTACAATTTTAACTTAATCATTAGTCACTTTGTATGATAAAAATAATTGTAGTTTGTTTTTGAACTAGGTTTGTATTCTGATTGCTAGATATTGCCTTAATAGGATTTATATTAAATTTAGTTTCAGAATTCAAATACATTAAATGCTTGAAAACTCAAGAGATGAGATTTTTGTCATTTTACTAGGGTTCCTTTTTTTCATTCATCACATATGCATGCAATACATACATCACACTAAGTAATCAATGTAAATAATGTATATTCAGTAAGCTTATTGATAATAAACCACTTTTCTATACATTTGTCAATTATGACAAATGATATCCAACTATATGATAATGATTCATACAAAACACAACAAAGATAAAATAATAATAAATAAATATTAGGAATTAGTACCTAAAATAGGCATGAAAAGTCTATAATGGTGTGAATAATCTTATAAATATTTATTCCATCCAGAAACAGAGAAAAACATTAGATAGAATCTAAGTTTTATATCTAAAGGAAGATCGCATAAATCGGAAAAAAATTCGGTATTGGTTTTATAACTCACTTAGATGTATATCCTCCATTTTATCATAACTTTAACACAGCAATCCCACACACAAGGCAGTTTTTAACTAACTTATGAATCGGTCCAAACATAGTCTAAGCCAATTATATTACAACGTCAAACGCTTCCATCAACGTTGCACGATCTATATTTTAGAGTACTCCCTATTTCGGAATTTTCGTACATCATTTTTTTTACAATTGCAAAAACTATCATAACCAGTTCATATAAAACAAAAACAAAGACGAGAACCTTTTACAAATTGCCAAATTCAAATAGTCACTTGTACATTCTATGATGAATCAGACACTAGTAAGTAGTAAATATAAGGATCAAAACTTACTTGTGTCTTACTAAGATTATTTTCTTTCAGTCTCTTATGAATGCTATAACAGTTTTAGAGAGTTTCGTACATGTTGGTATGCCCCGAATATATATACATAAAAAATTCGTGTATTCTAAACAATCACAAATTTATCATCATTTGACAGTTGACGGGTTCGTTCAAAAACCGAAATGTTGCTTATTCCGCAACTAATAATACATAAAAACTTTTAAATAAGATGGTATCTTTATAAAAAAAAAGTGTGTTAATAAAACGTTCTAAATAAGGAATTAATTGAAACTGTGTGATTATTTAATGGAAGGTTTGGGAAATTAAAGACACTCCTTAATTCTTATTCTATAATTTTTAAGGATTTTAGATTAGCTTAAATATTACAATTTATATTTTACACCTGTCTATACAGAGAAATAGTATAGTATAGTTAACAAATTAGCTATTTTTTGGTTTATATCTGAACATGAAAGTTATGAAATGTAACTTGAAAGTCATGGTGTCTGTGATAGAGAACTTTGTTACTTGACATGGCCAACAAATATTATTTCTTTAAGTAAAAGACTATACAAAACAATTTTGCCTGCATGGTGTTTTACAAAAATAGAAATTCTGTCTAATAAAGTTCCTTAATTGTAAAACTTATTTATTTAATTATTAAGTATAATCCTATATTCTATCCAAAGACTCCAGCATGATGATACTGTTTCCACGGATTACCTGAAAGTAGAAGATGTGTACTGTTGATTAAATTATTACAGTAATGATAAAAAAAAAAAATATATTACATTTACAAATTGATTCAATATCAATTGGAACCCATATTTCTATAAAATTAATAAATTTATTGTTAAATGAATATAATTTCTTATGCAACTTCCAATAAGGTTGCATTAAACATTTAATGCTCAGGAGGGGGGGAAGGGGGTTTGCGGGTGATGATACCGACAGAGCTAAAGGGAATGTGTGGTGTTAGAACCCACAAGGGTAATCAACTGTAACTTGTAAGTAATATTACTTTAGTTTGCCTTAAAGAAACACTAAAAATTTTTGGAAAATTAATTTCTACCCCTTCCTGTATTCATTCTAACGTTATGCGTTCCTATTTCGTTCTTGCGTTATGCGTCCTTCTTCTGCGTGGAGGAACTCCATGCACTGTAAATTCTTTTTATACATAGTTATTTTTTCACATTTATAACTCTTTTGAATATTCAAGAAGATGTTAAGATATAAGTAATACTGTATTCTCAATGTTTTAAAAGAATATAAATACAAAAACAAATCTTAATTTTTTATTTTTCTTAAATTTAAAAGACTTAAATCATTTTATAGGAAATATTGAGTTCAAATTTAAATATGTTTTATGTGAGACTAAATAATTTATACCTTATAAAATACAAAATGTTATTATCATTATTACAAAAAGGAAAGTGATTCAAATCCAAATTCTTTAATATTTACAAAAGATAACTCATATTAAATATTTTAAGAATTAAATATCTTTGACCCTAAATTACAAATTAATTGTATGTGGTCTAAAAAAATATTTTCTCAATTCGTTTTAACTTAATGGATAAGGAATTATACACAATGACTGACACTATTAATAAAATGTGTTAGAAATATAGAAATGATAGTTGAGCACTATCCCTTACAATATAAAAGAACATCATGAGGTGACTAATTAGACCCGTCATGATTTTTTGAACACTACATTAAGTCGAAATATAAGCAAGCAAAAGTGTTTTTTAGGGTAAACTTTACTTACGACCATCCCTATATTATTCCTCTGCCCGTCTTTACAGTCCTCAACTGATTCATCAAGTACCAAGTTCATGAAAGGATCAAATCCTCTAAGAACGCCCGTCACAGCACGACCAGCGTTTAGTTTAATGGACAGCTTCTTGTCCATGAACCTATAATAGAAACATTAAGTTTAAATAATAGGTTATAAAGCGGGCCGAACATTGTTGGACTCATATCCCTGTGTATAAGTAAAAAACTTACTTTTTCAACTCTGGAGGATGTGCCTTAGACATGATTGTTTGCTAATTAAGTAATACTTATGAATGTTCAAGTAAATCTTAAATATTTAAATTTCAAAGTCAAGCAAGTTAGAGCGTCTCCAAAACAAGCTTATGTCGAATGTTTAAAGTCGAGCTGAAATAGCAATAGTAACCACAGCTTATAAATTATCTTTTATAAATACCTGGGAAACGACAGATAAGATTTCAGATGTATTAGGTAGATTTAAAATATTAAATGTTAAAACTTTAAAAAAAATGGGTTCATGTTAATAATTTTAATTATTAAAAAACACAAACTTTTTGCAAAACAGTATATTTTTTGAAAAGCATAAGACTTTATATTTAAAATTAGAAATCTATCTTTTGAGAACATCACAATAAATAACAGATAATTTGTGAACTAATTCTGTCAATTGAAACATTAAATTCATCTCTACATTTTATTATCATGTCATGTGATTTATATAAATTATCATTTTTCTTGCCATAAGTTGCCATATAAAATAAAAATAACGTGTCTATATGATACGGTGAATAATAAAAGTATAGTTTGATGTTAGGTTTTCAGGAAATGTATAACCTATTGAAACATGCTGTATAATATATTATCATACCAATACGTACAAAATAGTCAAAGTCAACAATAGCAACAAGTAGACAGCTGGGAGAATGGATGCTGTAAAGATATTCATCCTATTCTTACATAAATAAAAACTTTTTGTTACATTAAATATGTAAATTTATAAAATTATATATATAATTAGTGAAAAAGTTTGTGTTAGTGAAAAGTTTAAAAATGGATGAATCCGGTATTGATATGGGCTACGATCTAGCATCGCTCATTTCGAACGATTTTAATATTGACCAGAAGATATTGGACGAGATGAATGCTTCACAGCATCACCAGGATTTCTTGTTCTACGAGTTGAAGTCCAAAGCAGTGCCTGTCACTGAAAGGTAAGCAATTTTTTTAAGTTCATCCAAGTCTGGAAAGTTTCAAACTTGTCGCGAATATTTTTAGCTCATTGTTTTCATAAGTACGAGGAACCATTTCTCTAAAGCCAGATCGCCCGCGGCCCTGAATTATATTTGGCAGAGTCCCCAGTTTGGCTACGTTTATGGCCATTCTGCGAAATTTTCTTTTGAACATTCTTTATGAGTGTTTAAATCATAAATTTGAGTTTTTCCTATTGGAAATGTATTAACATACAGATTGATTGTATTTCCAAGACCTTATTTAGAAAATTTGTTGAATTAGTAACATTTAAGTGTTTTATATATTTTTAAACGTCTTCCCGCCTATTTAGAAATACTTATTTGCTATGAAAGTGGTGAATACAGAAGGGAAGTGTTCATTTAGATTTGATTTTCAGGTCTAACTTTCAATATTGACCCAAATTTAATGTTAAGTTATTCGCGGATCTAGAATTCGGCGCGTAACCTGTTCGGATCACAGATAATCAATAAACATCTTTATTATATTATATTTAACCTCAACCTCATTGCTGATATGACAACTTATACATTGTTTTTAAATGTATCTCTTGTTAATGTTATGACGGGTACAATATGTTTGGGGAAACGGTTGATTTTTATGTAAGTTGTTAATCAATTTGCTCCACTTGACGTTGTATAGTGGAGATATCACGTGAAGCGATCGCGGGTCGCGGCTCTCTCCTCACACGGTCACCCCTCCACCCCGCGGACTGACCTCTAAGGAGTTCTGATGGTTGACAAAAAATATTAAAAATCGAATGAATAGCGCGCTTAGAAATTCTACCGTTCGATATAACTGTTCGCTTATGATAGAATCAAGATGTTATAACAATTAAGTATTATTAAATTGAAATGGTCCTTCCTATTGTTTATTTATATATCGTGTTATTCATCATGTAATTATATTATTTACTGAGTGAAATTTCGCTATGTTTATGTGAGCACGATTCATCAAAGTGATATTTTATTTATCTGCACAGCGCTATCTTATAACATTAAATATTTGATAATAATGTATAATTCACACTAACGATTTCTTTGACTCGTTCCCTGTTGTTTAATCCAAGGAATATATTTTCGTTAAACTATATGTTTGCTGGATTTTAACAAGAGATTTCGGTCGTCTTTTCCGAAATAGGTATTTGTACATTTTAGTGAATCGTCGCTAATTATATGATAAATTAAGGTTTTTTATATGTTAACAAGCAAATAGCAATATTGAACCGTTAATGCAAATGTTGGAAAATAACGAAATATTTTTTATATATGAACAAATAATTATATGGATTTAGAGTTTATTTAAATAAGTATTGAAGTAAATTTCCAAAACTATGTTAAGATAAAGGGTTTTCCATTAAGGGCGCTTGATCTTTGAAATGCAAAAAAAAATACATGTAGGAAAGATATTTGCGAATTTTTTTTTTTATTTGGAAGGTCTATCGACCCCATTATGTATGGAATATGACATCATTCAAATGACCGCCACGGCTTCGGTTGGTGGCGCGCACACGAAAGGTCCAATTTTCGATGACTCTGGCGCACAAATCGGGCTGTATTTGATCGATGGCGTGGCGTATGTTGACTTTGAGGGCATCGGTGGTTTGCGGCTTGTTGGCATAGACCTGCGACTTAAGAAAACCCCACAAGAAAAAGTCCAGCGGGGTCAAATCGCACGATCTCGGTGGCCAGTTCACGTCGCCTCCGCGCGAGATGACCATGTCCAGAAATTGCTCGTGCAGAACTTCCATCGTAGCGTGTGCTGTGTGGCACGTAGCGCCGTCCTGTTGAAACCACATGTTGTCCAGATCCATATTCTCGATTTCAGGCCAAAAGAAGTTGGTTATCATCGACCGGTATCGCTCACCATTGACGGTGACGGCCACACCATTATCGTTTTCGAAAAAATACGGACCAATCACGCCTCCGGCCCAAAATCCGCACCAAACAGTCACTTTCTGCGGGTGCATTGCCACTTGGTGAACCTCGTGTGGATTGGTCTCGTCCCAAATACGGCAATTTTGCTTGTTGACATAGCCATTCATCCAAAAATGCGCCTCGTCGCTGAAGATGATTTTTTTGCCAAAATCGGCGTCAACTTCCAACTGCTCTAATGCCCAGTCAGCGAACACACGGCGCTGTCTATGGTCATTAACCTTGAGCTCTTGGGTCAGCTGGATCTTGTACGGGTGCAGGCTCAAGTCACAACGCAAAATTCGCCAAGTTGTCGTCTGCGAAAGGCCGAGTTCCTGTGCGCGACGCGGAATTGACTGCCGCGGGTTTTCGAGGACACTGTCGCGCACAGCGGCGATATTCTCGGCAGATCTCGCGTTACGTTGACGCACGGGAACCGGCTGATTGTTAACTGACCCGGTTGACTCGAATTTGTCCACCAATCGACGGATAGTCGACTCGGCAGGACGATCATCGCGACCGTAAAACGGGCGAAGTGCGCGGAACGTTGCTCGAACTGAAGACCCATTTTCATAAAACAATTTTATGATTTGCACGTGCTGCTCGACACTGTAACCTGCCATGGTGGTTTGGGAGGACGGAATGAATATAACACACTGCATTTGACAGCTGTCACTCAAACAACATGGCCGCAATCAGCTGTCAAAGTTCAAGCGTCCCTATTGGAAAACCCCATACAACTATAAATGTTAAGGTACGTGAAGATAGGTGTATGAAAATTTAATACCACTATGTTTATATGTCATCACAGAAAAATTCAAATCTTTGAATTCAATTCCTCAGCAAATTAAGAATATCAACATCATTAGTAATTTAGCTGGAATTTCAAAATTAGCTTTCAAAATACAGGAGATAATCTATTGGTTGGAATACCTTGGAGTTAATTGCTTTTATAAGACGCAACACATACTCATCCCATGGATTTTGTAATAATTTTAATCTGGACCCTAACATTTATTCCATTGACTCTGCATTAGGTAAAAAGAGATATAGTTTGTAACCTCAGCGACTGTGATACCTGCAAAAGCCGTATGTGGTTTAAATATGTTTTTAAAAGAATTCTTTTTGTATGTCGTCTATTTTGTCATTATTTTGGTCACATGTGGTGATATGGCGGGTTGTCACTCAACTGTGGATGGCTTCAAAACATTGCGATATACGTTTGTAGAAGTCAGTAGTGTTTGAATACATTTTGGTCAAGCCAAGCCATTATATCTGGTTTGACAAGACACAGGATCCTTGCTCGTGAAGACAGGTATACGTCGAGATAAATCAGTGAGGCGAGTAAGTAAAATTACAGCATAGTTTCTATAGAGCAGGTTGATGGTAACTATCTGATGCCTGGGTTGCTTTCATCAAAAATTTTTTTTGTTTTTCAAATAAAATAAAAATTCCATAGTCTTGTCCACATTCTCAGACCTCGAGGCACAGTTCAAATATTCTAGGGACATCTAGAGCAGAACGAGAAAAAATTAAGAATTCAGTAACGGTAAATGACAAAAATCAAGGCAGAAAATTTCGTCTTATTTTCCCGTCATCAAAATTACTGCTAATTAATGGGAAAATCAACTAGAATATAGAATAATAAATCTCCAAGGAAAACGTAGTTTTATTTAAAAGTGTATCGACTAAATAAAGTGTCAACGGACACTTCAATATGTTTGAGGGGTATCTTGACTAGAAAGTATCCTTTCCTAGCCAAACTCACATACTTCATGCTTAAGTGGTTAGTGGAATTAAAATCCATCGCTAACTTGGGACAGTATGCGTTCCTCTCAGAAATTAATCAAGTGTCCAGCATCTGATGTTATCGTCTGCTCCACACTATCTGGCAGTTAAAGAGTCTCAAGTCTTCTTCCAATTCGTCAAGATCTTTAAGTAGCCAGAGAGCGAGGTCAGACTCAGCTATAGGAAGTGCTATTTTGTACTCGTAGCTTGATTTAGAATTGTCTCTTATGGAGGATATATCGCCTTTATCACCTAGTCTGGTACTGGAATCTTTCTCCGATAGTGCTGCCAGTTATAGGGATTCGTAGGTGCCTTTATGTGGGTATACCGCGGGATTCGTTGCCAGATCCTCGACTGTTAATATGCAGAATGCACTACGAGCAGGTGCGTTTGTCGATAAAAATCAAAAATATTAATTGATTCAAATTATATAAAAAAGTCCGCCGTTAAATTTTTTTTTTGTTTCTGTATATACAATTTTAAAATACTGAATAAAGGTTTATGTATACAGTAATTTCTTTATTTACTTACAAATTATATTACTAAGTCTTTAGTCGCTAAAAGTTTGCAATGATGGTTACGATTGTGTGAGACATCATTATGTTAATTTGTTGTAATAAAAATGACAGAGACGCTATATTTTGTTTGAAATGAGATATTTAAGATGCTCGGTACAAAGGCACATATTAGAGTAGTGTAAAATAATAGAAGCCAATTTAAATTGTCACAATCGGCCTCCAGTGGAGCTCGGAATGATCATGAACTACGTTGACATAATGCAACTGATGGTGAAATAAATGTATGGGAGAAAATAACAAAACACTTGCTTGAAAGTATATTAGAATATATATATAAGTATGTATATCTTACCTGCAGCTTCATCTGAGTGGAATTTGCAAAAAGGTTTGAATCTATTCTCTCATAAACTGGCGTATAAAAACAATAAGTAATATTATTAACAAGATATCAGGGTATCGTAATAAAAACGCATCTATTTAATTCATACTAGTATATTTACAACTTCTCTAACATAAACCTATGCAGATAATTGGAAAGTTATAGTAATGTTTCTTAAAGTTTAATTGTTTTTCTATTAAATCGTTATTATTTTGTAGGCTAGAGAAATGACGGATTAATCTATACTATAAGATATTTTGATTCAGTCTAGTAGATCAGACGTGAAGCTTTAAAAGGCAGAGATAGTAACTTTCTCGTTTATTTGATATCGTTAAATCAACGTGTCCGCGGACGGGTCAGCGGGAAGGAGCTAGTCATATAAACGTATCGTAATCGAATTACATAATGATAAACAAAGATGTATATCAGTTGGAGATGTTGTAGTAGACAAGTAGACGGAACACACCTGCGGACAAAAATAATACTAATGTGAATTTTGTTGCCAGCAATCTTAGGCTTCAGACTAACGCAACTCGTCCCACCATCTATAATTTTCAATGTTGAATATTATGTTTTTAATAATTATTTTATTTATGTTTTATTGCTATTTTCATCAAATCTCCCATATATTTTACTCTTCCTTGTCAGTCGTTTAGAAGATCTCTCTCTAGCGATAGGGCCGTCAATATTGTACATTTGTACTACAACTCTAACAGTTATTAATTTAATGTACAACATAGATTATTATTAATATTTTACTCTTGTTTTTCATCATGTAATTATCAGTAATTTCGGATTTTGAAATTTATTATTAATTTACCTATAGTTATATATATTTATTATTCTTATTTAAAAAGCTGATATATTTTTTGAAAAATGTTTTCTTATAGTATATTATTTTATTAGCAATTCGAAGAAAATTCTATTGAATAAATCGTTATAAACCTCTCATTGTAAACAGACCTGCCTTTTAAAATAAAATTTTTATATTTATACTTAGGAATAGAAAGCTGGAAAGGGATAGGGTTGTGTTAATAGAGAATAAGTACATTCCTGATCTAAAGGATAATTCTCTGTACTCTTCAATATCTACCAGATATATAAAGTAAAGGTACTCTTCTCCCTCTCTTCTTCAAAACCACCCTGTATATGAATAACATTAATTGATATTTTATCATCATCGTTGCAAAACCATTTATATCGCTAATATTCCTATCATATGATTTTTTTTTAACTCATTTTAATCTGATTTTATAAGTATTTTTGTACTCTTTGAGTTTTACAAACATATGTAATACATGCCAAATAACTATTAAATGTGATATATATATTAATAGTTCTGAACCGTTTGTTGTAGTAGCTTGTCATTAATTCTGTAATCAATACCATAAGTTGTCTCTGCTCTGTCAACGTACACTCAGTGAGATAATCGACCAATGAGAGTCTGGCGTTTGAGATCACTCGGGTTAATTAAAATGATCAATGTACATTGATTCGTTATCTGCTATTTTAATACAGATTTATTAAAATCATTTCTATGTATGAGTAATTTTTATGTTTGTCTCAGACTGAGTTCAAATTTTTTTCCTTCATATATTTTATGTTTTGATATTTTTATGTAAATTTGGCACGGATGAAGTCCAAATATAAAATTTGATGGATGAAGCTTCATCCGTAGATTACAGCGATACCATCCATTTAACCTCCGACAGACCAGCACCTTCCAAAACCACATTTTCATATGTATCATTATACGTACGTGTTCTGTGTGTCACTGAACTCCACTTAAACGGCTGGACCGATTTAAATGATTTTTTTGTACGCATTTGGGTGACATCCCATATGGTTCAGATTCACAAATCAGCCCGGCAGATAGCGCTGTAGTCAGTGTCTAGGTTATGTATAATAATAAGCCTGCAAGATAGCTGACTATAGTCTATTTGTAATGTTTTAAAACACTTTATAAATATCTCTCTGAGCACAACCCTCATGTTCACGGACGGAGTCAGGGGCAAAAACTAGTATAATATGTATTCATAATCAATAAAGATGAAATTTTCTCTACATACTTGTACACTGTTCATTAATTTCTAAACAAACCTCATAAGAGAATAATAATCGTCGTGTCTGTATGAACAGCAATTAGCGCAGTCGTTTGTCTGTTTGTAACGTTTAACACTGTCATTAAAAATGTTTGAGATATTTTAATATATATAATATAATTTATTTGTCACTCACGCAGTTTAAAGGAAACTTATTTAACTGGGTGATGATTTATATTGAGAATTCTTCGTATTCAATCTAGATATAACGACAATATAAATATTGCCTTTATCTTGCGTATTCTTAATGATTTTGTTTAACAAATATTTCTATATAAATATAAATAATATCTGTAAAAAATATCTTTTAAAATATGTATCCAAAATCAAATGTCATCCTAGTTTATTTAGTGTGATTTCATTTTCACGAATTTTATCACATTCTCGACTCCTGTCCGATAACATCTGGCAGGTTTTGATAATTTTGACAATATTATAGTTCCTTGAACCGTGTTTGTTAACGAGATGCAAGCGAGCGTATATTTGACTAATCTTAAGTGGTGGCCTTAACTCTAGATAAAAAACCGCACAACAAACAGTACAATAAATATTATTCCTAATAAAATATTTATATGATATGAACAGAGTTATAACGATAAAATAGAAATTTAATTATTTTGTATAAATTTAAACGATTACACAAAAGGAAACTTAACATTCAAACATTATTCTAGGAAAATAAGCGTAATTTTTCATTTTTACTTACCACCGCCTTTAGTTTACAAAACTATCAAAAATAAAATCTTCTAAACATACGAATTGTAAAACATAAGTCCAAAAAAAAAAATGGTATAATCTTACAATTATATGTTCATAAAGCAAAAGGTTGCCATATATGTATGTATATACATATATAGTAATTATTAAAAAATGTCGCATTCAATAAAAGTTATCACACAGTTTGTTGGGGATCAAATGCAAAACACACTCCAAATATGGACATATTGTTATCGCTGTTCAAATATTAAAACAATATTCTGTTTGTACCAAAAATATTTTTTCTATCACACGTATTGTTCGTGATTTTTAATCTTTTCACTTAAAAACGTTTATATTTATGAGGGCGAGTATTTTAAATGAATTTTCATAACTCTACTGTGATATGAATAAACAAATTTTAATGAAAATATAAGTACGTCACACAACATAAAAACGTGTGTCAGAAAATCACTAGGAATTATATATATTTTTTCATCCCATTATCGTAGCAAGTTATTGGAGCCAATTGATAGGTACTTAGTAACAATATTTTTTATCAGTTGCTGTCTAAACGGACACGTTTACGTAGTAATGACAGTGTCGGTGTGCAGACAAAGCCGGTAACAAAATATAACATTGTTGCTAAATGGATCGTCAGTATTGCTAACACAAGGAACACGACTCGCTCAATTGTATTTAGTCGAGTATCTAACATTATTCAACAGCACACTAATGACGTCTATTTGAACTATAAATGTTATATTATATCTAATATACATAAACATATTTATCATGTATATGTAGGTCTTTAGCAGAAATGAAGTTTAAAAAGGTCTCTCCATTATGATTATTAGTTTTGAAGTGACTTCTCAGACAATTAGACCTCTATCATCATGTATGGCGGGTGACGCGTCAACAATTTTCCCACGTGTCTTGAATGTTTGCGGACTATGGAAAACAATTCGAGTCGAGCATTTTGTCTCATAGTTTAGCTTATAAATAATATGTACATTTCATTAAAAAAAATAAATAACAGAATGCTCATTTATTTTCATTTAACAATTATACAAGCATAGGCACATAGCATAGAAATTATACACGCACAGCTTTGGTAAAGATCTGATATTCTTACACCGCTGCTTAGATATGTACTAAATAAATTTAGCTAAAAACAACCTTCAGGAAACTGGCTTCATAGTGAAGGAAACCGTATCAAAATCGGAAGATCTGTTTGAGAGATACGATGTCACAAACAGATACCTCTTTTTCAGCGGAGCTTAAGTAATAAATAATGTTCATACAATTCCATTGAACTAAATCAGTGTTTCTCCTTGAACTCTTCCCTCAGTCCGCTACGACAGTAATCTTCTTCGACATTGGACAGACAAAGTGGAGCATCGGTACAAGGGTTAAAGAACACATCCCAGATATCAAAAATAGGCGCGCGTCGAAGTCAGCAGTGTGTGAACACACAATGGACAAACCAGGCCACTACATTCGGTTTGATAATCCACAAACCCTCGCTCATGAAGACAAGTATATACCGAGGTTAATTCGCGAGGCAATTGAAATTAAAAAACATCCCAATTTTAATAGAGAAGATGGCTGGAATCTATCAAACACCTGGGACCCCCTTCTTAAAAATATAAAATTCCATGTCCGTAACCACACCGCAGGACCTCAAGACACCGTAAGCGCATTCTGTCGGCATCCAGAGCGGTACGCCAGAAAATTAAGAAATCGACTGCGGTAGATGATAAAAAACAAGGACCAACTGACAGACATTCACATCTCGTCACGTCACGTCTGCCCGTGATCACGGTTGCTGAAAACTAACCGAAACGTCGGGAGTATGTAGTTTTTTACAAAAATAAATCACGCGTAGTTTAACCGAAAAATACTAGTTTCATTTAAATGAATAAAACTCGAGAAAATCTTAGATCTCATTACGTTTCTAATTAACTAATGACGTGACTTAACAACATAGTTCTGGTCTTATAAGATCATGATAAAAGAAATGCTTTAAACTTTGCTCAAATATCAATTTGGAAAATACAACTAAAATTACATTATAATTAAGTGCTTTGTTACGAAATTCAGCAATAACAGACACTAAGTGAGACTGGTAGTGCCATTCAACAGTTCGAGAGGCTATGAAATAGAAAACCTTTATAAAAAACTAGGCCACGGTTTCGCTGTTGGCAAAAAAAATTGATAAACGATTGTTATTAACTAGGTAAGGAAACCTAGTTAATAATAGACAACATTCCTACAACGTTGACGATCAATAACTCATGTTTATGTATACATGTGTTATGTGGTAAGGCTTGAAAACATAAAACGGTCAGTTAATATTCGCTATGTAATATATACAACAGCAGGGATATCAGAACAAATACTGGAATGATTTATGATGTTCAAAGAGAACCGCATTGTTATTGTAATTAACGGTTAATGTTTCTCATCGTCCTTGAACCTGACATGCGCAGGCGCATCAGAAATAGATTACGCCGGAGTTGACCGCTTGCCAAGTGCTTGGAGATGCAGCATCTGTGCCAAAAAACGACGTGGTCCCTAAGAACAAACTGACTATAAATCAAAAGTAGTTGTTTCTTAATATAATGCTCATAAGGTAATATGTCTATCAGGAAATCAGCACGTAAATATACAAACTAAAGCATCATATCATGGTTTGGAAGGTTCGACTAATTAAAATCTAATTTGTGTTATCAATAACAATAAATATTCCTCGGTTGAGATTAGGCAGACCCTGGCTAAAGCTGGGATAATTGCCAGAAAGAAGAAGAAGAATTCCTCGGTCGAGATCATTATATTGGGAACAGTATAACTGAAAATATTTTCGAGTCCTAGCATTAGTGTTTAGTTGCCACAAAGATACTCAATATTATCCGAACACTGCGAGAGAGCAAGATTCAATGAAAGACATTAGGTTAGTTATAGAGCTTTTAATTATAGACTAAAATGTATTTGTGAAATGCGTGATGCGTTATGGAAATGATTATGACTCTACAAACTTACTCTAATTTCACTAATTTACTTACTCTTAGGCCACACAACCAGTCCATATCCATTCACGCCTACCTGCCCATAATATTAACTATAAAATAAGTTAGTTGATTAGGTTTTATTTGAGATTTATGAAGACAATAATTGTTTCATATTACTGAATTAATGTTACGCGATTGTGAACTTAGAACTGAAGTTGGTAATATCTTACATCGCTGTAAGCGAATATTCCAAAAATATTTACTCATGATGGAAAAGTTGTAATAATTTTTTGGGGACCAGCAGCTATATATTTTTTTACTCGTGAGTTCGTTCAATTGATATTTTTTTTATGTTCATGTAGTAAAGCTAGAGGATCAAAGGTCTTGAACAATAAGCCGTTATATGAATAAGAAACGACCTGCACCAGATAACCTTTGGTTCGGAATATTAAATCATATGTACGTACTAGCAGATATAAAGCTCTCTGTACAGAACTGTTTGTCCCGAGGCCACGATCCTCTTACATATTATCTTTTGATATACCATAGGATACCTTTACAGTCCAGAGTACACTTACTTCCAGTAGTATAACTACACCAGGAGTAGTTGGTTTTTGTAGCGATCCTCTTCAAATTGCCCTACTGATGCAATGCATGTTGCTATGAGCAGCCTCGTGCAATATTTCCTTAAACGGTACTGCTTAAACAACTTCAAGATATTTTTTTAACCGAACATTTCAGTCATAGAAATAAAAATAAAAAAGGTCCTATGACTTTTGATTTTATTTGGATTAAGCTGTCATTTTTGAGAGATGTTAATTTTTAATGATTCGAAAATTATATTAAATATACACACATATATATATATACATACTATACTGTTACAGATAATCGTATTGGTCAAAAGCTGGATTCACGTGACGACATACTTGGCCTTAAATATTATATCTTAATACTAATCTAAGATATGACACTTTCATCTCGTCCGTCCGTGATCACGGTTGCTGCAAAGTAACCGAAATGTCGGAAGTAGTTAGAAGTTTTAAAAATAATAAAATACACGTAGTTATCCGAAAAATATTAGTTTCATTTAAATTAATACTCGCCAAAGTCTTAGATCTAATTGTGAAAAATGCGTAGTATCCGAAAAACTTAGTTTCATTTTAATGTAATGTCTTTTTGTAATGTTATAACGGTGGTTCAAGCATTTTAATGTTCAATTCCCTATCAGTAAGAGAGTTATAAGAGACAAAAGTAGAATAGTTAATGTGACCTACGTTCCAGCTCTTTCATTTTGAGTACTTTGATACCAAGTACAGCGCCATCTGCCGGGTTGAATTTAAACCTTCTGGCGTCACCTAAATGCATAGGAAAAAATCCATTCAAGGCGATTCAACCGTTTAGGAGTAATTAATTGACATACACGCCTGCAGTAAAATCATATATGTACATATATAAGCAGGTAATTTTAAAAACATACTTGAATTTATATTTTTTTTATTCGTTCATCTCTTTTTATAAGTATCGGCACATGCAATATCTGAATAGACATTATATAAGCCATCCGCATGATAAGGAAACAGAGGATGGTCTGACGGCAACGGACTAGTGGTTATGATCATAAAGACATTACAGAATGATTCACAGAGCATTAAAATTTACAAGGAAATTAGTCTTTGAAGCCGTGAAAGAGAAAGGTTGTAGGAAAATACAACAGTGTTTGAAAATGTAAATCTATAGATAAAGCGCAACATTAAAGCGCTTTCCGCTGGCTTTACAACGGATACTAGTTTTCGTGTGATTTTTGAGCTCGTCGGAGCCGTGAAAACCTCTGGTATTTACAGGTCCAAAAATATTGAAATAAATGCTTTTTTCTATAATAATAAGAATCAATACGCCATGCCCAGTTAACAGGATATCAGCAGTAAATAGTTTTATAATATATATGTACATGACTTTACTGTTCTCTCTAAAAAAACTAAGGAAGTAATAATTCCGATACTACTTGTTTTTTTGTTTGTTTTTGTAAAGTAGACCATATTGCGGCTTAGGTAGGGAACATGAAGATACTGTTTGTTATTCCCTTCGGCATAACTAAAGAGCTATTTCTTTTATATTTTTATATATATATATATATATATATATTCTCTCAAAAAATCAATCAAAATAAAAAAAAATTGATTTCAACAAATTTGCTATAACTAATACACTTCAAGGAGAGCGCAGTCGCAAGATAAACCTAGCTCGAGGACTCGTCATCTTTTACCGCATTACAGCTAAAGTATAGATATAATATGACGATGGTGTACAGAAATATCTGATGTCATAAAGATTACAGTGTTTGTGGCTGACTAAACATACTGTGACGTACAGCCTCGTGGCGTGCGATGAACACATGTGATGAGGGTTTGTTTCTATATACGAGATGAAACCTCTCAGCATTCCATGGATTCACCGTGCGGGTGCCGGGTCCGTCGCGTTGCAGGGAAAGGAGCTTAAACAGTGCCTGGGACTTGCGACCTAGGTGTAGGTTTAAAGGGGACCCTATCTAACGCGTTATACGCTCACCTCCACCGTCCAAGCTCCTCTCTATCTAACCAAATTTGAAAAGAACCTACTAGGCCTGCCCTCGCCGCACGTTCCTATAATGAAAAAATCCAAATCCTGTACCTGGATAGTACGATTTCTGTTTAATTATTTCTGCAGTTTAAAATAACGTTAACAAACAGATTTACACTAATTCTCATAAAAGTTATTTCTTTGTCATTAGTTTTTTTTAATGTAAAATAGAATAAATTTTTAATTTGTTAAATTACATCAGCGTTATGTCTTATAGCTCACAGAAGATTTTATTATTAATCAACATTTCATTCCTGTGAAATCAAATCATTTCTTAATTTATGTTCGTTAGACTAAAACCTAAATTAATTGTTTATATATGAAGTCATTTCTTAAAAAACTGTGTATTTTAATGAAAAGAAACATTGTTTTAAAATAAAGTCTTTTAATATTATTATAAACATTAACAATGATGTTAACGAAAAATTAAAGATAAGGTTTTAAAAGGGAAATTATAGCTTGATCCCAATGAAAGCTTTGATAGCGAGTTAAGCCACGCTTGAACGTTCAAACAGAAATTTAACGAGGAAAGTTGGTTGCTATTAAAATATATTATAATTTGATCAAGTCGCCTTTTAATGAGATTTCGATGATTCATATCACCAATTATTTTGGCAAGGTTTTACCAAATGAGTAACACTGTTATTGCCAATTGTTATTTAAATAACATATCTCCATATATCCGTCTGATATAGGTTGAGTTACGGATGAATCTGTCTGTGGCTCATACCTGAAGTTTTGGCTTTAATATATTCAACATTTTATATATGTAATACACTAGCTGTTAGCCGTGACTCCGTCTGCGTAAGAAAAATAATAAGAAACTGTGACAAAACTTTAAAGCCCCGTATGCGCCCTGCCTCACACTCGCGCGTTACAATTTCGGGATGGTCATTCGGGATCTTGAAAAAAGTATCCTAAGTTACTTTTTATTACACCTGCCAATAAGTCCCGTCAAACGCGGTTCAGCCATTCTAGATATTAGCCGAAACAAACATACACTCGTATTGAGTTTACGTATACATATGTATATATAAAAATAGGGGTTGGTGATAAAAAATTTAGGGCTGTATGTATTTTTTGATGCCACATTATAAAAAAATAAAAACAAAAAATTTCGTTCAAAAGTTAAAAAAAAAACTTAAGGGTTAACAACCCTTATCACTAAGGGGTATGAAAAATAGATGTTGTCCGATTCTCAGACCTACTCAATATGCTCACAAAATTTCATGAGAATCGGTCAAGTCGTTTCGGAGGAGTACGGGAACGAACATGGTGACGCGAAAATTTTATATATAAGATATAGCAAAAATGGAATAAAATACTTTTATGAAAATTTGTGGAGAATATAAAGTATTAAAATGTGTCTTTACAAGCAATATATAATCTGCAGCACTTGGAATAAAAAGGAACTAGAACGTGATGTTCCAGGAGTTGCATCTTCAGATCCTGCTGGGGTGAATACATTTTTCATTCTACTCTTTCTATTTGAACTTCAATACATATATTTGTTGTAACGCTACCACTTATAATGTTTTGTATCAGATGTAGGTTTATTCTGATATTTTTTTACAACCGGTGATCAGACTTGTTAAATATCAGACAAGTGAATACATAGTATAATATTTTTATACTGGCCTTCATTATTCTTCTACTTTTTTTTAACTAAATAACAGATTAATTTTCTCAAATTGATATGGTATGGTTAGAAAGCGCAACACATACAGACATAGTATATTAACTGAGATAAAACTTCTCAGTTTTTCATGGATCTACCATGTGGAGGCCGGGTCTATCGGGCCGGGAGAGGAGCTTCAACAGTGCCTAGGACTTGCGACCCAGGTGTAGGTTTAAGGGGCCCCTTTTTTTTCGGGGAGAAATCCTCTTACTGACTCCTCACTGCCCTGGTTTGACAGTGAGTTTCGTGTGGGTAGTCGCCCAGCGCCTGATGGTATTGGCACTGGGAATACCCACTAAAACTCCCCGGCTTTCCTTGCTGCCCGTATTTAGGGTGATTTGGGACCTGCTGTAGCAATTCATCAATTCACCCCCGGCCCGCTGGCTGGAAAGCCGAGGTAATCCCCAAACGTGGTGACCAAGTGCAATGCCTGCGGCAGTGCCATTTGACGCAGGCTGGTCAAACCTCCAGGTCGGCGAAGAAAGGCGTTAACGGGTTCACCCGTCTCCTCCTCCCGCTACCTCTCCGCGGCTCCCTTCGCTGACATTACTGCTTCGGTGAAGCAAGCGGCAGCCTCCCAAGCGTCTTCTCTACCCATCATGGCCTTGATCAAACTTGGAAGCGAGAGGATCGTCGCTCCGAGCGCCGCAGTGAGTGTAAGGCGCTCATTTTGCCACGCCGGACGCACTAACACAGTGTGGTCGGCAGTGTCGTCGGGATCGCCGCAGTAGTTACACTGTGGCGTTTCTTCCCTTCTGGCGACCCGGTGCAGGTAGTGGCGGAAACAACCATGTCCTACATCCCACCAGCAAATGCTCAGTGGTGCTTTTACCCCATCTTACTAAATTGCTCTGATCTGGGAGAGTTATTTGGAACGCAGTGAGATAAAATTTAAGCAGTGCTGGTGACAAATCATGAATTAAGGTGCTCCATTCTGCTACTAATGGGATGGAAAAATCTCCTATATGTAACACTCGTTCCGTATCTGTAAGTGCATTTCATGGATCTGATATTTTGAATTCTCGTCTTGGCGAATAAAAGTCTTTAAGATATCCGTATTATTATCTTGAGATCCATGTAAGATTGTCATAGGGATTACTTCTCCAGCTGTCCTCAGGAGGTTCTGGTACCTCATTAGAAACTTGACCTCAAAGATCTTGTACGTGATAACAAATTGTTAGAGCTAAATTGAATTGTTTCCAAATTATTTAAATCATTATTTCAATTAAAACTGGTTATCCGGAGATATATTTGTCGTCATATATCTCGTGTGCCTCCAGTTATTGACAAGTCAGTGGTGTTTCCTTCCGTCTGATCGCTCACTACCGCAGTCGACTAGCGTTAGCCCGAGGACTGGAGCTAAATAAAAATTTATTTGTTAATAACAAAAATAATGCACAGAACAGTTGTCGTCTGCGATATAATAAAACCCTTAGATATTTATGTTTTAATATACAGTACGTTCGACCGTATTTAGGAGTATATTATTCCAACAGCGCTTCGACTAGCAATTGGTAGGTTATAACCTGATGAGCCGATTACAAGGCAACACCTTGATACTTTAAAATGATTTTATATTTTCAAGTACAACCGTCTCGACCGATATCTAACAGCGAGTGACCGATCGGGTTCCGTTTAAAAATCATACCATACTCAAAAACAAAACTAAATAATACCCTACGTAAAAATAACTATCACTTTACAAAAATAAATCGGTAAAACATTTTTTTTTAAATCGATATAAGCTGAACAGTCATAATTTAATACGTTTAGAAATTATAATAAATATAAACGTTACTTAAACAAAATGTATCAAGGATGAATATGTCGGTGACAATAGTGATTCAAGTTTTCAGGAATGTGAATGTGGAATTAATAGCTTCGTATGCAAAATTTTTCACGTAAATATATTTTTAACAGTTACATACTCTAAACGTTACTTTTATTTGAAGAACTAAAAAGTGACTTTCGAATATTGATGAAATGAAATTTAAAAAAAATTATACACATGTATTCAGTTTTCTATTGTCTTGAATAGTATCTGTTAGTGAGTTTTATTCAACATTTGCATGATCTATTAACAACCGACAGTCAACGCCCGACCAGAGACAATAACACTAAAATTTTGTTAGTTTTTATTGCTCATTGTTAACACGTGTTTGATGATGGAGGACTGATTGATGATATGGAGTATTATCTGTGGCATTGCTTATACAGAACAGGATATAAAAATTACTTTAATTTGGGCTCTATTGATATAGTGTTAAAGTTTGGATCCATGCAAATTTATTGTAACGAACTACTGTATTTATATGTCTGACGTATATTATTTTATAAGTCAAAAAATATATTAAGTACAATAAAAATAAAAGATTATAATGAGAAAACTTTCAGCAATCTTCACATATCGTATACTGAGCTGATTGAAGACGTGATGTGTGTTTTAAATAACAAAGATTATAGTAATGTATTTATATAAAGTGAAATATCGAATAAGAATTACTTTCATGTATAGACGTTTGTAGAATCTAGTGTTATTTTCTAGCTATAGCCTACAGCCAGGCTCTGTCCGAGTTATATATTTTAACACACAAATTAAAGTTCTTCATAGTATAGTTATAAAGAAAAGTATCTTACTGTCTCTTATTTTGAGGCTATAAAGGGCTTAATGTTTAATATAAAACGCTGTATACTAATCTAAAATTCTTTATTCAAAGTTACATGATATTCAGCTCAGTAAAAATGTGTGTTTTTAATTTTATTATGTTACAAGAATAATGAGTGTGGTCCAAACTGTTTATTTGTGATAGAATATTCCTTACTTCTGGACTCTGATGCAGTTGATATGGCTCGGATTGGTTGTGTTCGTTGAGAAGACATGGAAAAGCGTTAACTTTTCAAAGACGTGTCATCTTAAAATATAGAAATATTTAACTTTTTTGGGACAGTAAAAGGAAAACTTATTAACTTTAACATTTATCATTCGTTTGTCGCATGTCGCATTATTTTGTAAAGAAAAAAATAAATTAATAGTTCAGTTGTAGGGACATATATTTTTCATGTCAGCATCATTATTCAATTTATGTATATCCTCTGTGTAAAGCTTTAATAATGTTACTACAGAATAAAAGTACTCTTAATACGAGTGTACCTAGTTGACTTTAAAACTGACAGTTTTAAAGTTTCTATTTCATAAGTCGTACTTAAATCTGTACTCTCTATAGTTATCATTACACTCTGTTTTATTAATATTATATATATATAATACTTCCTAGTATTATAAATCCGAGTCACTTGATTTTTGTTTTTGTTGGACATTGAAGACAAAAAGCCTTGTTTCCAACTGTATTTATGTATGTCTGTGTGCATTTAGACATCTGTGAAGCGGAAGAAAAAAGTGGGCCTTTATAGTATGTGGCCACTGCGTCAATGGATGCTGTCAAGATGTATAATGCTGAATGTATCTTTATCTTTTTAGTTTCTTTAATGATCTTTTATCTCATAAAGAAAATTTTATAGTTCAGTATCAACCGACTTTGAATTAAGAATCTTTACATATTTATATTGCAAGAATAGAGATAACTGCTTGGTTTAATTTAATCGATTGATTGATTTAGTTGAATAAGTATAATCGAACCTTACTTGAAATTTGGGAACTGATGTTTTAATATATGTATATAACGCGTATTATTTTGTTATAATTAACATATATTAAGCTTTTTTCGATTTTGATCTTAAATTCCGTTCTGTGTAGATAAAAAGAAAGATTTTAATATATATGTATGAAGATAATAACGTATTTTTCAACTATACATCCGCAGTCCTCAAATAACAATCGCTTAAAGTCCTTAAAAAACATCTATGTAACATTTCCTTTATGTTTGTTTAAATTTACATTTCTAAGCCACATGTGCACGTGAACATTATCATATATTAAATATTATTTGTAAATGTTGTCATATCAGTCACTCCAACTTGTTGTTTCTTACACTGAGGCGGCAAATGTTAGGGGATAGCGTCTTTATATAACCTTCACCTTTCACCGATTAAATGTAAAGCAGCTCTATCTATCGGCGGGAAGAGCAGTCTGTGGGAGTGTCCGGTGAAAGTAGTGCCGCCGTCTGTCACTAGATGGCGCGCTTATTAAGATATGTTAATTTAAATAAAAATAACGCATCGACGTCACTAACCTGGCCAATAAGGGTAATCGTTTTAATTAAATAAACACATACTTAATGTTTTTTTAGATTACATAAGACGCATTTTTATATACAATTAAATTTATTTCAATAAAAAAATTGGAAGATAATATAAATAAAATTTTGTTGGTTCATTCATTGATTTTTTATTCGCCACTGTCTGGAATTGTATTTTTTTTAATATGAGAAAAAATATATATTGTACAAGTTCGAAAGGAATGTAAGATAGTGTTCGAATATTATTAAAGTTATGATCTCGGCGAGTCACAGTAAACGCGTGCAGTCGCAAATGGATTCAATTCAATTGATGAATTGATATTAAAACAGACGTCACGAGAGGAACCGGGCGGTTACATTAGTTCTGACGTCTTGACCTGAATATGTGTCCTTACGAGGCTATTCTAGATCACATGTGATGTTATGGAAAATTTATATCACTGAACGCTTTCTCTGGTGACGTTTGAGACGGTATCTCATATAGTATTAAACAAGTTTAAAATATAAATACAAAAATAATTAATTTTAAAGAATAAGTTGTTTATTTAAGATATTCGAGATAAATAATTTATGTTACGAAAGACCGCCATAGATTTTGAATAAAAAATGTAAAGAAGCCTAAAGTGAAGCCTGAACTACTGGGTATATTTCAATCAAAGTTACTCTTTAATTCTTTACAGACTCGGCCGTTTATAGTAAATATATAGCTATATATATATATTATATAAAGATATCACACTAACGAGAAACTGATGTTTATAAGGACTTAGTGTTGAGTGATGTGTTGTATTGTGCCTAACGAACTCTCTTTACATAGAAGTTACGTTATTATAAATAACGCATTAAGTTCAGTCGAATTTGATGATAAGATGATTTACTACAATGAGAGTGAAGGAACTGGTTCCGAAATTAGACACTATTAAATTAATCACAAGTAAGTTAGATTGAATTAATACGGATTATTACGAAGCGTTTCCCGTTTAATAGCCTACGATAGTATAATGTGGAGATATATGAATGAAAAACTATTAACGCTCCGTATGTAGTGTGGCATCGCAAAAGGGTATAGTGTGCTTACCGGTTGATAAGAAATTCTAACTTGGACACGGTCAAAAGAAACGAGTGGGACATGAATCGAGGTTTATAAAGAAATAAGGTATTATAAAAGGAAAAGAAAGGAAAATTTATGTTAAGTGTATATTAAATTTAAAATATATGTCATTACGTATTGAGATAAATTGTCTGTCTGTTAAATATATTAAAATACTATAATTTATAAATCAAAATGATGTTTTCGGATGCCCTTCATGTTATTTAGTCATCATCATTGGAGCAAAGTTAAATGTAAATTAAATAAACTATTTATATGCCTACGAAATATATTTTTAATATTAACTCGATATGCAATAAGATCGAGGATTATTTTAAATGGGGACCTATCACTCGCTATTTTCAAAGTCAATGAACTCACATTAAAATACAAATGATTTTATTTTATACGTAATATGTATGTATGTTTGTTCCAGGTACGTCTTTATCAGGGATATCTCCTGACATGGTAAATGTTTATATTCTGATACAGAATCTTTACTCGTTAATATTTTAAACATTTACATTGACATCTTAAGTAATGATAGTTTTGTACTAGGTTATTTGACGTTTTCTTAAAAAAATAAAAATTAAGATCAACTTTATTTACTTTTACAATTATTACAATTAAATATACATTTATTAAAATTATTTACTTATATATGACGTGTATGTTTGTCAAGAAAATTATTTTATATATAGATAACAAACACTACAATCAAACCTTCATTTTCACACGTCTAACTATCTTTAACAATGAAGCTCTCTTTTCTTTTACCTTATATCTTTATAGATAGATAAAGATATAAGACAAAGTTCCTATGTCCTAAGGATTCTTTTTTATCACGCGAAGTATACTAGTTAGTACAACAAGAATAGGTGTTACTTTTGTCATATATAAGTAGTCTATACTCTATAACATTAACTAGTGGGAACCCCCGGCGCCGGTTGTAAGCGGTTGTAATTGTTTTAAATTATTCGGTCGCACAGAGCGACTCAATGGACTATAGCTTGAACGATCTATTTTATTCAATTCTGCGTGTTAATGTATCAGTCAACTCGTATTTTAAAAATTCAGTTAAGTTTAAAATCAATGTTTTGTAATTTTTAATCTTTATAACATAGTTTACTTGTGTATTAAACTAACTAAATAAGAGTAATTATGTATCATTATGTTAACAACAAGTCTCAATACATACGGACCTATAAGCGTTTCTTAAATATAAATCTTCACGATATAGTATTAACGTAGGTCATGAATGAGAAACGTGAAACGCTTCGTATGTTGTCACTATGGAAACTTGTCGTAAGCTTCGTCTGCGACTTCATCCAGAGATTACGGAGTTTAGTTGATATAAAAAGAAACGCGTCCTTGAAGTATGGCCGTGATAAGCAACCATCAGCGGGAATCTTTCATTAAAATTTAGTTTTTTCAAACATCTACCACCACCTCTTGATGCACGGGCTATGTCATTGTACAGATTAATCAAAGCCCATCGGTAAATCACGGCTGAAGGCACCAGCGTCACACAACGTGTTAATTTTAAATATCATATACATGTGGGTGATTACAAATTATTTTTAGTACCGTCTGAACTCCCGTCTCGTCTCGTCTGGAAGGCGCGTCACATTTACGTAAAGTGAAATGATTCAGATACTATTCTGGAGTACGTTCTTATGGCATTCCGCGGTTGGCTCATCGCGAGGACGTCGAAGGATGGCCGGGAGCCAGTTGGTCATATAATGACGTCATTACAGATGTACCGGTGACGTGTTTTTTTATTTCAAAGGCGGTAAACGAGCAGACGGTCTACCTGTTGGAAGGTAGTCACCGTCGCCCATGGACATGTGTAACATGAGGGATGTTGCAAGTGTGTTGCCGACATTGATTGGGGGAGAGGGAGAATAAAGGTTAGGAAAGGAGAAAGGGCAAGGAAGGCTGGGAAAAGGGCAAGGACAACCGTCTCTCTCACTCATCGGACGAAACGCAGCCATTAAAGACTACTTCGCGCTGGTTTTCTGTCAGAGGGTGGTATTTCCCAGTCGAGCCAGCCCATGTTCGAGTTGTAATTACTGGACACAGCTAGTCTCTACCACCTACAACCTACCTACACGTTATATTGGATACTGCGTTATGTAACTCAAGACTATTTTTCGCATTACAGTTTAATAGACTTCTATACAGTAGTCCGGAGTCTTGTATTCTGTGTCTCCTGGGTGATCCGAATTGTTTTTTTATATCAAACCACGGAAATGATATCTCAGCAAGTCCAAATGTCTCTAATTTGCACTGTGTATTAGTGTTTCTTTGATCTACTGCAGTTTTTTTCTTAGGGATCGTTGATGTTTAACTGTTTCATGATGCAATTAATTTGTGAATGGTTTAAGGATCGTAAAAGCTAAAAAAAATATTTAAAGACACTTTCAAAATGTATGTGAAACCAAAATTTTCTCAGAGTTTAAACTAGCGGCAGAAAGAGGTCTTAAGATATCTATTATATTACTACGTACTTTGAAATTGTCAATAAATATATATTTTTGTAGGTGGCAGAGACTAGCTGTGGTCAAATTACTACAGCTCGGAAATGGGCTGTCTCGACCGAACAAGTATCACCCTCTCACAAAAGATCAGCGTGAAGCAGTCTTTAACGGCTGCGTTTCGATTATTGAGAGAGCCGGTTGCCCTTTGCTATTCCCACCTTTTACTAACATTCCCTTATTTCCACCCTTCCCTATTTCTAAGAAAACAAGGTTGGCAAGGCATCCGCAACATCTACGTTGCGGATGTCCACGGGCGACGGTCACTACTGCCCCTCAAGTAGGCCCTCTGCTCGTTTGCCACTTTTAACATAAAAAAAATGTATTTAATGTATTTAGTACGATGCTTTCATTATGCCTGATAATGAATATTTCTTACCAGTTTATTTCGGTACTCCTTTGAGATTTTGTTACACTTCAAAGATAAATGATTGCAGCCTCCTCCCAAAATACTTATCTTATTTCATACTGTACATAAATTTAATATTAAAATTGGGTATATTTTTCCTTAGTCACTATTATAAAATAAACGAGATCAGTTTATTTTGGAGTGAATATTATTTCGGTTCCCAAATATAATCATATAATGCAATATGCAACAAAATTGTCTATGTAGATTGGCTCGAACTGCTATCGTTAGTATATTGCGGTTCAAAGACTAAATTGACGAACAAACTTACAGTTACACGTTAACTAAAAGGACTCCTATTTTGTATTTCAAGCACTACTGATAGTTATTTTGGTTTATTTACTTTATAAAATTTAGAATTAATTTTAGGTTATATAATATACAGGCAGGATACGTCTAAAGTATATCTCCTGGGGTAAATGAGGTCACCTTAATACGCTACCTGATGAATTATTGATTTTCCTTTATTCTAAAACAATATCCTAAACACAAATAATTAAGTTTAAATATTAAATGTCTCTTATAATATAAATTTAAAAATGTACAATCAGGAATTGAACCCGTAACATCCGATATATAATGTTTAAATATGTTTATAAAATAAACTATCGGAACGTTAATTATTAATTAATGAATGTATTGGTTATAATACGAACAAGCGTGTGTTAAGTTTTAGTTAATAACTATAAGAATGCATCAGTGTACAAACATACACACGGCTACACTTCGCGGAACCAACGACCAGCGGAGGTTATTTTTTTACTTTCAACTTAATTCCGAGTATTCGAATACAACGCTTAATGCTTTATTGTAAATATTATATTTCTAATATATTTTCAACTAGCTCCGCACCCGACTTTGCCTGCGCGGAAGCAGTTTTTTTAAATTAATGTAGACTAAGTTGTTCCTCTTTACATTAGCACTTCCAGTGAAAATCAGTTCAGAATCGGTTCAGCCGTTTCAAGAGATTCGGAATATGCGATCTGAAAAGACAAAACAAAATGTAAAAAAACATCCTGTATATATGTATTGAGTATACAACTGTTATTTTAATGTTACCAACAGACGGACAAATTATATTCATTTGTATATACGTATGTTATTATCATTTATTTTATTTGCAATAGTTATTTAAATAATTAAATCAGTTTATTATAACCGAGGGCATCTATTTATAATAATATTATATATATATAAGTACATAGCTGTCGAGTTTGTAATTCCTCATAAGAATCCATGAAGCGTTACTAATAAGGGGACAAATCAAAAAGATTTTAGGTTTCTTCACATGATATTGGCACAAGCAAACCTATTTCTTATCACAATAATAATAATGATTATATTTGCTTATTACATTATTAAATCTGTACGTATTATTTTTGCACCACATTTTGTAGTAAGAACGTCTTATCATTTTCATTTTATGTTTAGTGTACATTGATGTCACTTACTTCAATATGCTTAGAGTTGTAAAAAATGATTTCACAAGATTATTTCCATTAAAATGATAATGAACTAGTTGATGTTAGTCTAAAAAACGCTTGAATAATATATTTATGTGTGTGTGTGTGTGTGTGTGTGTGTGTGGCGTGGTAATATATATATATATTATAATAAGTGTAAACACAGCCCTAATATCCACCGTCTGGCATATACAAATGGCGCTGTCTATTTTAAAATGCTCGCCAGCTAGCTCGTATCTCTTCGATTCACAGTGAGATTGGAACGCGCCAAAATTCCCCGCGGACATGGCCGCCGTGAAAAATATTTTGAATTTTATAATGTTGTCATGAAGTGTACCGTGTCATTCAATTCATTTAACCGACCTGTATGTCAGTGTAGTTGGTTTTATATTTGATAGTGTGTTAGTTCCATCAATGAAACTGGATTTGATGTGTTTATTAAAATCATCTAAATATTTTACAGGTACCCAGATATTTATATTTTAAATTCCTTTGTAAGATCTTTCTAATTCTCTTATTGTGACTTTTAAAACTACATAGTTACTGGTCGTGTCTATACCCGCGTTCTACTTCTGATTAGAAATCTATGACGCAGAAGCAACCATGTTTTTTTCCAGGAATATTCTATACAAATATAAAAATTCATCGTTATCGGTTTTATCGTGGTTCAGTAAACAACAAAAATAACAATTTTCTCTTTATTATGTATACAGGATACTATTTACATTAACTGTATACCTATTTAATAAGTTTCCATAGTTTTTGCATAAAATTATTTTTTTCGTTTACATATGAGTGGATCAGACAGTACTTACATTTATTAATATATATGTACTGAATGTTTAAAGACGTCGGACCAGTTTTTTCGGCGCCCAAAAATCGCATTTGACAGTACAGTTAGATCACTTGTAATAAGGACAACTATAGGTAATTAAATTCATATATATATACATATACATTAAAAAAACAAGAAATAAATACATTTTGATCAAGTTATCGTATGTTTAAGTTTAGTTATTTGGATATTGTTGAGAATTTATCTGGATACGAGAGGTAGGCAACAGCTGTTGGTCTATATATATCCTAACGAGATCACCGGCCAGCGTCTATATTAAGGTAATAAGGTTCAAAATGCTCTAGCCTTAGTAAATTACACGTTCAGGAGGGTAGCGGCCATCCGTCTTCACGCCAGCGTATTATTTGAGACGTATTCCTGCATCTAAACGCGCGTTTTGCTCTTATGTTATTGTGCAAATATTTTTGGCAGTGGTTACATTGTCGTTAAAGTACAATCTGGTTCGTTTTTAGGATTCATCTCGTAAATCATCCCGTTAACTCGAAGCGTCAATAAAATTTTTACAAGTGAATAAATTATTTTTGATAGCGCACACAGAATTCGGAATCGATCGTGTTTGTTGGTTTAAAGCCGTTATACCTACCTGTGTTTATATCTTCGGAATCTATTTAAAATGTACGTCTGATATAAGAGGTCAGACGGGATGTTAGTTAGTAACACCTTAGTTAATAATTTCGGTGTTGAATGGATGTTTATTGGTAGCGTGCGCAGGCGCCGGTCTGTTGCATGTCAAGTCGTCAGTGTCACTCTGATCGCGGCCGAGGTCGGACGTGTCGATCCTCCGGCAACACTCACGTGCGTCTGTGAGTAAATAAACGTGGACAATTCACGTCAATTGAAACTTGAGTTGTGTTAAATTGTGTACGTTGTATTGGATTGCTCGGTACCACAGACCTCAGTACGGTATCTGACCAAATATGTTTTTGTTTGTTTATGTAAACAATATGTTTTTGTATGTCTTATTTATATACTTTTTATGAAACACGCATAAGCCAATAGATTCTCTAGAATTATCGAACATCGTCTATTGAATGCCGGCTATCTGCTGATATTAAACATACATTGAGTTACTGACTGACTGATGTTTCAAGCGTATTCACTCAGTAATGTATGGACCAGATGTCTGTAGCAGTGTGGTCACCTTACCTGATTAGTTAGACGTATTTAATGATTCATTTTATAGCACTGCTTGAGGTTCTGGGTCAAAGTCAACCTCTCGCGCACCCCTTTGAAAGGACTCATATGAAATTTATAATTTATATAACTATTGGACATTTAGAATTAACTTCGCAATGTCTTTCATGTATGTAAAAGCAAAGTTTTATGTCATTTAAATGTGGTATTTTGCAATAAAACCATCTGTACGTACTGTGGGTACGTGATATTAAACCGGTCTCGATAAGCTCAAATTGATTCACTCGTATCGATTATACAAAAATACATAAAGCAGATGTTATTATGTATATATTTCCCTCAAAAATATAGTTATGCAACATTCCATACAGTCTTTAAAAGTTATATACTAGATTTTGCCGCGAATTCGCTTCGCTTAGTTTATTTATATATTTCACACCGGTTATGTTTTATTATCTGTATTATTCCGTTAATTACTGATAGAAATTGATTCTTAATATCAAAAGAATGGCATAGGCAAAGTCGCAGGTAACAACAGGAGAGACTTAGAGTATTAGACTTTTCTACTTCCTTCTTAATACTGAAAGTATTGTTTTGTAACATGTATTTCAGCTTGTTGCTTTTCATGAAAATTGACACTAGCGTTGAGAAAAATCGCCAAGACGAAGACTGTAAATGCTTGTATTAAGAAAACAGTTGTTAGTTATAACTTAAAAATCAATATGCACAATACATAAGGTGTTTCATTAAAAATACACATACATACATACATACATATATTATCTTCGTATTATTTATTAACGAATAATATAATTTTTTTATTTAAAATATATAAAACTAATTAAACAATAATTACAAATAAGACAATGCTGATATTACTATTAGTAAAAAGAGTTGATAGGAACTATTTTTGTTTTACGTCGCGCCTTCAATGGATCGCAAAGAAAATCTAACGGCTCTATAGTGGGGTATCATTCGGTTCGTTTAGTCTCATGAGTCGCGCGTCACAGTAATATGATTTGAACATCACACAACTAACTCCTGTCATTTAACCAAGCGTTAAATCTCCTCCGTTCCGTCTTATAGTATATAAGGTAAAATATCAAGGGAAGTGTAATGAGAGTTTTAACGGAGGATTTAAAATCAAATTAAATGTAGATTTTATTTTAATTAAAGCACGATTTTTTTAAAGTTTTAAACTAATCAGTGCAAGACAGTCGCAAAGATAAATAGTTTTGCAAATTACACATGAACTCACTCATCAGTTCGCCACTTCCTCCACAGCTTACCTACTATCGGTTCTAATGGCAGTCGATGTCCTGTTTGTATTAAAGAAAAATTATATGCTTAGATTCAGCTGTTTCTTTTACTTCAATTGATTGTAAAAATAAACTAGTTTAATATATGCTGTGAAATATTGTAAAAGTTTTATGTGTGTGCGTTCTGGTCGGTATCGTCGTTGTCCCTATTAGTTATCCAACCTGCGCCGCCTACTTCAGACGTTTGTTTACTAAAATCATTTGAGATTCATCTGTAATTGAGACCGGTATCATTCAAGGGCATCACTACGGTGTTTATACGCAGATACACCTGGATATATGTACGTGTATACGATTCAGTTTTCTCACTAGTTTGAGTCCACATTTGACTGACACTATCTAAGCTGCGATCGCGTGTTACACAATCTATATTGTATCGGATGTTATAAGTAAACGTATTAATTTAAATTTTTTAATATGTATAAGCATCCTATTGTTATGGACATTTTCACATTTGATATTCGCTTAAATATTTATGACAATACGCACCTAAACATCTTTATCTGCTAACAGTAGAAGAAAAGAAAAAAATAAATAAAATATATTTCTCACCTAGATTTCTATTTAATTTTACTTTCATATAAATCAATAATAACGTTTTCTGAACTTGGTTCTTGACACGGAATGGGGCCCGCATCCAATAAAATCTGTTAATAATCAATAATTGCTATCATCGACCTTGTGCGACTTGTAATACGGGTTATTATTATAGACAACTAAAACATAGCGTTACACATTGATTACTTAACAAATTTTGATGAAACTTTTCATTGTTGTAGATCGTTTATCATGAAAGGATACTACGATCAGTCGATACGTTGCTTTATAATATGTTATTTTTCATTCGAATTAAAAACTATATATAAAGATATACCAACATTTAACCTACAACTTTCGTTTATTAATCTCCAGGAATATAAAACTATTATAACTAACTGGCTCATCCGCTGTATTTGAATATGGAATATAAAATATATTACTGGATGGAAAAAATATATATAAAAAAAAAACATACAGAAGTAATTCAAAAACGGAAGTCGCTTAATAATGAATCATTAAAAACATTACACAGTACAAAGAACTGAGATAAATTTATTGTAGGAGTAATTTATTGTTATAAAACCGATGCGATCATGGCGGCGTTCTGATATATGTGTGTTGTTGTCCTTATCATATTATAATTGAAAAAAATATTAAGAATTTATGGATGTTTGTTGTCTGTTACGCAAAAACTGCTTAACTGATTTCGATCCAACTTTACAGTAATGTAGCTCGGACATCAGATAAACACAGGCGAGGTCCAGTGTGGTTCTCACGGCATCAAGACCTTACAGCTGTTGTATTGGTCATGAAGTTATGCGACACAGTATAGATGTAGCTGACGGTTGCTTCAACATATTTCATAAATTTCTTGAAGTATATCGCGAGTCCGCGCGGATGAAGTCGCTGTCAAAGGCTACTATATACATAAACCTCTCAGCTCTGTTCGTCCGTGATGTCATAAATATTTAACAAAAACATTCCTTATAATATGATTGTTAGTGTTTTTAAATACAAATTCTTTAAATGAGCCACAGCCAATTAACTTAACGAGCTGAATTAGGCCAGCGACCGTACAATGACGCCTAACTATACATTATTAATACTGTCTGTGATGTTGTGACATACGGACCAATGATTTCATATGTCTAATGTTTATATATATATATATATGTATAGTAAAATTTTAATATATAAAGAGTTGCCATTGACAGTAAAGACTATGATGTAGAGAGGAAAAACATTCATTGAAGCTTAATACTGAGATATTTTAACTTATAGTTGTATTAGTGAGTTATAGATGCATGGTCTTTGTATAGTGTTCACTTCAATCCAGAATTTGTTTTTGTGACTGAATTTGAAATATAAAATCCTCATTTTTAGTACATACATTAAAGCCTCTTAATACACAAAGCAATCGATTCGCATAAAATTTTACAATACACTGATTAACTTGATAAAAATCAAAGTAACGAATGAAAACAAAAGGGTTACATGATTTATTATCGAGCCTGATTTGAAAGTCAGTGTATGTGAAGCCACACCTTCAGCAACACGTGAGGAAGGTCAAGACCTGACCCGAGAAATGTAACAGATTAGATCACCTGTCACTAATGACACACGACTATAACAAAACGATTACAGTGTGGCGTTGTAATTATATAATAATAGTTCCAACCTACAAACAAATATATTAACTTTGATTAGGAAAATACTCTAATGGTATAAACTAATTTACAATATATAATATATACAATATATCACAATATTTTGCAGGTTCGTATTTAACATGCAATACCTATTCGTCTTATTTATATAGGCATAGCTTGTAATTGTCTCCTGTGACTTTATGAATCCAAAATCTATATTTATGAGATCAAGTATATACGAAGGAAAAACCTTTGTTATATCTGTATTATATAAGTTTATAGGAACCATTAACCCACTGCGCAGGACTGTATCAAGTATGGACCATGAACAGTAAGTTTTAATGTTTTTATCTAGTAGAGATATGAATATGTATTTTTAATTTATTTTATGAGTGTTATTTAGCCAAATATCGTCGTCCAAATACAGTCTCATACAGCATACATAGTTTGCTCCTTTGAACAAACATTCATATGTTTTTGTTCCTAACTTCAGCTGGTTCACCGTTAAGCTGTCTGATACGTGTTCAATGTTTTTTGTCGTTCATAAAAATCATGATTTGTTGACACTCCTATTAGAATTATTCTGAGTACTACTTATGATTATTTTTTTTTATATAAATTTTTGTTAATTTATTTTCCTACATATATAATTCGACTAGCTCTTGGTAACGTCTTTTCTCGAATAAAATGCTATTTCACTCTGACCTTCATTTTATTGCTGATTGGCAAACTATATCCTTAATAATTAGAAATTTCATATTGAAAGCTCTTCATTATTGAGAATACAGTGAAAATCTATAACTATAACTATATTTAAATCCATTAATATATTTCATTGTACCCACATTGTGTTACAAATTCTTTATGTATGTCTATACAGATATAAATGTGTAGATAAACAAGTAAATGAACGCCGCTTTCTTGAGTGTTTTAATGCCTTTATCTCAACAATGGGATTTAATGTATCTTGTAAAAATATTATTATTACTTTCCACGCCATAGACTACGTAATATAATTTACATTAATTATATATGACATTATAGTAATAAATTAAATATTTTGAACCAAATAAATTGAAGATATATAATTTTTATATTATTTATCTATCAAATACAGGTATTTGATGCTAATTATAATTTAAAGTAATTAATAAAATCTTGTTTGAACTGACTAAATTGACATGACAAGTCGTCGAACAAATCCGAAGACACAGTTATACGTATGATCTGAAGATATATGCTAATGATTTTAATAGATTAAGAAACTGGCTATGAAATTTATTTGAGATGTTGTCTTTCTATTATGTTAAAGGTCCGAAGCATCTCAGAATCTGGCTTTGCTTCTCGATGTCTAACGCTAGCTCTTTCTTACGATAATTAATGTTTTTTTTTTCAATTCTACGTATTATTTTGTGATAATATTAAGGCTTCTACCTAGATTAAGTGTGAAATCTAAAAAGTGTTTCTCATTGGTATCATTCATGGTTGTGCCTGATTATTCGCCAACACGTGGTCGATGTGATATTTCACACCACCTTTCCTGTGGAGGTGTCACCCGGGCGATAGCTGGATTTTCCAAACGAATAACTAGATACATACATGAACTCCAGCTCTCTTAAGAAGTCAGGTCGATTGCATCATTCGTCTACTGTCTGTACTGTCTTTTGCATTAAATTTTAAGGTTAGTTTAAAATTAAGGTCACTTTAACGTCATCCAGGTATTCATGTAAGCACAAATCTAGCACAATAGTAATTCCGCCACTATTTTGCCAGCTGGTTTTTGTATTTTTATTTTGATGGAGAACATAGATAGCCGATTAGCTATCTCAGACAGATGGTTCATCGTGTGTAGTTAAAGTTACCAACTGGGTCGCAAAGTATAACATGCTCTAAGTTCCTTACCCCGAGCTAGCATATAATTCATTTATATGTTTATCTATTTTATCATTTGTATATGCATTGTTTACTTAATACTACGCGTTTATAGTTATTTTTAACAACGTACTCCCGCCATTTTCGTTACTTTGCAGCAACCGCAACGAGTTAAGTATAATTGTAAACGCGTAGTAAATCCGAAAAATATTACTTTTATTTCAATGAATACTCGCGAAAATCTTAGATCTCATTATATTCAACCCCTTGAATGAAACCCCTTTCTCAAAAATTAGCACAAAGATCATCCGATTAGTTTATAGAGTTACAGAAACAAGTTAACGCTTTATAAAGCTAAGTTAAAGTGTTGTCTCAAGTTTATGTTTACAATCAGTGAGAGGATCTCTTTTCGCGTACCTTGTTAATAGTGTAAGTTTTTTTTATGGCGTTTTATGTCGACCTTCATAAATGAATGAAATAGTGAAACTAGACGGCCCAAGCCTTGTTGGAAAACAAAAAATTCCATAAAATGAAAACTACTCGGCTAATATTTATAAAATTTTTATGAAAACAAATGGCAGCTGTTTCCAAAGAAATAAATAAGAGTAAAGAATAATCAAGAAATTGAATCATACATAAAATACCAATGAAGTTGACAGCCTGTTGCTTTTGAAGTCGGGTAAACATTAAATTGAAGATTAAGCAAGACAACTAGTTAAATGTTTAAACATGATATTTTTCATGACAAATAAAGAAGAAATCGCCTAAGGGTGTTATGACACAATCTGTCAAGAGAAAACAATGATATCATTACTGTTTAAGCAAAAGAATATTGCCGACGATATCTTTACTAGATCCGACCGGAGGAAGACAGTCACCAGTTTAATTACTATAATTCCAAAGTATACATATGTGTGTTTGTTGGTCATTAGTCATTACTCAAAAAAAAAATTTAAAATTGTTACTTATACACCGTCTGTTTTTAGTTAAATTATACTAATTTTTCTATTGTAGGCACAGAAGGTGGTTCATAAAGATATTTCCGTGCGTCTAAACCTTCCTATATAAATTTATATTAAAAAAAATGCGAATTTTAACTATTTGCTGAATGAATTAACATTAATTATAATAAATTCATTTTAAATATGAATATTATTTTAACAAAAAATATATATATTAATTATTAAATACGCTATGTTTATGGTTTACTGCCCATGATTGTGAACTTCTATTCCGCGTATCGAGGGAGCCTCCGAATAACCTTATGATGATGATCAGATAAACAAACAAACAGAATAATGCTGGAAACCATTTTCCTATTATATTAAATTATAAACAAATATTTTTATAAATAATAGTTATTTAAGTGATTTTTTTTAAAAGAACACAAAAAAAACACAGAGAATAACGCCATGGTGTTTTTGAATAACTTCTTAATTGTTTAACATTAAAAAATTTACATAAAATTAGTTTAAATGTGTCTAATTGTTGACTGAACGCCGTCCGTTTCTCGTTTAACGTCCCAGTTAAAAACTATTGAGCTCTAATTAGTTAAACACATTGTTAATGAGTAAGTGTAACTTGTCTCACAGAGATTTCGAGTACTAAGCAGATTGTTACAAAAGTACACGTCCGTAACAAACATTGCATGGAATGAATATTTTAAAAATATTACAAAAGAATTTCACAAATAATATATATTATGACAAATTTACGTGCGAAAAACTTCTTCGTGTAATTCAAATTCCTTTTATTTTATTCTTCATCAGATAAAGATGTGATGAAGGATTTGTACTCGTCTTCGAAGGAAGATAATCTCACCTTTCTCTTGATGCTTATCATCAATCGTCCCCATTGTGACCATATTTGACTGAACTTAGTCAATTTTAATTTAGACCTTTTTTATCCGATTTTCTCAACATGCTTGATACATAAAACCAGTGACTAGCATTATCAGATTCCGATTTACAGACAAATATACAATATATTTTTATTAATTTACAGTAAAAAATATATAGTGCCATTAGTGTAATAGTCTGTTTCATATATCTGCTATCCTTTTAAGGTCAAGCCTGGGGAATTCCACAAACTAGCAAAAACTTATTAAATGATACGTCACTGAAGGTGAAACATGGAAATAAAATATTACTCTTTGAATTATTTATCTGAACAGTTAAATGTAATGAAAAAAATAATCTCGACGAAGTTTTAATATTAGAATATATGTAATTATTAATTTATTTATATAAAAAAACAAATAAATACATAACGCTTCCAAATTTTAAATTATTGGATTTTAATTATTCATCACCATCATCATCATCCTATCGGGGCCCACTAATGAGCAAAGGCCTCTTCTCACTTCGAGAAGGTTAGAGCATTAATCACCACGTTCGCTCAAGGCGGCCTGGCGATTTCAATCTTAATATTTGAAATTATAAGACCAGGTTTCCTCACGATGTTTTCCTTCACCGTCTGTCAGTGGTCTCTAAATACTCTTAGAAACTACATATGACTCGGAAAAAATCACATTAGTACTTGCCAGGTTTCGAACCCGCGCCCTGACGTGTGAGAGGCGGGCCTTTAACCTCCATGCCACCACGACATTTTATTTATCACATGAGTCTTATACTGTGGTTTTTTTTCGGTCACTGCTGTAAATTCAGATATTATTTAATAGTCTGTGACATCCTTCTCGTAGACTCTGACAGGTCAAAGACGACCATCTCAGGAACACGTTAAACTTCTATATTCATGTAATTTTTATCAACAATTACACTCGAGATGAAATGATAAGTTCATGTGTAATTTTAGACAGTTTTTTCCTCATGCAACAGAGTTATTTCGCAATAGTTAAAACAGACTTGGATACAGAGTCAAATGTATTTTAATTATCGTATTTTTCCTGTCATGCAATCTACCTGTTATTTTGTGTATCATTTGTGAGACCCTGTTAGAAATGACTATCAGGTTATTAAGAAATTGCCGTCTTTTTCCTTCATCATTAATTCGCTTTCTTAAATCATTAGTCGACTTGAAATTTAAGTGTTATAATTTAAATATTCATAACCGTGGGATAACAATATAAGAATAAATTTGTATGTTATTTATCATGACGTTTATTTTGTTACATAGAGTTTTCCTTAACAAATCATATTTAATTTTCCTCCTTATTGAGGTCAGGGAAAGCCAGGTAAGCCCACTTGATATTCGCTAGTTTATTGTCTCAGTACTCAAGATACGAACAAGTGATGTGCATACCAAGTATCAAATTATTATTCCATTATTCATACTAAATAATTTTACGGTACTCGGTTGCGAAAAAACATTGAGAGCAACAACGTTGTATGTTTTGAAGCAGCGCAGCTATAACTAAGGCAGATTGTACATAAATTTCTTAGTTTGTACACTCTGTTTAGCGGCACTTTGTGATCGTTATTATCAGATAAAATGAGTATATATATATAATATTGAAATTAAAATTATCTTTATTAACAGTCGCTTAAAAATTTGTTTTGCCTAAAACAAAGTACGACAAAATATTGTATGTAACAAACAGTCATGATAATGACTTTATATCTCGAACTTACTCATTGATAAATAAAGTATCTTATTAAGAAACGTCTAGGTTTCAATTGTATTTTAATTTAACTCGTAAATATATATATTTTAAACTCACAAACTTCTTCAACTATATCGCTATATAAAGACAAGTTTTATATATAACATATGATATAACAAATTATACATAGAAGTATATTGCTGTCACATAATTATTCTTAATTTGTACATACATAAGTTTAAAGATAACATTATTTGGACTGACCTAACTAGAGGGTTCAACTATATATTATGTTTGGCACTATAGATATTACTTATCCGGTATTAAATCTTTCCATGGAAAAACCCAATTATAATCCAATCCCGGTTATAATTAATTTAATAAAAGTTTTTATTAATTTTGATATACTGAAACTACTGTGGATGTTTTTGGCGGGCACTACTAAATATATATCCTTAATATGTACAGTTATTATATATAAATAAATTGTATATTTGTTCAAGTCTGTCTTCATATGTTCGGAGGCTGTTTAAAAGTAATTCGTAACAGCCTTCACCTTAACGTAATCGGGACACTTGCTGTTCAACACTCACTCACACACACTCAAACACTCGCAGTCTCCGGCTCCATTCGCTAACGGACGGCATTTGTGACGTCGATTGAATGTCGTACGTCAATGATAAAATACACACATAGATCTCTATTATGTGTCTTCGTTATCTTAAACATATATATTTTCAGCAAAAATTTGGTAAACTTGAAAATAATTACCTGAAAAAGACAGCAATATCTTAAAGATTTGTATTTAATCATAAATAGAAGTTTATTAAAAGAATTAGGACTCAAGTACAACACTGGATAGATGAATCCCAACTGCATAAGACAGCTGCAATAGATAAAATATAGTCATGTCGTTGGAGGATCTGGAAATGCTCCAGATGAACCAGCCCACAAGTGACCAAAACTCAGTAAATGGGCTATATCATATCAATCTTAAACATTATAACATTAGAAGGTTAGGTTAAAAACATTTATTTTCTATGAAATTCTTGTATAATTTATATACCTCAATAAAAAAATCATTTATTTGCCAAATCGTTATAGCAGTGTATCCTCAGATGAAAATACCTTGGTTTAAATAGTATTTACACTAGAAAATTTCATTCACTTTTACTTAACAAAATACTTTTATATGATGCGTTTGATGTGACATGATAATTCGTTAATCATCAGGGATCCTTTAGAAGAAAAAAAAACATTTTGTTTTGGATTTTGATTTATAGGACCTTTTCCTCAGAATTGAATCGTTTGACGTCAGACTGTTTTCTGCTGCACCACGATTATTTGATCCAGTTTTTTCTTTTATATGAAGAATCCAAGTACAGCCTGACCAAAATTATTAAGTCAATATTATGTTAAATGTGACAGTGACATCCAAAATTATATTCCTCGATGAATTCGTTTTCAATTCAATATTTAGTGTAAGTACTCTACAATAAATCTTTTAAAAGTAGTCCCTCTTGTCCCTCTCTGTCTTTGTCTATGAATGTAATAATTAATTCTATTCGTATTAATTGCCTAAAGATTTTTTCGTCAATTTTTTTTTCGTTTTTTCACACTAACATCGAAAATATTTCGTATTATTATTGTAATTTTTTGTGTTTTTTACAAAGCCATTAAGTTCAGTTTTACCTTATAGGCCTTTATAGTTTAGACCTTTAAGCCTTGATTTCAACTCCAGCACAATCTACTTTTTATCCTGGTTTTCACCATAGAGCTGATTTTTTCCAAATTATAGCCGTTCCCTCCAGTGATCTTTTTCTTAAACCACTTTTGACATTCTTTATATGGACATTTTCTGGTGTGAATTTTTAATTAGTCAAAGTTACCTCCCATGATTGTGCTAACAAGTTTTCCTACTAGCATTGTCTTTAATACAAGGTTTTAAGATTTTACATCATTTGTAAACTTATTTTTTACGAACAGAGCAGTCGCCAAAGCGGAAGTAATTCTTTGAATTCCTTTAAGAATATATTTTTCTTACTTAAAAAGAAACATTTTTTGGTTGGATGCAACAAAATTTTTTCAGTGTTTAAATTTATCTTTCCAATTGAACATGGACAAAATTTTTTTAAAATAAAATACTCTCCGTTTTTATTATAAACTTTTAAATAAAATTAACCTAATTAACAGAAAACAAATCTTCATTTTGACTTACTAAGTATTGTTCTTCACCGGAAACATTTATTACTACAAATTATTTAATAAATACATTATTATTTATAAAGGACATGGATAGTAAATATGACATAAAGATTTATGGATATAATGTAATTTTATACTCGTATTTATGAACTAGCTCTGGCCTAAAGTTTGATCAAATATAGACGCCCACTAAAATATAGGCAATGGATACGTCACCGGTAAGTCAGGTGAAGCCAAGTGTACTGTTATATGATTTATGTTTATTAGAAAAATATAATTAATTTTACATCAGTTTAAACATGTTGTATGAGCGAATTGAATCACAACTGCTTATTACACGAGCAAGGCCACAGGAAAAGGTTAGTATATTATATAAATATTGCATAGAGGTAAGCTAGTACAATAGTTTTTTTGTTCCATTGGGTTGCTATTTTCATATTTAAAGAGAAGTCCCGCTTTATTGTGATATTAAACTTAACAAATGAAGAAATATCGTTTTCCTCGAGACGTCACCTTAATCACAATATAAGTAACTTAGTTATTTTCGGTTATGTCTCGTTATAAATAGTTTTGTTTTTAATTATCCCCTATCATACTTAGTTGTGCAATCCGAAAGCTGTACGATTCAATCAAGGGCGTGTCTAATGCTATTAAGTGTTAAGCGTTTGGTTCAAGTCGATGTATGTACAGTTGTCGTTTAATTGTTTTTATAACACTAGCTATTATCCACGGCTTCGCTCGTATACATTTCACCAAAAATGTCGGTTCAATGTTTTTTGAATTATCGCTTGGTATAATGAGATAAGAATCTCATTTATATGGCTTTAATCTTATGCTAACATAATGACAATCATTTTCAAATAGGTTTGACTGTCGGTGTTTTAGAGAACTAACATCTGATTAACTCCGTTGTAATCTCTTGTCAACCTAAACAGATTCTAACGATACCTTCGTGTACGAGTGAAAGTTTTATTGTAACAAGCCTTAAATTACACAAAAATCTTATCTTTTGCTGTAGAAAACCTACAAAAACAAAAATAAATGAAATAATTATAATGTCTTATACATACTAAGAGTGTGGCTCTAGCAATATAAATGGGATGACAAAATTAATGTACCCAAATTTTGTCATCATCATCATCAGCCTATCGGAGACCACTGCTGAGCAAAGGCTTCTTCTCACATGGAGAAGGTTAGAGCATTAATCACCACGCTTGTTCAAGACGGGTTGGCGATTTCAATCTTATAATTTGAAATTATTAGACCAGGTTTCCTCACGATGTTTTCCTTCACCATCTGTCAGTGGTGTCTAAATACTCTTAGACAGTACATATGACTCGGAAAAGACCACATTGGTACTTGCCAGGTTTTGAACCCGCATCCTCACGTATGAGAGGCGGGCCTTTAACCTCCAGGCCACCACGACTTACCACGATCAAATTTTGTGTATAATATTTATTATATGAATATTTAAATATTTTACTATTTTTGTGTATATGTAACACAGGCCGATTGTATTTATAAAACTATACAGTTGTGGAATTAAAGATATAATATATTCCTTGCATCAGATGTAAGTGGAGATAATTAAGATAATGATTTCATCTTGCATACACGTAATGGGGAGTTAATTAATATAATAAATAAATTTATTAAACAATTATAGTTTTACGCCTTTTTGAGAACTGCCTCCACGAACGACCCCCGACCTATTGACCCTTTGATATCAATGGCCCTGTTTATATTTAAATAATTCTGTATAATTTAAATAGTTCTTTCAATCAACGGAACTATAATGTTGTGCAGAGAGACGGAAACATCGAATTGTTAAGATAACTAATTTCAAAGAGCCGTCCTTCACTATAGAAAATCATCTGAAAAGTAAAAACTAAGGTCGTCACGACCTCATTTGCAATAATTATAATGAAAAACTATTCGTTGCTGTGTTACTTGTTTCCGATTTATCATATATGTGTGTGTGTGTGTGTGTAAATTACTTACATACTAACACCAACATAACTTTAATACAATACTTTAATTACTTATCATTGTAATGATAAAATTAAATGCATTTTATAAAGGTCTAATAGAGTTTATGTAGCCTCGATAAATGACTATCTCAAAGCGTAGGTCTTTACTTTAAAACAATTGGAAAATTACTATATTCCACACTTTAATATGCCGTCTTTAATTTAAGATTAATAAATATTAAATTGAAATTCACCTTTTATTATTCATTTAAATCTGCTTTTTGAATGTCGAGTATATAATAAATTACATGGTCAGCTGTTGCCATCCATTTGTGCCGCAATACTGTTCTGACTGTTATACTGACTTCTGTAATGCGACATGCGACAGATAGAAAAAAATCTTTCGTGAGTATGAATTTTTTAAGTAATAAATTAATTGGAAATGATGAGCTCTAAGCCTTTCGCGAGTATTCATTTAAATGAAACAAATATTTTCGGATTACTACGAGTCATTTTATTATTTTAAAAAACTACATACTCCCGACCTTCGGTTACTTTTCAGCAACCGTGATCACGGGCAGACGAGGCGTGAATCCGAAAATATTAGTTTCATTTATATACAAACATTCCACTTAATTTGAATTAAATAATCGATAAGGATATCCGATCAATAGTAATTGTCACATTTAATCCGAAAATATTAGTTCCATTTTAATTAATTGGATACAACTAAAGGTGTCTTTATATATGTATTAAATATATAATGTATTTAGAACCATACTTTATGTCCATACCGTCAATGCTGAAGTCTTAACGTCATTAACTCAGTTTATGTCATAAGGAAAGTAAAACGGTTTGAAAATATCGAATCATTAATGTGAACTTGTCTTTTATCGTAATTACCGCTGTTAAACGGTTTGTTTCACCTATTTGCATGTCAAAGCGAGCTGTTCCCATAATGCTCTGCGCGGTAATGTACACGGATTGTGACGTATCATTTGCATTTCAAAACATCATTATATGATTAAAGTAATTCTCTTAGCGACTTCAATGAGGGTGCTTTACAAAGGGTTACGATAACGAGTTTATTTTCTTGAATATTAATTGCATGGGAAATTCTTTGAGATATTTTTGGGGTACAATTGCAGTCTTAACCTTCATTATTCTAATAAAACAATCTGAAAATGCTTAATATTAACTTATTTTTATTAAATAACTATTTCTTTCTGGTTTACCAATCTCAGTGATATGTTAGTAACCATTGCGATCGGATTTTATGTTAATTTAACCCTAAATGTTTCAGTTTCATCATTTATGTATCTTAGTATAGACTCGTATAGATTCATCTACCGAACTATCAAACTACCAGTGTGTTCGTTAGCTTTATGACTCGTACTAAGGGCGTGAGCGGTATAACGTGCACCGCTCGACACAGTTCAAGCAACCTGTATACAAACATATGTTAAACAATTACTCAATATAAGAAGGCTGATGGTATCATTGTTATCTACACTTGACCCACATACTAGTTGCGACGTCTGGCTCTGCCTCACCTACTTACAGGCTGCCATTGAAGTTACACATAGAACTGCTATTATGATAAGTGTCTTATTTATAAAATGAAAATACTTTTAGTCTTATAATTTTATTATTAATTTATTTTATGAAGCTGTTTTAATAAGTTGGACTTTTGGATTTCAATTATCTCAAAATGGTTATGAAATATGATACTAGTGTTTGTGCACATTTGACTAAAACAATGTTTTCAGGATTTTAGCCGACATTTTTATAACTTGCACTTCTCAGTATCTGTGACCCCTCGAGCACGGGTTTATAGTACGTCAATGAAAAAAATATTAAAATATAATACTACTAAAATTATTAAACTATGTTTTGACTAAGTTACATTTTGGACCGTATTTTATTAGTTATATGGATTAAAATTAGTTGTTTTACAATTTTTTTGTGTTCACATATTAAAAACTAAGTGCAAAAGATATCGTTGATTGTATTATAACTTGTTATATGTATAAAAATTAAATAATCTGAGAATGGCGTGCTATGAAATTCGTATCCTTTAGAAATATAATAAAATGGAGTGACACTCCTGTAACAGGTTTTGCTTTCGACCCATTAGAATATTTATAATAAATTAAACGAGAGCGTGATCTGTCAGTTGGTAGCAAACGTGACCGCGTTAACCGGAATATATCGGTCAATATGACGATTTGGTTAGTGTGCTTAACGAGTGCTCTGACGTAAGTCCTATCAACGTTTACGTATAGACACGAAACTTTGTCGGTCTCCGTGTCAACCCATACTAAGGACGCTAAAAAATAATTAACAACGTCCACGATATCCGCTTTCAAAACTGAAAATAAACATTACCAAATCCGCGTTGAGTTTTCACTTGAGCCGTGAAACTTATTTACATTTTTCATATAATTTCGTCTCCAAGGCAAGGTTTCTTAAAGTGTCTTTAAATTGATAGAGCACGAATCTAACGCTGCTGGCTTCGTCGCGATAATATGTCTATTGACACTGTACTTACAAAATCCTCTGTTGCCAAGGTTTTAAAATATTTTATGAACCAGATCCATCCAGCTTCATCTTCATCAGCTTATACAATGATCAAGCAATAAACTTTAATTTTAATACAACCTCACTAAAGCCTACAATATATATATTATATTTAAGACGAATTTTAATGATGCGCTAACTTAACCTACCTGATAGCTAATCTAATCTGGCTGTAATCTTTAACCCTTACAATGTGTTTGCTTCATCGTTACTTATTGTTCATAATATAATACATTTTAAGTTTTATTCACTATAATAATTTCTTCTACAATTTAATTGTTAGAGAGGTTTATCGGAATATTCTTATATTTTAAATTAAATGAATATTTTATTCGCTGATACGGTAGTAGATAAGACAGTAGTTTTAACGTCTTTTTGTTAGTTTTAATACACCTACTTTTAGTTAACATTACACTTATTTTAGTTATATTTCCTGTTACATTTAACAATTTAATAAACAGTTATAATTTAAAATATATTTGTTATAAAATATGATCGATCTGATAAGTTCATAGAATCGTTAAATATTTATGAAGATTTATATATGTATAGAAGAATAACAATATGCAGTCACGATGGAGTTATCTGTGGACTGACAATACGTACTTCATATCTTATTACGACAGTCTACAGAATGTTTGAATTATATGACCTGTATACACGTCGTCTACATAATGGAGCTATGAAAAAATAACAATTTCGATTAATATAATAAACGCTTTATTAATATTTATATGTGGTTTAAATATAGCGGAAGATGGTTGTGGTGGTAAAAGGTTTGAGAGCTCTCGGGTTCGATGTATTTATATCAAATAGTTGGAAAGAATTAAATAAAACAACCCGTACAATGTTTTGGTTGCGTGCTAATGGTTCAGACTTTCTCATACAAATGTTTAAATTTTGAACATTTGTTTGAGAAAGTCAGAAAAACTCAGAAAAACAGAGTGTTTCGTGTCTAGTTACCTAGTCAGCTCGCACTTGTATTATTTGATTTATACATACATACCCTTACCAATAGTTTTCATGATCATGATCACAATACATATAGACAGATTACACTTAACTCATAAACATTCGTTGATACTATTATGTCCGAAGTTTTGTCAGTAAAAACTCTAAAGACTTATTGGGTTTGACGGTGCAAACTCGTACTAGCAGCAGTCGAATCTTTTGTATTCAGATTGTAACTAATTTTAAATAAGAAAGTTTAAAGTAATGTACATATATCAATAAGATAGATTTCTTTTTAACACGGTTTTTATGTTCAACCTTATCTTATTTTGTCATGTTTGATATGACGTCGTAAACATATTTGGTGAAAGATCAATCAAAAAATAATTGAGGAAAAGTAAACTTTATTATAAAGCGACAGAGTCTATATTGTTAATGCATTTGTTTTATTGACTTTTAACACACTCGATCTCAATAAGTGACTATTGAAATATTTAAAATGCTTACTGATTTTAGTGAAATAGTAATGTTTGTTGCTAAACTCTGTTAAAAATACCGTGAAACGTAGGACGTATTGCAAATCTTGTGAAAAAAGGAAGAATTTTCCAGATGAATTAAAATGAAAATATCACAGGTACTTAGAAATTATGTATAGTCAAATGCTGGATTCAAGAAAAAGAGGCTGTTGATGAACATGTACAGAACATAATATACATTATAAATTTATTTTGTATGTCCGATCGTGAATGTGACGCGGGAATAATAATAGCTGTAGATCAATTAAAATCAATCAACATATTGTACCCTATTAAAATATTATCAACAATCCAAGCGAAGGAACTACCAAGAACTGAAAGTAAGCTCAGTGACTTGAGTTTTCAACTGCGTGATTTTCAATATAAAATAATGAATCAATGACCTCTATTTGTGTTACTTAGATAGCAATAAATTATCATTTTGATAAAATATTTGAATTAAACTTTGATATCAGTACAACATTCTCATTATACGTTCAAGAGCACATTAGACTATTACAAAATTAACCAAGAAATATTTTATTATAGTACATCGTAATTATCTGAATGTCATACTGTCACGACGCCTGTTCTCGGAAGGAAAATCTTACTATTATTTTATGTGATGCAACCGTAACCGTAAGTTTAAAATTAAATTATATTATAGGCATTATTGTGCTATGGACTCGGAGTCTAAATTTAATATATTAATACATAGAATGAACAAAACGGTTATCTCAAAACACGACATTATTATAGTTTAAAATAACAGTGCCTGAAGGAATGAATGTTCACTGGCTTTCCTGAAGCTACTTCTCTTATTGCATTTTATTAAGAAACTTGCTTTAAGTCAAAATAATTGACCATTTTTATGCCACAGTAGCCTTTTATTTTCAATATTCAATAAGTATGAATTTTGATCCGACTATCCCAGGTACGAAGGCTTCTCCAACTATCAAAACACGTCATATTTATATGTTGGCAAACAAACCTCAAAGCCTCATTATTCGGTTATCGAAGACTATCAGTTTCGGTACATTTACATAGTTTTTTTCATTATATATATTAACATTTAAAACGCGCCGTCAAATTTTGTCATAGTCTACTGCCTCCGTGGTCCAAACCAATATATAAAGCATGCCAACAAAAAAAATTATTGCCATCACTCTTTGAATGTAACTCTCTTTTCGTATAACTAATTTGGAAAGGCTTTGTGAAAGTTTCTTGCCCAAGTAATGAATATAACCGACTTCAGTCTAAAAAAAGTGTTCTGTATTTTCTAACTCTGAAATAGTTTAATAAATTTCTTGTTATTTAACAGAAGGAACTCTGTTTGTTTGTCTTGGAAGAAATTATTCGAAAATGTACGTAAAACTTATAAAAAAATTTATGCAAAACAAAAGTTCTTCGCGAATATAGATAATAATAACGAGTTACACCAGGTTCCTGAAAGCCCTCTTTATTAATTTACTTTTAATTAATGTTCATGATACGAATGAGAAAAATTCTAACAATTAATTTCTTACTTCTACTTATTAATACTTCTTGTACATAGAAAATTTACAATAAAATGAAAATAATGAACCTTACACAACAGATCTAGTATGTTTAAGGTGATATTAAAAAAAAAATCAATACATATAATAAAAACGTTGTCTTCTGTTTCAGTTTTCTAATACAACCCATACAGTAAGAGACAAAGTCCCTAAATGCATTTCGTAAATGTTTAAACTTAAAGCTTCCCAAAGTCCCCGCGCCCGTCAGCCAGCCCGAGCGACGTCCAGCCGACCTGAGCGCCGGCGTCCTACTATCGACATCTTAACATTTATCGCTGTCAACCGTTTTATTTGTGTTTTATTTTTCATGATAAAACACCATAGTAATCAGTTCCATTCGGTCGCTTGACGTGGCCTGACGTAATTCAGCCTCGACGTAACTTTTTTCAGTTAGCCCATTAACGAAACGTGATTTTACGTGCCGTGATTGTCGGTGGGTAAGGCTGTGATTTTTAACTTATTTAAGAGAAGACATCGTTAAAGTAGCTTTATTCCTGTGTCGATATTATCTCCTGCATTTTATATTAAACTTCTGTCATTACAGCGTCTGACACGGTTTCTCGCCTGAGTAATGAACTATGTTTATTTATCTGTTCTGATAAATCATTAATTCGCAAGTACGTTCCTATAATAGTTTTCCACTTGGCTTAACATTTTTTGCACAGCCTTGTAACAGTGCTTGTCCTCTCGGTTTTAATTCCAGTGACCTCATTCAATTTCGACACATCTTTGGGCTATTTTTTGTGTGGTATTTTACAGTTCCCTAGGTTTTGATTCTTCTCCATTGATTTAAATTTCCTTCTTGGTCCGTCCTCTCAGTCTGTGTACAACGAACACAACATAGACTTAATTTTTTTTCTATCTCAGTTCAAATGATTTTAGTTTGGAGTTTTCGTGGAACAGTCGATGTTAAAGCCAGTTTGATTGATCACATTTATCTCAGGAGACACATTGAAGTGTTTTCTTGAATTTATCGTCTGACCCGAATATCTAATCAATTATTTTGGGCAGATCTTTTGAAGGCTAGGACGGTGGATATGGTTTCCGTGCTTCAGCGTTACATGAACATGTCTCTGATTAGAATACATGAAGTATGACAGCCATAGTTGTGAGAGACAACCGCCGGCGTCGCTTCAAGGATGCGTTCGTTATGTAATACTTTTTGTAAATTTTCAATTTTAGACGTTCAGCTTAATTGTTCATTTGTTATGATTATTGTTTCGTCCCGACGCCATTTCAAAATATACCTTATTTCTATTGTTTTAGGATATGTTTGTGTTTGAGTGATCATTGTTACATGCTTGCGTCGTTACTTTGAACACAGCATTGTTGACTGATTCGTCTCGGACCATATCTCCTCTTCTATTGGTTTTAGCTTTGGCTCTAAAATTGTAATGTATTTTTACATTTTTTACACATACAAGCGTTGATCGATGGAATCGAGTCTTGTATGTGTTTAAAAATATGTTCTAGTCATCAAACTTTTACGCACGATACACGAAATGTTCAAAACAAATAACATACATTAATCTTTATAGTATATGTATATTAAACTAACGCATTACGCAGTTTTTAATTCCAAATAAAAATAACAAATCTATAAATTTTAAATATATTTAATAACTACACAATAAAATTTAATTATTAAAATTCCTAATTTTATTGCACTTTACACGTATAGTATTGTATATGTTATTGAATTACGTATCAGAGGATAGACTAATTGTGATAAAACTTTGATTCATTATCATGTAGGCTAAACGTTTGTATAGATATGAAACGAAAGGCGATTACGATAAATCATTTTAAATTGTATAATTAAAATGCAATTTGTAACGTAATATACGTAATATGTGGACCGAATGAAACGTTGCTTCTGCTTCGGAAATACTAAATTTGCCTGCGACTTCGCCCGCGTGGATTTCAAAATTAAATTCAGATAATAATATATAAACTGTAACTAACCGTGTGTGTGTATAGACTTAATTCGAATATTAAAGCTTGATGTTGCAATTATATTACATATGTAACTCCGTTGTTTAATTTATATTACTGTAAAGTTTCATCAAAATGAGTTAGTTATTTTTGAATGGAATATCTTTCCATACTTAAATCCTCAGTAATTCTCTCATTGATAATAATTAATTAATTTATTTATTCTTTAGTGTCCAGAATGAATAAAATTCAGATTGAACGCTTAAATCGTTTCCATATATATTAAATATTTCTTTATACAGAGCCAGTCGATGTTGGGAATCAACTATATATAAGTATCCCTACCTTTCATCCTGCAGCCGGTCGCCTTGGGTTGTCTCTAACAATCATCTATCATACGCGTGACGTTCAGGTTAAATATATCAGATATCGTTATCGTTTACAAAAAAAAAACCACTGAAGTCTCCCAAGTTACTCAACTAACACTCAACGATGGCTAGATTTTGAGACTTATCAGATTCAGACATAGACAGGGAAGCTGTACTAATATTATCTATGATATGTAGAAGTAGAATTGATATGTATTTGAAATAATACTTATAGAGAGAAACAAAATTTAAGCAAAGAATGTCTGTAGCCATAACATAGTTATAAATTTTTTTGGTATGAACTCTTGTTTTAAATTTAAATAACAACAGATCATCGCGGAGTGTATGAGAGGAAATAATCATAATTAAGTATGACTGTGTTAAAACACAAATACCGAATACATAATCATATATCAACTGATAATACGAGTACGTCTGATAGCAGTGCATGTGTGCCAACCTACATTACATACGCTATTTTTTAACATTTAACAACTAAGTGTTCTATTAAACTAATTTCTTGTAAACCAATACGAGCTTTTAATGTAGTTATTATATTTTGCCAGCGTCTGTGTATACGTATTATGAATGATAAGTCAGGTAGTGGGTACGCACTTGTATTGTGTGTCGGTCAATAAACGGTCCGCGTACTCCAAGGTCATTTATTATCTGACGAAGACGACACATTCTCGGCAGATGATTTAATAATATTCATATTTACGTTCATTTGATTTGAGAACTTCTGATTCCGAAATTCTGTATGAATGCTATTTCTATTTAAACGGAGGCAGAATGTTTGTCAAAATTATCGAGATGTTGTGTTCGTCCATACTCTCTTCTTCATGGTGATGGAAGCCTTTTTATATTTTGTAATGCAAACAGTATATATGATTAACGTCTTTATTAATTAAAACCTAACGAATACACACAAAACTTTGGACGCTGTTTCGCTCGTTTAATCTGATTATTATAAGAAGTGGCGATAGAAAAATAATATTTTTAAGATCCTGATTTACAATATGACAATTTTTTTTTAATTCAGTACTTTTGTGCAAAGAGTAATATGTTTAAAATGAGCTGCTAGTGTTGCCATTGTAAATCATATCTGTGATATCTCTTATCTTTATATTCCATAAACAAAACATACATCGTTATAAGAAAACACGTGAAGTAAGGATGCTATCGGAAACCTAGCATCCGTCACCGTCACTTGTCAAGATAGCGTACCAAATATTATTGATGACTGTAACCTTATTGATAGTAATTTGACAATAACTCGGGTACACATGTAAAAGAAGAGGCTTAACCAATAAGACGGTAAAAACAATTTTTTTTTACGGTCAACTATCAGTAATTAAGTTACCTTATCGTTTTAGAAGACAACGATTGTATGATCCTAGTGTATATTTTTTAATGTCAATTTAGAACAAAATTAACTCTACATCATTCAGTCATGATAATGCTGACTTATCATATATTATATATTTGAAGTACTAAGTCTATGTCAAGATAAATGTGTCTCAGACCGGAATTTTTCTTATTTTTTTACACACTTTTAACTTCTAACACAAATGCTCTCTCATTAGGTGATGTTGTATCGTGAATTAAGAACCAATAAAGCCGAGTAGGTCAAGAGACAGTCTCTGATAGCGTCCCTATACAATCATCATGAGATGTTTGCGATGTTAATCATTCTGGTACATATTTATATATTTTCTAATTACACTGAATTGTTTTCATCACACGCCTCTATCTGGATATATTTATGACTGTCGCCTTTTGTTTATTTATGTTGGTGTGGTTTATCATATGCATTGCACGTATCATAAAAAAACGCTTATGATTTTCTTTATATGAAAGTCAGCTTTGATCTAATTATTGGATGCCTATGAATAGGATCCCATCAATTCTGTGCTACCTATGAATTTGTATGTAATGTTTGTTAGGTGCGTGTCAACTCCGTAATATTATTAGTAGGTTGTCATTATTTGGATTATTTATATTATCATTAAAGATATCACTATCATTGGTGTGCGTAAACGTTGATGAGAGAACGTATCTCGTTATGTAACGATGTGGTTTTTTGTTGGATTGTAAAATATTTGCTAACACTGTGTCGTGTCTCACCTGTTAGAGCTTTGAACGTTTAAATTATTTAAGTCATCTCAGTATTATATTCAGCTTCGACCTTCTGACGTTGATAACAACATATTGTTAAGATAAATGTCATTTTTTAAAGTTTTTATGATGATATACAAGAATTGCGATTGACAAGAACAACGGTATAACTTAATGCGCACTCACATTTTTTCTTGTCACACGTCAACACAACATAAGACATACTGACAATAAAACTGAGGCAAATCCGAACGAACCGGCTAACTTGAAATACAATTATAGTATTAAAGTTGAAGATTAAAATAGATTATAATGATAAAAATGTATGTGTTTTTTTTGTTATTTAAATAACTTAACCAGGAAGGAGATTTTCTGTAATTATAGTATAAGTAAAAATAAATAAAACGTTTTTAAGAGATAAAACGCTATTAACGGATAATATGTGTCTTGAGCAGGCTGTCAGCGTTCAGCGTTCAGTGTTCACGCACATTCACATAGAGGGTTTCACGGAGAGACATCACCTTGGACAGTTTCATGATACGGCAATTTTAATTATATCATTATATGTTTTTTCAAAGTCATGACATCAATTACATACTAGAGAAGAGCCGGTGTTTATAAAGACGTCCGTTTGTAAATGAAAGATTTCCCCAAACATTTCAGTGTAGATTCAGGCGGAGGTTTTTTACAAAGAGCACAGCTGACGTTGTCTAAATGTTTGCCGTTAGGTTCCATGTGGTGTGTTATCAGTTTATCAGGAGCTTCAGACTTGTCATGTATCATCATACATCATGAGGGAATCTTGACGTGATTGTGATTTCAGTCCAAAATGTGCCATTTCGATAACATCTGTCGCTACGTTGTGTAACAGCTTACGTAACTTAGGAATTACCAGTCCATCCTACCTATAGCTCCATCCTATTCAAATATTTAATTAAATATCTGATAAATTAAATATCTGATATTATAAAATCCATAAAATCACAAGTGATAATTTCGACAGGTAATTTGAAGACTCATTAAACAGTATTATATATTTGTAAGGGGAAGTGATATATAGTGAAAGTGTTACGACCAGTATTAATGAACCAAGTGATACATAAGATAGGACACGATGTGTGAACAAGGGAGTAAATAAGTGATGATGACAGTGAGGTGACGGTGGACCCTGGCCGTCGGGCTGTAGTGTAAGATAGAAAGAAACATTCCTCTGTTAAAAATCCTAAGCCAGGGCCCGGCAGAAAACTGCAAGCGTGTCTGCAAAATGACCAAGGGCCCTCGGAAAGTGAAGCTAGTCATAGTAGTCAACAATAAAAAAGAGTAAGTAACATTTTATAAGCATTAACTCATAAGGAAAACGTGTTCCCGAGTCCTGACACGCTGACGCACTCGTATTAAATCCCAATTATCTTATGTATAATTCCTTATCTTATTTGATTTCATATTTTTATCAGGTTTTCGGGCTTCGTGTTTTTATTCGGTCACTAGTATAAAGATCGCATATTAAATAATAAACGTTTAATAATAGTATTGAAGTTTAAGCAAGCTCTATGTATGTAAACTGAAATGTTTTAAGAATTTTTTTTATAATAATTTTAAATTTATCTCTAACTAATAGTATACATTTTTGTTAAATGATTTCTATGAATGCTCTGGTCTGTAGGGAACAAAAGTCCGTGTACAACAAACGTCACACTGTAAGTAAATTGGGCATACATAATAAAACTATTAAAAGCAAGACTACGTGTCCAAGTCTATATGCTTCTTGTTAGTAACGGCCGGATGCAAGCGATTTTCCCTCTATTACCTCTAGCAATTAAGTCGATCTTTCGATAAAACATTAGCATATAATAAACGTTTTATTTACATTTTTTCATTCATAAATAAAGTTATATAACTCGATGATAATAAACTAACAAAATACTTTAAATATTTTTCCATTATCGTCATTTCGTTACAATTGTAACAGTTTTAAGATTGTTCTCGTACTGTGTTCTGTTTTATTTATTCGACCTTGAAGAAGCAATGAAAGTGATTAGATTTCGTTCCGAGTCTTCTGTCTTCACTGTTATACGTCACAGTACATTGTAAAACAAAACTACGTTCAGATTTATGTATATAATTATAACTGTGGTACAAACCTATCTTTATATATATGTTTACCATTTACGTATATCAAATAAATAGAAGGGCCCAGTATGGTACCCTTCGGGACACCCATTAATTCGTTTTAGGTAAGCAAATGATGATTTCCATTGAATGTTCGTGAAACAGTTCCCATACCAACAATCAGCTAATGATGGTGATCGCAGCAGTGACTTTTGTATTTGACGCGGAAACTTCAACTTCCTGTCATTATGATAATCACAGTAGCTGGTACATCGCCGGCGCATGGATCCGAAAATATTAATCTAAAGGAAGGCCGCGGTACATCGAGAGTCATCGAAGCTGATTTCAGGAGCGACACATCAGTTTATATGGCTATTGTCTTCCAAACGAATGTGCGGCTGTGGGTTAATATATGTGTGGCTTAAAACGCCACGCTCTATATCCACTCCGCCCAGCCACATACTTTCCCAGACCATTTAATTCTAATTAACCCGATAATGAGTTTGTGTCATGCGGGCTACTTCAGAAGGTTTTGATGCTGATTCATTGTTGTGGATCGCCGGTTTTAATTGTGATACAGATGGTTTTAGGCAGCCGCAGCCGCAGCCTTGACGTCTTGTTTATAAGTATTAAAGCATCAAATATATCAAAGTTATTAAAGAGACAAATCAACATTGATTGTGATCAATGATTTATATACTACATAGAAGCTTAGAATACTTTAATTGGAGCCAATGAAGACGTTAAGTAGTTTTAAAAAACCAAATTAATTCTTATGCTGGTGTTCTTAAAGCTCATGGATGGATCATTTTTAACTTCTCATAGAGCTCCGTCCTGTGTTAGCGTCATGCTAATTTCCTTAACGCTCAAATTGTGAGGACAATACAAAGATAGTGACGTCATAAGCTCCATCCACAACGATTTACACACGGACAGAAACATTCCCCGATCGTTATACATAGTTAATTATATATATGTATACATTTATATGTCAAAGTACAATTCAAGGTATAATTTAATGCCTCCAATCTCTACAATAATCCATTTCTAGATTAACATTAAGTAATGATTGTGAGTCGTAAACGTCTTACGTCCTCTGAATAAATGATTGTAATGAAGGCATTGTCGATCTATACGTACATGTATAACGCTCTCTGTCCGTCTGTGCGTCTCTAATCTCTTGATAACTGTGCGGTGCACAGTGGCTGTGCGGCACAGCGGCAACCTTCACAGTAAATAGTCACGCCTCACGCTACTCCGGAGTATTCGCTGTGATTAAAAGCAGAATATTACGCTCCATCGCTATTGTGTAATTGCTGCGACTTCCTTCGTCAATTATGTATCTAGTATTACGCGGAATGCCCATTCATAAATGCGCATGCGCATAATCAACTGTAGTTGCGCATGCGCATTTATAGTATTCGATTTTTAATAAGAATTGTTCTGTGTTTGAATTGAAAATATAGTTATGTTAGTGCCAGTGCGTATATACTGAAGATTTATTAAATTGCTATTATTAATGTTTAAAATAATTAAAGATGTCAAATTTTAAATATTATCATATCATATGTCTTGTTAAAAATAACTATATTATAATGTTCAAACTTGAACATAAGACTACTGTATTGTTTCTCTTCTCACATATTTTAAGTCTATACAGTATTATAACTAAATAAGACTTACTACTGTTGTAAAAGAATATTATTATATGTAATAATTATTCTTAAAAATATCATTCTTATATATAATACATGAATAAAAAATATAAATTAGTTCAGTAGTTTTCGCGTGACAAATATACATACATATTTTTATATTGAGTCGTAATTAATTAAAATGTCAATATGATGAAATAAAATAATCTTCAAATCATATAATATATTTACGAGCCGCAATCTTAATCTTGTTTCACTAAATACTCTGTAAGTACATAGATAATCCAACGAAACTTATCGCATTAAGGAATTTAGGAAAAAACCATCATTATTGGAATTTAGTTATAAATACAAAAATAATTACTTCTTATGAACAACGTAAACGAAGTCGAGGGTAAAAATTAGTTTGTTGAATAATAAATATATAAATATTTATATTAAATAAATTAAGTATTAAATTATATAAATTAAAAACCACATTTACTTTACAAATACGGAAATAGCTGTTGCATTTTAACCAGGACTATATATGTATTTAACTTTAATGTTTAACTCAACGTTTTAACTGATCTTAAGTTTCCGACGTGACTTTTTGTTTGAAAAGTAACAAGATTAATTGGCACATTCATCTCGTCTTCATAGTAATTTTACTTAGAAAAACATTCATCATATGTCGAATTGTTAGTGTAACGGATGCTGTTGTGATCTATTCATGTATTTTTATCTCAAATGCATCGCTGACGTCACAAAGGAATAATTCTACACTATTCAATTGCCTCGTTAAAACTGCACGTGCTTATAATTACAATAAACTGTTATATTTCAGTTTTGTTCACAATAATGAAGTGTGAAATGTTTCATTAGCTCTTGTTGCATATAAATACCCTCACACACACACACACACACACACACACACACACACACACACACACAAACACACACACACACACACACACACATATACATACTTACGATGAATTGCCTTACGTAATTTTATAACTAATTGAAATATTTTTACTGTATAATATGTAGAGATAAAAATGATATTTATATTAATCATTGATATTAAACACAGTTTTATTTACTTAATAAAGTAATAAATCATTTTCTTCTTAATTTAAACCATGTTGTATTAAGTCAGTAAGATTTTACCACTTTAGTAAGTTACATTAATTACAAATAATCTTGTCTCGATGTTCTCACTGGCACTAATTTTTCTAATTATTTCATTATATATCTAAAAATCTTTGATTGGCTGAAATTATACTCACAATGAGATCACTGACACAGGACCAACTGACAGACACTCACATCTCGTCTGGCCGTGATCACGGTTGCTGAAAAGTAACCGAACCGTCGGGATTATTTAGTTAAAATAATAAAATTCGCGTATTAATCCAAAAAATATTAGTTTTATTTAAATTAAATTATACACAAATTACAAATATTTTTGATATTTTCACATTTCCTATAACGTTTTAAACACGACTGTTGAACATTAAACATTATAATATATTTCATTTATTTGTTAATTTTATCAAAAATCGCCTGAAATCGAATATAACTTAACTTAAAGTAATTTACGCAGAATTTAAAAACAACATAATTATAAAACAACTTAATATTACTTTTAAAATACTTATTGTAATAAATTTCCAGTACAATTGTCATCATAAGTCAGAACACTACAATGAGAATTTAAATATTCTCAAGCGACCTACATTTTCTAAGTCATTTAAATTTAAATTACACCTAATTGGATATAACATCGTGGTTTTTCTTATAGAATAGGACCTCCTTCTTGTTTCAATACATTGTTTTGACATTAACGGCGTTGTGCGCGTAATATAAATCTAAGTTTCGTCACGGCAATATTTCGAACGCGTCCCAGCCGAAATCGCTCAACGTGTTCGCAATGACAATTCGAACGTACCTCAAGGATCGGTTCCAAAGGTCCAACTTTCTCGGGTCAAGATTTATTTCATTAAGAAAAAGCGCCAGAATGATTAAATATATAAATATTGTTGTATTATATTTTTCATAGAATTGAAATGACGTATTAATTACGATGTAAATTCGCACACATGCGACGTAACCTGGTTTAATAGAAACCATTTGGCATAGTAATGATATGGTTATACCAAACATGGGACAGGTAAATGACGTTAATAAAATGTTTAAATTGTAAATTGTGAGCAATAATAGTGCCAGAGTCCTAAATCTACTTTCCCTTCAAAGTGAGATTTCTGTCCTGTTCCTACAGCCGTTATGTTGCTAACCTGGAACGACACCTTCAGTTGAGGGTATCTGGTAATTTTAATCCTCGGGACCATCATCACTCGTGGACACATACATCACAATTACTAACACTCTAAAATCTAAATCTATGAACGAGCTCAGCGGACACCAGTCCTTGACCGCTCATCAAGCTAGAACACCTGTCATAATTTTCTTCCACACTGCACACAAACAAACACACACATATAACACATCTGGTGCACATTAAATTAATAAAGTCTCAAACCTGAATGATTAGATTTACGTCCTAAGATAATCTTTTATTTATCTGTCTTAAGAGTGGATCTGTTATTGAAATTCTATATTATCAAAGGATATTTTTCTCCAGAAAAAAAAGAAACTATTAAATTCTTTATTTGAATGTTAAATATGTGAACATATAACCTTTTAATTTAACAATTTTAAATTTAACCCTAAATCTTAATTGATATCCCTATTTTTATAAGCCTACAAAGCCTTCGTACTTAAAATACTGAGTGGTTTTGTATTATATTTTCTTAATTACTATGATGTTTGAAGAAAAAAGCCTACTAATTATCAGTGGTAAAGTCATCAACGCAAATACGTGCTAAGGGTATTGATATGTATAGAATATTTTGTGATTATTGATATATAAATATATATACTTTTTATCAAGACACGACGCGTAAATGTCACAAAAAAAAATATTCAGTTACTTCTTCACCAATTTTATTCGTATAAAATTTCTATCAAATAAGATATACTCTATAGGTCTTAAAAATTACATTCATAAGTATATGCGGAGCAAATTTTCTTTACAATATTCTAAATTCGTTAAAAAAAGGACGAAAATTTAATATTGTTTTATTAGAAAGCTTAACGGGTAAAGCTCGGGGTCAATTATTGCATGATCGCGAAACGTGTTTGTGGTGTACGAAAGGACAGGCGTGCTACGAGTACTGATGGCACAACATTGTTCTGTTATCGCACCTTCGGAATTCATAATATTAGCAATTTTTAAACCGGTTCTTAACTTCTTTCCATTCGCTGTTAATGGAAGATTAAATAATAATTAAGTTACTTTTTTCTACTTCAAAGACTACTCAAATTATTTTTTAAATTTATTAAGTATGCATTATTAAACTATCAATAACGTTTTTTATAAAATAATTTATATTTGATAGTGGTTATTTCCATAACAAAAAAAAAATTACGGATAAAATGTCGTACAAATTCAAACGATATACATAAGCCGTGTTAATTTATAACCTGCTATAGAATACATGTACTATAAGAACAATTCTTTAACGTTATATAAATATTAACATTATTATAATATTGTTTCAGTCCGCCCACATTCAAAACCTTAACGCCCACATCCCGCACGCAGCTTAAACAACAGTTGATGAGAGAGCATGCCCAGGAGCAACTACGAAGGGAATCGTTACAGGTAAATAACACTTTAAATATAAAACACAACTCGCAACACTAATATATAACACGCCAGCCTTCCGAACAACGAATCTTAAAAATTTGGTCATTTTTCCAGCACATAGTCCGTATAACTACTTATAACAAAGCTTTACGAAAATAGCTTGAGACCCAATGAAGAAGAACAGATTATTTCAAACAAACATCTGAAGATTTTTTTGTCGCAACTGAAATGACTTCGCTCAGTCCACTAAAATAACAAAAACTGGATTACACTTAAGAGTGACCTTCGTGGAGATTTTTTTGTTATTTTCACAAGGTCGCTCGGCCCATAACAGTTAGAATAAGCAATAACATTTAACTCAGTATGTAAATGGTTGCAGAACTATGCTCCTCAAACGATAATATCCAAATACTCCTATATACTGCTAGATAATTACACCATCACTGTTTATTTTATTTTTTACATTTTCAAGATCGGTACTGGCTTCCTAATTATTATTTGCTGTTGATTAGATTGAATGTGATTAGATAATTTGTATCATGACGTATTTAATGACAGAAGATAAAATTATTCCGAAACGATCACTGCATTCATATCATTAAAAAATGGGTTTGTCTATGAACGAGTGGAGAAGAAATCGAATCTGTAACAGATAAATAATAATAATTAAATTATTTTTTTTTTGGTTTAATATCCTATACAGACGATGTCCTTAATATTGAGACGTATCAATTTTGATTCCAAATATTTAAAAATAGTAGCGTTTTGATCGTAATATATATTAATGAACTCAAACATTACGACGAACTTTTTTAGTAGAAATTAGAAAAAAATCTTTTAATGGGTCATAGCTTCTGTGCTTATGTAAATCCTGAATACTTCTCAATATATTCTCTTCTTAGTTCACTGTTGAAACTCAAACACCACCTCCATAGACAAGGATGTTATTACTAAAATTGCTCCTACCCTCCACTCCATTAAACATCAAGTTTTCTTGCCAGACTCAGCAGGGTGGTCAGTCCAAAGAACATGAGGACAAGAAGAAGTCCCTCCCGACGGAGGTTCCACGCGTCGCTCCACACTTGGAACTACCACCGCAAGTGTTACAGGTGAGGGGCATTAAACACACTGGAACATTGAACCTTTGCAAATATCGACGTTTTTCAATATAAATGAAACATATTATTCGGATTACTACTAATTTTATTATTATTAAAGTCAGAGATCTCGTCCGCCCGTGGTCACGTTTGCTGTAAAGTAACCGAAACGTCGGGTGTATGTAGTTTTTAAATAATAATAAAATACGCGTAGTAATGCGAATAATATTAGTTTCATTTAAATGAATACTCGCGAAAGTCTTATATCTCATCATCTTTCAATATTTTTCTTACAAAAATCTTTATATAATACATTTTTGGTGCAGGTGCGAACAGTTTTGGAGAATCCCACCAGGTATCACGTGATCCAGAAGCAGAAGAGCCAGGTGCGCCAGTACCTCAGCGAGTCATTCACACCACAAACACAGGTCAGTAAACACTCCGTAAAGAACTACTATGTCCTTATTTAAAATCTATGGGAATCTAATTATCACTTGAGTTCAAATGGGAAAAAATAATTCTAATCTGTATAGAAGTTACTGTAATGTTGAATAACAAAAACGCATATTCATCTCAGTTTAGCACCTGTCTTATACACAGTATTACATAACACACACATATATATATATATATATATGTGTGTGTGTGTGTGTGTGTGTGTGTGGCCATCTTTACGTTGCACTTCATTCAACTGTAATAAACTGACTTTTATTATTTGTTCCTCTCTACTGCTTACTTGGTACCGCTCTCAAACACTACAAACAACTGAAGTAAGTCCTGTTATCAAGATATGTTACATAATATAAACCATGATCTATCATTGTTATTTCTGTTATGTCCTTATAAAAATAATTTTTTGACTTTCACCTCCCTGAGTGTTATTATGATAATTTGGTATTTGTAAGTAATTTTTTATGTCCGTGGTACAGTTTCAGTCTTGATGTTTAATGTTCAGCGTTGTTTCAAGTAATGTCTTACAAAATGGCTGAAGCCGGAATTTATAGTTTTCAAATACACGGTGAAACTTAAATGTTGCCATTACAAAATTACAATAGTTCAGTATTATAATAAATTATAATCACACATAAAGATAATTTTAAGGATTATGGTATATTATAATTAGTACGGCACAGGGGGCGCCACTTGTAAAATGTGTTCTGTGCTAGGTGTCAGCTGTCCGTGGTCCGGTGCAGAGCGCCCCGGAGCTAAGGTCGTCATCACCAGAACGTGGAACTGTCCTCAGTCCAGGACTATGCTCAGCAGGAAACTCAGAAGTATTACTATTAATATACCAGCCCATATACGATACTTCACCTCAAATAAGAAGCCTATCAGATAATTTACGATTATTATGACCGGTTTTGCTAAAATATTTTCAAAATGACTATACTAAGTCTTGATATTATTTTGCTTTTATACGAGAATTAAGAATAATGTAATTCCTAGCAAACTGTCAGTGTGCTAGGTACTTTAGCACTTAAAGGATATATGCAAAATATGGTTATTGTTTATATGTACGAGTACATCACTTTAATAACTTCTTCAACTGATTAACTTATTAAATCCATGACCGCGTATTGTACAGTTTATTAAGTCCTATAACTTTATGTTAATATGTTTTTTGTTTCACTCTAGACGGATGAATTTCTGGATGACATCCTATCCCTGGATAGCGGGGCTGGTCCCCTGTCGTCTTCGGAGCCCCCCTCTACAGCCAGCTCCGTGGCCGGGGACTGCGCCCTCTCAGACGCAGACATGCACGCGCTCGCTAAGGATAGACAGAAGAAAGACAACCATAATATGAGTGAGTAAAAAACCTGGAAGATAAGAAAATATGGCGGAAGAATCTTTGTAAACACATTTATCTGTCTCTTTATAGATTCTATTTTATTCAGAAGTTAGATTTGGAGCTGTCCAAATAAAATTATAGTTCATACTTTTAGAAAATTCTATTATGAAAAATCAGTTGTTAAAAAACGGCAAGTTTGTTTTGTGACCCAAACTGAACAAGCGATATTCGGTAAATTACCAAATGTTATGAATTAATTAAAGCATATTTTCCAGTCGAACGCCGCCGTCGTTTCAATATAAACGATAGAATTAAAGAGTTGGGTACCTTACTGCCCAAAACGAACGATCCCTTCTACGAGGTGATACGGGACGTGCGACCTAACAAGGGGACCATCCTCAAGAGCAGCGTCGACTACATCAAGTGTCTGCGGGACGAAGTCAACAGGCTCAAACAGAGCGAACAGAGGCGGAAACAGATTGAGCTGCACAACCGGAAACTGATGCTGAGGATACAGGTCATATATATATTTTTGTACTGAAAGTAGAAAAGTTAGATTGTTATAAGAAATGTGATGAACAAAGGATAACTTATAAAGAGAGAGATATAAGCATACAAACAATATTATAGTAATAGAAAAAATATATATATGTGTGTTATTTCCTTAAGATAGTTCTTGGTCTAATTGATAAAGGAATTCAGCAGGTCTTGAGATATAAAAGAGATTAAAGAAGAAGAGATAGAGCATGCGTATTAGGAACTTATATATGTTGAATGTGCCTGTATGATTTTTTAAATTCATTTTTGCATTTTTTTTGTTATAAAACCTCAAAAGATATAATGCATCATCACTTTATTTAATTCTATATAAATCACAGGAGTTGGAACGTCTGGCGAGAGTTCATGGACTTCCGGTCAATGAAAGCTGGTCGGCATCACAAGAGGACTCGGGGGTCGAAGCCTCCCCAGAATGTTACACTGACAAGAACCCAGTACACCAAGTAAGTGACCTTAAAAATATATAGAAAATAGATTATTACGTTTGTTATACAGCACAAGAGAACAGAATGACTTGCTTGGGAGTGATATACCTCAGACGCTATTATTATATATATAACCGGAAACAGTTAAATATGAGTAATAAAATTGTATATGTTGTTTATCGTGTACCCGATGTGTGACGGGAGTTTCCTCAACCTGATGATGATGTTCCAGGAGCCTCCAGCTGTGCAGCCCAAGAGTGAACCAGCGCCGATGGAACTGTCCGATGGAAGGGACGCCCTTGCAGCACTCACAGCGCTTGGTATGGATATTTGATGAATGGAGTATAGCTTCAGCTTTTATCTGGTTATGCTTGAAGCGATGAGATAGGTTTTAATTGATGGTTAAATCAAGTAGAAATCCTTAGCTCTTCTGTCTCTCGTCAATGGTTCCTTTCTTTTTCTTCCTAATACCAACAATTTTAAAGGCCATTCATCTGCAACACCTGTGCAGGTGTTGATGGTAGCCACATACAATCAAACAGCTGGATAAAATGAAGTCGAATTAGCAAATAAATATATCAGAATTTGGCTTGAACAATTAACTAGTTAAAATTAAATATTTACCAACATAAAAAAAACGAAGACAGACACGTATACTGCGTCCATGTTGGACAAAGAATTTTGCTAACAATAAATAAAACTACACGCAGATAGACGAGGTGACAACGTGACCACGGATGCTGCGAAGTAACCGAAGTAATTATAAACGCGTAGTAAATGAGAAAATATTAGTTTCATTTAAACGAATGCTGTCGGAAGTCTTTGATCTCATCATGACAATATATTTTAGTTATAAAGTGTTATAATAACGAAATATTCTTTGTATCAGACGGTTTGAAGCTGGGCTCATGTTCTCCCCTGGACCGCGGAGCATCTCTGTCCTTGGACTGCCTAGAACCAGACCTCTGTCTCGACACACCTGGAGACCTCTTCCACAAAGATATCAAGGTATATAATATTTATATTTGGCAGGTGGTAGAGCCTAGTTGCGGTCAAGTGACTACAGCTCGAACGTGGACTGGCTCGACCGGGGAAGTACCACTCTCTCATAGAAGATCGGCGTGAAGTAGCCTTTAATGGCTGCGTTTCGTCCGATGAGTGAGAGAGACGGTTGCCCCTTCTCTTTCCCTCCCTTTCCTCTCCCTCTCCCACAATCAAGGTCGTCAACGCATTCGCAACATCTCTCATGTTGCAGATGTCCATGGGCGACGGGGACTACCTTCATGGGTAGACCGTCTGCTCTTTTGACACCTTTGTCATAAAAAGAATTCGTATACGATAGTTTCACCTATATATAACCCACCAAACCACATTATTTGTGAGCGGTGGAAGTGACTCCAAATCTTGTCACTATTTGCAGCAGATGCGTTTGTCACCCACGGCTGGTCTCCTTGATGATGAAGCGGTGATGAACCTGGCTCAGATAGAAGACCTCATGGATGACGACTCACACAATCCCGTCACACAGGGTAAACTATAAAATACATATATATAGACATTTCATATACAATTAATTTCTAGATTTTATAGACTTTCGAAGACTTCTCAGTCTCTTACAAGACAAATTAATTTAAAATATATTTTGATGTATTATTATAATGATAATTGTATTATTCTCAGGAGACCCGATGTTGTGTTCGTCGCCGAGCGCGATGGGGCCGGCGGGAGATTCGTCCTGCGCCATGCTGCACATAGACCTCGCGCTGCACAACACAGACTACGGCTCACGTAAGACCGCCCGCCACAGACCACACTGGTCTAGACTAAGCAGTTTCACAAATATACCGAACTACAGACTCGTCTTTTATATTATAATATTCACCAGCTAAATGTAGTATTTTTATAAGATATTGTTATGTTTTAAGTATTTAGTTGAAATTAAAATGTAAATATCTACAAGAATTTTATAAAATATATTTCACACATTACTTAGAATATTGTAATGGAAGGTATTTAGGAAGTAAAAAAATATATATGAATATGAAAATAAAGTGAAGTGGAATAAAATTGACAAAAAAAAATTATATGCCTTAAATCTGTCGCTTTGCAGATGGCCATAGTCTGATTTATTTTTAATTTTCCCTATAGCGATCGAAATGCAGACGTTAGCATAACACAGTACCTCCCATTCTGAACTGGGTTAAGTACCGATCATACAGCTTGTATGTGAATATTCAAGTATGTATGTTTTGTGTTCCAGGATCTCTCCTGTCCGAGCTGAGTGACGGCCTGCCTCTGTTGATGGGTGCTCCGCCCCCCCGGGCCTGCTTCGACATGGATCTAGGGGCGTAGTCCCCACCAGCTCCACTCACAACGCGGTCTTTTAGAAGCATTTCATTATACAGGGTGGACACGACCCTTACTCCATGTATCCGATGTGACGAGCTCTGTGAAGTAATAATCGGAGATGCAGCGGTTCGCCCGCTGGGCTCCACCCTGTATATAGTATACAGTATGTTATTGTTATAAAGTATCTATATCTCCGATCGTTGTGATACGAGAATATATTTTTGTAAGCCTATACACGTTGTCAGCCTCGCAGCCCCGCCTCTAAGCCGGCTCGCCGTTCCCTGCTCGCGAGCTCGGTCGGGGCTTCTCGAACATATATTTTATTGTAATCAGTTAAGTGTGACTCGTGTTAAGTCAGTGCCTGTCGCCGTGCGTCGCGTGCAATAAAACATATTGAACACATATATATTTTAATAGTATTTTTTTTCGCGAACAAATTTTATAACGTTACTTATATATGAAGATGAAGTTATTGTGATGTTTTTATTTATATATACGAAATATTGTTAGTGAGTCTGTCCGTAGCGTTAGAGATGTTGGCGGCGCTTTGAAGCGCTCGAATGTGAATGTTATTTTATTTAATATATAAATGAGATTATGAAAATATGTTGAAGTACAAAAAATATAACAGAATTTACCAGTTGATGGGCGTTTTATTGAATACTGAGTACCCTCAGGTTGCTTCACGACTACCCTCGCGTTACACTTACATATAAAGCATTATATAATTAATTTTTTATGTAACATTTTCATAGTAAATAGAAGAAAATATTACAGATCTTTATAAGCAACTTTACGCATAACCTAATAATCTATTCCTGCATAATTTCCTATTCCTGAGTTCTGAATTTCAATTGAATTTTTCGGAGGTTATTAATATTCTTTGAGGTCAAATATTTTTTTGGAGATCATCAAGAAGTCTTTACCAAATAAATCCTTTACCAAATTTTTACACGGCTGACAACACTTAAACTCTTCTGTCGTTTCAAGTGACTATGAAATAGCGCTTATTCCTCATTTAGTTCTATTTCTTTTGTAATTAATGTTAGTTTTCATATAAATTCAGTAAGTTTTTTTTTTAAAAACAGCTTCAGTATATAGGGAGATGAAACTTCTCATCATTCCAGGATTCACCGTGCGGGTGCCGGGTCCATCGTTGCAGGGAGAGGAGCTTCAACGGTGCCTGGGACTTGCGACCCAGGTGTAGGTTAAAAGGGCCCTTATCTAACGCGCGTTAAACGCTCACCTCCACCGTCCCAGCTCCCCTATCTACCTAACCAAATTTGAAACGAACCTACAAGGGCTGCCTCCGACGCACGTCCAAGAATTCATTGATGTTAGTTCTTTACAGGCCCAAGTCTTTTAGCAGGTTATAGAGAGATTTGGCTGTTATACCTCTCGCTCCTACTTCTACCGCTTCCAAATTTACAAGGAACATATTCTTAGTGAGCTCGTTAGTGAGCCGGTAATACTTGTTGACCTCGATGACGTGGTCTTTGGGGATGTTGGTTTCCCAAGGAACCGTGAGCTCTATTATCACAAAGCGCTTTAAAACCCCTATTTCACTCCTATCCCTCATTACATTTTAAATTTAAAAAAATGTGAACTTGCACTTTTTTTCTTTATTTAACTTTTACGGAAACCTTTAGAATAAAATAAATAGACTCGAAGAAGTATATGAATGACTTGTGAAAGCATTTTCAATAACTGGATACTATCGTTTCTTAAAGAGACATCACTTTTGTTAAAGTAAGGCCTATGTTCGGACGGTTATCCTCGAGGAGTTTTCAGGAATTGTTTAAAGTTTCAGATTTCACAGTTTTCGTGTGAATCTATCGAGATATCATTTCTTGGTCTTCCAAACGTCCCCGGTTCCAGTGCTATCTGCTTACAATCAGACGTAAATTCTAGATTCCAATCGAGTTTTGTCATCCTATTACTTGTTTCTACTACGTATTTCAGTATACACTTCGGATAAACAAATGTCCAAAGAAGTTTTTAAACAATTCAGGTTCTAAAGACTTTATCATTATAAAATGAAAAATCTCACTTTTGAATTGTTAAATAATGAACGGCTAAGTGAAGTTACTTCCTTAATAAACAACTTAGTTACTTCCCATTGATACCTTCTTTGTGATAATTATGATGTCGTCTTATTGAAGACTAATTACATATTTAAGGTTGCTTTCCGTTAAAAAAAAAGCCTTTTAATGTTTTCGTATAAGTGTATATTTTAATAATGAAACTCTAATTTTAAGTTAAGGGACTCATGTTTAATATTGGCCCCGTATGGAACTTTGTTCCTTGAAAAGCTCAATAAAGGTAACCTTTTATTAATAACTAGCTGTGCCCGCGACTTTGTTCGCGTAGAAAAAGTACCTTAATACAAAATTTCTCCATACTGTGTTTTGCTAACCATTGATAAGGCCTAGGAATAACGGGCGTAAGTATGTTGGTAATTCGTATAAGTATTTCTTTAGTTTTCGGGACGATTGCAGCTTGAGCCGGTAGGTGGCGCTGCTAAGGTATGAAAGCTATTAAACGGCTGGGCTGATTTGGTTGAAATTTGATCTATATAAGAAGCAGAGTTTTGAGTTAGTCCTAAATGCTATTACTATTGGACACTGTTGTATTGAAATTAGTACATTAATGAAATACAACATGTCATTATAACTCTACAAAAGTTTGCTTCAAAGTAGTTTAGAAATATTCCCACGGGAATGGAGCATTTTCTCGCGGTGAAAGGTACCCTAAATGTAAATACATCAGGTGATCAGCAACCCCCATATAAAATTTTATTGAAATCCGTCCAGTAGTTTTTAAGTTATAAGTGTAAAACAAACAGACAGACAGAAAAATTTTTCAAAAATCATATTATTGGCATCTTTTTCTTCTAGGAATACCCCTATAGGGATTTATTCTCATTTATTTTCAATGTACAGAATTGACCCCGTGAACGATTTTATTATATGTATAGATGATAACATTGAGAGTTAAAAAAACACTAATTACACTTTTGTTTGTTACACAAACGTAAAGTAATCAAATATGTTTGAATCATTTATCCCGTTACTACCTGTTAAACGTGATTTCGTATGAAAAAAATAATAATTGAAAATCTTTTAAGTACATAGTATGCGCACAAAGTTTGGACTTTGTAGGATATATAGCTTGAAATATTTTATTGTTAACACTCACCCCGCTATGATGATTGGGGAGAAGTTAGTATAAAAATATATAATAGATAATTTCTACACCGCATACAGGAGATTCCTACCAAATTTAGATCTAGGATCTTTAATTTAAAAACGGTAATCTATCATTATAGACGCGCCCGCAAGACGTCTTGTGGCTGGTATTACTTAAAATCCATTCTTAGCTGACCTCTCCTCAGCGAAAGGAATATTCCTACTGAATTTCAAGTGTGTACTCCTCATGGTTCCGGAGATATCGTGATGACTCATATATATCAGTGGAAATCTCTAATATGTACGAGAAAACGGTATTCGTTACAGTGGCTCTCCACAGTCTACGTAGCCTTATTGTTTGCCTTCGATACATGGCTTTTTTCTTCACTATACTGAACAACCAATAATTGATAGTTATTGTACGAATCACAGATTTTCTGTGACTAAAATAATTAAATACTAAGTATTGTATTATAATAATCTTTATAATTTCTTGATCGTTATCTGTATAATAAAGTTAAGTCAAGCCTAACCGATAACGCAGTCTAAAATAAAATATGTACTAAACAGTATAGATCTTGGACGATACAAATTTTCTATCGATATTTGAGTTCTTTCTAATTGATATAAATACTAGGTACCAACCCGTGCTTCGTACGGTCTCTTTACAAAAAATATAAAATAACCTATTTAATTTTAAGAACTATTAAACTTATATTATGATAACTTTCAAATGGTACGCCCGAGTTAAATGATTTAAAAAGTAATTTACAGATACCGATGTAGGCTTGAAAACGAAGTATTTTATTTTGATAAGACTCAATACCGTATTTATGTAAATAGCTTTCCAATAGACGCTTTAGGAATGTCATGTTTTAAACGTTATAAAATGGATATAGTATGTTATCCTTAAGGTGTAGACATATGCCACAGCGGACTTTTCTGTAGACCTATATAAGATACACAATTCCACCATAAATTGTTTTGTTATATCTCAAAGGGTTTAGGCAGCGTTTTCGTTAAAAGCTAACAGACGGCTCATTTTTTCCCGACATCTTCAACAAATATCGTTAATGTACACACAAAACAATACAAAACTTAACAAATTATATATTTAAAACCTTTCTCGAGAATCACGCTATCGAGTGGTGAAAACCGCTTGACAATTGGTGCAGTAGTTTTTCTGTTTATTGCGAACAGACAGACAGACAGACGCGGCGGGGTACTATATTTTATAATATATATAGATAGAAAGATAGACAATAACTTACTCTGACAACTTTGATTAAAATATACTTTACAAATAAAACGTTTGAATAAATAAACTCGGGCGTATTGTAACCAGGTTGTCAGGATGTTGAAGACTTAAAAAGACAGACTCAGGTCGAACAAAACATGTTTTCCTGATGATATAGTTAACAAATATCGATTTACGATTAGAACATGTAAACGGACTAGATTTTATTTTAGGTGAATTAAATTTAAATGATTTTGAGTTATCCACCAATATAACAATAAGGACTTAACAACTTTTAAAGATATTGTGGTAAAAGAGTTATTACCGGATGTGTTTTCAACGTGAGTCTTTCCAACACAACATGACATTAGCAAAATAATACATAAGCGTAGCATCATTTTACGTTTATCATTCAGTAACCTAACCTACGTTAATACTGAAAATGAAAATCGTGTAAATCGTGAAGCTAATGTTGAAAGCATTTCAAGCCTTAGGTTGCCTAACGAGCCTTAGAGTACATTTTCTTCTGTCCCACCTCGACTACTTTCAAGAAAATTTAGGAGATGCAAGCGAAGAGCAAGGTGAACGATTCCACCAAGATATCAAGGAGATGGAACAAGATATCAGGGAAGATAGAGCGTCTCAATGTGACAGACTACTGTTGGATGCTTCAGAGAGACCTTCCAGATGCTTCTTACACGCGAAAATGAACCAAAAAAGTGTCTCAAAGGGAAAAATAAAAGTGTTTACTGCTTCCTTAATACTTATGAATGTATTTTAGATAAATGATAAGTTTTGTTACGCAATTGTTAATAAATAAAGAAGTTTTAGTCTTTTATCATTTATTTTAGGATGATAACTGGTTCAACATAGATACCTACATTGTCAAAAACGTGACGTCCCGTGACAAAATGAAAGTCATTTTCGGATTCAGCACATCCAAAAAAATAAAAAATACGCAAAAACATCAAAACAGCTCTCAATACATTTTTATATTTTTTAATTGAATGTAAGCAATGTGATTAATGTAAGTTTACATATTGTAAAACGCATCGCTCGTAGAAACTGAATTTAACAAGTACCTGCCAATGTTTTAAGACAGTTAATTTTAAATCACGTTTTGTCATCACTCATTACCTAAATATTTTGAGACAAAATTCAATGACTGACTGACTTTTTTTTTAAACCAAGTGTCACTGTTTTTTCACAGATAATAAAGTTGTCTTATAAAATTACCGCCATGAAATTTGAATATTACAATCACTAAAATAATTACGAATGCATTTTATTATTTTCCTTTGTTATACTTAAGTTCAACATAACCGGTATTAGGATATTACGGCTATTTATTAGGAATAGTTTGCATTAAACTTTGCCAATAGTTGTGTGATACTTAAGATGATGTTAACTTAGTTTATGAAAGAGGTGGGCGGAACGGGAAACGCTTCGTATATAGTGACGATCCAAACGTGTGCTAAGCATACCGTATATTATTCTATAAAGAAACTACTTTATATAAAGACATTATTACTATCAGAGCTGAAGACAAAAGATGTATCTCTTCAAGTACTTAATGTACGTTCCGCCAGTCGCCAGCCGCCAGTCGCCAGCCCCACTGACCGCGCGGGATATTTATTAATTCAAAATGTCGCTTGCATAAAAACCGAACATTAATACGATCCCGTGGCACACTTCCCTTTATTAATAATGGACGATCTTTGCAAATGCATTTTTCCCCCAAAAATGAACTTAGTAACAATTATTTTTATTCATTCGGTCTTCCGATACAATGGAGCGTTTCAAATTTCTACGAAATTTGTGTTTTTGCATAAAATGGTAGCGCGGGGAGTCGCGTGCGCGCATTATGATACTCAGTGACAATGTGTTTGATGACTGTGTTGCGGTCAGTTCAATTGAAATATACTAATATATTTTAATTTAAATAATTCACATGCAATTATAATAAGAAAAACCGTTAAAATTTATATATATATATAAATTTATTATATATGTAAATTTATTATATATGTATATATATATACGTAGATATATAGAAAATAAATTATTTTGACAATTTTATTATGAGAAATTAAAAAAAATAGTAGCTTTATATACTTTCAAATAAGTTTTTACACAGCTCTGTGTCAGAAAAAAAAACAAATATAGAGGTGTATTTAAAGTATTTTTACAAAGTTGTTCGATGGTCACCCTACAGGCCATTGTAAGTGACGCACATTGTTACGGGATCTATAAAGGCGATACAGATATTTTTTCATAAATTTAAATGAGACCCCAAACTGCACTCTCCATTTGCATGGTGTTCATTTACGTCAACTGCTGTTAATTTTATGGGGAAAATTAGAAACGCGTCCCAAAAAATATGCACTGATCCTTGCTTGAGAATTATTGTTGGACTATAATAATGATTTGGTATATTAATTCTTAGGACATAGCCATTGTGCTTTAAAAAATTTAACTAACAAGTATAAAAAAAATTTAAAATTGTTAAAAATTTTCAGCCATAAAATTTTTAATACCGTTGAACTAATTAATAAATGTTTTTGTTGCTTGTATATGTGTAATCATAATTTAGTTGTAATTAAACTTTTTGTATAATAGAATTTAAAATTCTAGTAATTCTTGAATAATTTATTCAGGTTAAAGAAATTTAATAACACACACTGAAATGTAAAATTTTTACTAGCTATTACAATTACCAACGAACTGCATTTTTTTTTTGTTATTAAAAAAAATCCTATCATTGAGAAAAAAAAATATTTTATTGATTACAAAGGGAATTTTCGTTTTTTTAGTAAAGAAAAAATACAATAAAACGCATTGTAATAAAAGTTAAGTCTTAAGCGATGTTAATGGACCTCTTTCTAAGCAAACGATTAAAAACTTTAACATTTGAAAGCATTTTAGTGTGAGTGTCATTTTGTGAAAGAAGAGTTTTGTATGATGTTTATTGTTTGATAGTTAAATATTTTATTATGTTGCAAGTTGCCCCCATCCCGCAGACGCCGGCGGAGCCCTACGCGCCCGCCAAGGAGCCCTTGGTGACCACACAACCGACAACAGAGGTAATGTACAGACTGATCAATATAATGGACTGAACATATACGACTAACGCAATAGTCCAAAAAAAATACAGTAACTAAAACAATTAATTACTCAACTCATACAATTTTTACGCCAATTATTAAGTTTATTCCATTGATATTGTTATTACTTAGGTACGTTTCTCTAATATACCGAAACTTCCTTAAAAAAAAATGTTACGTCTTGTTGATATTTCATTTCAAATAACATAGAAAAATCTGATTAATAAGACAAGCCACGGGGACGTCTGTAGAGAGACGCATTCTTAATTGACTTGTGTTTTGAATACCTTTAAAACTTTTCAGCGACTTACATACGAGAAAATCATAATTTTAAAGTGAATTGATTGAAACAAAAGTGAGTAAATCCTAGCAATAACTGAAGTCATTTTGTAAGGAAAATAAACAGTTATTAGTAAAATAATAACTTCTTAGTATTAATGTAAACGACGGACAGTACGCGGCACTCCACACGTAACTGAGGTTTAGAGGAATCGAACGTGAACGCTGATAAATACATGTAAAAAAATAACGGAACGCTGATAAATACATGTAAAAAAATAACGGAAATAAAAAGAAATAAATATATATATAAATAATATTTAATACATCTCAATATGTACACCAGGTCACCCCTGAGCCACACATCCTCAAGGATCTCACTTCCGTAGAACGTCTCCTCTTCACTAAGAGGCTGCGAGTCAAAAGCGTGCTCTTTCTGAGAGGAAAGAAGAACAAGTTCCTGGTGAGGACTCCGGACCAGAACCTCGTGTATACCGTGGAGGAACAGAACAGGTAGAGAATGAAATCTAAGACTTTCGCGAGTATTCATTGATAGAAAATATAATATTTTTAAATTTCTAGTCTTTTTTTTTTTAAACTACATACTTCCCGGAGTTTTGGTTAGTCTGCAACAAGCGTGATCACCAAAATATTAATTTTATTTAAAAGAATAGGTATAGAGATATAAATTTTAGTCTTACTGACTTACTAAAATTGTTGAGTCATTTGTTAAATATGTATGTGCCTGGTAAAATATTACAAAATTAACATTTAATTGACGAAACTATCAAGCCCTGTAGTCCAGACTTCCAGAAACATAAAATAATTCTATTATTATCAGTGACTGTATGACGTGTTCCAGCTGGTGGGTCGGTTACTTCTGCTACGGTCTGCGTCCACTACAGCTGCACGTGAGAGACAACGCCGGTGTCGAGGTGATGCGTATCAACAGACCATACGCCTGCACCTCGAGGATACTGCCCTGTCACCTCCAGAGGATACAGGTATTTGGAGTTCATCTCTTAATCATTGGGAAATTCAAAATGTTTGACTTCTGAATCTTCGCTACTGATAACCTTGCAGCATAAAACTTATAATATCCTTGAAGAACCATTTACAGCCCCTCAAGACTATAAGGTCTTGAAATCGCAAACTATGATATTATTCATACGTTTTATTTCTTTAAATGTTATAAAAATTTTGTGAAGTTTATTCTTGGCAGCAACTTTTAGGATTTTTTTTGACGCGCATACTATCATTTATATCTATTAGTCTGAGGAGACTTGACCTTTACCATCAAAAATGTATTTTTATGATAGGACAACTGCTTTTTTACAGGTTTTTTCACCACCTGGAAATCCAATAGGTACTATTGAGCAGCAGTGGGCACCAGTGAGGCCGATATACCTCGTGAAGAGGGAGAACGGCGAACACGCCTTCTGGCTCAAAGGTCGATTTAATATTGATAAATCTGATAATCATTACTGATTTAAAGGTCTTAAAAAGGACAATCTACACTCAGCACAGTGACTAGACGAGATATAATTAGATGGGTTTTGGAAGGTTAATCTGTAAAATATTAAATTTTTTGTTTTGTTCCGACAGCATTTAAATTACACAAAAGTGCAGTTTATTAAAAAACAAAACCAAATTCGGGTGATCGTTTCAAACAAATAACTACAGTACACTGTATGCCTACCCCAAGTTTTCGTCTACACACTGCATACGGAGCGTTAACAGTTTATCATTCACAAGTCTTCTCAGGAACGGGAAACGGGAAACGCTTCGTTAACTATCGTGAAATAAAAACTCATAATTAATTTAATCAACTAAGCTGTAATTGGTGTATGTTTGTTAGTTTATTTCATCAGCCTGTATATATCCAGGTCCACTGGTGACGATCAGCTTCTTCCGTGAAGTTCGTTTCAGCGTGTGTCGAGCTGATGGTTCTCCAGCTGGCTCCACCTGCAAGCGCTGGCAGGGACTACTGCACGCTCTGTTCTTCGCGCCAATTACCGACAGGTCTTGGCATTGATGTTACATAAAAAAATTATATCTCGATTATAACTATTTCAATAAATCAATAACATTAGAAAAAAAATCTTGGAATTTTGAAACAATAACAAGTAGAATTCATCGAAATTAGTAATAAACGAGAAATTTAACAAACAATAGCTTGTGGCAGTATATTTTGCAAGGATAGATTTTCAACTACAATTCTAAATCAACATTTTACGAAATTCTTTTTTTTTTTAATTTTATGCTTCAACCGCACTAGAATCGTGGAATTTCGCCAATGTCAATGTTTTTATTTGCTGAAAAAATTATAATAAAGCTGTAGTCTCAATGATAATCATTTTGAATATGTAATTCTCGTTAATTTCAGATTTGGCATTGCATTTGATAGAGATCTGACAGTTGAAGAGAAAGCACTGTTGCTGGCCGCGACTCTGCTTCTTGATTATATGTACTATGACGCGTGAATTAGTATAGTACATGTTAAATGCCGTTTTATTTCCTTCCAACGTTTTATTATTTAGATTTATGTGTATTTTATATAATAAATTTGTATTTAATTTATAAATATTTTATTCTTAGAAATTGATTTAACTTAACACGTAGTTACTTCGTCACATCACAAATATCAGCGATACTAAGAGTTTTTGACAATTCGTTACTCGCCATCGAATTAAAATGTTTTCCTTACAATTGCAAATAATATGTATCACAAAAATAACTATGGCAATAAATAAAATGTTATTAATGTCTCAAAATCCATCAATGTATAATATCAGCGGGGTTGACAAACTTAAAATGCGATTTCCTTTGCAATTAATAGTTGAATAAGAGCGGTAAATAGAAATAATAAAAATCAAATGTACGGCTTTGATGCAAAATAGTTGTGAAAACATAACATAATCGTTCTTAAACAGTTACAATAAAGACGCCAATCCCTTGAAACAAACAAATATTAAAATAAGGGGACATCTCGTTCGTTATACTTTAAATGCATTTCTCGTTTTTACAACAAAAACTACGATTTCCCCTTAAAAATTAATGTCCTTCATCCACCACCCCTATTTGCATTGTATTTAAACTTTTTTCTAATCTACAGAAATCGGCAGATGTCCGAAATAAATGGCGCGAAATTTTGACAGAATATAACTTTTGACAATGACAACTGCATACAAGGAATTGTGCAGCAAAATTATATATATTGGGTAATATCGAACCCTTTTCCAAAGGATTGAATTCAATTATACAATCGGGAGACGAAAAAGGGGTGCTTTTACACAATTTTGGAAACATTTTTTCTAATATGTAGGTCACTGGGTGTATTTAGTGAATTAAAGTTTTTTATTGTATTCCTGTGTTATAAATCCGTGGCGCGCGTCTGTCACGCGTTCGGAAAAGCAAGGGTTTATAACAATAGCTTTTTAGAAAATGATTTAGAGAAGTTTTTTTTTAATTAATGTTTTTAGTAAATCCGGTAACAGATTTACTCTTTTTGTGAAATTTCCTTATTTAGGACATTTATAAAAAAAAATGTCAAGCCGTAATTTATATCTCGAATATTTTTTTATGCTATTTAGTTTTGTAAGTAACACGGAAAACTTTTAGACGTAAAACTATGGACTTTCTAATGATATGTTACATTTATTTGGTTTATATATGTAATAAAAAATATTCTAGTTGTAAGAAAGTCAGACAAATTCCAAGAAACAATTATTTTAAAACCAATGTGAATGAGTTAACAACTACGAGGATATTTTATATCTTAGTTACGTTGTAATTGTATTGACCATTTCTAAGAAGTTTATTCAACTATATAGCAAAATGATTATTTGGTTATATAATTAGAAACAGGAAAGGTTATAACAAAAGTATTCAGTACTCAATAATAATACAGTGAATTAAACGGTGTTGTGTAATTGAATATGATAAAAAATTAAGTTTTAATAAAGTTGAATTGATAGCCGTGTCGCCCTTTGATCGCCCTTCGACCGGGTTAACGCCGCCATGTTGACACCGTCACGGGTTACCCGTGTCTCTTACAATGTTTTGCCATTATGTTTTAACATTTAACCCATTTTTTTACAATTTCACCCAAAAAAATACAGTTTCCCCATAAAAATTTTGACAGATGCTTACAATTCGACCCTCGTGTCGTGATTTTAATGGATGTTTTTTTTTAATAAAACTGGATTTTTATATTTTTTTTTATTTTTTTTGGAATCCAAAGCTGACAGTTGACGCGAACATAATCTTCAATTAAGACTATTTTTGGCGGGAAATTTTTTGATGGTTTCCGAAGGGGTCAGAATTGTGATTTATTTATTTATAATTTTATGGTATAATGGGATTAGTGATCGGTTGAGTTGACGCTTAAAACTCATCGTGTTGTGATTTTCTTTACCTTAATTCATGGAAGTTTTAAATTAATTGACATCAACAATTTTTTTTCGACCAACTTACGCCGTTTTAAGGTAAATACGTGCATAATTTATAACCTTCTACATATAAGGACTGACTGACATGTAACTACTATTGTATAAAACAAGTTTCAATCGTTTCCTCTTTCTTAAGATGTGATGTCATTTATTGTAACATTAATGATTGGCACAACTTATTCGCTGGTTTTCTGATTATTTGTTTTCATTATTTATAACACATCAATCACGATACTAATCGAGAAATTCGTTACTTCAAATTGGTAGATACATAAAGGTGTTCCTGCGTATTATTTAATATTGGTTTAATCGTAAATTATAATATTTTTATAAGCTCATAATTCGTGAAAATGTCTTACTCTTGATATTTCCGTTTTAAATACTATACAATGTCATCAAGACTTTAAAAACAATATTTTTTTTCTCTAAAATAACATTTAAATATAATATTCGTACTTTATATGTTAAAGAAAACACACATTTTGTATATTTAATTTATTGAATACGGTAGAAATGTTTCGTAGTAATGGAAAACAAATATAACGAACAGACGGATCTAGGAACATATACCGACCGCCGCACGTCACTTCACATTGCAACATTTATTATATATGTATATATGTAATAAATTAATCTTGTATATATGTTAACTACATAACATATCATTAACATAAAGACATTCATATTACAAAAAAATTTTAATGTTATTTTCTTATTTGATTGTTAGAATATTGGTATTTTTTTAAATTGTCGTATGTAATCATATAATATAGAAGGTCAAGTGACGTCAGCGCCTTAAAATTTGGCTCCCCCTTAAAGCCAATATACAATTCATTCATATAACTATCTCCACCGATGTGGTCATCAAAATAAAACTACATTGTATATTGTAATCTAAAAATTACCACCATATATATAAAAAAATATTCAGATGTCCCGCAACCCCGGCACCGTAGTAACAAACGGACGCCCACATCGGCAAAAATTTTATATATATATATATATTTAAAAAAATAATTTGACTAGACGTAACGTAAAATTACAATTTCATACACAGTCGCACTTAAATTAAGACTAGAATATTCTTACAAATAAATAAAAAATGTATTAAACATAGGACTTGTACCAGTTACGCCTCAAAATATTAACTGGGATACCAGGAGCTGTTACGAATATATAACACATAAAAACAACGGAATGTTTTAAATTAGAGATCGTTAAAACTTTCAAATATGTAGGTACATAGTTCAATGAATTAAATTAAATGATATAATATATATATGTTGGTGCGACTGCAGACTGCATGTAGCGCTGAACCCGAGTGATTGTATATCTAAGGATGTATTCACTCCGACAAGGTTAAACTTATAATTAATTTGTACTGTAGTTTGTATCACCGTTGTAGTTCCCCTGCATCACTCGGAGCAGCGTGTCCGTGAACTGAACCTCAGTGACTACATCCATCCGGTTCCAGCGAAACACCGCCGTATAAACCTGGCGCCGGACTCGCGCCGGGTGTTTCGCTCGAACTTATCACGCATACATATTTTTTTTTATTTAATTTTGTTATTATTTTTAAAACTTTAATATAATTTGTTGTATCGCGTCCGGCCGTCTCCGGTCCAGGCTGAGCTTGGAGTTTGGCGTGAGGAAGACCTGGTGGAAGTGGAAGTCGGAGTGGGGGTGGTCTCGTGATACAGATTCAGGAACTCGATAGGAACGTGGCCTCTCCGTTATGTGAACACCTCCGTGGAACGTTAGACTGTGAACAATCAATATCTCCTAAGCTTTACCCTGATTATCAGTCACGTAGTTAGGTACAGCGTTCAGGCAGCCTAGGGCTCAGCGTGGACCGGTTCCGCTCGGACCTCTAGTGTTCATTAACTTACTCCTTAATTACATACATAGGAACTTTCTTTAGAAGCTGCATGGTTTATACAAGCTAACCTCCACAATGATCTACCGAATAATGTTTTCATTCAAATAAACCTGTCTTCGAACGAGGCCCTTCTTTAATATACAATAATCATTTTTAATACGTTCCTGTACATTTTTAATGCAGTTCATATTCAATACTGAATTCCTACATTTAGTTATTACACATGTTAACTATATGTCGATGCAACAGACGTGGTGATTAACGTTAATTGTCCTAGGAAGTTGTTTCTTTGCTAATGTTTTATTTAATCCGGCCATGTTCGGTGTCTGTCTGTCTGTCTGTCTGTCTGTGTGTCTGTGTGTACGTGTGTATGTTAATCGAACCGCAGTAAAAAGGTCGAGGAAGGTGAGCGGTAACGTATCAGTTAATAAATATAAAACGCGAAGCTCGGCCACCGACGACGGACGGACGGGGCTGGGCCCACGACCGTCCCAAACAAGACCCGTAATAGATGTGTAACAACAGAAACGGTCGACCGAGCCGACGAGCACGAATCTAATCAATATTTATACTAAGTTTTACGATTAATGTTGATCACTGCCCGATAGTACGTATCTTTGTGCTTAAGTCACTCCTAAACAACGATATATATATATATTATATATATAGTAGCTAAAAACGCGGTCTCCGTCCGCGGCGACGAACAACATTTGTACTTTAGTGTAACTCCAAAATATATGAATATAATAACAGCTTACGAGATCTAAGGTGAGGTAGAGCGGTTCCCGCAGGAGGGGTGTGAGGCGGCGACGCTCGCCCGGGTGTAGCGGTCTGCCTCTGACCGACCACCGCTAGGTGGCAGCTCAGTGATCAACATCGCACCGGCACTACGACGCTACGTGAGCACGCGCTCACTCATACAATACGTACCATTCAATAATAATAACTAATAATAACTTAGCCTAGGGTGTATTTCTTCTCCCGATCGAATCGACGTTTCAAAAACTCGTCTCGGACCGACCCAACGTCGAGGAGATAATAACTAGACCGATTCATAAGCGGCAACTTTTCATATATCACCCGTCAATATAATTCTCAATATACGAAGTTAGACTCTGTCAAAAACGAGAGGGCTGGAGTCCACCGGGCGGCGGACGGGGCTCCTCCGGGGAACGATCTCGACTATCTCTCGGCGATCGCTCGAAGGCACACAGCGTTAAATGTAGTCAGTACGGCGATCGAGCGCGTCCGCGGCGCGAGCTAGGCTCCGCGGACGCGCGCGGGTCGGGCCTGGGCGGCGCGGCGCGGCTAGGCGGGCGTCAGCGTCAGCGTGACGGTGGCGCGGCGCGTGGCACGGCGGCGCACCGGCAGGAACACCAACGCCGGAAGCAGGCTGAGCGCGCCGCCCGCCTCCTCCAGCACGAACGGCTGCATGGTGAGCGGAGCGCGCGGCGCCCGCGGCACGGCCAGCAGCGCCCCCGCACCGCCGTGGGTCGCCCGCACGTGCGCCTCCAGCGCCGCGAAGCTCTCTGCGCGGAACTCGCACCGCGAGCAGGAGTACGCCTCCGTGTCGCTCTCCACCTCGCCGGCCGGCTCGACGCTCTCGTTCGGCTCCTCCGCGCCGGTGTCTCCCTCCATCTCTCCGCCCTCCGCCTGCTCCTGGGCTCGCTGCACGTGAGCTCGTTCGTGAGCAAACAGGAACGCGAGCACCTCGGTGGTGAAGGGGCAGTAGGAGCACGCGTACGGTTTGTCTCTCGCGAGCAGGTCCAGAGGCCGCGGAGGCATCGGCGGCGGCGGGGGCGGCCTCGTCGGCGGAGCGTGTTCCGCTAGCAGGTGTGCTCGGAGAGCTCGCGGACCCCTGAAGCGTCTCGAGCACAGCGGACAGGGCTCGGCCGGCGCGGCGTTGGCCGGCGCAGGGGGCGCGGGGATGCCATGCGTGTTGTGTTTGTGGACACGGAGGAAGTATTTGCTGCACAACTCCTTGTGACATATATCGCACGTAACGCCGCCGAGCTGGGTGCCGCTCTCTAGAGATATTCCGTGCATACGCTGCATGTGGGTGCGCATGAAATATTTATTACATAATTCTTTATTGCAAATTTCACAAAAACTAGAGCCGGCTCCGCCCGACCGTCGTTCGTCCTGCGGCGGCGGTGATGATGACGGCGGACGGGGCGCTTCACTCGGTTCCTCGGCCAGCCGTTCCGCCGCAAGCTCGTTCAGCTGCGATATCATCGTCTGCAGCTTCCGGAGCTCCTCACTGGCGGAGCCCGGGGACGCGGCGCTGCGCTCCTCCACGATCAGGTTCAAGGGGCTCGTCTGTCCCTCGCGCAGCACCGCCTCAAAGTCTTCTCGGTCTTCTTGTTCTCGTTTCACTTCCAGCGGCTCCTCGGGATCAAACGGCGGCGGTAGGGAAAAGGCCCGCGGGGGCGTCGGGGCGTGAGGTGACATGGAATGCGGAGTCATCATCGGTGGCGTGGCGGCGGCCGGCGATCTATCGGCGACGGGTGACCGGTGGGCGGTCACGCCGTGTCTTCTTTCGCGATGAGTTCTCAGGAAGTATTTGTTGCAGTACTCTTTACAGCAAATTTCGCAAAATGCTTCCGGATTCGTCACTCCAAGTCGCCTGAGGACGTCCGGTTGGAAGGCCGCCTCCCGAGCTCTTCTCGCCGAATCTGGAGATAGGCGTCTGGGAGTGCCGCCCGACTCCTCGTCCGAGGCTCTCCGTGGTGGCGAGATCTGTGGCTGGGAGGGTAGTCCGGGATGCGGCTGCTGTTCTCCGTCATATATTCCGTGCTTGTTGGCGCGATGGGTCTTCAGGAAGTACTTGTTGCAAAACTCCTTGCAGCACAGGTCGCAGTACGCCTCCGGGTTGAAGATGCGCGGCGGATCGTGTCGCGGCAGCAGTCTGAACGCCGCTAGCGGGTCGAAGGTGGGCAGAGTGAGTTCCCCGAAGGCCAGGGCGCTCTTGTAGATGTCGGCCATCTTAGCGTGTAGATCCAGCGGCGGTTGAGGAGCTCGCGCCGGTGCCGCTTGTTTCCTTCTTTTCCGGCCAGGGCTTCCTCCTCCGTCAGCGTCTCCGACGAGCCCGACCCCCGCCCCCACCACGGGTCCCCCGCCCCCGCTCGCACAGTCGCGCTCGCGCTTTACCGCCGGCGCCACCGACATCGCGTCACCGCCGCATCTGGAATTAAAGAAGATTAAAATTCGTTAAAAAAATTAACAAATGCTAACACCATACATATAAGAGCTTACAGGTTAAGACCCAAACCCTTTAAGAGATGGCAGTGCCCATCATTCCTGACCGACTCGACTACGAAATCCTGTATCCTAAACATAACCTTAACTTAATTAAGGTATTAATGTATTTTAAGACTCTGTAAAATGATTCTTTCTGCGGACATTATTTTAAGTTTTCTTATCATATTAAAAAAAAAAATTATTTATAAAGCAAACATCGAATTACTTTTACGAGGACTCGCATACAAATATTTAAATGAAACAATGTATATTTTTATATTTGAGTCGCCTGTTTCTGAATCACGTTCTGATTTTTAACTCTGCATTCCTCTACTGCCGTTGCTCGGGAATTATAATTAGAATTTAAGCTAAATAATCTCGAGTTAAATCAGAATGTTAGAAGTGAGGTGCTACTCAAAAAGAATTAAGAACAGAATAGTCAGCATGAATATGTATTTAAACAGTTCGCGATGGACCCGGCACCCGCACGGGGAATCCATTGAATGCTAAGAGGTCTCGTCTCCTCTTTCATTTATTTCATAGAGTATTCTACTACAGCCTGCTCGCACTACTACAATAATGTGATCAAATAAATTAAACCAAAAGAAATATAATGTTTAAATTATTATTTAAGATTCTCAGTAATCACCAAAAAAAAAATTATCTAATCAATAATTTATTTACACTTTTCCTTAAAAGATTTATAAATTATATTCCATAATAACTTATTTATCATAATTATTTTTATTAAAATTTTGAAAAGTTTTTAAATACAGGCAAATTTTTATTTCACATTAATAACTGACAGTTGAATTTCATATTATTAAATATGAGTAAAATCTATATGTATGTAAGTATGTCGTGTTCCCCGCAACACCTCACCTGTTATCAGTGCCACTATCTGCGTCCTCCATTTATAAGTTATCTCACGATCATTATATTGAGAACATAATTATTATAATTTTATAATAACCACAAAACAATTTAACACAGAAACAGTCAAAACTATAAAGCGCATTTAGTTAAGATTTTACGAAACTGGATTTATTTTTTTTTTATTATTTTGCCAATATTTGGTAATGGCTGTTGACACGTGCTATATGATGCGCGTGCGCCCGAAACTGGTGTGTTTTAAGTAAAAACGCGTGCGATGTACTTTTTTTTGGTGGAAAACAGCAAAAATCCCACCCCAATAGTTCACCCCTACGTATTTGATTAGGGGCCGGTGCATTGCTTTAAGCTCGGGCTACATGGCGTTCGAATCAGGATCCAGATATATATATATATATATATATATATATATATATCGCTTAAGCGTTAAAAAGCAACATGTTTCTTATTTTATTTTTTTTATAAAAATTACTATTCATATTACAACTGTCTAGATTTAATCTGGTTATTGATAGTTTATATAGTATATTAGTTTATCTAATAAGATGTTGCCCGCGGCTTAAATCGACATATTAAACCCTTTTTTACATACTTATCCGTTACCATAATTGGCTTCTATTCTATTTCTCGAAGGTCACTTAATCAGATCATGAATTGGTGAGAATGGAACTACCTCAGGATAATACCTTTCGAATAGAAAATATTTTTAAAAACCGGTTTTTAATTGTAGCAGTAATAGCGTAACACACGTTTAGACAAATTGAGAACTTCCTACTTTTTGAAGTCAGGTAAAAAGTATCCTAATTTACTTATTATGACATTGCTCTCCTGCGAAGGAAATCGCTATTAAAATCGGTTAAGCTGTTTTAGAGATTGGCCGGATTAGACTGATATATTTGACGAAGGTATCGTAAATAGTTCCGTATGCGGTTAGCAAAAAACTGTTAATTTAAATTTACAAACGAAAAACTACAATGTCATTAACACTATTATTAGATATTTAATGATTTTATCAATTGTAACGGTAAAATGTTTAATAACAGTTATTGTTAATTTGCGTATTGACTCACTGTTGCTAATGTAAATAGAAGCTATAAGAGGGTAGATTTTAAAAACGACTTGCAAGTGTTATAATGTGCTAAATATAACAGTCAGTCAATTCCCGTCGTTTGGACGGCGACGACTTCATCAAGTTTGCACTAAGTTTTGAATATATATTGTGTTTCAACGAGGTTTAACATTTTGTAAGTAAAATTTTGCCTTTTGTACAATGTTAGTTGTTGCAATTAAAACTACACTTCTAATGCTATTTAAACCAAAACTTAACTGTATATATTTATGTCATTTACAATGTCTTCTCTATACTTATAATAAAGTTCGCCGCATGTAACCGCTCCCTAACATCAAACAATACACTACACTTTCCTAAAATTTGGAAACACTATCAGAGGGCGCCTCTACGGATATCTCCATCCCTCTCCAACGCACACACAAAAACATATACAGCCGTCTCCGTCCCCCACAGATCGTTCCGTCCCTCTCGCACTATTATGATTAAGAGTAATGGCATAATAAATTTAAGTTCAGCTTTCTTTGGAATATTTTTTTTTATTCAAGTTTTTCGCAAAAAATACGAGGAAAGTTTATTTGTGTAAGCAAACCGGGGCGAGTTGGCGCCTTTTTTTCATTATTCCTGTTTTGTGGAAGGCCGATGTCGAGTTGAAAACAAATTTAATCACTTCGAGGACATTATTTATATGTTTAGAGTTCCGACGTTGATTTAAAATATTTAACGGAGTTGCTTTAGGACATGCTATTATTCCTGTATAGCAAGGTAGCATTTTTATTTCTATTTATCGGACGTATACTTGGGATATTATTGATATTGCGTATTTTCATTCTCATTACATAATTTCACGTATACCTTCGTATTTTTCAGGAATAATTTATATAATTTGTAGTAGTTTCTCTTTTACAACCAAAATTTTGTAAAAAAAAAAGTAAGGAAAACGGCAATCTTAAAAGATGAAATAAAGTTTTGGGAATATTAACATAAATTTGACATAATTATTTTACATATTCTATCATTTTGTGTATAATTAAAGTTTTTAACACTTTTGGGAAATTTGATAGAAGCTAATACAACATTTAGTTTTGACAATAATAATTTTAGTGCTTTTTTCTTTTATATAAAACTTATGTTATTTCAGAAAAAAAAAAACAATTAAAGAACATTAGTTTAACAAGTTTTTACGCTAACTTTATTATTTTTACCGACAGACGACATTTAATGGCATACCCTTAGTAAGTGATATATTTCGACACTATTTTTCAATTAACCATCATATATATAGTATGCATTAAAAGTTCCTTTTCTGCTGTATAGAAAAAAATACCGGTAAAATTAAATGAAAAATATAAAATGCGGGCTGCAACTTCGTGTTTCTTTGTATGGGTACAGAGATATCTGGGTTCGGAAAGTAATGAATAAAGTTTTGCGGTAATAGACTCTGTTTGTAAAAACATTAGCGACAAGGAAATCATATAAAGTCTATTTAAAAGTGTTATTAAAAAATAGGAATCATCTCAATTTTCTGTGACTGGAGGCTGGAGCTGATTTTGAAGTATTAGGATCTTCCGGAGATAATTTGCTTTGTACGTCTTAAGAAAGTATTCGGAGCAGTTATCACGAGATCGGTAAATATTATATCCACAAATGTATTTAAAATAAACAGTATGGAAATAAAAAATCAAGAAACTCTGTGTGCTTACAAATTCAATAACCTTACACTGTAATGAAGTTTACTTAAAACTGTCAACGCTCCGTTTTTAGTACAACTACGCGAACGTATAGTAAAGTATTAAAGGATGGTTTATAAAATAAAATAAAAATAATAAAGAAAGCAAATAATTGGTATTGAAACGTGAGTAATAGTTGTCGGATACGAGCGTTATGACACGAAAAGGTCCACGTTTGACATTCAGCGCCGCGGGCCTTGGACTTGTTTGGATACCTCACAATCTGTCATATACTATGCTTATCAAAATTACGATAACAATAAAATGTCTCTCCATATAAGAGACGAAACCTCTCATCGTTCCAAGGATTCACGTGCGGGTGCCAGGTCCATCGCGTTTCATTGAGAGGTTCTTCAACTGCCATCAGTAACATATGTAAGCCGAAATAGTATCACACCTTATCCAATAATATTATTATTTGTTATTACCTACTTATGACAAATATAATTATTATCGACTGTACTATATATATGTGACTGTAAAAGTTTGAACTGCGGTAAACCCTAAGGTTATCTAGTAAACCTAAGATTTACCAATTCTTAATAGTAAAAGTCCGAAAGAGGTATCAGTTTAGGTTTATTGAAGTAAATAATTAAGAATTCTTTATTGTTTTATTCCTAAAACCAACATCTACCAGCTGACAGCAGTAAAACCTAGCATTTACTGAAATCTAAAGGTAAAAAACTCGAAAAATATTGTCCTATTTTCAACATTTACCAACTTATATCGGTCAATACTAAAACTTACTGCAATATCTTAAGATTAACCGTAGTTCGAGATTTTACAGTAACATATATTTATTTGAGGGAATACTAGCGAAGAAACATTAGTTTATCTAACAACAATAAATAAACAAAGGATCATAACATTCGTTTAGATGTAAAAAACTACAATATGAAACACTTCAGCCGTTGAAACTATTTCTATTCTTGATTAAATCTGTTTTTTTATAAATAACTAAATTATTGTATGAGCATTACTCCATGTTCACGTAGAACTTTGATATTGATTTTCACGATCACTTATTGACCTCTGCTGGAAATAGTTGCGTGTTATATACAACAACTACGTCATTAACACCGTAAATAGAACGGGTTATGTGTATTTTAAATTATAGTTAATTTTATGTTAACTTTCAAGCTGAAGAAACAACTACGCGTAACATGTGCTACATGTTACCAGGAGATATGTCACAGCAATAGTTTTCTTAAGATGTTGTCGAAGAGGCTAACACAAAGTTTTAATTCGTGATATCAATAACTCTATACCCCTTTATTTGCTATTCTGTTACCGCGAGCTGAGCTTAACTATAATTAGACGTATTTCTATACAAAAGTATAATCAGTGATGATTTTATTTATCGATTTTAATACACGATATCAGCACAAATCAGTATCAATATTCCCAAACTTCCTATTAATGTAGATGAATGTTTCTCTGCTCTCGATTTAACTCAAGGTCTTAATTTAATAACATTACGACAAACTGTGTTTCCTGGAATATACAATTATATTTCCTTGGATAACATTGTTAAACAAAACACAATGGAAATAAAAAAGGATACTCTATTTAATATAAAAGATAAATTTTAAAAAGAAAAAAAGTTACTTCTCAAGTCCCCAAAAACCAGCCCGTATAAACAAACCCTTAGAATCGAAGCTCTGCAAGTCAAGTTACGACAAAATTCCGACTTCCTCTTAGAACCTACATGCAGTGGTATCAATTAAGAAACACAGTTTAAGTAGAAAAAGTAGAATAAATGTTTTTGTTCTTAAATATAATAAGCATGAAGACTAAATGAGATTTTCGGCTAACTTCCTTTCTAGAGGACTTGACATATTACAGCACTAAAGCTAGCTCTGTGATAAATACTAAATAGAGTCCTGTTTCTATACACCGAAGGAAGGGATACGCAAGTAAAGTCACGTGAAGATCATAACTAGAATTTGCATGAGTAAATATGACAAGAAGTGATCGTAGTCACACGGCTCTATTCAATATTACGTAACATCACAAATTTTCGAGTGCTATATTTTTACGTGCTCGTTAAGTTTGAAATATCGGAGGCGGTGGGTGCAGGGCGGAGGGTGGAGGGTGGAGGGTGGAGGGTGTCGAATAAAATAAAAATAAAAGCCGGCATTTTATAATGGCAGTGAAATGACATGCGGGCGCCGCGTCGGCGAGGGCCTCAGACGTTATGTAAGAAAGTGATTGAATGTTTTGAGAATTGAGATGTCTCGGGACGGTTCACCACTCGTAGTGTGGTGTGGTGAGAAGGACGTACGGGAACCGCACTGATGATGAGCGGAGCAGGAATAGTAACAAATGTACCCCGTCTCTGTGTAACTTATATCTCTTAGAAAGGTCACTCCGTTTTTCGGTTGTAACATTATTTTTCTATTCTAATGTTCAATTGACATTTATTCATATTTATATCGCGCTGTTTGCTTTGAGCGCCCGGTGGCGGGCGGGCGGGGGCGGGGGCAGGCGGGCGGCCAGGTGGCATTTTATAATTACCAAATATGATCGTGTGATATTTTTGAATTTTGGGGACAATATTGGATTTATTGTATGTAGAACTGTTGGCAGGAGCCACTGCCTCGACCGGCGGGTGTCGACGTATACAGCATGTACAAACTAGGGACGTGACTCTCATCAATATTTATGTATTTAATCGAAGTACATACATATATATAATTTATTTTCTGATTCATCTCATTACTTATTGTGAAGCAGATCTAAAATTAACTAACCTATGTTCATTTATAAGTATTTGACAATTGATATTATTGCTCCATTGAAACCACGGAGGCGTTAATAGTGAATTATTTTTGTAACAAGGAACTATTCTTTCATATATAATATATAGGTGTATCCCGTCCCTAGAGCGTTCCCTATAACTGGGTATGGTGAGTTTTTAATTTCAGCTTATCTCTTTATCTTTAAAGTGACGGGTGGAGATAAACTAAAAATATTTTTTCGACGGAAAAATCAATACTGAACCGTGCGTCCTTCGGTTTGATATTTGGCCTGTATGAGTTCACGTACGGCCTTGTCAATATTTTGAACATGGCATTGTTGTTACGTACAATTTAATTCATAGCTTTCTAAATGTCTTCGCGGTTTAAGGGGACAAACTGACGAACATATATAGGGTCTCAATCGCCACCTTTTTAATATATATCTTTAACGCATAGAAGTTACATGAGAAAACGACTTAAAGAAACATTCCCATATATCTTCCTAACCAAATATCTTAATTTTTTTTTCTAATGTAATATATTTTCTTATTCTTTGAACATTCATCATCCTCGGGTCAGTGAACCCTGTAATAGGCCCAGCCTAATACTCAGCACAAAATTATGTAAATTTACAAAGTTTAATCTTTTTTAATATATTCGCTCTATATTCGGGAGGGCGTTTTAATTTTTTTTTTTGGTTCTAGATTTTTAACGAGCCTTTTACATTAAGATTTACGGATATCGTGGACAAGAAATTTATATAAAATTATTCTCAATAATTTAACACGACTGCTAGAATTATATTAGATTACATTTTTCACGCGACCTCTTTCTCATTTACTTCAGAATGGGATTTAAAGAAAGACGACAGTGGGCTTAAAAACAATTATGTGAACCAATCAACAGCGCCATCTATCCTCTGTGTCGAGACATCATACAACATACAACTTTCTTATTACGTTCCCGCGAGAACTTCAAGAAATATCGGTATATAGTAAGCTTATATTTAATTCTGTTTTATAAGCATCGTCACTGTAAAGTTTCTTTGAAATAAATTCAGACATTATCTCGTGGATGAGCACCAAACATTCATACATATAACTTTCGAGTTTATAATATTAAAAATGTCACTGAATTGAATTCCTTACATCTTAAAATAGTCCGAATGTAATTCGATGTTAATTTTGTAACATAATATAAAACGTTCTGTACAAAAGAAACCCGGTGTCGTTTTAATTCTACAACGCTAATGCGATCCCGAGAATCACTGACATACGTGATTAGTACATTCATATGGCTTCCCAACATTTATACTTTAAAAACTTCATTACAATGATTCCCATTAACAGTACACGCTTAATTCAACACAATAATAATAATTTTTGTCCTGTAACATTGACATACGATTCAAATGCTACAGTTTATTGGATATGAATATTTAATCGCGCCAAATTCATTGATATCATTTCGTTACTTATGACCTGAATAGGCTAACCGTCTGCACGCAATACAATCACGTCATCTGTGTATAAGGTTTATGAACTCAATTTTTCCATATAATTAAAATCTTACCAAATTCTCCTCTAACTTCTCTCGTAGCTCACATTACTATTTTAATATATTTCATCTCTCTCTAACTCACGGAACTCTTCAAAGGAAGTTAAAGGGATAGTTGAGGTTAGTGAAACTTAAGCTTCAAGGTGACGCCCATAGATGGCGTTAGCTGTATCATTCATGACATCTTCCATGTAATTATTATAATAATACATAATAATTGTTTACTTGGTGCTATTACGAAGACGACTATATGTTTATAATTAAAATATAACAGTATGGGTGAGATCGTACAGTAATAAAAAGTAAATGAAGCATCGACGTAATAAAGAGCCAGCAGTTTTTATAAGTATTTCGGTAAACGTAATTAAAACAGCCAGATGAAGACAGGACGCCATATTAATCTAATCACAAGGATGTGTGTGTACATCTTTAATAATAACCGGGGGGAGGCCGCCTCCCTCTCCCTCCCTCCACACTGAAAAAATATATCCCGAGGAAAACAATATTATAAATTGGACTGTACCTACAACGGGACGTATTTTGCGCGCCTTTTTATTTTACTTGCCATAGATAAATACGTTGTATCGGATATTTATACTCTATGGATGATGTAATATAGATGGATGTATATTTATAATATCGATTTTTTCTTTTAGACATATTATATGATATACTAACTCCCTCAAAACTACAGTACATTGTCTTTATAAGATGCTTTTTATAGCGCGTACAAAAACTCCGTTAGATACAAATATAATAGCGAAATGGACTTTAAACGTAGACGTATAAAAGCTAAGATTGCGCCAACAATTCCCAGCATCGAGAAATAAATTGGAGCGAATAGGGCAAGACGAATGAACCGGCGGAAGAAATACAGCGATGTCCAAATACACGGTTTAGACTGGAAGCGCTTTATTTTATAGTTTATAACATTTTAAAATATTTTTCGAAGAAAACTCTATCATGCAAACATATTTGTTTTGTGCTACGTTGGATACGTTGAAATGTTTTGATGTATTAAATGAGTCGCTTTCAAAATTGTTTGTATATGAATATTGGAACTTTTAAATGAAACGTAATGAAAAATTGCTGTAACCGTAATATGAAGGATCTGCTGCGGAGAATGTGAAATGTTTGTGATCAAAGATTTATTACATATCTGGAGCCCCCCGGGAGGGGTTGGCTTATATATTACATAAATATATATATATAAGGAATAAAGATTCACTAAGGAGGTTCTGTTATGTAGCTATGGTGGTAGTGTTCTGTTAAACGAATATTCTCACTCCTTACTGTGGCCTTGACGGTTTAAAATTTTATAAGGATTGTATTTATTAATAAACATATGATTTTATAAGTTTACTTCTACTCACAATTTAGACATTCGCGAAGTTACACGGAGATGTAATTTTGGTTACTATTATAGTCAAAGCAAATGCGAATACGTCCCTTTGTTTTGTTCGTATAAGTAAGATGTATAATGATTTTATATACAATGCGTATCAGAGTAACCAAATAAATTATATCGCAGCATACATTAGCCATACAAAAACCATTGTAATAAGTCTGTGGGAGAGAGAGATCCATCCGACCTTTCAATTTCCCTGCGTTTATTTAGTTTCGCGCAAATTATCTCCAATTCTTCATATTATTAAACATCCAGGGGGGAACTAGCCCCCCGGGGGGTGTTGGGGGGTGTCCGGGGGCTAATGACGGGGAGCGGTCAACGCCCCCTCCCGACGTCCGGCTTACTTGTTCTTGTAAAATTTCCCCGATCTTTATTTTCTTTCTGTAGACGTATATAATTAGACAGTTTTCCGTGTGTGTGTGAGGGTGCCCGCATACGAACTCGTGTGCGTGTGTGTGTGTGTGTGTGAGGGCGAGGGGGGTGTCGGGGAGTGATGGGGGGCGCGAGGGGGGGTGGATTGTAAGTCCAGTTATTAGTTTTCTTGTGAGTTTCGTTGGTATGTTTTTGTTGGATTTCGATAATTTTGCGACAGCCGCATGGGGTAGAAAAAATCAATATGTGGAAAGAATAGGATGTAGGGAACGTAATTCTAATGAAGCCCTCTTACAACTTATAGTAGATTGTGTGTTAATAATTTATGTTGTAAGTTTTTGGATGGGCTCTGTACAGATATCCTACATGTGTGTATGTCTTGATTGCTTGGTCGTCTCGTTTTGCATTTACGGCATAACAATTTACATTTTCTCGGAACATTAATAGTAAACACTGATTCATAGCCAGCCGCGGTTCATTGACGATTACATTGCTTTTTCTGTTTTAATGAATTACAATAATGTTAGGACACAGAACATATCGTTGTTCATCAAGTGCAGGAGTAATCTCTAATCAGATTCCGTGGCAGCTGATTTATTCGGGACTTAATTAATATTAATATTATGCATTGCTGACCTAACATACACTTCAACCATAAATCAAGGGTCTGATGATTCTGAGGTCAACATTAAACACTCCCTTTACATTTTATGGGAGGGAGAACGTCTTTAGAAATGTCACATAGTGTATTAGTACTACATATATAAATATATATATATATATATATATATATATATATATATATATATATAATATATATAACTGAATGTTTTCATTGAATATTGTAACATTTAGATAGTATATAAATCTTATACAGCGTTTTATAAATAAAATATTTCAGACAAGTAAATATCAAATCACATAGTCATTTTTATCACCATATATAATATGAGTTATATATCCAGATATAGATTGGAACATGTATCAGGTATTGGAGACGGAGTAACTGTCTCTGGAACATGGATATCTGTGTTTGTGGATACGAAAGATTTTACCACGTCTTCAAACTGATAGCTCAAAAATGTCTTCAGTAACTTTTTATTGGTTTAACATAATGTAAAACAAAAATACGTAAATATGTTAAAATTATAATTACTCATCACAGCGCTTAAAACGTTTTACTAACATACGAGAATAATTTAAAATACTAATAAAGAAATTTATATGGTCTCTGGTAGTGTGTTCAACTTTTGTCCTATCATTGCTAGTTAGATTTAAACCAGACTAATGCCTTACAATACATATGTTCGTTCTGAAGCTGAAGACTGGAGTGGTGACATGCTGATAGTTATTGACTGCCTCGCATATCCAAAGTCAGGAGAGAGTCGCCAACATCAGTGTTATAATATTTATGAAATTTGGTTTAAAAAAATTACTATTTTATAACAAACATTCAATAAAACGGGAGTGATTTTTTTATATCTCATTTACATCGATGAAATTTTTTTTTATTTATTTAATATAATTTTTAAACAAAAACACTTATATGTATAAAATTGTGTACTTTTTATTTATGAACATATAAAAAATATTTAAACCTAGTGCCGCTAAGTCGTTGCGACTGATACACAATATCAATTATAAGTTGGAGAATTAATAATTCTAGATTCTTCTTAAAAGATTATACTCTAAAGCTATTTCAGTTTATATCAAATTCACCTGATATATAATTTTTTTAAGTCATTTCAGATAAGACAATTCAATCGTAAGACTAAGTTTAAAATTCGTCTTGTTTGTTTCACTAAAACAATTGAAATAATTTCATTATAATATGCGTCATGTGGTTACGTATAATTTTACGTTACTTTAAAAAACAGTTCCATACAAAACCAAGCTCAGTTTATTCATACTGTGCTTGGTTCCTCTAGTAACGATCACCCAACTTCACTGTCAAGAACAAACACAGCCTTATCTTAGATGATCATTAAGTAAATATTGAAAATGTACTTCATAGCATAATCAGTTGAAAATTTCTAATAGTATAGAAAGAAAAGACCTTTCTATATCTTTAAGGACGGACAGATCGGGGGTTTTGCATGAGCCTCTCAATACAAGTAACCATTAGGAAATGCACGTCAAGACATAGAATGTAATTGAATAGTGTATTATTTTTCAATATAATTATAATTTTAAAAACACGTAAATGTTGAAATTATTGTTAATTTTATATACATATATATATATATATATATATATATTAAAACGTACTATTCCTTTCGTATAAGTGAAAGCAACTGGCGTATATGTACATGAACAGACGAGTTGAAATTTTATTAAATAATTTTCATATTTGAAAAATTTATGAAAACACGATGACCTTCATGATTAAGTCGCAACAAACGTTTAACTTATATCGATGAGTAATATTATCACTCCAGGGAAAGTTCTCTTCTAGAAGATAGCGTTTGATTGGTTTGATATATTCAAGGACATTAGCTTTAAGATATCTTAATGATTATCTCAAAACACGCAAAAATACAAAAAGGATTCCTTAATACAATAGAAAAATGAAATATCTCAATAATCGATTAATACCGAAGCCATCTTAATACATTAAATTATTAATTTTCAACTGAGACAATTTGCAAGAATACTATTACTTTTTCGGTCTGATTTCTTCTTCAATGTTTTAAATATTTATAATTATTTAGTAATAAGTTATAATTATTTAGTCCGATGTGCTAGTTATGCTCCTTTTTGCTTCTATGTCTGTTTGAAGCTTCCGTTTATCCTTATATTGAATTTAGCGATATTTTTTTATTATAAGAACAGCTACGAACTCGTAGATATAATCATATTGAGGTCAGAATATAAAAAAATATGAGTTAATACTAATATATATATAGTAGTATATATATAAATTAGTTATGAGGTTATTATATATGTAATTCTTATCTCAGTTTTCTTTATAAATTATTACGTAACAATTCAATAGTATACTACGTATTCAGACAGCGTTGCGTTTGATTAATGATGGGTTCATGGTCACATGCGAGGTCATCAATGAAATGAAGAGTGACGCTATACTCCATAGATATAGAGGCAGCACCGACGTCGCACGTCATGAGTCGCATGAGAGTCACCAGCGAGAGTCATGCGACCTAGATACCTTAGAATAAAAGTCATGACAGACGCGCAAACAAGTGTCATGTACCTTTACCCCTAGTTGCGATCCTCACACCACATACGAAGCGTTTCCCGTCTCGTTGAATAACCTATATTTATATCGTAAAGAAGATCTGTAAAAATTTGTAAACCACCGGTATATTTTGAATTTTGATATTGAAGATACGTGATTATGGTACTAAACAAACGACAAATTAATATTGTCTGTGTGTAAAGAAAATAATGTATTTGTATGAGACTTACATACAAAAACCTTATTATAATTATTATTATTATTATTATTATTGTGTCTATTAAATTTCTCTTATAAGATAACAATTTAAGAACTTGTCGATAAAAGACTCCAAGGAGTTATCGATAGATTTTCCAAAAGTATACTTCGTTTATATAAACAAAACATTAGATTTGTCATACTTTTTTATTCATATCAATATATCCTGATGATTTAAATGTGAAATGTACTAAAACTATTCAAACTATAGATTTCTAATTTCAAAGAAGCCTTCCATCAGCGGAGAGAGGAAATATGTAGACGCCTCCCGCTACTCCTCACCAGACAGTGTTACACGATTTTTACTTTCATGAATTCAGTATTCAATGATAGACAATTTATTAAGTGATTCACACGGAGCAGTAAAAAATATCATGTGTTTTTCTGAACTAAAATAACGTAATGAAAATATTCAATAATATACTTAAATTGATAAATAAGAAGTAATTCTATCTGTAATATGTATTTCCTATATCCTGTGGCTATTATAGTTTCCTTTGACAATACGTAAGAATGTCTCTGTCCATACACAGGAGCTTCAATCGATTTAAAAGCACAGATCAGGCATCGATTGATAGAAGAAGCCTCGTTATAAACAAATTACTAATGTCTCTGAATCATTCTTTTACTGTATAAACACTAAATTTAAATTCCTGATAAGGCTACGTCAAATATATGTGAGCGATGCCTAATTAGTAACTCCCGTCGTCACTTCGTTTAATCTCAAATAACCGCAATTGATGTCACTATAACAATAACATTTGTATTTAAATGAGAGGAAAACTAACTGATACATCAAAACCAGTAAACTCATCGCTGTGAACACGCTCCGTATAAAGTATCCGTATAGTTAAAATGTCTTCAAAACTCTTCATCATTGTGTGTATTGTAATTATTGTAACAGCAGAACTATCATCGAGCTTCAGAATCGGCAGCAGCGGAGTTCTACAGGGTGTTCACAGTGAAATAATTAATGATATTCCATCAGCGCCATGTACAAATTGCGTTCAAAGAAGAAAAAGGTTCCTCCCAATCAGGACCAGTTGTCCATTCGGTCTTATAAGACGTGACATCTTCTGTTTTCCGATATCCAGAAGTTCCAAAAATATCTCCTAATGTATACGACGACTCGACACTTCAAAAATGGTAATTCGTTAATAAATTAAACCTATTTTTTAAACATACATACTCTTGTTTTTTTTTTTTCTATTGTGTGTTTTAAATCAATAAACGCTCATAACACAGCGATACTCTCTCCTATCCATATTCTATACACGTGCCGACCACAGATTGTCAAAGTGCAAATAATAAATAAATAAAAATAACATTTACATCAAGTTAATTCTATGATATGAGAACTTCATCCATTAAACAGTTATTAAACCATCCTATTTCATATCCTAAACAGGTATGTTTGAGCTTGGCACCCTCATGGCAGGCGTACCGTAATCCTTGGATGCCTACTATACAGGGCAAAACCTTGGGAAGAAAACCAGTCTGTACGGAGTATAACTTTGCCAACCTTACAATCTGACATACAAAAGAGTTCAATACTCTGCCCAGAAACACAGCGTACGGGTAACACTAATAAGGGAACCGATACCACATGCTGGACTCGCTCCGATCGCATAAGTGATTCATCTTAACCCAGGATGGTACTACCTCATACTAAGTTACTAATTTCCTTACCGCATTATAACTACTGGAAAATTGAAATTGTATAGTCCAAAATGTAGTATAGATAACATATTAATAAATACGTAATACTTCTTGAAGTGACAGTCTCTCGGTACTGTGATGATTTAGGTTTCTATATCAAATTCAAATAAAAATAATGTTTTCATAAATATTTTCTAAATATTATTAATATAAGCATGAAATAATCCAGTTATCTTCAGGTTTTCATATACGTAAGGTTCTAAATTTAAATAAACATTGCTATTAATATCTTTTCATCTTCATCTCCACCGGTCACGATTTGTTTGACCTTAATAACTGTATCTGCTTCCTATTAACCGGATTCCCACTTTCATGCGGACATCCGGTCACATGTGACGTCTTATGAAATACTGAAACATCTCTGAAGCATATTCAAGTAATTTATTATATATATAACAAAGAGAAATATCTAAAAGATTTATACATTTGATATAATAGAGTTTTAAAGAATCTAGTCACCGTTTAAACCTGGCAAAAAAGCAGAAGGATTGAGCGTGGTGCTCAAGCCAGTTAGCTGTGTGGATGAGTAATGATGAAGGTATTTCCGATGCAGGTAAATACCATTCAGAAATACGATCTACGAGCTTAGAATTTTAAACTAGTTTTGAATAAAATACAAAATTTATTGACATTTAAACTGGGACCACAAAATATTTTTACCCGACTCAGATAACAGATGTTACTTTAATAATTTATTATATACAATATATTTCAAGTATATTTAATACAACGCTTCATTCCATTGATTAATATCACCGGAGTCAAGCTTGCAGATTTTGTTAATTTGTGGTACGAATTAATAAAATCCAAACTGTTGCTAACACGGAGCCTATCTATGTAATAAACAAAACTCACACCGGAAACTCGTTGGTAATGTAATTTAATTATTGACTGAGCGTTATATTTTATATATTAATAGGACTTAGTTTTTCATAGTAGCAGTCGTTACTCAGCGTGACAGATACTGTTTTATTGACTGACATATACCCGAATTGATATTTGCTATAATTTCACCTTCAAAAGTCCCTTTACGACGAGGGCGTGTTTATAATACAGATAAAAACTCCATATATTTGATGGTTTTAATTTTATATTATACTAATTCAATTATTGTACTTTGCTCGATTGGAATTAATTTTCGTTTGTATTGGGTCATAAATTTGTTCGTAACAAATAAGTGTTAAATGATAAAACACCTGCGAGATATAGTATGATTATTATGAAAAATAAATTCCTTATGAATGAAACTATTAACTAAGGTCTCTCCTATACTGCGTGTTTTTTTATTTATATCACGTGATCCCGGTCGCCGAAGTAACCGGAACTTCGGGATTATTTAGTCACAAAACCTCAGTTTAATTCAAATGACCACACACAAAAATCTTAGATATCATTAAATTCGATATGTCTGTGTCCTGATATAACCATTAACTATATTTAGAGGGTGAAAACACACAAACATACACGCACTTTTGATCACTATGTCTGTAGGTGTACTTGTCAACATTCACGCTAACAATTCCTCGTCTCTCATTCAATAACCTACGTTAAGGTGTTAAGATTCATGAATGATAAACTATGAACGCTACGTATGTAGTGTAACGTACAAACTTTTCTACGAAAATTAAGAATGAAAGTAAATTTGTCTCTATCCAGAAAAGGATTTGTTAAAGAATTCAAGACCGATTCTTATAAAAGTAAGTTGAAATTTATCCGACTTCCCATAAGCATCACATTTATTTGATGGACGGACAGACAGAGGTTATTGTCATTAGATTTTTTTGTACTTAACTTACAATAAGATCGAACTTTTATTTCAAATTTAAAATTCAGTAAAATTTACTATTGTAATTGTCAATTAACAAATGTTTCTGCAAAAAAACCTAACAATTAGCAATAGATTTTTTTACCAATATTACTTAAAATAACTAATAATAGTCTCACACAATATATGTACCAATAAAAATCTCTATTAATGTCTGAAAAACATTCAGTTAATTGCCGCTATTAACGAAAATGTTGGATAATTTGATATAATTAGCCATGACATGCCTACATAAAAAATGTAAAACACATTAAATTATAATGTAAGTGATGATAACAAAGAAATCGTATTTTTGTTAGTAAGTCTGAAACAACATTAGTGTCCACACCCTTTACTGAGAAACCTAAAGTACGTCGTCTGCGCGTCATTAGACTATCAGGAGTGAGTCATCCCTAGCGGCGTATATAACATCGCACGGGGTCCACTCGCTACCAGACATACGCTGAACGTGGAGCGAGATGTTCCTCAAAACAATAGTCGTATCCTCGCTGCTGCTCCTCGTGAGGGGTGACGAGATCTGCTCCTGTTCCCCGGACAAAGTCGAACAAGACATCCAAGATTTCCACCAGTTCCTACTCGGGCTGCCGAGCAAAGTCGAAGACTATAGCCTATATTCGGTTCTCCCGGGCGAACTATCCCCGTTGGTGCCGTGCGAGTGTGACAAAGATAGGAAGAAGAGAGGCATCGGTTTGAGGAGGACCGCGAGTGGCGTGAGGAAGCGGTTCAAGATCCTGCATCACATGTTCTCCAGGAACGGGTGTCCGATCGGTCAGAGACGAGCTGGCTTCATATGTGTGGATCTGTAGTACCCGCCGAATACGTGTGTGTAAATATCTTAGTGTATGAACAATTAATTTATTATAAATATCCTACGTACTTTATATTTTAATATCGTAACTATGTCAGACTGAGTATTAATAAAATTATTTAATATATTAATCATCTATTATTTAAAATAACAAATGTTTAAATAATAACTGCGATATAATTTAACTTTAAAGTTATGAAACTGAAATAAACAGAAGAGAAATATAAACATTTGGATTAAAAAAAATATTACATCAGTTGATAACGAAACCAATATGATACGTAGTAGTTATTTAGTGTATTGTAACTACACTTTTAATTATTCACAATAGTGTCAAGGTCTCGGAGGAGTCACCAGAACCTCGCTCATGAAGACGTAACTATGAATGTAAGTCGGTCACTCAGACAGCGAGAACCGATCATTTACTCGTGACGTAGATGTAAAACGATATTTGAAATCTATTGAAACATAATTTAAAACTTTCACATAAATAATATGATGTAACATACAAGAAACACACTATAATATAATTTGTTAATTACGATATCAATATATATATATATACATATATATATAATAGTGATTGTAAAAAAACCGTATTATACGAATTTTCCTCTATGTTATGCAAAAATTAAATTTAATATTATGTAATCTCGAGAACCCATGTGGGATGTGCGCCCTATGACGTGATGGTGCGCGTGCGCATGTTGAGGACAATCGGATGTAAGCACCAATTAAAACACGCGAATAATCCGACGACGGGGAAACACTAGATGCGATTGTCGAATACATTATTAATTGAACGCTAGTTAAGGAATCTGGTTTTTTGGACGACTAAATTTGAATCATGGGCCACCGGCCAGGGTCATCAGTCTGAAGTCATTGTCTGCCCGTCTGATGATTACACTAGGATTTAATCATCTGTGAAAGTTGGGAAAACCCTCACAAAGTAAATAAGCTATGACTTCCATTGGTTAGAAACTAATTTGTTTTTCATGCTATCAGTTTTATCAGCGACTTTGGGTTATCGTTGAGGATACTTTTCCTTATCTCATATTATTTATATGAACGGACATTCTAAGATAAAAGAAAACCAAGTTGTTCCTTTCACATCAGCTATCTGCCAGTGAAAGTCCCTTCAAAATCAGTACAGTAACTTGTACGTCATTTATCTAAGTGACGGTTGGGTTAAACTCCTGTGACGTCATACAAAATTTGGGAATTGTGACGTCACGATTGTTTATTAATAAACGACATACATAAAATACTTATTTGATTACGCTATTCTTTTGATACAAATGTTTAAAATAATACAATACTATATTTTGCACTCGGTCAATACAAGGTAAATTTTTGGAAGTGACTCTGTGTACAATGTTGAAATATTTTTTTAAAAATTGAATCTATTTTTATTAATTATTATTATAACTCTCAAATACGTTAAATTATTTACGTTAAATTGCCCCAAATATAATATGAAAGCCTTACACATTGCTCACTAATAATGTGTGTATGTATGTATCTAGTTAGTTTCTGAGTTACCCTGCTTGTGTTATCATGAACTTGTTGCATCATATATATATTTCCTTTGGTAATTCCGTTATAATAATAAAAGGGAAATAACTAATAATAGTACTGATATATACTAACAGAATATTACGTTTGTAAATAACGTACAGTTGGCAGGTTTTCTATGTTTTTAAAATACAGACATACATACATACATATAAATATATGATAATTACACTGTTTCAAACAGTAAAGTATAATGTGTTTTGGACTAATGAATCCAACCTAATTTTCTATTATTTCAGCTGGATATATATATATATATATATATATATATATATATATATATATATATATATATATATATATATTATTTACTAGATTTAAAAGTTATTTATTACTTACTTGATGACGTCATCCTGGATAAAATATATTTTTAATAAACTTATTGTTATGTAAAGAATTATTTGAGTTTACTACTGCTGCGGATGTCCGTACAAGCGGGGAAAGCGATTTTATAACATACTAGCTGTGAACGCGACTTCGTCCCTTTAGAATATTTATTTCTTGAATACTCATTATTATAGAAATATTCCATTTTTTATACAAATGTGATCTGCCTAATACTGTATAAAATCAACTATTAAGTAAAAGTAAAAGCCTGCCTCGTCACTGCACAAGTGTTAAACATATCTCATTCAATGACCTAACTTAATACTATAATGTGTGAGTATTTATAAACCAAAAACTGCTAACGCCCCGTATGTAGTCTGACGTTACAAACTTTTGGTAAGCGTGTTATACGGAAATGAAAATGAAAGTAAATTTTGGGAATTCTATTCAGAGAGAGATTTGTTAAAGTCGGACTATGTTTAAGTACAGTCGAATACAATCCAGTTTCAGAGATTAGCCGGAACATACAGACGATGAAACACGTTTAATATATAACAACAATGTTAATTTTACACACACACATTTAATTTTTGCACGGATAACAAAACATAGAAAAATACGATAGAAAATAAATAATATGTTATGCTAATAGTAATTATATTTAAATATAAATAAACAACAAAATATATAAGCAAGAGTGCTAGAAAAGGTATTCACATCCAGCTATCGAGGATTTGGGAAAGGCTGGAGGAAGAAGAAATAGGAGAGAAGAGAGAGAGAGAGAGAGGAAAAGAAAGAATTATCTGAAAAGGAGATAAATACGCCGGCCCCAGCCTGAACATCTTTGATGAGAGGATTGAACGAACTCAGACGAGCAGTCCCAGAACAGCAGCTTGCTGATGATACGTCTGAATGATTACAACAGCTTTACCGGAGTTTATAAAGACTTTCGATATTAAAATAATAATATAATACGGAAGAAATAATTATTGATTGTTGTTAAATGAAAATAATTTAAAAGTATATCGTATCTTTCAGACAATATGTATATTTATGTATATACGTGTTTAGGGTATGACATATACATATTAGATATGAGGCTTGTCGACATATATTTCGTTATACATAAACCTTTACCGGTATCTGTATATATGCAATTTTTATGTTAAGTTCCAGTATCACGCTAACTAAGACGCTATAACAATTAAATATTAAAAAATATATTAACAACATCGTTATTTGTTATTGTAACAGCGACCGATCGAAAATGTTACTTTTTATGTCGATAGATGGCTCTCTTAACAATTTTACCAAATCATGAATCTAATGACATTAAATGTCTGTAAACATTCGTATTACGTAATGTGTGATTAAAAGTATGTAAGTAAGAATTAAACAATATAGGTTTAGTTGTTGTATGGGTAGGGTGAGGAGCGCTTATTTGCATCTATGGTAGCACGCCACTGTTGTTATAGATTACTTTAAAACATCCCTTTATATTTAATTGATTGTTCGTTAACACTATAACCTTTTTATTAAGCCTGTTTTTTCTTTCAATAAACCTTTTCAAGACGAATTGGAGGTCTTACACTCGGTCTCACTTATTTTGTGTAACTGAAAACTCTAAAAAGAGATCTTATTTTTCGCTTCCGGTATCCCGGGATTCCTGTTTTCTTATTATTTTATATCAAAATACACGCGTTATGAATTATTTTCTTATTTACATTAGAACGACTTTGTTCGCTCGGAATATATATATATTATTGTTTCTTTGAATATGAAAATAAATGCGATTTTTTAAATTAAAGTATCTTTAGGCAATTTTTATGACTCAGGCTGTCTGTCTGTCGATAAAAAAATAGACACACAGACAGACAGCACAAATGATATTGTTTTATGAGTACCTTATACATATTATATAAGTATAAATTATAATATATACTGTTTATATATTATACCGATATTTAAGAGACATTTCTGAAAAATCTGCCGTAACAAATAACAATAGTTCAATTTCGGTTGATGTTTTTCATTCAGGGCTTTAAATAATCTACCTCGGAACTCCAAGCTTTACTTTTGAAAAATTTAACAAAAATAAACATATTATTTGTATATCTGTTTATTCTTCTGTTAAGATAAAGAGATTTTTAACAAAACGAGAAATAAACTACATCAGTTTTCATAGTTACGAATTGTCACTGGAGTATACAATGTAACTATAGTGACAATACCATAAAAAATAACTACACGAAAATACACTAAAAACTAAATTATATTTAATTAAACACAACATATTTAGCAATAAATCACCGATGGCAATATAGACGATAGTAGTGTTTGCTATGATTATAATTTCAGGCGTTTGCATACGTTATATTTGATACGTATCCATGACACGGATACAAGGATTGATTGACGGATTGCAAAAATATATCAACGTATATTAAATTTACCTGATGCTGGTCAGATTAATATACTTTTAATACGTATAGACCCTAACTTTAAATGTCTTTAAAATTTGAACTGTCATAACTAGAGAAAGATATGCAATTAAAATGCATCTCTATAGAATATTTATTTTTTACTAAAACCTTAAAAAAATAAATAATGCATTTCCATTAAAAGAAATTGATTTGAAACTGCAATTTTTCATTTTACAATATATTTATATGAATATATGAGACGTAAAATTATTGACATAATTATATTCAGAAGCTACGTAGGCTGTAACATTACCATAGAATTAATAAAGTTCAGTTATATTAAAAGTTAAAAATATAACAGAGAATAAAACAACAAACAAGAGTTAAGAATGAAAAAGGAAAGGAAGTTATTCATAAATAGATTTTATGAAAACTATTGTTAAGTTAGATTTTAATTTAAATCAAAGATTAATATAATTAGTTGTTTAAAAAGTTTATAAATAATATAAAAAATAATGTTGAACAAACTTTAAAAACTTAAGTTTAACACGTCAAAGGGAGTGTTAGTTAAAACCGTGTATTATAGGCGATATTCGCATCAAATAGTGGCGGTCAACATCCAATAGTTCACGTCACTGACCGGTCGCTCCCCCAAATAAATGAAATTTAACAGAATGAGGGAAAAAAATCAATAGTCACACTAGCAGCGATCCGGCACTATCGAGCTCTTTAATTTACTGCCGACATCAAAATTATGTTCCGCCAACCTCACCGACTCACCACCCACGACTCACTATTACATTGTATCAAAGGAATTCCAAATTCAAATTTCCCGGCTAATTTCGTCGCATGCTAGTACGCTACGTAGGCTGAGGTCGTATTATATATACGTGCGAGTACATACAGCCGACGTCACGACGCTTTTTATTATGTTAAAAATATTCTCAATACTCACGGGTGGAGCAGACGTCAAATATTTTGAAAGTTGAGCATCCTAATGCAGCTTCAGGTTGTGGTACCGCACGAACACACCGACAGACACACAGACGGCCATCTTCCTCGAACGTTAGATTTGATTTTCTTTTTTTTTTAATATCCGCGAACTGTCAAACTCCGAAACTTGTAGAACTCGAACGCTGATCGCCCCCCACCGGAGGTTTGTTTATTTATGTTGTAGTTAACGCCTATATATAAACACTGTTGTATAAAACGGTATAAAAATATTAAAATTATGAAAGATGGAAAACTTGTAAAATGAAAACGAAATATAAATATATATTAATAATAATAAAAACGTTCAAGCCGCTCCGAGTGCGAGCGCCTACTGACTTAAAATTTTTGGGTATAAAAACATGCTACTATAGCCTCCCACAGGACCGAGCCCTCTTGATAGTCGGAGGGACGAGCAATAATAATGATTATATGAAAAAAAAATACACAACGAGACTGTAATTAGTTCAAATAATAACATTGTAAGACGTTTTACAACAAGAATTAAAAAAAACTAAACACAACAATGAAATAAATTAAAACAATATAAATGGATAACATAAAGTACTATACTCTCCCTTGAAATGCTGGAAATATTTTAAAATGTTATGTTTCCGACATCACAAATAGATAGAGTCGATCGAAATTAAATAATATTAGAAATTCCTGAACGGATAATGTCTGTCAAAGGTTTATTTTAATGGTATTATTCAGATTAGAACATATATTATATATATAAAAACAAACCGGAAAAGTGAAAGTAAAGTATCAAGACGGCTCGTCCGCGGTACTCCGCGCGTGTGTGCGTGTGGAGGGTGGCCGGGTGTACCCCGGGGGGGTAGTATGGGGTCAGCGGGGGAGGGGGGCTCGAATTTTTCGTTTTTCTCCCACTTTTCCGTCCCGCTCTAGTTTTTCCTCTCCCTCATTTTTTCTTTGCTTTCTTCCTAGTGCCTACCACATGTGTGCTGATTGTAGTACACCACAAACAAACAGATGTAAATTCATTTCCGGTATATTTATATATTTTTATTAACTTATATTTTATTATTGTCTATTGTTCAATTGTTTGGTGTGTATTTATTTTAATGTCGATATTATTTTTTACGAATACAACATTGTAAACAATTGAAATTTTATACGTCATGAAAATATTAGTTTTTGTCTATGGTTTCGAAATGCTACTAATGTGTTAGTAAAGTAAAAATCAAAGATTTCAATTATATCTATGTGTAAGATGTAATATTTGTATCGAAAATAAATATTTTAACCTCTATAGTATATATAATAAACAGAAAAATATATCTCAATGTACATTTTGCTTGTACTGTGAACGCGTGCGGCGCCCCCCAGCGCCTTACCACTATACAGTGTGATACTTATTAATTTTATTGTATTTCTTATTACAACGCATTATCTGACATTCGTTTATATATTAAAAAAAAGAAATTCTTATAAAATACTGTTAAAACTACGATTGAACTTTATCACATTTATTTCTAACAGAAAGTGATCAGAAAGATTGTTATTTCTTAGGCAATGATTAAAAGAATTGTCATATATATAATGTGAGGTTTAATTATTGTCATATGTCGATGAGGAACAATAAATCCATTTGAGACTTCACCCTGTACCGGGAACTAGGAAACCGGGGGGTAAGTACACACCCCACGAGGCGGGAGTACATCGCAAATACGCGAAAGCAATAGGACTTTTAAAAATTCTCCAGAAATATGATTTATATGTTGACGTCGAGCCGCCACTCCCCCCCCCTCGGCCCCGGCTCGCTCCATCTCAAGGACGGGACTGATTCGATTTTTAAACCGCCCCCCCAACACGCTTTACAGTTTTTTTTCTATTTCAACAAAAGTCCATTGTTTTAAAATTTTTCTAAACTGCCAGTGCGTCGCTGTAAAACCTCTTCGGTCGTTGTTATTGTTGTATCGAATGTTTGTTTTCAGTAAAAGCAATTATTGAGTACATAAGAGAAGAAACATTTTGTGAAGATCGTACATATTATGTTATATTATAAACGTTAAATATGAAGGCAGTTGTGAAACATTTTCAATTTTCTACTAAATTAAAACGAAATACATTTTTGTTCAAATATAAAATATTCGACGTACACGTGTCTGAATTTATTATGGGATACATATAACGTACCGCGGATTGTTCCGTTACGTTTTGTAATTTTAATATTATTTAATTTTCATTTACTTTTAATATCTCCATAATATATATGGCTTTTACTAATTAGAATAATTATGATTTATGAAACCGAGTAGAATTAAATATATTTTTTACTCTGTTAATGTCCGCCCACAACATCTCATTATTATATACGACATAAATTAATTATTCCAAACTTATTCAATATTAGAAATTTTTCACAAAAGAAAAATTACAAGTAATATATATTTTTTTTTGTACTTTCCTCCGAATTGAATTTAATAATAATATATCAGAGGCTGAGTTTTCCACGTGTCGAAGTAGCTCCTCGTTCAGTGGTGAACATTAAAAATCTATCGCGGGTTCAATGCTCTTAAATATAAATAGGTTCTATATTCTAATATTTAAATTGAGTCATTAAATTAAAAATATTATAACATCATTATAATATGTTGTACATATAAAGAGATATATGAAGAATTTTAAACATGTCCATCAATGTGCGACGCCATCATTGACGCCATTGTTGTTTTTAAAAAAAAAATTGACGTACGTTATTTTTTTTTTTTGAAGAAATAAAAAAAAACAGCAATTATAAACATTGATTGGAAAATTTATATAGTAAATAAAACTATTCTAAAAGTCGTTTAAGTCAACACAATATATTAATTTACAAATAGTATTGACAGCATGTTAAAATTATTTTAATTACTAGTTATGTGGAAGTGTAGGGTAAGAACGGGGACTGCTTTGTATTGGTCAGAAGTTCTTTAAACCAACACGAACGAACAGTCATACGAGTACCTGTATAGTATTTTAAATATCATTATTAATTTTACGTATTATCTCAAAAAAACTGTTTCAAATCTCTTCCATAGTAACTGTGTCTATACTTAAGTTCTTTTATTTTTTCTTTTGTCTGTGATCATACATTCGAAGTTATTTAAAGATTTGTTTATAATACAATATTATTATAATGTATTATCCGTAGTTTTAAGTATATTCGCATATTAATAATGCCTTTCAAACAAATTATATTAATACATATATGACAAAAATAAACAAATTCATAATAAATAGTTATGTTGAAGTTGAATGAGGGCTGCCAGGGAACTATTGGAGATGAACAGGCTTCAGGAGGTTGGAGCCACGAGATCGTAACAACGGAATTAAGAAAAAGGAAATAACTAAAATATAAAGTATTTACAAATATTAATCTCACTTTTTAAATAACAGGAAATCGTGTATGTTTGTATCATTAAGATTTCATAGAGCCTAAATAAATACAGTTGGTAGTTTTTATTCAGACACAAGGATATTATCGAATGCGGTTCATATAGTATACTATACTGTACTATACTACACTATCAGTTCTGAGTCTGAAAGTGAAACTCTTAGTAAGGATACAAGTATTACACATTTGTGTCTATCTTAATCCGACGAATCTTTTAACTGTCTTGTATCAACAGTAATAAATCTCAGTGAACATCCTGTATTATCTCGTTCTCATCTTCCTCTCATTCCCTGGCCACATCATACAACCAGCTACCCTCGTCCCAGGGCGGTTATTCTGCCCGCTTTAAAACATTCTCCATGCCCTATATTCCTGATATTTTCAACTCCAAGGAGTTTAGAATTGATGACACCTTTTTGATGCGACTCAAACATATCATAGATCACATCCAGAGATTAATTCTAAAGTATTATGTTGATCTTAAAATATATTATCACAAGACATACCGATTGATAGCTTTCATGAAATCGATGTTGCTTTATATGAAATAAAAATATAAATTTTTATGTTCTCGCAAAAATATACGGAAAACACTAGTTTCTAATGTGATGAGACCAACATTTATTTTCTATGACTGTATATAAAAAGGTTCTATTAACCAAGTAAATACAGACTATGTATTTCATTGTCAAAAAAATTACTTATAAATGTAGAAAAACGTGGAAATATATTAAAAAGACAAGGAAAATATTACACATTTAACGTTTTTTTTAACCATAAAATATATTATGATTGTTATGAAAATGTATTTACTTAAGAAAAATATCGCATTTGATGAAAGGTATGTAGAAATAATATGATCTGAATGCGAACAAACAATACATATACATATATATACATATATATATGTATATATATATATATATTTGGATTTTTTTCCTATTATTCTACTTTATCATAATGAAATATATTTCATAAAATTCATGAATGCAACAACATTTTAATTCAACAACAACAATTTTCACGTACTTCTTGAATTCCGTAGTATTAGTTGAAGTTACATAGAATATACGCTGCTATACTTTTATATAACTCTGTTTATAACAAGGACAGTCATCATCAGTTTTGAGCGTCCCACAACATGTATTGTGACCGCAACACGTATTGTTGTATGTTACTTAATGTATTGTATTTATTACGAATAAAAGCAATTAACGTCACGTCTTAAAACAAATCAAATAAAAGCGCTGACGGATTCTTAGACATATCTAAAACTATCTGCTGCCCCCCGAGTCGCCCCACGGAACCCCACGGAACCCCCTCCAGCCCCCACGAACCTCCCCACGCTTTCACGGTTCTAATTTTTGGGGAATTTGGGGCATATTCGTAAATATGAAATGGAAAAAATATTTCGCGTTTTTTGTAATATTCAATCTTATATATGGTAGTTAAGGCCTATATTCGAATGTAGGCTGAGACGAAAAAAAATTACTTCATATGTCGTCCTTAAGACGGAGCGCCGCGGTACGTATGTGTGTTCAGAACGAGAGAACCGTGGAGCGGACGTCGTACTAAAAATAGTTGCAATTATCGTAATTAAAAAACATATGTCAACATCATTCCACTAGGATACAACTATAAGGAATTTTATATAAACATATAATAGACGGATCGTGTGTGAAATAAATTAATTAGGAGAGGAGAAACTCAATGAATACGAGTAACAGTCGTGAGCGCGGTCGTCTCCACGCGTCCGCTGTCCCTCGGAGCCCGCCATATACGTGTCTAGATGTATGTTAATATTTCCTATATGTTATGTTAGTTTCATCATTTATACTTTATTACTATATAACAGAACAATGTGTGCGTGGCGTGCGCCTGTGTGCGTCGGCTTCAATTAAAGATTTTCTTAATAAGGGCGGGGATGTATTATATTTTTCTTGATATTACTGTTACATGGAGGCTGGGTAGAAATCGTTTTGTTTTCTTTCGAGGACCTCGTTCAGAATTAAAATATTGCTTTATACTGTTCTGTATTGTTCGTAATTGATTTCAACTGAATTAGTATTGAAAGAAACTAAATAACTAATGTGTTTTGTGACAACAAATATATTCGATCTTAGTTTTAGACGTTTATATTAATGTTACTGGCATAGGGAAAAGACGAGAAAGCTAAAAGTAAAATTTTTATATCTCTGTTATGTACAGATATCAACGGGAAAATGAAAAGAATTTTACGTTTATGAAATTTAATAAAGAGTTTCCTTCCGAAATATAAAGTACATCTGTTTTCATATACACTGTGTATGTGAATTCTACTTAGACTTATATCTCAGGAAACATAACCATTACATAAACTTAATAAAATATAATTTAAGGTTTAGCAAATACGTTCCCATCAATCATCACTGTACCAGGGAAACCCCACATATATCAACCCTTAATGTGTACAAAAATATCTACACCGCCATCTAACATATAGTTACAAAAGCTTTTACATACACTCCATCTATTGGACAATAGGTGTATCATCTAGAATAGAAACTGACTACCTAACTCATCTTTGCATGCCCAAACAATAGTTGAATACAATTAACTATTGAATACTAACCGTTGCTTAAGTATTAATTAAATAATGTGTGTAATTCTTAAAATACGAGTAGCAATTGTTTCATAAATAATGTCATCAGTTGCCTATGGATAGGATAAAATTGAAGTATTGGGAATCCATGCTTATTTAATAGGTTTTTTGATCTGAAGCAGTGACATTTCGACTTAAAAAAAAAAAGTTTTATTCTACCACTTGTGAAACTGAGATCCGTGAGAACTTATAATATTTGATGAGAACATGTAATATACAAAGACATTTTAAAATAAGATGTATTTATCAAAGAAACCAATTTAGGAAAAAAATACACTAACCATATTAGGTTCGCTCAAATCTGGTAAAGAAGTTCGCAAATGTGTTAGCAACGCTTGATCATTGATAATAACTAAGTCAGGTGACAAATCTTTATCGATAAAACCGTGGCCCGTGGAATTTCAAAGAAATCTTTATTATCAAATTTTCTGTAAGGTGTTCAGAGTTAATTGTGGTACTTGTAATGACAATTTATTATGACCGGAATTAATATTTATTTCATCGCCTTTCACAATTACTTTGCATTTTTTTTTGTTATATTGCACTTATAGCCCTTTTTAAATACATTACTTTCCTTTTTGTTACTCCCAAGACATGAAATAGACATAATTTATACTTGAAATAATTCGTATTGCTAACTGATAACAAGAAATATGCGTCACACTAAATATTGTACCAAATATAAAAAGATTCGAGTTTATACCTGCTCACCCTAGAGTATACGCAAAACCAGATCTTATTGTTAGTAACAATACGTGGTTTTTATCTCACGGTCCCCTAACTTCTTAAATATATAAGTTTTAAGAATTATTTTCTGATCCACAAAAAAAAAAGAACAGTAATAACGAGTAGTCATTTTATTTGAAGAGCCACCTACCGAGAAGTAGTGGAAGTTTTTTTGAATGAGAAGTGTACTTATGAGTAGTTTAACTTTTCAGGTTGCGACTCGTTAAACGTTTTACAATTAAACTAACATAAGAATTACAAAACAATACTTAATACTTAGAGCAATGAAAATATATGGACAAGAAAATTACGAAATTAAAAAATTTTGGGTAAAAAAACTGTAAGAAACGAAATAAAACTACACTTTAATATTTTACCTTAAATTAATTTATTAGAAAAAATCAGTCTTACTTCGCATTATTTGTACTTATAATTAAAGACAATAATAATAATCGTGTAATTTTATCGCCTTCTTTTCTTCTGCGGGGTCTTGGCCTCTTCAGCTGCTTCTCCATTTGGTTGGTGGTCCTCTGAATCAGTTAATTTCCTTCTTACAGGACCAGTTTGGGAAATGGGTATGATCCTCTCACCTTTATCTGAAGGTAATTTAGGTGCAGTGATCGTTAGAACTCCATCTGAAGATAGTTTGGACTCGACAGCTTCACTGTTACATCCTTCCGGTATCAAATATCTTCGTTTAAACTGTCTTGAAATATATCCATGCTCGTCTTTCTTCTCCTCGTGTTGACCTTCAACCACTACATAGTTATCAGTTATCTTGACAGATATTTCTTCAGGTGCAAAATGCTGCACGTCTAAATTCACTTGGAACTTGTCTTTGTCCGTTTTAATAGTGCTGCCGACATCCCGTGCCAGATTAGAAAGGTTTCTCCACGGTCGCATATAGTTCCTCAATGGTCTATCCAGGATATCAGAGAGAAAATCATCGTGTGCCAGATCCAGCCCAAATAGCTGATCGCGAATTCGACGAGGTCTCATTTCATAATCCAATAAGTATGGTAGCAAAGCCATTTTAAGACGCCGATTTAATAATAAGTACTGAAAGTCAAGTAATTGTAAAACACAGTTCTTCGTTTGTTGAAGTCCTGTCAACAATAGCGCTGTATACAAACAACTGACGCTGAAGCTGAGCGCTAGCTTTATATATTGAGACTAGTGAACATTCGGTAGTTTTCTAGCAAATGGTAGAAAGTTCGTGAAAAATAAAGCGCCATCTAACGATGAGTAGAAACACTAATATTATTTTTGGTAAAAAATTCACAAAACACTGACCTGTTATTATAGAAATAAAGAAAGATAAATAGAAATATCGTTTGAAAATTTTTAATTTAATTAGATGGAATGTAAAATAATTTACTTTTATCAATTTAGATTGCCTAAACCTGACATCTACAGATTGAAAGCATAACTTCAGTGGGAATATCTATATCCACTGATAGATGGCGTAATTCTCTTGTTTTACTTCAATCAATGAAGTACATTGTAACAAAAAAATTACGTCTGTTGCTATTAAAACTAATATAAAACAAAATTAAACAAAACTATCCAACTGTTTATAAATTTTGTTTATTTTAAATTTAATTATGCGTATTTTACATTGTAGTTAAACAAGTTATTTGTGACAAATCATAATTTTACTTAATTTCTCATTAAACATTCTGTAAATTATACATGTGCCTTGTACTGATCTTATTAAAGACAAACATGAATGCATTCTTGACAAAAATTAGCGAAACGTAGTTTCAATTTTTATTTAGTTCTAAATATAGCATTATACTTACAATAAAACTAAAATTCCAAATAATATAATGTTGTAAGATTATAAATAACTAGACAAATATAACAAGCAACTATGGCGAGTAATCTTGTTACATTGTTGGTAATCTACAAAAAGTTAGGTTATACTATAGAATCTTACTATATATATATTCCGATTTATTAAATGTTCAATGTATAAATAATTTAATTATTCAATGGAGAAATATTTCCAAAGGTAGGTTTTCGTATATACCTATATTTAACGTACATGTTGTAACAAAAGTAGTAAATTGTAAATGAAATTGTTGTCAGTAACAAATGTATAATTTTATACATTTTTATTTAAGTATCATAATAATAAAGTAGTGTGTGCGTGCATGTGTTCTTAAATTTTAAGTATTACTGTTTACTTCATATGCCGGCACAAATCATGAGTGCACATTTTCCAGTTTAAGGCAATAATACTAAATAATAAGCTAATTCTAACATTAATATAATATGAAAAACTTAACACAAGATGCATTCCATAAGTATATGCAATATGGATGCGCTATTTCATAAAATCAATAAAGTTTTCGAACAAGTATCTAGAAACAGAGGTTATACTACCGGTAGTTGTATTTGATATCAGACAGGATACAAGCAGCGCCGTCAGTGGCGAATAGATACAAGTTATGCCGGAAGTTCATAGAACATTCTAGACAAACCACTATTTTGATGAAAAAAGTCACTTTTATGAATGCAAAATGTGTCTTTGTTTATTAAAAGGATTGTTAAATTAAGTCTTTTATCTTATGAAAACCATTAAATAAGAAAATATGTTTCAGTTTTTTCATTTGACAAACTTCCGATGGAAGATTCTCGAATGTTCCAGAACATTCTCTGAAATATTGTCTTATTATCTGACTTGCCATCTAGCGGCAAGTAGGAAAACAAGCTGTGGGCGTAGGTATCACAAACATTATGGTCTAAATATATTTCACATACAATAATTTTTTACTTTTTTATCAGCTAGTAGTTAACGTTTGTAAAATATAACAATAAATATCTTTTATCGATCATTTTGCCGAATAAGGTGTAAAACTAATAACTTATTAAAAAAATAATTTTATTAACGTTAAAATGTAGATAACTATAATTTGATAAATATGCTAACGAAGTATATCGAGGCTTAAGTTTAAATAATTATAGCGTTGAGAAAATCTACGAAAGAGTACTGAGAAAATTTCAGTTTGGCTTGTTCTACCAGATAAACATTTCGCAGTTACATTATAAATTTGCACTAGTAACCTAAAAGCCATTTTATGTTCATTATAATATTCAAGAATTTGAGTAAAACTATACATATGTATTCACATTTTACATACAAAGTATAATATTTTACGGACTTGAACGTAAAAATGATTCAAATGCAGAAACAGTTTAAAACCCCTGGAAAATGCGGCGACGAGTCGAGAAATTTCTATTCACTCACAGATGTCGCACCGGAAGGAATGCTATATAAGCGACTAGATGTTACGATCAGCGTCATTTGTGAATCAAAAGCTGCGAAGAGAGACGTATTACAAGTATTGTTCGTTGTGATTTTTCTACCACGTGCTAAGTGAAACCGCGTTGTACTAGAAGCATCAAGACACTGTTCGTTGTATATCAGTTGAAGTTAATTAAATTGCACAATGCCTGAAGAAATGGAGACAGCGCCCGCAGAGGTGGAGACCTTCGCCTTCCAGGCGGAGATCGCCCAGCTCATGTCATTGATCATCAACACCTTCTATTCTAACAAAGAAATTTTCCTCCGTGAGTTGATCTCAAATTCCTCCGACGCTTTAGACAAGATCCGCTATGAATCACTTACGGATCCCTCGAAGCTTGACAGTGGTAAGGAATTGTACATTAAAATTATTCCCAACAAGAGTGAGGGAACCCTTACAATTATTGATACCGGTATTGGTATGACCAAGGCTGACCTCGTGAACAACTTGGGTACCATCGCTAAGTCAGGTACTAAGGCGTTCATGGAAGCATTGCAAGCTGGAGCCGATATCAGCATGATTGGTCAATTTGGTGTGGGTTTCTACTCTTGCTACTTGGTAGCCGACAGGGTCACAGTACATTCCAAGCACAATGATGACGAGCAATATGTGTGGGAGTCGGCAGCGGGTGGATCCTTCACAGTCCGCCCTGACCAAGGTGAGCCCCTCGGACGCGGTACCAAGATCGTGCTCCACGTTAAAGAGGACTTAGCCGAATACATGGAAGAACACAAGATTAAAGAAATCGTCAAGAAACATTCTCAATTCATCGGCTACCCCATCAAGTTGGTAGTAGAGAAGGAACGTGAAAAGGAGCTGTCTGACGATGAAGCCGAGGAAGAGAAGAAAGAAGATGAGAAGGAGGACGAGAAGCCTAAAATTGAAGATGTTGGAGAAGATGATGAGGAAGACAGCAAGGACAAGAAGAAAAAGAAGAAGACTATCAAGGAGAAGTACACAGAAGATGAAGAACTTAACAAGACGAAGCCCATCTGGACAAGAAACGCCGATGACATCACCCAGGAGGAGTATGGTGACTTCTACAAATCCCTGACCAACGACTGGGAAGACCATTTGGCGGTCAAGCACTTCAGCGTTGAAGGACAGCTCGAATTCCGCGCTCTCCTGTTTGTACCCCGCCGCGCTCCCTTCGATCTTTTTGAGAATAAGAAGCGCAAGAACAACATCAAGCTGTACGTCCGCAGGGTCTTCATCATGGACAACTGTGAAGATCTTATTCCAGAATACCTGAATTTCATCAAGGGTGTGGTCGACAGTGAGGATCTGCCTCTAAACATCTCTCGTGAGATGCTCCAACAGAACAAGATCCTTAAGGTCATTAGGAAGAACTTAGTCAAGAAATGCCTTGAACTGTTTGAAGAGTTGGCCGAAGACAAGGAGAACTACAAGAAATACTACGAACAGTTCAGCAAGAACTTGAAACTCGGAATCCACGAGGACTCTCAAAATCGCTCCAAACTAGCAGACTTGCTGCGTTACCACACCTCCGCCTCTGGCGATGAGGCGTGCTCTCTTAAGGAGTACGTGTCACGTATGAAGGAGAACCAGAAACACATCTACTACATCACTGGTGAAAACAGAGACCAAGTAGCCAACTCTTCCTTCGTCGAGAGGGTCAAGAAACGTGGTTATGAAGTAGTGTACATGACCGAGCCGATCGACGAGTATGTAGTACAACAGATGAGAGAATACGACGGCAAGACACTCGTCTCCGTAACAAAGGAAGGCTTGGAGCTTCCCGAGGACGAGGAAGAGAAGAAGAAACGCGAGGAGGACAAAGTCAAGTTTGAGAATCTCTGCAAGGTGATGAAGAACATCCTGGACAGCAAGGTGGAGAAGGTGGTCGTGTCCAACAGGCTGGTCGAATCTCCTTGCTGTATTGTCACGGCGCAGTACGGATGGTCGGCTAACATGGAAAGGATCATGAAGGCCCAGGCTCTCCGGGACACATCCACTATGGGATACATGGCGGCCAAGAAACACCTCGAGATCAACCCCGACCATTCCATCGTGGAGACTCTGAGGCAGAAGGCCGAGGCCGACAAGAACGACAAGGCCGTCAAGGACTTGGTCATCTTGTTATACGAGACTGCCTTGCTGTCGTCCGGCTTCGCCCTCGACGAGCCCCAGGTACACGCCTCCAGAATCTACCGCATGATCAAGTTGGGTCTCGGCATCGACGAGGAGGAACCCATCCCGGTTGAAGAAGGAAGCGCCGGAGACGTGCCGCCGCTGGAGGGAGACGCCGACGACGCGTCTCGCATGGAGGAGGTCGATTAAGTTGTCTAACCATGTTTTAATGGTCTGGAAGTTTGTTTCGTGCACTGGTGTACAGCCAAAGACTGATTTTAGTTCAAATTCCATGAATGTTACTACATGTAATGTATTTAAACTGTGATTTTAATTTGTTTGATGCCTTAGATGTTAAGTACTTCACTGTATCAAGTTGTAGGCTTAGCATTTGATCAATCAGCTCTAATAAAACTACAACTCTCAATGTATTTGGTTGTTTTATTTGACCATACAATTTAAAAAAATGATTAGAAGAGATTTTAAGACCACGAACAAGTCCAATGGTTTTGAATAAACAATAAAAAAATAGCAACATTATACGAAAGGAAATGTTTTAATTTTGTTTTTTCATATTTGAAATAAGTCTTAAATTATTTTACTCTTTAGTTTTTTTTAATGAATATCATTCTCAATTTCATATACTTGGTTATGGAACAATTCTATTTTTGTTAAATTGAGCAAATGGTTCCTAGTTGCAACGTAACTTTATTTAGATTTTAGCAGGATATCGGATACACCGTTTATTGAAACTACTCCTATCTAATCTTTGAAGTTTTAGGAAATTAAAACTAGCTGTTCATTTAGCTCGGAGCAGTGTTATATTAACTATTAAGTATCTTTTTTTTTTCTAGCTGATAACCGAAACTTTGTCCGCGTTAAATGTAATAACAGCTTTATTAAGTACACTAAAACACTGATGTATTTAATGGATAAGTACATTATTTTTTTTTTTTAAAGAGGAAATACGAATTTTTGTATATATGTAACTTCAACTGAAGTCGATCCAGCCGTTTTCTCGTGACGTGATGGAAACAATTTCTATTTAAAAGCTAGGAATATGTCTTAAATCTTAATACAAGCAAAAAATAAAAGGTTGAAAACTTTCATTTCAGCGCCATCTAACGTACAAAGTTTCAACGTATATAGATAATCTATAAATTGTTAGTAGGTGGCACCACGGTAGGTTTTACAAATATAGATTTTATTTTCTAAAAGCTGTATATATAAATACATATGTGTAATATAGTATAAGTGTTTACTCAGATGCAAGTATAATATCATCTTTATCTAGAAGCAATTTAACAAAGGCTTGCTTGTGGGGCCCTACTAATAATCTAGTTCGTTTTTGAGAAACGAATGTTTATCTAGTAAATTCTATGTGCTATTTAAATATTCTGGCTAATGCGCCTGTCCGACCTACTTTTATCTCATGGCTGATCAATACATAGTAAGGCAAGTTGCACCTGAAAACCTAGCCTATGACCTAAATTATACAAATTGAAAGACCCTGGTCAGGATTATAAGACATTTTCTGACTAGAATTACATTTAAAAATTCAATTTGTAATGCAATTGATATATATTACGAGAAATATTAATGATGATTTCAAAAATAGAACATCAAATACATCTGGTTACGAGTTTGAATGCAAAGATATTTCTAGAAAACACAATTATTACATTCGAGGAACGATCAATGAACCTCAAATTTATGTATTTTTGTTTATAATCTCATGAAATACCAAAATGGAAAGATCTGAAATATATTTTTGCAAATTATTTTTACTCTGTATACGTCCCATACTTACGTGTGTTAATTTTATTATACTAATGAATTTTATGAATAGAATGAATATATAATATATATACCTAGATAATAAATTAAAGTGTAGCTTTGGCGTATATACATATCTTACAAGCGTGCTGTGATTATAAAACGTTACATCCTTATTTATTCATAAACCACAGATTATAAAGAATTGACGATTGTTATAACTTGTTTTATTCATTCAATTTGATATTTTCTATATAAAAATTTATTTCCTTCTAGCAAATTGTCAAAATAAGTATGCTTACCAGAAGTTTGTATTTATAGTATATACGGATCGTTAACAGTAAAAGGTAACATTTCATTCATAAATTTTCTCACATTATATGAACGTAGGTTAGTGAATGAGAAACAGGAAGTGCTTCGTAAGTAGTGTGAGGTCCCAAACTTGTGCTAAGCATATTGTTAATATTAGCAAATTTTGTACTTATTTATACTAAGAAATATTTTACTGCGCACTAATTGTATTATACATGAAAGGTAATATGAAACATTGAAGCATAGTTTATTTTATTTCTGTTAGAGATTAAATAGATATGTTCAACTGGAAGGCTGCCATATTATGCGGAGTGGCAAGAGTCGATACCTAAAATTTATTATGACATAATATATTAAGAAGTAAATGTTTACGAAACTATTATTTTCAGATTACGTTCAGTGTTTGAAAATTTTTGAATAAACAGTTAACCCGTTTTATTAGATTCAATTAAAATCTGAGAAATAGTTTAAATTTATACAAGGTCAAAACCTATTTTTAAACTTTTTCTCATATATGCTCTGATAATTTACACGTAAAAGAAAAGTCTTGCAAGTCTTGTCTTAAAAATGGCGGCAGTTTCGATATAAATACATATACATACAATAGAATAATAAATGCGAATAATTGTGAAGAAATAAGCATTTTTGGATATGTTTTAATGTATGCAATATGCATGTCTTTACGATTTTTATAAAACTTTAACTTACACGTCGGTATAAGACACTCTCTGATTTATTCCGAAATTCCGTGTATTTCAGGCGAGATCACGGCATAATGGCTGTAATTTGCATGAAGTCACGTGACATATACTAGTATAAACATCGATGGCAGTTGATGAAGTACCATATCTTTATTTTTAATACCCTATACATTTCTCACTAAACCTAGTGAAGACAAAAACTAGTGAAGTTATATTAATAATTAATAGGAAAATCTTATCAATGTAAATTTCAGCATTTGCTTTCCTCGGAGATAGATTTTTGTATGATTTTTTCTAAATTCGCAATAATCAAATTTATAACATTTTGACATTAGAACTTTTGAGTTTGCAAAGAAGAATTAAAATGAATAATATTATATTCATTACTAATTAGTGGTACCTACTTATAAGAGACAATACAAAGGGTAATAAAAACTATATAATCACTATTACAAAACGTATAACTCTTACAAAGGATAAAAACAATGGGTTATATTTTAAATTAATATGAATTTGTTACTGAAAATAATAATACATAACGAATTCGCGAATGGCATTCTAGAAAGTTCTATTGAAATTTGAAACTTTCATCGTCGCTCTTTAACATTTGTCCTTTCTAGAATATTCCACAGTCCACACCTTAATTCGAGATGCGTTTCACTGCGCATGCGTTTTATGCATTTCTAGAAAATTCTTGTAACTTGTTACAAATAAAGTCTATTATTGAATGGCAACTTGGTGACCCCTTAGTGTATCCAAATCAAGTAAACTCTAGAATATTCTAGAACTATCGATTTTGAGCTGCATATGGCGTCTGCTTGCAGTTTGAAGAGTATTAATTCAATTACCATTTTTATGAACAGAAACTTGTTAATACAAAACTATTTTATTCTGGACCCATTATGCTACAAATGGTACTAATATAAACCAAGTTAATATATAATATATGTATAGTAAATACTTTTTTAATTACGAAAATTTGTTTTTGCAATTGCTTCCATATCGATATCACAATACTCAGCTAAAAAGCCTAATATGTAAAAAATAGGAAGTTTACATGTAAAACATAATTTAATATATAGTAAAAAAGTCGCTGGAACATGAAAAATAATGATTAATTTTGTAAATTGGCATTCACTTTGCCCTTAGTAAACATATAATTCGTAAGTAAATTCCTCAAATTAATTTCAGTCTTCTGAATTGGTATATTAAGATGTCGTGAGACTGTTTATTTTAAGACATCTAATAATACTCAAGATATAAACGAGCTACAAGGCAGTTCAAAATAAAAAAGATGTTTCTAGATTAGCGATACCAAATCCTTAAATGTAGATATTAGCGTTACATGGCGACATTCAGAATATTAGAGATTCATTTAAAAATAAGTTTTATATTATAGTTACAAGTCATTTAAAGATCATAAAGATATTTTTTATTAAATTAAATTTTAATAATAGATTCCTATGGATGCAGCTCTCATATAAAATTTTAAATCTTAACATTTTGACATCATATTTTATTTATATTATTCGAGACCAATATTTAACGTAATTAATTAATATAATTCTTAGCGTACTCCCATAGGAAGCATTTCCATGAGAAAATATTGCTTTTTCTAGTCAAAAAACATTTGTAGTTTAATTGTATTTAATAAATACCGATTATTTATATTAAGTGTTCTAAGTTTTTTTTTTTCATAAGGAAATTTTAAGATATATATATTCTATTTCATTTCTAAAAATCTTTGTACAAATTTAAATAAGAAAGTTTTGATACACCCATCGCTTCGAGTTATTCAATAGTTTTTTTCTGGAATGTTCCAGTAGAACTCTATTTAATTCCAGAGTCCAGAGGAACATAAATGGATACCGAATATAAATGTTCTGCATCGATTCTGTATCCTGCTCTCTTTCTGATGCATGTTAACTATAATAAACCATCTCATTCTCACATTGCTTCAAAGTCCTTTTTAGACTTCTGGGGAATGTTGCCAGTACCAAATTATAAATTACCCATATAAATTTGGTATGGAAATAAAAATTTTAAAAGTGAAAAATATGTCTTAATTACATAATTAATGACATTATTATGAAAAATAAAGGTAAATCACAGTTTTTCATTCTAAATTCCATTTACAAAAAAAAAGGGTTTGAAGACGTTTTAATTAAATAATAATGTTATATCGAGGTTCAATCAAAACTTATCGGAATAACGTTAAATTTAAACAAAGAAAAAAAATTGTAATTTAAAATAAAGTTATAGTTTTTCAGCTCTTTTCCTGAGAAATGAGTAGAATTTATTAGTATTGTAACACTGAAACATGCGATGGCATCATATTATGTCTCACTTTATCGTGACGTACTTTGTTCCCATTGGTTGACCTTAAAATATCTAGAAATTTCGACGTACGCCGATTGGTTTATTCTAGTAGATGGTCGAATATTCTCGATTTCTATTCGTTTAATATATAAACACCGCTCTTGGCGCGTTTATTCAGAATAATTTGAAATACGAAACAGAGAAGACGAAGAGTTCGGTACGACCGAAGCGAAGTTTTGCAAGTTTTATTGCATTTCATTGAGTGTGTATTTATTGAGTGTTTTTGATTTGAGGAAAAATTTAAGAACATGCCCGCTATTGGTATTGATCTCGGTACAACTTACTCCTGCGTTGGTGTTTGGCAACATGGAAATGTCGAAATCATCGCAAACGACCAAGGCAACAGGACGACTCCGTCTTACGTCGCATTCACAGATACGGAGAGATTGATCGGCGACGCTGCTAAGAACCAGGTGGCCCTGAACCCCAACAACACAGTCTTCGACGCGAAACGGTTAATCGGCCGCAAATTCGATGATCCTAAGATACAAGCCGACATGAAGCACTGGCCCTTCAAAGTGGTCAACGACTGTAGCAAACCGAAAATCCAAGTGGAGTTCAAGGGCGAGACGAAGAGATTCGCCCCCGAGGAAATCAGCAGCATGGTGTTGGTCAAGATGAAGGAGACGGCGGAGGCGTATCTCGGTACAACGGTTCGCGACGCTGTAGTCACAGTTCCGGCTTACTTCAACGACTCCCAGCGTCAAGCGACGAAGGATGCCGGAGCGATCGCAGGTCTGAACGTTCTCCGCATCATCAACGAGCCCACAGCCGCCGCACTCGCCTACGGCCTGGACAAGAACCTCAAAGGCGAACGGAACGTGTTAATCTTCGATCTCGGCGGCGGCACCTTCGACGTGTCCATTCTGACCATCGACGAGGGCTCGCTGTTCGAGGTGAAGGCTACCGCTGGAGACACGCATCTCGGAGGCGAGGACTTTGACAACAGGCTGGTGAATCATTTCGCTGAAGAATTCGTCAGAAAGTACAAGAAAGACCTTCGAGCCAACCCTCGCGCGTTGCGACGCCTCCGCACCGCCGCCGAGCGCGCCAAGAGGACGCTGTCGTCCAGCAGCGAAGCGACGATCGAAATAGACGCTCTGTACGAGGGTATCGACTTCTACACCCGGGTCTCCCGCGCCAGGTTCGAGGAACTCAACTCCGACCTGTTCCGCGGTACCCTGGAGCCGGTCGAGAAGGCTCTGAAAGATGCGAAGATGGACAAGAGTCAGATACACGACGTGGTGCTCGTCGGTGGATCGACTCGCATCCCAAAGGTGCAGAGCCTGCTGCAGAACTTCTTCTGCGGCAAGAAGCTCAACCTGTCCATCAATCCGGACGAAGCGGTGGCCTACGGCGCGGCGGTCCAGGCGGCCATCCTGAGCGGAGAGAGCGACTCGAAGATCCAGGACGTGTTGCTCGTGGACGTGGCTCCGCTGTCTTTGGGCATCGAGACCGCCGGAGGGGTGATGACGAAGATCATAGAACGCAACTGCAAGATCCCCTGCAAGCAGTCGCAGACGTTCACCACGTACTCGGACAACCAGCCGGCCGTCACCATCCAGGTGTACGAGGGCGAGCGAGCGATGACAAAGGACAACAACCTGCTGGGGACGTTTGACCTGACGGGCATCCCGCCGGCGCCGCGTGGAGTGCCCAAGATAGACGTGACCTTCGACCTGGACGCCAACGGCATCCTTAACGTGTCGGCCAAGGAGAACAGCACGGGCCGTAGCAAGAACATCGTTATCAAGAACGACAAGGGGCGTCTGTCGCAAAGCGAGATCGAGCGCATGTTGGCGGAGGCGGAGCGCTACAAGGAAGAGGACGAGCGGCAGAGACAGAGGGTGGCGGCGAGGAACCAGCTGGAGTCGTACGTGTTCAGTGTGAAGCAGGCCTTAGAGGACGCCGGAGAGAAGCTGAGCGACGGAGACAAGAGCGCGGCGAGGAACGAGTGTGACGAGGCGCTGAGGTGGCTGGACAACAACACGCTGGCCGAGAAGGAGGAGTACGAGCACCGGCTGAAGGACCTGCAGAGAGTATGTTCGCCCATCATGAGCAAGCTACACGGCGCGGGGGCGGCGACCGGGCCGGCCGGGGCGGCGCGGGGCAGCGGACCCACGGTGGAGGAAGTGGACTAAACTCGCCCACGGCCCGGAGCGGGTCGCTGGTTAGGAGCTAAGACTGATATTTATTGTGAACCTCACGTGATCATCTGTTGAATTAAGTTAATTTAAAATTTTACGATATTAATAAATTATGTTTTTATATATATTTTGTTATTATTTCTATTTGATCTCATTTTCCCATAAGTAAAATGTAAATTAAAAGCTTAAGTTAATTAACTTTTAATTTTATTTATTATGTACTAAAGACATTTTACAAGTGTTGAAGTCGTTCTGTTAATATATTTCATACTGAGTTTATTTCTAGGCCGTCCGTTAAATTATTGTCTGCCGACACCAAAATACTATATCAAGGCCCGGCGTCATAATAATACGCTCATAATATGACCGGGAATAAAACAATGTATGCAAATATAGCTGGAAATACATACAGCCCTTAAGAAGTTCACTTAAAATTAATAATATTAAACTGTGACATAGGTATCTTTAATCTCAGGGATTTTATCGTCAATAATATTTCTTATCTACATTTAGTTTTTACATGTTTTAAGTAAAGTGACATCTATCGTAGAGTAGTGTAACTCCTATTAGAAGGTGCGTATTAAGCAGCAGCATCCATCTAAATGTAGATGTCGCTGTAGGGCGAACCATTAATGTTTGGTTATACATATATGCAAGAAATTTATGTTGTCAGTACCGAAACTTCTCAGATATTGGTCAGACTTTACTTTTATAAATGACAGTAATAAAACTGAATCATACATTCGACTTGACCTTAAAGAGTTCGTTTGGTTAATAAAAGTTAAAATGTATATTTGCCTATGGCATTACTGCCTAAAAACATGCCGGACGAGTCGCAGGGAACAAAAAGTTTTATGAACTATCTGTAAGAGGCTGGTACTTCTTTGGTCCAATCAGCAAAATTTGACATAAAGTCTTTGGGCCTTTTTTTTTTTTTTGATGACGCAGTGAAACTCTTTTTACGAGCCGTCTCACCGGCCTTGGTGGGGCCGGAGAGGATGTGTGAGACTCGACCTGGGCAGGTCCCTACCCACTAAAACCACTGCGAAAGCCATCGGCCACTATAAAGTCTTTGGGCCTCAGTTAAGATCAACCATCCAAAATACTAAACTGATCTAACCAATAATATAAGCTCAACTTATGGAATCAAAATACTGAAGATAGTTCAAGGAATAAAAATGGTAGGCAATTTATTTATTTTTGATTTTACAACGAGACAAAATAAAAGTAATGAAGCACTCGTTATTATAAAATAAAAATAATTTACATATTATGTCTACATGCCGTCGTCACCTTTTGCAAGACTGTGATGCTCGCAAAGGAGGTGGCGGAAATGGAGAGAGGCTGCCTTATATCTCCCCTCCTGCAGCAGACGTATTGGGCGCCGTAGGGTGGCCGAATTCCGGCCACCGCATAGCGCGATCTGTGGACGGCAGATTCGGGGCATCTTGTCGTCCAAAGAGAGCTGCAGCATTCGAAGCGGCGGTGTGTGTTCCGGCGCGCCTCACATGTGACTCTTATCGCCGTGTGACGGCCGCAGAATGGGTGACGGGGCCCGCCAGACCATCTGTTGGGTCAATACCTGTCGGGGGTGGCGACAAAGGCTTCGGCGGTACCCGCCCCTTAGACACACGGGTACTTTAGGAATACGCGTTGGTTTTAAGTCAGTAAGAGTCAGACAGTACCCTTCGCCCTTCTCCGAGGGCGGCGGGGCTCCATGAGGATTTTCAAACCCGATACCAAAAAAACAAAATCAGCTTTATCCCTACCTTTCTGTTTTATGCAATAAATGGATTTCCAACAACAATCAAATCTGTTGGATTTTAAATAAAATAATTCTCAATATCGATGAACGCACAATAGCTTTATTAATCTTAGACACAACGTAATGTGCACGATTACATCATGTCTTCAACATAGAACGGAAGTAGTTGACATATTTTTTTTAACGACTAAGCAGAGTGGCAACATTCACACAATAAACAGTAGTACCAACCATGTAATTATATTGCTAATCACAACAAAATTTCAAACTGTGGACATTACGACCTTCATCATTATATCCAGAGATTATCTTTCATACATTTCATACAATCTGCATCCTGGTGTCTTTCTTCTCCACCAACTTCTTATTTTTTCTATGTTGGGTAACTTATTTTAACTTTCCTTTATTATAGTATAACCGAGCCATTGCTCGGACATAGTGTCTATGATGTAATGTCTGTAAATATGTAATGTCTATGTGCCTAGCGTCTATGTGACTATCCATTGATAGTGCTCATAACATATGTATTGTTTTTTTATTGTTTTTATGTAAATTTAATAAATTAGCGGTGGAATTGTATCGAATGTTATTTTTTTAAAAGTCAATTCTTACCTTGTTTCTAAGATCAGAAGTGGGATACGTACTTTGAGAACCCCGTTTGGTAAGGCCTTGTTATTTCAATTTACCCACACATTATTTTTTTTGTGTTTTGTTAAATATTTCATTATAACTTTTTTTTTAGACACTGAGTTATTTTAAATATCGTGTTACGTTATTATCGAGAATATTAATTTGTGTTAATTACTTTGATTAAGCGGTGAGTAAGCTTTTATTGCGTTTGTTTGTTGATACGTTAATTTCTAGCGATCATACTTATTTAATTATTTTATTTTGTTACTAAATGTCTGAACGTGAACGCAATTGTAGCCGCAGTGGTCTTGTGATCGTAGCTAGAGTCAGGGTAATAGTTCCCGTGAGCAATCCTCTGATGAGAATAACATGTTGAGACTTGATTTGGAGGCAATGATGAGTTTTAAAACGTTAGAGGCGAAAACAAGGGCTTCGCGCGTCGGTGATTTCACACGACTATGAGGAATTGCGTTACAAAGGTTTGACGCCCGGTAGCGTTTGTAATAGGCAGTCATCACGATAGTTGCAGACACCAACGCGCGTTCGCGATATATCTCTCGTTTCCGATCGTCGTGTACCCTATAAAATGCGTGAATTATCGTCGATAGGGCATCTGGTTTCTCCGACGCATGTGACTTGACGTGAAGCTACCATTCAGAATGTTATCATCATCAGGATCCGAGACCTCGCTCGATCACGACAAGTAGGCGACGCGGGTATACCGTTGGAATTAGTACAGGCGGTATATAGTTGGGTTTTCCCAAAGGGCTGCTTGCATAGCGGCACTTACTAAAAATTAACTTTCATCGAGGTGCTGAAAAACAGGCCGCTCGTGACTCCATCATAGATTGTCTTACAAGTGAGCCAGTACTCGCCATTTATGATCCTATCCTGTCAATAGAAATACTACACAGATGCGAGCTCGATTGGTTACGGAGTCATCATGATGCGAGTGCATAAGGGAAATCGTAAACGAGTACTGTCTTATTGTAGTAGACTCACTCAGGTGGCTAAGAGTAAGTACCACTCGTACGAACTGAAGACGCTGGCAGTGATTAAGGCATTAGAGTATTTCAGGCATTATCTTGTGGTTCCACACTTCATCGTGGTTACTGACTGTAACGCGTTAAAACTTACCCAACGTAAGAAAGACTTGTTGCCAAGGGCTCGGTGGTGGGTATACCTCCAAGAATTCGATTCTAACCTGGAATATAGAAAAGGTTGTTCTTTGTCCCATGCAGATTATCTTAGCCGCAATCCGGTTAACTTATGTACCATTAAGAGACCGTTAAATTGGACGCAAGTTGCTCAGGCTTCTGACGAGAAAATCACTCTCTGAAACAAAAACTGGTGGACGGGCAGTTAAACCCCAGTCGTTATGACATCCTTTAAGTCAAGCTCTCACCTATTGGTGAAAATTCCTATTTTTGTTGTTATATTCCAAAAGACCATAGACTGTCTTATGTGTATTTTTCACAACGAACATGATCATCAAGGGGTTGATAAAATTGTAGACTTGATAACAAAACACTTTTAGTTCCCAGGGTTGAGAACATTTGCAAAAAAAAAAATACATTTCCCATTGTTTGGTTTGCCTTTCTCATAAAAAGGTAGCTCGTGCTCTTTCACGGCTCATTCATTCATGGGAAAAAACCAGACGTAGCATTTGAGGCAGTCCATATGGACACCTTGGGCCCCCTACCAGAAACTGACGGTCACCGTCATGTACTTATTATTATAGACGCGTTTTCAAAATTTTGTTTATTGTATCCCATGTTCCGACAAGACACTGACAAACTATAGCAACACTTCACTACCATGGTGTCTCTCTTTGGAACTCCAAAATTAATTGTCGCTGATCGGGGACGCATGTTTCAAAGCACTGATTTCCTTAATTGGGTCAAGGACTTGGCCAGCTGTTTTGTTGAGGTTACAGCTGATCCTAAACATAACAAAACGCAAGACAACTCAATATTCTGCCTTAAACCTGCTTATAGGTACTGAAGCTGCCACACCGCTCATACGTAGTTTGATACGAGACGTTACTGTTGAAGGCTCAAGTGGTAATCGAGAAGTCCTTCGTCAGATGAGTCGTCAGAGGGCATCTAAACTCCTTCGTGCCAACTAAGCTCGTGCCTATGCTAACTAGAGACGTAAACCGGCTCACTCTTTTGAACTACATTCCTTAGTTTTTGTTAGCAAGGTGGCTCAGTCAACAAGGAAGCTGGACTCGTGTATGCGGGGACCATACCGGGTTATGAAGACACTATCACACTGCCGATATGAGCTGCAGATGTTAGCTGGCTCATACGGCAAATCGACTCGAGCAGCTGCGGAATATATGGTCCCGTGGAAGGGAGAATGGACTCCCGATGTGTGTTCTGCTTTCTCTGATGGTGAGGTATTTGCCTTATTCTGCCTGAAATTTTGACTAAAACTCCTTTTGAGATTTTATTGAAACTTAATCCCATTGTGTTTTTTATTTTAATTTTGTTTTGACACAAATCTCTAAATGTATTGGGGTTAAAGCGAGGAGACATGAGTTACTTGTTACGATGTGAGCGTTTGTCTTGGAGTGTATCGGACACGCTGTATTTGAGGTTAGATCTCTGGGTCTGGGATAGCTGTCTTGGAGTGCATCGGACAGGCTATGCCAGAAGTGGCGCTGTGCCTGGGACAACCGTTTGCCTTGGAGTGCATCGGGCCCGGTTGTCCTAGAAGTGGTGTTGTGTCTGGGATAACCGATTGCCTTGGAGTGCATCGGGCCGGTTATCCCGGAGGGGACGCTTAGGTTGGGATAACCGTTTGTCTTGAAGTGCATCGGGCCGGTTATCTCGGGAGGAGGCTGATTCTGGGATAATTGTTTATCTTGGAGTGCATCGGATACGTTATCCCGAGAATCTAGTCTCTTGGTTAGGAATTAATTTAGTATGTTCGGAAGCTTAACTTTGATAGTGAGTTGTCTATCGAGCTGTGGTTGTAAAAGATCATGAGTTTATTTATGGGATGTTGGTCCGCCAACATTGCCTGTATCAGATGGTATGTTTTGGAACATGTTTTTATAATAACCTTCACACACACACCAAGTCATGCCTCAAGCAATTCCTTGTGGGTCTCTGACGAGGTGTGAGGGGGCGATCTTCCGACAAGTCCCGCCCCAAGTGGTTGGTTATTGGGATGTTTTACAACCACTTTGTGTGGGCTATGTTTGTTTAGCTCACTTTACATTGACGTTAACCATGATGTTACTGTTGAGTTAAATCAAAAATCGAAAAGATTTCTGCCGTTATATTTCTCAATTTCAGACGTAGACAATGAGGGAGAAGAGTTGTGTCATGACGCCGGAGGTTGGCCTGCCTGTGGAGGGGACTGAGCCGCAACCAAGCCCGTCTGGAATGTCAAGACATTCAAAACTGAATACGTCTAGTGCGAATGAAAAGAATTTCCTGTCCTTGGTGCTAATACTACGTTTTGGACGTCAAGAAAGTTAAACACAAAGGAGCCCGGGGACGTGCTCATGTCAGAAAAGGCCGTGTAGGAATATGAGAGGGTAGGAGAGAATCAATGTAGGAATATGAGAGGGTAGGAGAGACTCAAACGACATATAAGCAGTTGTCAGAGGACATCAGGGCTCTTTTTCGTTCGTAACGCGCGTTGGTGTGATAGTTTAGTCGTTAGTTGATTTTAGAAGTGTGTTTAAATCTTTCGATTGTGTTATATTCGGATTTCATTTAACGATTAGTTTAAATCAAGATAGTTGAAAGTTATTCATTTAGAAATGTTTTTATTTTTGTGTAAATTTAATAAATTAGCGGTGGAATTGTATCGAATGTTATTTTTTAAAAAGTCAATTCTTACCTTGTTTCTAAGAATATATATACTATAATATAATTTTAAGAATGGGATTTTGTTTTCACAACTGATCACGTGAATCAATATATTTTTAAAGACTAATAATAAATATATTTACATTGAATAAATTAATAAAGTACTTTATTAAATTACTTTTAGTGCTTAAATAACTAATGACTATATTGGTTCTTCATCTGCATGTTGATATTAATTAGTTAAAACTTAATATTTTTTTATTCTTCACAGGCCCTAACAGACACTATGGCACATTAAGACTAGAATTGAATATCAAACACTTATCACTCGATAGCGTGATTCTCGAGGAAAGTTTTAGTATAATTTGTTAAGTTTTTGTATTTACTTGTGTGTACATTAACGATATTTGTTGAAGATGTCGAAAAAACATGAGCCGCATGAGAACTTTTAACGAAAACGCTGCCTAAAGTATTTGAGATACAACAAAATAATATACCTATGGTGGAGTTGTGTGTATAGGTCTACAGAAAACTCCGCGGTGGCATATGTCTATACCTTAAGGATAACATACTATATCCATTTTACAACTATTATAAATTGGCATTCCTAAAGCGTTTATTGGAAAGCTATTTACATAAATACGGTATTGAGTCTTATCAAAATAAATTACTTCGTTTTCAAGACTAAATCAGTATCTGTAAATTACTTTTTAAATCATTTAAATCGGGCGTACGATATATAAGTAATCATGAGTTTAATAATTCTCAAAACTAAATAGGCTATTTTATATTTGTTGAAGAGCCCGTGCGAAGCCGGGGCTGGCACCTAGTTTATTATAGTGTTAAATCTGTTAATTTTTTTACAGAAACATTAAGAAGCTACAGATACTGGGTTCAGCGATTTTTGTCTATCTTTTAGATAAAAAAAACAGCATAAATTATCAAGATTCTAAATTTTGCAGACTAACCATATATCTTGTCTGCGTGGTGTCTCAGAAACTAACTCGCTATGTTTTTTTACTCTTCGGTTCAGGGGTAGCAATTTTTTATTGTTTATGCCGTTCTTAAATCTATAGTTAATATTCACGTGGATATTCGTCGCCGTATTGAATAAGTAAAACGCGTTTAAAATATTCCCGCCCCCGTCTTAATATAATCCTTCACTTTATATTTTATTTTTTAAACTTAAAACACAAACATAAATGTACAGAAAAATTAATTCTAATTAAAAATATTCTGTACTGTATTATCATGGTCGACGTATGCTGTAGCTGAAGGTAGCCTAGCGGGCTGACTCGAACGGGGCAGTACCACCGTCTCAGAGAAGATCGGCGTGAAGTAGCCTTTAATGGCTGCGTTTCGTCCGATGAGTGAGAGAGACAGTTGCCCTTTCTCTTTCCCACCCTTCCCTCTCCCTCTCCCACAATCAAGGTCGTCAACGCATCCGCAACATCTCTCATGTAGCAGATGTCCGTGGGCGAAGGGACTACCTTACATCGGGTAGACCGTCTGCTCGTTTGACAGCTTTCGTTTTCTTTATGTTTACGGGTGTTTTACTAACTTTTTCATAAAAAAGTAAATAACTAAACGTGGCTGTGTTTCTGTTGTAATTTTGTATAGGTACATTGATTGAAACCTATTAATATTTTTTATACAACTGATATAAAATATACCTATATATAAACTAGCTGTTTTATATAGTGCTACACGATATATTCAAGACTTACTTTATTCTGATTTCTGCTGAATGAGACTAATTAGTCTCAAATTGAATTATTTTGGACATATTTCTTTGCTTACGGAATGGCATCCCAACAATTGAAAAAATAAAATTTACTACTGAAGATTTGTCAAGACTAAGTTATATGTACTTAGTAAAAATTAGTAAAAATTAATACTGCGTGGAGCCCCAAAAGTAACTTCGTAATGTTGGAATAATAACAGGATGGGGTAGAAATAGATTTTTAAGGAATTTTTAGCGTTTCTTAAAGACAAAATTTACATTACTTACATCTCGCTATTGATTGCCCGCCAGCGTTAGAGTGCCACGCATACCCCTCGCTCTCACTTCTTATCCTCATGGAGCGTTTAAAGTTTGACACATTCCTGTTGGATGTCGCATAAGAAGTTTCACTTCAAGAATATGAAAATGTATATATCAGATTTATTACAAATTCATTATTTTAAAGACAGGACGCCAGCCTCGCTGACGTCACTAATGTCACTTGTTCCAGTACGTTCCATGATATGTTAAAATGAAACTTCAATTCTTCTAAATGTTCTCGTATTTCTCGAAGGCTCTTCATAATCACATTCTTTATGCTCCGCACTCGCTGAACTCTGCAGTCCGCTGTCGTGCGTCCAGACATCATATTTATACCAGAATTCAAACATAGTTCTATTCTCCCTTTAAACAGTCTTTGATTTAAATGAAACTAGTATTATTCGGATTTACTACGCGGATTTTAATATTTAAAAACTACATAATCCCGACGTTTTGGTTACTTTGCAGCAATTTGATCACGGTTGCTGCAAAGTACCCAAAACGTCGGGATTATGTAGTTTTTAAATAATAAAATCCGCGTAGTAAATCCGAATAATACTAGTTTCATTTAAATGAACACTCGCGAAAATCTTAGATCTTCAGATCAGTCTTTGATTTCGTTTTACTTTTAACTATAGTAACGACGACCAATAAGTTGTTATAATAATTGATGACAGCCTTAAGTTATTTTCATGTTGCATCCGTCATTGAAGCTGATAGAGCCGATATTTATATGCTGTTATAATACAGTGATAGAACTAAGAATTTTATTTGTTGGCTTTCCACATCGTCTATACTCTTCATTCGTTCAAAATTAGGGCCGATCCTCACTATAAAGCCGTTCACAGTTCATTCAAGGTCCGATTTCGGTCTGTTAAACTCATATTCACACTATACAATCTGACTCAGTTCACGATTCACTATTCTTGAATAATCAATAATTAAAGTCAGATGTATAGTATGTGGCTTGTAGATAATTAGTAACCTTAGAAAATTATTATAATATTTGCAGTGAAAAAATGTCATTAAACTTTTCGATTGTAGAATTAGCAATTATAAGTTTTCTTCTTGATGAAGAAAATAATATTATCAAGAAAAGAAGAAAACATAAAGCAATGACAAGAATGTGGGTGCATCGAAGTTGACTTTACTTTACTGCGATATAATTCAAATACAATTAAAAATTAATTTAAAGTAAAATATACTTAAAGTATTGAAGTAAATTGCATTTGATGTAGTTATCGCTTCAGCGGATAATGGATAATAGTTGAGTGAACCCGAAACAATATCACATTATCATATAATAACTATCGGTACATGTCCTGACAAGTTCGATCTCGCTCAAAGAAAAATTTCTTCGAACCTAATCGTGATTGGACTGGGAATCGAGCGAAACTTGACTGTTACGGATAGTATGAATGAACACATATATTAATATTTCACTTCACAATATTGAATTAAACCGATATTGGATCGGGAAAGAACTATGAACGGCTTTATAGTAAGTATCGGCCCTTAATGTGGCGGGAATACAATGTATTGTCAAGTTTGACAGTTCGATGAAACGTCACTAACGGGAACCGTTAAGAAATAATATTTAATTTTTAATTCAAGATGAAAAATAATTCTAATATATATAATAAGATTTGTATCAAAATAACTAATATTTGATAAACGGTTTCATATATACAGATTTTCCATTTTTATAATATTAATAATAAGATGTTTGTTCGTAGACAAATGGAAAGGATAATCTGACGTCTGATGTTCGAGTTTTGTTTAAAAGTAATCCAAAATTGCACCACAGATTAATTTCATTTTATCGTGACAATTTTTAAGTATAAGTTGTATATGTATATCTGTTTCAAGAGTTATAAGGTACTTACTTATCCTTTAATTTTATTTCTTTAATGTTATTTGTATATCTGTCGCTTGTCATTATCACTTACTAGTAACAGGCAATATGTCACCATTAGAGCTAGTTTATATACTTATGTCCATTACATACTCTTATAACTATTTAAGGAAGACAATGTGGAGTATGGACAATATATATGGAGTGTGCCCCAGATAAGAAGCTAGATAACCTTATTATTAGAATTACTTGATATGTCTTTATAAGACGTCTCCATAAATGAAACACCTTTTAAGTTAACGCTTGTGTTTCTCTGATGTGCTTATTTAAGAATCCATTTAATATTATATATATCTGCGCGAGCAGCTTCAATGACGGATGTAACATGAAAATAACTTAAGGCTGTCATCAATTACTATACCAACTTATTGGTATTCGTTACTATTGTTAAAAGTAAAACGAAATCAAAGACTGTTAAAAAGGAGAATAGAATTATGTTTGAATTTTGGTTTAAATATGACGTCTGGACGCACGACAGCGGACTGCAGAGTTCAGCGAGTGCGGAGCATAAAGAATGTGATTATGAAGAACCTTCGAGAAATACAAGAACATTTAGAAGAATTGAAGTTTCATTTTAAAATATCCAGAACGCTCTGAAACAAGTGACATTAGTGACGTCAGCGAGGCTGGCGTCCTGTCTTTAAAATAATGAATTTATAATAAATCTGATATATATATATATTTTTTCCTTTGGCTTATATCAGCTTGGATTATTCGTTATTATAAAAGCGTAGAATGATTTTTTGTTTTCTAGAAGTGACTATCATTTACACTTGTTCTAAGTATTCAGTACTAACACAACTTATAACAATAATTTTATAAATTCTCACGATATCTTTAAATATTTAAAGACAAGGGTCTCAAAAAATTGTTATGTATATCACTTATTAATGTGTGATATATTTATAATATTTTTCAGAGACATTATTATTTTTATTAATTCATTTTAATTATGTACAAGTACATAGTCATGGTAAAAAAATAAAATATATAAAATAAACTAAAAATTTTTTTTGTTTGAACTTTTTTGAGAAAAAGTTTGTATACTTACTTCTAGTGTTATAGAGGCGGTGTTGGAGGTCGGGAGGTCGTAAATCATTGTCATTTACGTTCTCGTAAGCAAAATATTCATCTGATTTTGGTTTTATTTATAGTGAAATAATGAATTTAACAACACTCACTTGACTTATAAGGAGTGTATTTTTGTATTTGTGGATGCGGATTACCTTGCTTGCTCGGAACGGAAATCAGAAGGTAGAAGTAATATTGTATAGGGTATTCTTTTGTCAGAATCAGAGACAGAGCTCTATTAGTCTTGAATGTTTGTGAAAATCGTACAAGTAAAAAAAAACACTCAAGTAACCGTACTATTTAAGTGTCTCTTAATTTGGCTCTTATCATATTGTCAAGGTAACATACTATCAGATGATTTTGTACTATGGGAATCTAAAATGCTTTTTGTCTTGTTTATTGACAGATAAAATATGGGATATATGAAATAAAAAACGAGGCATAAATTAATTTCTTATTTATTATATTCAGGTACATTTACTTAATTCAACAGATGATCACGTGAAGTTCACAATAAATATCAGTCTTAGCTCCTAACCAGCGACCTGCTCCGGGCCGTGGGCGAGTCTAGTCCACTTCCTCCACCGTGGGTCCGCTGCCCCGCGCCGCCCCGGCTGGCCCGGTCGCCGCCCCCGCGCCGTGTAGCTTACTCATGATGGGCGAACATACTCTCTGCAGGTCCTTCAGCCGGTGCTCGTACTCCTCCTTCTCGGCCAGCGTGTTGTTGTCCAGCCACCTCAGCGCCTCGTCACACTCGTTCTTCGCCGCGCTCTTGTCTCCGTCGCTCAGCTTCTCTCCGGCGTCCTCTAAGGCCTGCTTCACACTGAACACGTACGACTCCAGCTGGTTCCTCGCCGCCACCCTCTGTCTCTGCCGCTCGTCCTCTTCCTTGTAGCGCTCCGCCTCCGCCAACATGCGCTCGATCTCGCTTTGCGACAGCCGCCCCTTGTCGTTCTTGATCACGATGTTCTTGCTGCGGCCCGTGCTGTTCTCCTTGGCCGACACGTTCAGGATGCCGTTGGCGTCCAGGTCGAAGGTCACGTCTATCTTGGGCACTCCGCGCGGCGCCGGCGGTATGCCGGTCAGGTCGAACGTCCCCAGCAGGTTGTTGTCTTTCGTCATCGCTCGCTCGCCCTCGTACACCTGGATGGTGACGGCTGGCTGGTTGTCCGAGTACGTGGTGAACGTCTGCGACTGCTTGCAGGGGATCTTGCAGTTGCGTTCTATGATCTTCGTCATCACCCCTCCGGCGGTCTCGATGCCCAAAGACAGCGGAGCCACGTCCACGAGCAACACGTCCTGGATCTTCGAGTCGCTCTCTCCGCTCAGGATGGCCGCCTGGACCGCCGCGCCGTAGGCCACCGCTTCGTCCGGATTGATGGACAGGTTAAGCTTTTTGCCGCAGAAGAAGTTCTGCAGTAGGCTCTGCACCTTCGGGATGCGAGTCGACCCACCGACGAGCACCACGTCGTGTATCTGACTCTTGTCCATCTTCGCATCTTTCAGAGCCTTCTCGACCGGCTCCAGGGTGCCGCGAAACAGGTCAGAGTTGAGTTCCTCGAACCTGGCGCGGGAGACCCGGGTGTAGAAGTCGATCCCCTCGTACAGAGCGTCTATTTCGATCGTCGCTTCGCTGCTGGACGACAGCGTCCTCTTGGCGCGCTCGGCGGCGGTGCGGAGGCGTCGCAACGCGCGAGGGTTGGCTCGAAGGTCTTTCTTGTACTTTCTGACGAATTCTTCAGCGAAATGATTCACCAGCCTGTTGTCGAAGTCCTCGCCTCCGAGATGCGTGTCTCCAGCGGTAGCCTTCACCTCGAACAGCGAGCCCTCGTCGATGGTCAAAATGGACACGTCGAAGGTGCCGCCGCCGAGATCGAAGATTAACACGTTCCGTTCGCCTTTGAGGTTCTTGTCCAGGCCGTAGGCGAGTGCGGCAGCTGTGGGCTCGTTGATGATGCGGAGAACGTTCAGACCTGCGATCGCTCCGGCATCCTTCGTCGCTTGACGCTGGGAGTCGTTGAAGTAAGCCGGAACTGTGACTACAGCGTCGCGAACCGTTGTACCGAGATACGCCTCCGCGGTCTCCTTCATCTTGACCAACACCATGCTGCTGATTTCCTCGGGGGCGAATCTCTTCGTCTCGCCCTTGAACTCCACTTGGATTTTCGGTTTGCTACAGTCGTTGACCACTTTGAAGGGCCAGTGCTTCATGTCGGCTTGTATCTTAGGATCATCGAATTTGCGGCCGATTAACCGTTTCGCGTCGAAGACTGTGTTGTTGGGGTTCAGGGCCACCTGGTTCTTAGCAGCGTCGCCGATCAATCTTTCCGTATCTGTAAATGCGACGTAAGACGGAGTCGTCCTGTTGCCTTGGTCGTTTGCGATGATTTCGACATTTCCATGTTGCCAAACACCAACGCAGGAGTAAGTTGTACCGAGATCAATACCAATAGCGGGCATGTTCTTAAATTTTTTCTCAAATCAAAAACACTCAATAAATACACACTCAATGAAATGCAATAAAACTTGCAAAACTTCGCTTCGGTCGTACCGAACTCTTCGTCTTCTCTGTTTCGTATTTCAAATTATACTGAATAAACGCGCCAAGCAAAGCCCTTATATATGAAATGAATAAGACTCGAGAATATTCTACACTGTACTAGAACGCTCCAATCACGTTCATCGAAGATTCTAGAATATTATGGAACCACCAATAGCAGCTTGAAACGCTTTACGTAAGGGAGATAGCATTATATGCCATCTCAATTTAGTATTGCAATCATCAACATATTTCCCCAATTTATTAAAGCTCCAGACTGTTTCAATGAAAAACCTTTCTTTGAAATATAATTGATTGATTTATTACATTATTTATCTTCTTTTAGTAAAGATGCTTAAGAAATATACGTAGACGTATTTTGTTAGTGTTAAATATTAAGTGAAATATTTTTATCACAAACATAAAACATATTTGTCAATTTAATGAAAATAACATATTTTTAAATTTTTAATATTCATAAATTGTTACGAAAGAAAGGTATTTAGACCGTCTAACGGGCAACATTACGGAAAGCTCTGGTAATTTTGATCAGCGTAGAAAAAGACAGTGAGTATAGTAGACTTTTCGAGATTTTAAATATAAACTCTACTATTACCCACTAGATGGCGCTGTCACAACTTGAATTATTACTTATTTGCATGAACTCTGAATTCGAGACAGTCTATGAATGAGCAATAGTGTAAATAAAAACAATCATTATAACCGTTGCACCAATTTACACTTCTACAAAAGATAAACTAATTTTACATATTAATTAGCTAGTAACGAGTTGCTTATATTAATTTAAACTTTCATTTAGTATTATCATGAAATTAAAATATTCATATTTAGAAAGATTATGGTGTTTATAGATAATGACGACTTTTTTAAATCAGATAACTATTATATGCAAATTTATTAGTATGTACTAGATAAATTATTATGGCTAAATATATTTATTAGGTAATCTCATTTTACTTTTAAACTATATTATTGCTACTAAAATATTAGTCGTAAAGTATTTTTATAATATCTTATAATGTGTCTCTATAAATTGGTTATTCAACCCAAAAACCATTTTTGGATTTAAACCAGTAAACCAGATTAGGGGTTTCAAACAATATGACAAACTAGCTTTTTAACGTAACAATATGTATTTGCATTAATATATTGAGGAATGATTCGCACCTGGCTTTAGTATGTTATGTATAGATTGTTAAATATTTTGTTATAAAATAAATTATCATAGACATGTAAACGCAACAAACTTTATTGTCTATATAATAATAATTGATTTGGACGAATCGACCATAGACAACAAATTATATAAACATTTTATATTCAACCTTCTTTCTATTTTTTTTATGAAGAAATCAAACAAAGTGAGTATAATAATTAATTTATAAAAATAACATGATATACAGCAGCATAACATGTTACATCGATTATCGCGATTGTCTTTATAATAACCGTTATCAGATTACTGCAATCTAATCTTTTTACAACATATAATTGACAGCAGCGGCGGGAGACGGTCGTCCGCCATGTTGGAGTAGATTAAAAAACATTATGGCAAAACAAGTCAGTTATGTGCCGTTTTTGCGGCAGGTGAGTTTAATAATTTTAAATTTGTATACATAAAAAGTATGTTTCACCATTTTTGAAATGGTCAAAACTTTTTGGTATACCACATTATATTATGAAAAAATATTTTAATATCTATAGTGTAGAAATACTTACATAAAACCTGCATATTATAATCATAATATTTCTTTATGACATAATACCTCTTGAATTGTCTTTCGCTAGATTGATTAATGGATACTTAAAACAACAATGTCTTTCTCATACTTTATATCTGTACACAGAGTAAAAGTCCTTGTAAATGTCAAATTTTATGACAAATAACTTTTTTAAATTACGCAAATAATGAAATGACATTCGTTATAAAATTTGTTGACATCAAATAAAATTATTACATGTTTGAGAGAAGAATAAACAGGATATTGTGGTGTTATATATTTTTTTATATGTTGTGGCTTCATTTAAACTGGAATTGTGGAATATTAAATTCTTAGACTAGATCGTTATGCCTCATTGAATTGTATCTGTCCAAAATAATGAAAAGTTCAATTTAAATATATATATATATTTTATAGAATTTGTAATTTATATTTTTTGAGGCCATTTATGTTATAGAGATGAACTTTCAATTAACAAGAGAATTATTTTTTATCGGCGATTGTAACCAAGCAATCACAGATAAAAAACTAGCAATATTTTTTTTAATTCATGACATTACCAGTGTAATTCCAAATTTTTGCATGTATCATTTAATATATATGCTATTTTTAGAATTAGCGATGCTATGTTACATTTCCTTGAAAAATTAGCTCGAATACTGTAAATGGAATGATAAATATTTGAAAAAACAAAACGTAAGATAATGTTGGAAAATAACAAAGGGTTTTTTAAATTAATTTCATCTTAAGTCACTTTATTTTATTTTAATTATAATTAAAATCTTAAATGTTTTTTTTTTTTAATTTTTGTTTCATTACTATTTTAATTATCAAACGATCGAGTTTTATGAAAACGATGACCGTATGTACCAAGATAGACACAAATTTAGGCTCTTTATTAATAAAAATGTTACGACATAACGAGTTTAAATTATATTTTCAGAAATTATTTTTTATTTTGTTAATTTATACTTGTTTGTTTGTTATAGTTTTGTTTATATTTGTCCAAAGTTGTATAGGGAACACGAAGTAATATTTAGACATACATATTTTTTAAGTAAATTATTATCATGCGAACGTTTTTTCCCAAATACTTTGATCTTTGTATCATTGTTTAGGTTAAGGAATAGTACGATTCAACAAAAATATATAACGGAGAAAAAAACAACAAACTTAATATATATTTTTTAAACTTTCATTTTGTTATCTTTTGCTATTTCAATGTGAAATAGATTAGAAATAAATGTATAAGTATACATTATACAGCCGATGTCATTTCATAATAATTTTCTTTTTAGCCCAGATATTTATTATTGTATACGATGTATGTGTAATGCTGAATGCATATAATAATATGCGACCTCGAATTCTTTTTTTTTTTTTTAATAATATTTTTCGTAATCTAATGTCGTTTATCGATTTGCAAATAGCAATCGCATTGATAAAATCGTGATTAATTTTCAACCTAGTAACGTCTAGGTTGAAAATTAATAATGTATGAATTACGATGTATCTGATATTTGAACTTAAAAATATAGTGTAAATATAATTACTTCGTAAAAAAAAGTTTTTGTTAAAATTTAATTACAACCAGTTGGTTGTTAACTCGTTTAAATAAACATCTTTAGAATATTTATTTCCAGAGACATAATATAATGATTTAGTAAAAGGTTTTCTGTAATTGCTACTTAACCTTCATCTTTAAAAAGCAACAGATAACTTATCACACGTCCGATCATATGGCAGTGTAGACGTTTCAACCTTCTACGATTTGATTGCTGATAATGATTTGCCTATTTATATTGGATTACAATATTCTGAAATAGATCGTTCAATGTGATTTTTTTTTAATAATTTACACGTCACTTATAATATATAAGTTGGTTATGAAGTATTTTATGCTTTGGTGTAACTGTCAATGAATTTAATACCCCGCGTCTATTGCCATAACGTATAAGCCGTGTTCAGTTTATAAATCAATACTTTTTGATTCTTTGGGAGATTTTTACGCTGTTACAATAAGGTGAAAATCTGTTTCATGTCATACGCTCCTGTCAGAACTGATATATGAGACATTTGTCTAATCAGGTTAGGTTAAAAATTGTCTTTGAAATTGAGATCTCATGATGACAACTAAAACTTAAGTCTCTATGTAAAGTAATTTTTGGAAGGTTGTAAATATTCAATAAATATCAGTGAGAGCTGTGATTTTGATGGTTAATATTGTGAATGGAATTCGATCAGATTATAAAAACAAGGGTGTTGAGTGTTATAAGAAAGTTCAAAGAAGTTTAGTTTAAAAAAAATCACAGTGTCAATGAATCTTTAAGTGCTATGCGAATTCGGGAATAGTTTGTTCGTAATTGAGATAAAATCTCCCTTTTTTGATATCGAGATTGAATCTATGTATATTTCATATATTTTTATCGTTTATTGTATTGTATTATGTTCTACATTTACAAAATAATCTCCGTACAATCGAGCATTGAGATAGTATAATAGCTGTCCTCGGATTTAGCTTCATTGGTTGTTAAATGCGATAAACTTGGAGAGCATCTTAAATATTGTGTTCCGTCATAATGTATTGACACATTTACAGGTTATTGAGAAAATCGTGTAGGATTTAATGATTTAGTTATTTTTTTTGTATAATTTACGAATTAATTGTCAAATCGATAATTGTTATACTGTTTTATTAATTTCAAAGCTTAAATTTCACGAAATACAACTGATATTTATCGGATCTACTACGCTTTTACGTAAACGTAAAAATATTAGTTTGATTTCAATGAATACTCCCGAAAATCTTAGATCTCATTACTTAAATTTCTGATTTAAGAAATCGTATTGTTCAAAATATTGATCTAGACTATAACTCACAGCAAGATAATCTAGTATTCTGTGACATCTTAGAGCTCGCTTCATAATTCCAGTGCTTCCTCACCGCCAGCGTGGCTATCAATATCGTGGGTCATGGCAGCGTGATTGGTTTCTCAGCCATCCTTATACCAAGTCTCCGCCGACCCGACTCGCACGTAAAGGCCACACCCAGCCAAGAATCATGGATCGGTAGGCATTCGTGAATAAACATGACAAGTTGATGATTAAACATTATAATGTTGGTACTCCCTAATCGGATTTAAACTTGGGATTAAACGCATAGGTTTGGATGTTGGATAATCCATTGCTGCATCAACTAGTTATTCCTCGTGAATAAAATTGTAGTTTCTGCTTATTTAATATCGTAAATTTTTCAACCTACAAAAAAACTTAGTAAAATAATTTTGAAACTATTACGATAGATGCTGTTGTTAACTGTTAAAGCGAAATCTATAAAAAATTTAATATTTCTATCACTGAATATATTAATTCGTTTCATTGTTAAATATTCTTACAAATTTTTAATCGCTTTTGTTTTTATTCCTTTCAGCGGCCATCATCGGCTTCGCGTTAATTGCGGGCAACTTCATCATCACTCCGTTAATGGACACTTTAGGCAGAAAGAAATGCCATTTGATGACCATTCTGCCGGTCCTGACTGGCTGGTTCTTACTGTTGTTGGTGAACAACGTAGCTGGAATCATTACCGCGAGATTTCTACAAGGAATAGCGATGGGCATGCTCGGACCCCTGGGATCTATCATCATCGGAGAAATGACGGACCCCAAGAATAGGGGAGCCTTTTTAACGAGCGTCTCTCTTTCACTCACTATTGGAGTGCTATCAACCCATGCTATGGGATCTTTCTTGAGTTGGCAGCAGAATGCCCTGGTATGTTCCTTTATAACCTTCACCAGTCTCCTTTTAATTATTTATAGTCCAGAATCACCGGCATGGTTGATAGCTAAAGGGAGGATTAAAGAAGGAGAGGAAATATTCTTCTGGATAAGAGGAAGGGACCCCGACCAAGAAGCAGAATTTGAGAAGATGGTGGAAGCGCAGACGATGAAGCGGAAATCCAGTGTCATAGGTCAAGAACTGCCCTTCAAGATAAAGGTCAAACGGTTTTTCACGTATTTGAAGGAAACTTCAAAGAAACCGGAGTTCTATAAGCCTATAATCATAATGTTCCTTCTGTACACGATGTTCCAGTTCGCTGGTATTAACGTGATAAGTTCTTACACGACGGACATCATTCATACGGTCGTGGGGCCGGACGCCGACGCTAAGTTCCTAATGGTCATGTTGGACGTCGAGCGACTCGTCTGCAACATCATCGCTGTGTTCTTCATGAAAACATTAAAACGGAGGACCTTATTGTTCAGCAGCGGCGCGGTGTGCGTGTTATCGTACGTCGGCAAGAGCGCTTACGTATTCGCTAAACAGGCAGACATGTTGCCATTCGATTATAAATGGATTCCGATCACCTTGATTGGATTGTACATGTGTTCACTCACTGTTGGCATATCATCAATACCGTTTGCGGTGTCCGGAGAGATATTCCCATTGGAGTACAGAGGTCTGGGTGGAGGAATCAGCGTACTGGCTCTGTCCTTAAACTTCTTTATCTCAGTTAAATCATTCCCAGTTTTAGCGCACGCGATAGGACTGCCTATAACGTATTTGCTATACGCCGGCGTAGTGGTGTTATGTTTAGTCGTAATTTACTTTACGATGCCTGAAACTAAAGATAGAACTCTTCAGGAGATTGAAGACAGCTTCAGAGGTTACTCTCCAGCCGACCAGAAAAGTGCTGAACCATTGAATGGACCAACCAATGGAGAACTAAGACGATGCAGTTCTCACATACTGTATTAAATCAAATGTTATAGTGCTGTGAATATACAAGGACTTTAAATATTTAAAGTTAGAAATAAATTTAGTGTTAATCTCAGTATATTGTTGTGATCAAATAAAAGGCTAATTTGTTTGGGAGTAGTTTATTAAAATTATATACATTTTCCTATATTTTGGAATCTAGATAGTCTGTTACAGTATTGATGAACACTATCTCTTGTCTGATATATTTAGCGTCAATTTTTTTATTCTCCTATGTCTTAACTACGGGGCCAACATTGTAGTTGGAAGGCGTTTCCTGTTTCTCCTATTTCTCTCCTCAACCTTCTTCCACCTTCTCTAGCATTCTGTCTTTTTCTTCGACATTACCTTTTGTGTCCTTGACACCTTTGAAGTGACATTCGATCTCATACAAAGTCTTGCCCTTCGTTTCTGGCAAGAGGTAGTAGAGAAATGCGCCACATAGAGCAATACAGAGGCCATAAAGACAGAACGTACCCTTGACGCCGATCTGCCTGAAGGAGGTTGGTGCTGTTTTAACGACGACAAAGAACATAAGCGAGAGAAACATTCCAGATATGCCACTGCCAAGAGATCTATAAGCCAACGGGAAGATCTCGCCGGCTATGGCCCAGGGGATAGGAAGAATACCTATGGTCTTACCAAATATGTACACCAGAGTGGGTATCACAGGAATCCATTTATACTTTTCGGGCAAATATCCGAAGTCTCTCACGTACAATAGAATCGACGTCAATAATAATGAAACCACACTGACATATATGCCAAAAAACAATACGGTTCGTCGATTAAATTTATTGACGACCACACAAGATAGAACGGCTGTAGCGAACCTCACTATATCTACCATCAGCATGCTGGTGTAGGACTCTATGTGGCCGCCGCTGACCTCGTTCATCATTGGCACAGTGTACGATGGCACCACCGTCATGCCGGAGATTTGAAACAACACGAACATGAACATCATTATAACGGTCGGTTTGTAAAAACCCGGCGACATAACAATGTTCATGTAGTATTTGATCTTCGAGACTTCCGGTGACACGATAGTCTTCTTCTTCTGGCTGTTGAGCATTACTTCTAATTCTTTTTCCGACTCGTCGTCACTCCCTCTGAGCCACCTGAATGTTTTGCGACATTCCTCAAACTTGCCGACGGATGCCAAATACGGTGGAGTTTCCGGCGACAATGATATGAGAATCAGCGATAGAACGTAGAAACTGCCACAGGCCAGGGCGGCCTGACGCCAGAATAGAATGGTGCCGAAGATATGAGCGATCAACATCCCTGTGGCGAAGGAGAACGCGATCGTAGCGAGGAACGCACCTCTATGCCTTGGAGCAGAATACTCCGCGATGGATATAGGAGCTGCTGCAGCCTGAACTCCCATACCGAAACCCTGGAGAAACCAGATAATTCACTATTTATATGATTTAATTAATATTATATTTTTTTTTAAAGTACATAGGTATGGAGTATGGTATGGAGTAGGTACTCCCGACGTTTCGGTTGCTTTGAAGCAACCGTGATCATGGGCAGACGATATGTAGTTTTTAAAAATAATATAATACGCGTAGTAATACGAAAATATTAGTATCATTTAAATGAATACTCGGGAAAGTCTCAGATATCATATTTATAGTCATTCAAAGAATCACACTGTAGTATTGTTACGTCATAAGTTATTTTATAACCTAACAACAAAGAAAGTAATAAATAATCAGCGACTTACTTATAATGGTCAGAAATAAAAGCCGATGACATATCTTGTCTTGCTGGGCAGAGTATTTTAGGTCGAATAAATAAAAAAAATGTGTATGACATTTTTAAAACTGAATTGTCAATTCGATGAAAATTAGAAAAAAAATGTGCCAAAATAAAATAAAAAATTATACAATGAAAACAAACAAGCGATTTAATGTAATTGTTACATTTTGTAATGAGGACGCAGCAAACAGAATGATTATCGGTGTCGGGGAGTCAAGTGACACTGATTGGAAACATGCTATCCTTATTGATAGTACTTGGACTTTGCGGCGATGATATTACGCTGACATAAACTATACATATAATCTTAGTATGATTGTATACATTAATATTTTTTAGTCTGAACGAGGTCTTTAAATACGTTATAACCTGAACTGACCTGCAAGGAACGACTGATGAGTAGTGCGGTGGGATCCTTAGCCGCTACCATGAGAGCCCAACCAGCCAGCGAGGGCAGAGTGCTCAGCATGTTGCTAAGACGACGACCCAGCCTCTGCATCATGAATGGTGCCACTAAGATACCACTAATGAGCGCCAAGCCGAGGATCGAGGCTGAAAAACATATATCTCTCTCAAACTTCATCATTACTTGTAGACATGTGCTGATATGAATTAAGAATTAAATTGATATAAAACTAATGTTTTAGCATTTACCACGCGTTTATATTTATTTTTAACTACATACTCCCGACGTTTCGGTTACTTCGCAGCAACCGTGATCACGAGCAGATGAGATGTTGTTAAAAATAATCAAAAACGCGTAGAAAATGCTAAAACATTAGTTATATATCAATCGATACTGGCGAAAATTATAGATCCCCTTAAGTATTTAAAATTAAACATAATATAATATCGCCTCACACTTTAATACAGTAAGTGTGTAGTGTAATTATTGGACTGTTAGTAAACATTATCTGTATATTAATATAATAACAGATTGTATTCTTTACAAAAACAAAATTCACAACTCAAGCCCTTTTAATAGTCCGGTCAAATTAAACCAAAAAATAAGAGTAAAGTTACCTAAATTCCCACCAAGCTGAAAATCGGTAAGATTGTTTAAAATATCATTAAAAACAAAATTTTAAAGTTCCCCATCTTTCCCCTGTAAATAAAACAATTTATTCAAGGTCAAAGGTAACAAAAATGAGTTTTTCGCGATTTTCAGCAAACCGGTAAGTTTTATCATAAAAATACCTCAGACAAAAACTGTAGATCATAAAATTTGCTACAAAAAAATTACTATTACTTTTTTTCTACGTGCTAATGATTTTAAGATATAACGATTCAAAAAGTTGTGAAAGTTGTAATCGTCACAATATGCATGAGTACGCCACGTATATATATATGTACATCTCTATAGTTGTAATATATGTTCAAATATTTTCTACCGGTCATTGTAACTTACGCTACTAATATAAAATATACATAAGTTATACTATTTGAGAAACAAAATTTAATTGAATGTGCCGAAGTTTTTAAAAATAGTAATTCTACTCGGCAAGAAATTATTACTAACGGCATTCGCTTTCTTCCTTCTATGTGTGGAGCTCCTAAAAAACTACCTGCTGAGATAAGTATAGATAGGCATGTTTCGTTAAAAACTCGAAAAGTAAAAAACAAGTACAATTAGCTTGTCTTCCTCGAACCTCAGTAGCTGCTCGTCAACATCTTTTTAGGGTATTTTACCAAGTTCAAGTGTGGCTTGGTTATCAGCTAGGCCCTACAGATTGGGGTTGGAAGCTGGTCAACGATTCATTAGAACCAGTGCACACTATACTTCCATCTGCGGCGGTGAAACTGCTGAACTCGATTTTTTGCAATTTCAAAAAGGGATGCAGTGCTAAATGTGTTTGCAAAAAAGTCGGACTGTTCTGTTCTCCGGCATGCACACATTGTCAGGGCGGGTTGTGCTCTAATATTGAATCACCAACAGTAGAGGATCCGTTTGATTGCAACGAGGCAACATGCGATACATCGCTATTAACGCAGTTTATATGCATTCAGGATGAAGATGAGGAGGAACAAGAACAAGAAGAACAATTTGAAAGTTAGGACACGGACAATAAAATTTCACTAATTTTTTAAAACTTAAATTGCTTTTATCTCATCAATCTCTGCTAATATCCATTATTTTTCAATAGTTTCAAATTAAACAGGATCAAAACTGACCCGTTGAATAGGCCTACTGGGGAAACCACGTAAAAATAAAACGCGCTAAGTACACTACCAGTACTACAGGTGGCGTGGAAACGTGCGCATATTATGACGATTAAAACTTTTACAACTTTTTGAATCGTTATATCTCAAAAACGGTGTCTCGTAGAAAAAAGTATCAATAAATTTTTTGTAGCCAATTTTATGATCTACAATTTTTGTCTGAGGAATTTTTATGATAAAACTTACCGTTTTGCTGAAAATCGCGAAAAGCTCATTTTTTTACCTCTGACCTTGAATATTTTTTTTCCTTACAGGGGAAAGATGGGGAACTTTCAAATTTTATTTTTAAATGATATTTGAAACAATCTTACCGATTTTCAGCTTGGTGGGAATTTAGGTAACTTCGAATATCTAATTGACCGGACTATAAATTTGCTGAGTGATATACTAACAAACAGACAAACAATACCTCGTTATAATTATAACTTAAATTTTAATTCATGGCAGGTAGAATATTCAATGCTATGGACAGGGAAAACATCGCTGTTGACCGTTGAGTGATACATAAGATGTTTGTTGAGTTACATATTTTTCTAATATAATATTTTTTTAATGCACTTGTGTCGTAAGTTCACTAAAACGTTTAGGAACATGTAATGCTTACGATACTATTAACTATTAAGTAAATATTATAACTATTTCAATTGATACAATTAACATCCAGTGGCGACCTCTGCGATCCTAACGACAATAGTATTATAAAGACTGTTCATCATCATCATCATCATCAGCCTATAGGAGTCCACTGCTGAGCAAAGGCTTCTCCTCACATGGACAAGGTTAGAGCATTAATCACCACGCTTGATCAAGACGGGTTGGCGATTTCAATCTTATAATTTGAAATTATAAGACCAGGTTTCCTTACGATGTTTTGCTTCACCGACCGTCAGTGGTGTCTAAATACTCTTAGAAAGTACATATGATTTAGAAAGATCACATTGGTACTTGCCAGGTTTCGAACCCGCGCCCTCACGTGTGAGGTGGGCCTTTTTAACCTCCAGGCCACCACGACTGTTATTTGGTATAATTTATAAAGCTTTCAAGCAATATAACGTGAACGTGTAATTTCAAATTTATCTCGGTGGGTGGTATCGGAACATATACTCGTACATACAAAGAAAGAACGAACGATAACGAATGATTACTCAGTATATGCTTTGTATAAAGGCTTAAAGTATAAGGTTTTTTTCTAAGTGCTGTAAATTCAATAGAACGTTAAATAAATTCTTAGAACTTATTATAAATAATATGAATTTAATCAATCGAGGATTGTTAATGTTTTAAATGAGAAATATTTCAATGATTTGGGATTTAAATTCAAATTCACGTTTTCGTGTCTCAGTTACGTCAAGCAAATATTAAATAACATATGTATTCAGGTTAAGAGTTAGTTCTGTAAGAGTTTTTTTCTTACCAATCCAGGACTCGTGTTCCAGGGTAAGTTTCAACACTGATCCAGGTTGTCGCAGCTGTTGCAGCAGTACTCCGGGGAAGGCGATGTTGGCGCCGGTGCCTATCATGTACATCACCACACCGCTTACTGCTAACATCTGGAAGTTGGGTGATAAGGTCAAAAATGGGGGTTCGAACGGAAAACAAAAAAAAAAATTATAAGAAACAAGAGAGAATTTTCGAGACGAAAGTTCGTAACTCAAAAATTTATAAAAAAAACATCTATGTTGTACGAAATATGGATTTTTACCTTTCTTATAAATTCGCAGTCACTTTATGACTGACCTTTCTAATTTCTTTTAACTCTGTTAATGATACAGCTACCACAATATATAACGTCAATAGATTTCACGAGCGACTTAAAAGCTTCTTTATAATTGTTTTTTATGTAGATCATAATTTAAAAAAAAAGTAACGTGTGTCCTTGTCCTTATAAATCTATAATAAACAATACCTGTCTGAAGAATGGCGATAACCTTCGCTTCCGGTTCACTTTTGTTTCCGTCATGGTGATTCAAGAGTTCCTCAGTTGACTTCAAATACCGGATATAACTGAAATATTAATCACAATAAAAGCTTTGGCAGAATTAAAATAACGCCAATTATGTACAACTGACAGGTAAAATTAATCACATAGTGACTATGTTATTGAGGTCATAAATAAAAATTCTTTGATAAAATAATAGAAAAAATAAATATTTTCGATAATTTGATTCGAAGTTAATAGAAGTAACATTGATTGATGATTGATAAATAAAAAGCAGTGAATTTATGTATTTATAAAAATGACTTTTATTAATACTTCTAGATAGGACAATTTTTTGTATACCAATTATTATATACAATTGGCCATGCCTTATATAGATCTCGTCAAATAACTGCAATGTTTTAGTAGTATTGGTTTTCAAGCCTTATCAGCATAGTAAATGCTGTTAGTGACACCGTCAAGCGGAAAAATTAATTTACTCAATCAATCTTTATTTCTCTGCGATTGTTTATGATCCTGTGTAAGTTTTTACTGTTTCTCATCAAAATTTATCTAAAATACAGCTACTTGAATTATTTATTCATTAAAATTCTACTTGTAGGTACATTGTAAAAAAAATTTTTACGTCTATTGCATGTCGCATTACAACAGTCTGAAGAGACGGCGCTTGGAATGTATGGGTTGAATGTATAATGTAATATAAATTCTAAATACCTCATGTTATCGGATCATATGTGAATGCGAGTGGATGTTTATTTGTATAAGGTTATAAGTATATGGGGGGGGGGGGGGTATTTGAGGTTAAGAGATTATATAATAAAATGATTTCGGTGTTTGTAAAACATCAGGTAGGTCAAGTTATACCTCGAGATGCTGTTCCGAAGTCGGGCTTTTGATATTTTGATAAAACCTTAAATCAAGAAATATTGTATCAAAAAATGATTTTGGAAAAAAAAATATCTCATCTCATAGAATGTTTCCAACAGCGGCAATAGTTTATAATTGCATAAAGGTTATTCCATCAATTCTCATGCTTTCAAATACAATCATACTAGTATTTTTTTGTTGTTTTTAAAAAAATTATTTGAACTTGGTAAATTTAGTGTTACTAGGATATTAAATACTCTGTTTTTATATTTAAATCACGCCTCAGTCAAACGCTCATTATTGTAATGAAGCCATTATCTCATACTGTAACGTCCCGCTCAAGGTTATCAAAACGACTAACGTTACTAAATATTAAACGAAATCATTTATAATAAAAGAGCGTACAGATATTTCGTTATTACTTATTACAATAACAAAAAAAAATACTATAATATTGAAATGACATTACTAGAATAATTTAAATAATATTTTTCCTGTATATAAAAAATATAATTTCTTTCTCTCTGGCCGTCTTTGTCTTGGGACGCCATTTTTTACATCGTTTCTTAATTATTTTTTTCCAGGTTTCAGACAGCTTCTAAACCCAAACCGCATGTAGAGACTATAGAAGACATACGCTTAGATGGTTGGGATGACAAGATGATTGGTGTGATGAAAAAATATATATTTTTTAATCATTTTGTTCTGAAAGCTGAAATGTTACTTGTTATGAATTAGTTTAGACAGTTAATTGTAGACTGTAGAGAAAAAGCGTAACGTAGTACATTCGGAAGTATGTGTTTCATTCAAACGAATACTCGCGAAAGCCTTAGATATCATTATTTTAATTTACTGTAATTCTGAAGATAATTATTTGTCCGTCGTCAAATTAAGCCTTTTTTAAATCTTATACTTTCAAAGCCTAAGTGCGTATAACCAGATAAGGTCAAGGTATGACCTTATCTCTATCACACACACTCATTAGCGTAACTCAAGCGTAAACGTATACATAAAATATATTTTCTGTAATTTATAAATATGTAATATAAATCGCATCACGTTGAAATTTTTGCCAAATTAAATAATTTTCTTAACCTAATTTTTTTATTTTTTTTTAACCAAAAAATAATAGGAGGAAAAATTTTACATCAATATATTTAACAAGAGAATAAAAATTATAAATTAATATCTATTTAATAAAAAAAGAAGTAATTATGTGTATGTATAATAAAATCACTATTACAGTTTGAAATAAATTTTACTTCCCGTTCCAATGCAAGTAGTGTTCCGTTAATGGCGGAAACAGAATTTTATTTTTATTTCTAGGTTATAGAAGATAATATAGGATATAGATACAAAATTAGTTACAATAAAATCTGTTATAGTTATAATAATTATTATTTCATAGCAATGTATTGTTTGAAAACCGCAAAAAGAATTATCGTAGTTATTTTCCTCCTGATCCAAATTGTCAGCCATCTTGAAATGTTTATTTCTTTATCTGTGTAGAGTGAAAGTAAAAAAATATTTTTCGTTTAAAAATTGTGCCATAAAAATAATAATACAGGTAACATTCATAAATACTGCATTTTCATAATCAATGTAATGAAAAGACAGAAATTAGAATTGGAATGGAAAACAAAATTGACTTAAATTAAGTAGAACGCGGGAATATATTGCATAGTGTAAAAACATTAACCATTAGCTAATATTTTTGCGTTTTTTTGTTGTTCCATATTTAAACGAAGTACTCGAAAGCAATATTTTTTAGCGATATATACAGAACATAACAAAGTTCTCAATGCATTATTGAACCAAAAAAAACGTGATATTGGGCCATTGTTGTAAATGTATATGGCCATAAACAGAGACGTGCGAGAACGTTAGTTAAAATATGCAGAAAGCTACAAATATGTATGTATTATTTTGTAAATTATTCTCAGTTTAGTTTTTATTTGGGTTAGATCATAGTTAATAATAAATAGTACTTTCTTAATAAAATAAAATCGTACATTAACTGTCATTACACAGTTTTTAAACGTTGTAAATATTAATGAATTTGGCAGATTGACACTTCATAGTGGTCTCTTGAAAAAAAATAAAATCGCTTCACTCGTTCAGTTTTTTTCTTAACAAATATTTCATTTAAAATTTTTGTAGTTTTAATAAGTATAGGTTCATAATAATCGTTTAAATAATAGATACAGGTATCTCCAAGCTTTAAGACAATGTCACGAAAATTTTTCTATGTAATGAATTTAATTCCATGCTGAATATTTTTGACATTATTAACTAAACTTGAAAAATGTCGTGGTGGCCTGGAGGTTGAAGGCCCGCGTCTCATGCGTGAGGACGCGGGTTCGAAACCTGGCAAGTACCAATGTGATCTTTTCCGAGTCATATGTACTTTCTAAGAGTATTTAGACACCGCTGACGGACGGTGAAGGAAAACATCGTGAGGAAACCTGGTCTTATAATTTCAAATTATAAGATTAAAATCGCCAACCCATCTTGAGCAAGCGTGGTGATTAAGGCTCTATCCTTCTCCATGTGAGAAGAGGCCTTTGCTCCGCAGTGGGCTCCGATAGGCTGATGATGATGATGATGATGAACTAAACTTGATTAAATGTTTTTATTCTGATAATAGAATTGTTATCAACTAAAGTGAATTGGATGATAAAAATTAAGGAACAAAATAATAAAAGATTCCAGCATAACATTAAATAATTTCTTTTTCGTTCATGTGCAAGATTTCACTATCTTAATTTAGATGTAAGCGTGAAAACTTGTGGATGTGTATTGCTTTGCTCACAAAAACCGCTTATCGTTTTTGGATGTAACTTTACAGTGATATAGCTATTGGAATAAGGCTATGATTTGTGTTAATTTCATTAAGTTCCCTCGGTATCAGAATATGACAATTGTCTTTCGTATGAAGTGACGTAGCACAGACGATAGATGTCGCTGATGTTTGATGACTTGGTTGTTTTAGTACACCTTATACATTCCTTTCTTATCCTAGTTCCAAGTTGAGATACTCAAGAATAAGTAGTGTTGATGGAAAATAAAACTTCGATTTAAATCACATTAAGACTGAGGAATTATAGAAGAAAAAGGTTTGTGTCTTGGAGAATTTGAGTAGCCACAAGGTGTGATGGTCTTAAGGTTGATCTTCAGCGAGGAGTGGTACCATCAAGTGGAACCGACTTCAAATAAATCTGGTCACATATATATTAAACCTTAGACTTTAGCTTAACTATATTAATCATTACTTTAAAGATCGTTACGGAAATATTAAGATAAATATTTGATGATCCGGCAGAAGCACGTTTTTATATTAATGTATATGAATCATGTTGCAAAATATTTTTCAACGTGTGTGTACACATTGACATAATTAAGATGAAAAAATAATGTTCGTAACTAGTCAAAGTTATATAGAAAAAAAAATAGCCTAAGTTAAGTAACTCATTCCATGATAATTAATAATTAAGAATATGTTTTATTTATTATACTATCTCTTACCTTACACCGTATCCTTTACAGCATGAAGCAGGAAATATGCTACTGCTAAGTTGATTAATGTTCTCCCTAATAAACAAAAGTGTCTGTCATTTGTATATATAAAAAAATAAGCGTGATTAAATGTTTACGAGCTAATTATAAATATACTGTAATGAGCGTTACAATTACACAGCACTTCTATTACCAAATAGGTGTTCAATTGACTTCCGGTTGTAACAAGAAACTATTTTTTTTTTTATATTGGTATATCTTTTTCATTATCATTGTAATTTAACCCTTGTCTTACACGAGTTGCAATTACTTTGAGACGTAATTTTTTTATTACTGTCATTCGTTATTAAATCACTAGCTACTAATATATATATATATAATAAAATTGAAGTGTCTGTTTTTAATTTATATTTAAAGGCTTAAGACAAATCCTGATTTATGTAACAGAAAAACTTATAATTTTGTATACGAGTTATTGAAGGAGTATAGTTTTTTTGTTATGTATTTAATATTATAATAGAAAAAAACTACATTTTGTCAAAGTTTATAAAACGTCAGATAAATTGTCAATCTTTAAATATGGCCATTAAATTGGAATGACTTGTCGCTTGTGCGCTACAAGCTTGCTGCAATTTGATTTTAATTAACTTATTTTCTTTTATTTAAAAAATAAACAAAATTGGTACTTTGATGGATGTTGAGAAAATTTCTGTTATTCTGTGTTTTTTTTTAGATTTTTAATATTACAAGGATTTATAAATAAATAAACATAGTTTTAAGTCCTTTTGTAAAGTCTGTATATATCCGAGGTCTGTTTAAAAATTTGCTAATTATGTATTATTCCAATATTTATTTAATCTTTCATGTATGTCCCTTTCAAATTCTAAACCGTTATTATACTGATGTCAATGTTTTTTTTAAATTAAATACTCTTTATTTTTTGTGACGTCAGTCGTATAAGCACACACACACACACATACGCGTATTGTCCTTAAAATCACTTTCCGCAGTTTTTTTTGTCCCATAATCGAAGAGTATTAAAAACTTTTTTAAATTTGCAAAAAGATAAGGTCTATTTATAATATAGATATAATTAAAGTTTCTTCCGTAAAGTGATCGCAACTATTCTCTATACTATATAATATACAATTTGATAAAACCATTGACAATCGTTGATTATAAAAATAAGACAAGCAAAGCAATATTTTGCACTTTTCAAGCCAGCCATTTTTTGTTTTAACATATTATCTACATATATAACAAGACAATATTAGGATATTTCCATTGTTTTATGTAGAACACGAACTGGTCGTCGTAAAGTGAAAGATTCCATGTCTAGTAAATGAAGGAAGAGATATTATGGTAATAAATCAAAACAAAACCTAAAAAATAAAGTTAAAAAGAACAAATAAATTTAAAGTTGATAACAGCACAAAATAATAGTAATTTTGTGGCCCACAAATACTTCCCTTAAATGAAACGACGTAAGAATTAGAATTGACATTGTAAAAAAAGATGGCGGGAAATTCGAAAGAATGTAAATCAAAAATATCGGCGTTTTAAAAATTACTTTAAAAAGGAACATTCAAATTTAGTCATAACAAATGTTTAAGCAAATCACACCTTGCATTGTTAATAATTTTGATGTTTTTAGAGCTAAGTCGGATTTTATTTTGTATTTTAAGTTTATTTTCACATTCCGTATATCAAAGTAGTGTGACTAAGTAGGTACATTATAGTAAAAACGTAGGTTTATCAGTGAAAACTTTGTACTGTCTGTATTTAGTTTCGCGATGATATATAGTGATAGAATAGTATTCCTTATAATATAGTAACATCATCATTTATTATCATTATTGTTATAAATAATATAATTATATATTAAACTAGATTTATTAACAACTTATTTCACACTGTTTCCGTTGCGAGAGATATAATATTTCATCAGCTATTTGGTAATCATTTCATAACAACGTACCAACTGTTCAATGTAAACAGTGGTTTTATCACGATTGTCGATTAAGTATTTGAGTACGCTTAAACCAAGTTTTCATCGTCAGACTATATACGTAGCGTTAATAGTTTTTCATTCGCAAATCTTCGCAGAATATAATATTAACGTAGATCATTGATTGCGAAACGTGAAGCGCTTCGTATGAACTGTAACGATGCAAACATGTGTTAGGCGTACAGGTAATCGTAACTTTTTGTTAAATAAATTAACAACGTATATAATTATATAGAAGAGTTAAATCTGAAAATACATTTTTTATTATTATTATTTTTCATTTAATATTTGAATATTATCTGCTAGAATTGTTTATATGAAATAAAAGTGAATATTAAATAATTTAAAAAAACTTTGAATATTAAATAATTTAAAAAAACTTTTGATCTGTTTGATATGTGAATGTTTATATATATATACATATATAACAAAAACCAGCAAACTGCCAGTGTTTAGTTAACTGTAATACGATTTACGATACAAACTAATAGTAAGCCTACGTTGGTTAAGAATACTGTAATGTTATTCGTCTGATTCTTTGTTCAACTGAAGATAGTCAATCCGGTTTATTTTCGATTCCTTGTGCCAGGAAGTATTGAACTAAACTTTAGCTACACTGCACTTAGTAAGTCGAATATGGATAATGTATACCACTAGTTATTGCCCATGGCTGCACTCGTGTTCATATCGGTTATTGCCTCATACTTAATAATAATAACAATTAATCTAGCGCTTCTTCAAGAGTTAAACAAAACACAACGAAGTGTCATTGAAAATTAATTTGGTCACGTTTTGGGGGGTATCGTCATTGCAAAAACATCCTGTCAAAATTACACCAGTATTATCAATCGTTTCGGAATGCATCGAAAACGCAACACAAACATGGTTCTCTTTTTGTGTGGAAGATAAACGCGTAATGTTTTTATTCCTATTTTCATAACGAACTTTGGGACTATCAATAACCGGCAATTACGTATTCTTTAATTCGTAAATTTTTAATTGTACTCACTGTGCAATAGATTTTGAACAAAAACAACAATTTCACTCACGTTTCTAAAACCGGAACAAAAAACCGCACATGTAATATAATTCACATTATATTTCGACGCGGTCCTATGCACTCGGTCCTCGGAGTCCGGAGACCTACTGACAGTTGACCGTTAAAACTGTGTCTGTGTGGGTACGAAAGTCGTATGTGTGAGTGAACTTGAATAAAATCGGTTAATCGGCAAAGCGTCATTTGTCATCAATAGCATTGGTTCTTTAATGAATTTTAATTTAATATAACATATGCATGTATTTATTTACTTGTTTATAATTTTAGGTTCAAGTTACGCTTAGAAATGTAATCGAGTCATCTGCGTATTATATATCAAATGATTCTGCTGTTATTAAATCTGTGGTTGAATGAAAATGTATTTAGGCAAAATAGCGTTTTTAACGGTTTTCAAGAATTTACTAAAATGAAAACCTAAATTAATTTAAATACGGTTTAATACAACTCGTTAGTCTTGTTAGACAAAGACAAAAAACTCGTATCACAATATTAATATTTTTTAATCTATTAAAATAAGCATAGCAATATTTAATACTCAAAACAAATAAAATCATTATAACTATTTAAAAATATAATAAACATATCAAATAACTAAGTTGATTCTAATTTAAAATAAGAATGAGTGATCAAAAAATGTCATACATTTTTTTTATGGCTTTGTTTGAATATTGATATGGTATTATACATTGATAGTTTGAGACTAAATTGACAAGTGTATTGGGAAATTTTCAAATTTGAGATCTAAGACTTTCGCGAGTTTAGTTCATTTAAATCAAACCAATATTTTTCGGATATACTACGCGTGCTTTATTTTTGTAAAAAACTACATACCCCCGACATTTCGGTTACTTTTCAGCAACCGTGGTCACGGGCAGACCAGATGTCTCTCATATCGTCTGCCATGAGAGTCCAGTCTGTTTCGTTTAAATTTTCATATCGATTCTGTAGAGTTTTAGAGCAATGTTTTCAGTATTCCATCATCACTTTACTTAGATATATATAACGGAAAGTATATAACTATAGTCTTCTTAAAAATAGTAGAAATAATAATCAAATAAAGGCCTTTATTGCAATCGACAAACTGCTTCTTGTTTTCTCCACACAGTCAAGATAATAAGTTGTCCATCAAATAAAAATTTTGACATTGGCAAAATATTTCGCGATTCCAGTACGAATGAAGTAAACGTGGAAACGTGCGTCGAAGGCAGCCCTAGAAGGTTCGTTTCATATTTGGTCAGGTAGAGAGAGAAGCTTGGAAAGTGGAGGTGAGCGTTTAACGCGCTTTAGATAGGGGCCCCTTAAACCTACACCTAGGTCGCAAGTCCCAGGCACCGTTGAAGATCCTCTCCCTGCAAGGATGGACCCGGCACCCGCACGGTGAATCCATGGAATGATGAGAGCTTTCGTCTCTTAGTTTAATAAAAAAAGGAAATCGTGTATTTCGGTTGTACTACAAAAAAAATATTGTGTTTTAAATGTGTGATACTTTCATCTCGACTGTCTGTTATCACTGCTGTAAAGTAACGGACATTTCGGGAAAATGTAAAATATAATAATAAAACCGCGTAGTACATCCTAAAACACAGTTTCATTTTAGATGTAAAGGTACTTACTGCGAAAATCTGACATCATTGTAATATTTAATCGAGTTAATTCAAGTCGCAGCTTCACCACCAGATAATGATGACCGTTACAGAATAGCTTTTCAATATAAAGGTTATGAATCGATTATATAATCGATGGCCATTATCATTTGTTTAAAGTAATCGATTTAACGAATTAAATTATAGTTTTTAATGTAAAATGATTGTATATTCTGTGGAATATAATCTATTTTATGGTATCTGGTTATAGTTGATGAGAAAGTTATTATTTATTAGTCTTTGTTCATCTTCACATTACATTATAAGTTATGGCCATTGTTTTCAATAATGTAAACATTTGTTACTTATTATAATGTCAGGTTATGTACCAGCTAATTATTTACGACTAACTGTTGCCCGCGGCTCCGCCCGCGTGTTGGTCGCTTTTCGGATAACCATATATATGTCAAACTTAAAATAATAACATACAGAAAAGAGATGATAACAAATGATAGACAAACACAACCAACTAACAACAATGAACTTTCGAACCGCATGACTATGACTCTATGACTCTTCTTTAACTGCCTCCTATCAGTTTTTTGGAAAAATATTTAATGTACAGACACTCGATTTTTACTGTCTTATTATATGTATAGATATCTTAACATGGACCTCCTTTTCAAGGGTTAGCTAAATACAACGCCTGCCTTATCAAGACTATTTTAATTTATTAAAGTCAAACACTATTAATCAATAAAAATCATGTTTGAAATATATTAAAGCTTCAATATTTTATCAAAATTTCATAAAGTATTTTTACTGAATAATTGGAAGTCAATTATGTTCTTCTCGTAATAAAATGTTTTAAGATTTTTTGCCACAGGATGTTACGAATATAATCAACGAAACTCATTCAATAATTCATATTAATCGTGGTTATACATTTTTTATACTATGAATAAAATAAATAAATATTACACAACCCTATAGAAGATCTATTAATGTTATTTTTTTTCTCTTAACGAGACCGTCTATTAATATTTAAGATTTAGCTGCTGTCTATTTCATATTAAAGAAAAAAAATAATATTAACAAAAATTACGAAGCATCGAAAGATTCGGGCATAAAGATTATTTTCGTTAACATTATTCTAATGTTTCTAGTTGTTGTTCTGTGACGATATAAAGATAAAATTAATGATATAAGATATAAATATACAGGCAAAAATTTGTTCCCAACTACAACAAGTTTAACAAGGCATACAGAATCGAGTTTAACAAAATATTTTAGTTATGAAAAGTCTACAATTTTATTGACTCAAGATCTAAGAATCGAATGACAGCTATATATTATATTTGTGAAGGATTCAACAGTAAATACGTCGAAGTGAATATAGCTGACGTAAGAAATTTAAACTATCAATTAAGAGACGAAACTCTTAACCAGATCCGGTCATTGAATTAAGTTTTAAGATCAATCAACAGTTAGCAGACCCACATTATATTAGAACTGTGTACAGTTAACTTTTGTTTAATTAATTGTCAAATCTATTAATGGTTTCATAATGACTGTATGAGATGTTACGCAAATATCACAAGACAATGACAATGAGAACCGATCACAGAATCAGCTAACGTATATCCTGATGATGAAGTACGATTACCTTTAAAATAAAACTATGTTCTTCGGAAATCGGACCTACAACGCGTGTTTATTATTTACATGTTCCAGACGTTTCGATTGCTTTGACAACCATGAATATGTGCCGACATGAAAGATTAACACTCTTGAGAGATTTCGTATAACCGATCTACTTATAGACGGCTCTCTTTCACTATCGAGGAACCCTAAAACAGGTTCGCTCTCAGAAAGCCACACACCCTGGGAATGAAGTCAAATGCTGTGCGGACTCTGTAACAGGTTATATTTTGCTTTGCAAATTGTTTTATAAAACTTGCGATATAGATTATTTGTTCCGTACAATAAGGCCTTAACTTTCTAAACAGCGTAATTTTTTTTTGTAATCCGATTTTGTGTCGTCTTAAATGTGTACGTCATATATTGAAAACGTGTTCTTAAACCTATTTGTCAAGATAAAAACACATATATATATTTTAACATAACAAAAGTCCATTGTTTCGTCTGGACTCTAGAGTAAATCAATTTTATTATCACATAACAAACGTGATTACTTCTCAGAAGTCCTTAGCAAATTTCGTAAGAGAAACACGAGCTCTCACAAAGTTGATTTAGAAAGGTATTACACGAATCGCAATACAATAAAGATATCGAAACAATAATTACATAGCCTAACCAAATGTCATCTGTAGGATTTGTAAATGACAACAGATTATAAAAAGTTATTTTATATAAATAGTTAGTTATACTTACTCAACTACGTATGTATGTAGTGTTGTGTGTATAGTCTAAGTATTGTGTCAACATTAACTAGCAGGTATTACTAACAGTGCTTATACAATTTTTTTTATCATTGATAAGAAAAAAATGCATTTAGTTTAATATGACTTCAATAGTGGCAGACTGCGTGTTTTGTTTTGTTTACATTTAAAGTAATCATTTTAATAATCTCCTTTCCGTCTCTATAAACTTGAAATCGTAACGAATCTTCGTAAAGATCGGCTTCGTAGATAAATCGTGTTAAACAAGCATTAAGCAATAATACATGTTGGCATTACTTTATGAATTAGAAATACTTATATACTATTTAAGCCTTGAAACAGAGCCTTGTACACTTTTATGTTTCACTAGATGTGCCCGCGACTTTGTTCGCTTAGAAAAAGTACGTTAATACAAAATTTCTTCATACAAGTTCACGCTGTGTACGTGAACGCGCGGTAAGTAAGAACGATTGAATCGTGTTTTGCTAACCATTGATAAGCCCTAGGAATAACGGGCGTAAGTATGTTGGTAATTCGTATAAGTATTTCTTATTTTTCGGGTTGATTGCAGCTTCAGCCGGTAGGTGGCGCTGCTAAGGTATGAAAGCTATTAAACGGCTGGCTGATTTGGTTGAAATTTTATCTATATAAGTAGCAGAGTCTTGAGTTAGTCCTAAACGCTATTACTATTGGAGCCGGTAGGTGACGCTGCTGTCTGCATGGTCCCAAAATAGATATTTGTTTACTTCGCTGTGGTGCCTGTATACCTGTCTATCGATTTTTAATTCCTGTTAAATATAATTTAAAATTTGCAAGTTTTGTAAAATTTTAACCGCCTTGTATATGATTTAATTATCTTGTATATGTATTTGATTAGTTCTCGGGATGATTACAACTGATTCCGCTAGGTGGCGCTGCTATTGGTATAAAAACTTTAAACTACTGGGCCGATTGGATGTAATAAATGTAAGTGTTGAATGCAAGTAACTTTACATAAGTTTGCTTCAAAGTAGTTTAGAAATATTCCCGCGGTAAGAGGTGCCCTAAAGGTTGCATCAGGTGATCAGCAACCCACATATAAAATTATATTGAAATCTGTCCAGTAGTTTTTAAGTTATAAGTGTACAACAGACAGACAGACAGATAAAAATTTCAAAAATAATATTATTGGCATCTGTTTCTTCTAGGAATACCCCTATAGGGATTTATTATTATCATTTATTTTCAATGTCCAGAATTGACCCTGTGAACGATTTTATTATATGTATAGATACTTTGCCAGGTAATAAGTGTGCGAGACTATGCTCCACCCACAGCTATCTAACAAAAATAATGAATTTAAAATACAGTATTGAAACTTGAAAAAATCATTTCACAGACAAATAACAAGACTAACTGACAGACAGTTTCATCTCATTCGCATGTCATCACGGATGCTGTATTCGAAACACTTGTTGAAATGTAAAATAAAAAAACCCGTCTCATCATCAGATGTCCATAGCTTCGTATGTATACCACGCGAAAATATTAGATAATATCTGAAAATATATCTCTGCCTGTTCTGTGAAATCAAAACGAATAAGAAGTTCCAATATTTGAAACAGTCTCATATAACTACAGTTTATATCAAAAAGTTTGCTCATACGTCCTTAGTCTTACGTGTCTAAGATACTCGCGGTTTTTTTTCCGTTACCGTCACGATGTACAAATACTAAGAACTTTGTCTCATTCGTGTTGTGAATTTTAACACAGTTATTTTTATTCCCTTCTTCTATATAAAGTAACGTATTTAGTTACTATGTATGACAGTTTGTAAGTAAATAATATATTATAGTTTTTGTTTGTCTGAAAAATTGTTGGAAATCATGTTATATGTATAACTGTGTACCAGTTCAGGCTTCGCACGGCCTTTTACAATAGAATAATATATAAATAATATAGCCTATTTAATTTTGAGAATTATTAAACTTATATTATGATAACTTTCAAATTTAAAAAGTAATTTACAGATAGTGATGTAGGCTTGAAGACGAAGTAATTTTATTTGATAAGACTCAATACCGTATTTCTGTAAATAGCTTTCCAATAAACGCTTTAGGAATGCCAATTTTTAAAAGTTGTAAAATGGATATAGTATGTTATCCTTATGGTATAGACATATGTCACCGCGGACTTTTCTGTAGACCTATACACACAACTCCACCATAGGTATATTATTTTTTTGTATCTCAAAGACTTTAGGCAGCGTTTCCTTTAAAAGCTCTCACACCATATATCCATATATTAACTTTGTTTGTTAAATTTTATTAAATTTTATATTAAAAACTTAATGTTTTTTTTTTTTTCATTAAAACATGTTTATTATAAACGTTACTTAATATTCCTTGCAAACATGTTAATATTCCTGAACTTGTTAGAGTGTTCAAAGCTATATAATCCTTTTTATAATTGCTAATGTTTCTATTTATTACAATGCGTGCTGATTCACGTGAACATGGCCGGTGGTATATATGCCAGCACCAATCCCGGATTGGTGGCGTCGGGTGTTAGCCGGATAGCATGACAAAATAGCTTCGTTATTTCTGTTACCATAATGACTCTCATGGGATGATAGTACAGTGGGAAACGGGAAATTTCCCACATGGACCCACAATGATGGATACGTATAAGAAACAATAGAAATTCCAGGGGATATTTGCGCGTTGGCATCCAGATCAGACACAATTTCGTATTTGAGTTATTTAATTTTAAATCGCGTTGTGTTACAGCTTGCGGTTTCTTGGGAAACCAACATTCCTAAAGACCATGCCACCAAGGTCAATAAGTATTCCGAGCTGACTAACGAACTCACTACTGAAAGATTTGCTCCTGGTCCGAACTAACATCAATTCATTCTTAAAACGTACTTCGCAAACCGAAGGTAGCTATAGTAGGTAGCTTCTCCCTGCAACTTGATAGACCCGGCACCCGCACGGTGAATTCATGCAATGATGAGAAGTTTCCTCTGTCTCCATTAATTTTCTTAATTAATTATTTTTTTTAATCAAAAAGAACATTGCATAATGTTATCTGGGTGGCCGCGTCACGAGTGTACTTATTTAAATGAAACTAAACTCCGATACAACCCATTCTTATTATTTTTATCTACATACTCCCGACGTTACGGTTCCTTTATAGCAAACATGACCATGGGCAGACGAGATGAAATTGTCTATCAGCTAGTCTTGTTCTTTGTCATCTACTACCTAAAAAAATGTAAATAACGCGTAATATCTGTAAACCTTATTTTCATTTAAAAGAGCTTTGTCCTTTTTTTTTGATGACGCAGGGAAATTCTTTTTACGAGCCGTCTAACCGGCCTTGGTGGGATCGGAGAGGATGTGTGAGACTCGGCCTCGGCAGGCCCCTACTCACTAAAACCACTGCGAAAGCCATCGGCCGCTATGTTGGTGCACCCCGGATCTGTCAGCGACAGGGCACACCAGCGACTGGCCGGTCCTGGCAAAGACCGGACTTACTCCCTCGGAGAAAGGGGGCGAACCCGGCAATTAGGATCGCCGCGACGACGCCGGGCTTTCACAGGAGCCGGGTTACCAGCCCGACCCCAGCCCGGAGTGCAGGGGCGCTATTGGAGGCGTTGCAAATATCACCTCCGACGCACCCCCATCCGTCGTCTGCGGAGGGAGGGTGCATCAGCCGCATCCTCCCTTTCCCGCTCAGATGCCTCCTTCGTGGACATGACCGTCTCACCGAAGGAGGACACCGGACCGGACGGAGCGCTGGCGTTGTACGTTTACCGTATGGCCGCCCCGCCAGGTCCTCCCCCCACTCCCGCATAAGGCGTGACACTCCCTGCCAGCGTACCACCCGGATCTCCTCTGATGACGGGTTCTCTCCGAGAGCCCTCCTACCCGAGACGTAGGAGAACACCTCGACGAGAACCGACGCCAAAAGATCCCAAGGCGGATCGCCGGCAAGAGCCGTCGCTGCGGCCCAGGAGACCGTACGGTACCCTTTAACCACCCTCACCGCGGGCGCCATTTGCGCCGAGCGCAGTAGGGCCTTGACCCCGCGGCTCATCGGGCGGTCAGCCCAAACGGGAGCACCGTACGTGGCTATACTCCGACAGACCCCAGAGTATAGCCGCTTGCAAGTTGCGCTGGGCCCTCCGAGGTTCGGGAGGAATTTCCCCAGCGCACCTGCCGTCCTCATGACCTTCCGCCCCAACTCCCTGAAATGGGGCACGAAGGTTCACCCTCTAAAAGAGCTTTGTCCTGAGTTAGTTGCATTGTGACCAAATCGGGATGTAATAAAGGGATCGTACGGAAACCGCGTGCTACCAAAAAACCTTGACGCTTCTCAAATAGGTTTTAATATGGGGACGAAGCCGCAGAAAACATCTAGTTTTAAAAATAATATTACGTTAAATTTTATTTCTAACGGACAGCAACTTTTAGTCTGTTAAAAAGTTATACATATACGAGATGAAATAAAAGATCCAGCATTTATAACGTTTTTATTTCAAATTATTATAAAATACCACAGAAACAGAAGCTGAATAAATAACTACAAACGATAATGTAAGTATATTAAACTTAATCTATTTAAAATTACTTAATAACTTTAGACTTACGATACATAAGAAATATAATGTATACACAAAATATTCTCGTTTATAAATAACTAACAACTCGAATAGTTTAAAAAATACAAATATGACTAGTGTATAGACTAACGCGGTTAAAGACAACAAAATAAGACCTCATATTTGGTTATACAAATTTGGTTTTAATCGTAAATGCTAATAAAAATTCAAAGGAAACACTGTCTTATTCCTTTGAAAAACGTGAAAATCATTTTCTTATTAGCTATATTTAAATCAATACGCTGTTTGTTGTGATTATTATAAAAATATATATAGTTTAAGTTAAAAATTAAAAATGACGTATGATTAAAAAGGAAAAAGGTTTTATTTGAAAGTCAGAGAATTATCATCGGTTAGTAATCTGTGTAGCCCGGGTTGCCGACGGCGTCTAGCGAGACAGGCCGGTAGTAACCCTCCACCTGCCCCCAGCCGCGCGGCGCCACGTTAAAGTTCGGTCCGCACACGAGCGGCAGACGCGGGCTTTTTGGCGACGCGTACACATCGTTAAGTTTCGTTGGCGCCAACGGCACGGGCACCTCAATATTCTGCACTGTTATAGTCGGCGGTGTCACCGGAAATGGCTCCATCTTTGGTAGATTCGATGTGTGTTTGAGAGCGGATTTCGGGTAGGTTTTCTGGTTTCTGACGCTGGAGGGCGGTCGGTACGGCGTGTCGTGATTGGCGACAGGCGTGGGGGTGCTGCATGTGTTGGATGTGTTGCGGCCTGGGAGTTAAACGATTCCTTTATGTGGAGTTTGTATGTGATTTTTTTCAAAGACTACTTTTAAATGGCCATTTCTAAGTTTAATATATCAGAAACATAATAAAACTATGCAGTTTTTGAACAAACAATTGAAGTTAATCAATCTTTTGTAAAAGTGTAAGAGTTCTCTTTTTTAGACATCACTCTTCCTTCTACAAATTGATAACCAATATCTGAATTAATTACGGCTTCAGTGTTTTTATAAGAGACCATAGTGACATAACCTTCTATGTATCAAAATTCGCCCATACTAACCTCTGCCCTCGTGCACCCACTTGACAGATCTCTTCTTCCTATTCACGTACATGGTCTGTCCCTTGCTCATCTGGTTGCTGGAGTCGGACAAGGACTTGGAGATGGCCTTCGCGAGGTCCATCTGCTCCTTCACCGTTGGGTGGACACCGGGCACGTAGAATGCTGATGATGCGAATGTCTTCTCTGTAATGAGGAGGTACAATTGACAACCAGCGTTTCTATCGAGTTCTATTTATATAATCTCAGCAGTTAGGTCTAAACCTATCCAGATTTAACAAAGTATTCCAAGCCTAACATTTCTTTCATTTAAAAAACCTTGGTAGGGGGGGGGGGGGGAGGAATTATATTTTGTTTCGTTGTGGGTGGAAAGAAGGAAGAGTTTTACTAAGTTTAGAAGTTAATAGGTTCTTGATATATTGTGAGCAAGGGATCACCGACAAGTCGAACTGATGTTATGACGACCGAGTGCCCTTTAAGCCAACAAGAAGTATTGAGATCTTTCTCAGTACACTAAATTTTCTACAGTCTATGTAACGACCCTAATCCCAATAACCTTGAAGACCTAAATATACCATCAACTATCATTTAGAGTAAGATGTATATTATATGGGCTTTTTTATTAGAAAACCAACAAGTATCCTCTGGAGACTTTAAAAAACATTGTGCCCTCTATTCAGGTTTATCAAAGGACTTTTCAGTAACAAACATAAGCTCTCTCTCTCTCTCTCTTCTACTTGTACCTGAAACTGTTTTGCTCAGACGCTTCTACCGGCATTTGCTTAGCTTCTCTTGCTGACTTGCGACACATTTGTTGACATGCAGGATAGAGGGATTGCGAAAAGATTAGGATACCAATCGGCAGTGAAAGTTGATATGATGTTCATTTGTCGAAAACTATCTTTAAGGTCCGTCCGACAAAAGTTAAATTATCAATTTCTTTGTCTTGATCCACAATTTGCGTTAATACTATAAAGTGCGAAGATTTATTGGAAAAAACTTTTAACACTCTGTATGTATTGTAACGATACGAACTTGTGGTTGGCATACAGAATACTTCCGTTTTCGTAGTAAGCTAAGCTCACAGTAAGGCTACATACAAAAATATCCATATTTATATGACACTGACCTAAGCCAAACAAATTGTGTTTGATTCAAACTAAAATTTACATTTCATATATAAACTAGTTTTTGTCCCCGACTCCGAACACGTAAACTTCGAGTTGATTTCAGAGCTTTTTCATTTTAAATACCCTGGATACCGAGTGAAGCGCCATCTGCCGGGCTAACTTGGGAATCTAAACTATCTGGAGCGACACCCAAATGCATACAAAAGAATTAATTCAAATCGTTCCAGCAGTTCAAGAGTAGTTCAGTAACATACACAAATACAATAGAATTATATATAAAGATAAAAGAAATAAATTGTAGTCTATTATTTGAAAGAATCAAAATACATAAGTAGACGTATATACACGTCGTATGTAAGCAAACTGTAATAGCCCTCATAACAGACAAGAGAAGACATTAAACATGACCTCTGTTCCCAAGGTGAGAGCTGGAGAAGACTGGTGTATGTTACTTGCAGGAGTTGATATTTGGTCAAGACGTTCACCAGGTCCTGGGTCCTATCAATTCTACGTTCAGTTTAAACATTTCAAAGAAAATAATTTCCCTATCCGCGTCTGTACGTGACAATAGGATGTCATAGTTTAGATGTGTTTATATTTATTTAATTGAAATATTATTATTGACCGAATTCTAGAATGTTACATATACATTCTTCTACTTGTACTTCTAGATTAACACTGTTTATAGTCCCTTAAATATAAATTTACTATATAAATCAAAACCAAGTCTTTTTATGTTATAAGACAAGCAATAAAATACTTAAAATTTAGATGTAAAGATTTTTTTATAATTTGCAAACGCTCACCGAATTTACGGTCTTTCTTAATGATATGCTCTTCAGCATCAGGTGCGGGCGTGAAGATCTTGTTCAAGTCCACCTCTTTGTCACCCACGATGATCGGTTTGTTCTCCAAATCCTCCTGTACAGTATACAATTGTAAGAGAAGTAATATAAACCATTTTACAATAAAGAAATAAATTAAAGTACTTATAGATTCTATCTATAGGAAATTGAAGACTTTCTAATGGGCTCCAATAACAAGGAGGTTACAATGTCACTAACACTATATACAAGAAAACGCACATGTTTAAAAATACTACTAAAATGGCAACACTAAGCCACGCTGACAATAATGACAAATATTTACAAAAAAACATTTTTTTTGACATTTGCCCCTAAAACATTCCGGAACTATTAAAATTATGTGTTTGTTTTATTTTTTAACTATACTAAAGATTTTAAATGTGGTTTATTGTTAGTAAATTCGTACAACTAATAATATAAAAATAATAAATTACAAGTTAATTTTGTTAAAGTTAGATGATACAGCGATAAGAAGCATTAGTTAACAAATGTTTTATAATGAGGGAATAAGTATAAAGACCTCTTATAGAAAATTTTATTCAACAAAAAACTATGAAATATTTATAATAGTGACAGTTTACACTTATTTATTCTTACTGGTAGATCCAGGGGAGGCAAAGGCATGGGGGCGACGTCCACGTCATTCTAGAACCGGTAAATTGAAATAAATACCTTATTTATATATATAAAAAATACTATTTTGGAAAAAAAAAAATATATAAAATTGCTGTATTAAATGATAACGTAGACCATTTTTTAGAAAAATTGACTAAAAGTTTAAAAGTATATAGTAGTAAAATCGAGTCTAATGATAATTTTATTGGCCCTAATACCCTACAAATAATTACTATAACTGTGAGGCATAAAGTAGGCTTGCTAGCACAGTGTTGAAATAACATAAATTTTAAATAGATCAGATCCAACGCTTGTTGCTTGTTGTACAATTTAACATGAGTTTTGGCGACAATCCAGAGCGTGCAGCTGCCATTTTAATATATGGTATACATCAACCGTATTTTTGATAATGAAAATAAGAAACTTGGGTTTTAAAATGCCTTTGATCACTATTCACTATTGACATAAACGAAATTAATTGTCACGCATATCTGAATTTTCTTGGCATTTCAGCTTGATACTATAGATTCTTAAAATAATTTTATATATGTCACTATGATCGCTAATAAGTTATAGATAATTATAAAATGATTTATCTGTCCGTAGTTTATTCATCTCTTTTTATATAAGTTTATTAAAATAGTACTATTAAAGAAATTTGTTATTCCTATATTTTGCTACCAATATCGAAGGATCTTGGCCATTTTGTAAAAAAAATTTTTAATATTGTCATATATTATATCGCTCAAGTTCGTTTTCAGAAGAGTAAAAGTATTACACTATACATGTAGAGGGTGCCTGGAGAGTATGTATTATAAGTGATACACTTATGAATGTATTTTTTTAATAAAACTGACTGGTGCTTGGCTCTCATTCCATACGATCGTAAGTAAAGATGTAGGCTTAGATCGCAAACACATCGTCTCAGTAAAAACCTATTCACTCTTTCCTTGAACATTCATCATCATCATCATCATCACTGCTGAGCAAAGGCCTCTTCTCACGCGGAGAAGGTTAGAGCATTAATCAGCACGCTTGCTCAAGACGGGTTGGCGATTTTAATCTTATAATTCGAAATTATAAGACCAGTTTTCCTCACGATGTTTTCCTTCACCGTCCGTCAGTGGTGTCTAAATAGTCTTAGAAAGTACATATGATTCGGAAAAGATCACATTGGTACTTGCCAAGTTTCGAACCCGCGCCCTCACGTATGAGAGGCGGACCTTTTAACCTCCAGGCCACACGACGACTTGAACATTACCGAATTGTAAGTCTTAGGGAATTCAGATGCAAAAACGATTTTTAATTTATATTAACTAAACACGAATAAATGAGATTTAAGTGTCTATTTGTAATTAAAAATTAATAGCTTTTCATTAAATACGTGAAATTATATAAGATATTTTACATGAAAAACGCATTTAAAAATTTTTGTCTGTCTGTTACCGATTGTGGACCGATTTTATCGGGAATTTCATTCGCAAGTAGAGTACTTTGGATACTTTTTAACCGATTTCAAAAAGAAGGATGTTCTCAATTTAAATTTATGTACGTTACGTTATTCGACCTTCAATTGAAAGTCGATTTTCAAAATTACTATTTTAATCGTATGGGGAATGTCCTGAGATGGCTCCATTATTACCAAGTCAAGTTCTGATGAATAGGTCCTCTAAAAATCGGAATTTCTTCATAAGAATACTGACGATTTTCTACTAGACTTAGAGGGTTAAATAGGTGAACAAACCCGCGGGTAACAGCTAGTAATTAAAAAAGATAACAAAAGTTGAAACCAGGAAAGAAAAATTTAGTTTGGTTTCGCATGGTTTTTATATGCTCGTCGATTACTGTTGTATAGATAAAAAATGGGAATACCACATAGATTAAAAAACTTTTTTAAAATTTTGTATGGTATTTAGATCGAATTTGTCGAATATCTGCCAATGTCTTCTTTGTTGTATAGGAATATAGTTTTGAAAGTGCTTCGTCGAGAAAATACGATGAAGTTTGCCTAATGAATTATTGTCGCTTTTAGTGAGCCGATACTTAGTTTTTGGAACGTCAACAAATGAGTGCTGTCATTCAAACGAAGACGGTACAATACTGTTGCCAGACACGAATACATTAAATGATCAACTAATGTTATATTGTAAAATGGAGATTTTTGTGAAAAAGAATTACTTTAAACCTTGAGACGAATGTTAGAGAGTTTATTATAAGTTGAAAAAAACATATTTATATAAAGTATTGTTATAAGTTCAAAATAAATACAATTTCTCTTTAAAATATATCGAATTTTATTCCAAAAACGAAACGTGTAGACTGTAGAGAATGTCATACTTAAGTATATATGTCAATTTTTATTAAAGAGATCCAAAATTATATTTTTTTAATTACGTAAATAAAATATTATAAAGGGAGAAATTTATAAGGATGTATGAAAATGAGAATGGATCTTTGTTACAGTTTAACGCAAGAAATTTAACAGGATTATATGTGTGATTTAATTTATTCCTCAATTCTGTATAGCAGAACATTACAAACTAAATGTTGTATTTTGTATTGTCACATGACAGACGATAGATGTCGCTAGCTATTGATTACCAAATAATATTAATTTAAAATATTAATTTCTCACAGAACCCGATTCCTAAGTCCTTAGGACGAAGTCGCGATCAAAAACTATTATTATATGATATAAAACTTTCTTAAGAAATATGTTATAATAATAAGACGACAAAAAATTTTAGTTAATGAAAAAACCGTTCAAGGTCGACGTTTTTGGAATGTAGTTTTAAAATACGTTAGTGATAAAACTAATAATGTGAGGAGTATCATTGAACTCAAAAGAAACGCTAATGATGTATTAACATTTTATGGAGCCGTGTAACTAACTGAATGTTAAACAATTGAGAGAAAAAAACAAATCGCGTGGGCCGAGTTGAATGACCGAAAAAAATCGAGGGCGAATTTTTAAAAGTTTTCAAATCAATGAAGTGTCGGGAACGGCTCCCAAATAGATATGGAATGAGGCACTTGAGTCTTATAACTGAAACAGTCTTCCACCTATATATAGAACTATATATATATATATATAAAGTCCTAAAATATTATTTGATTCTAAGCAGTTGATTTTATCACATTTATTGTATCCGTAAAATTTTAAGACGATATTAATAAGTTTTGTACCTTTTTTTCCTGGAATACTAATCAAATAAAGCTATTGATACACTTTTATTAGTCTTCCTGTATAAGAAAGGAAAGGTTTACGTTTTTACCTTTTGTAACTTTTAATTATATATATAATTAAAATTGTATAGTAGTTTCTTATATCTACTTCAATCATTGAAATCTGTTTAGATCGTCAAGATATTGGGAGAGATTTTTTTAGTTGTTCCCAATGGGATACTTGTTATTATAAATTATATAACGTAATTTTAAAACATCAAACGTGTAGACACTTTATATGTATTAACAAAATTAAATTTAGCGTTACTTATAATTTTTTAGCGTACCTAACATTGATATACTAGATTGAGGAATATTAACATAGCTGGACATTCTTCATCAAGCATGAGGGAGAAACATTTGAAAACTACCAACAGCGAATCATTTACGTTATACGTTGTCATGTACATATATGTATTTTAGGACTTATGTCAAATGTCAAAAATGTCAATGGTAATTACATGTAATAATTAATATATGTATGCATTATAATCATTATTTAATTAATCTTTATATTTCACTCGTTAATTTATTATATTTGAACTCTTGTCTAGAGTTATTTAAATTTCCAGTCTGTAGTAGGAAGTCAATGACTTGTCCCATTTAGTAATTTTTTTTGAGGAGCTGCCAAAGAATTGATTTCCGTCAAAATGGCCGGTCGTTTTGTTAGAAAATTTATATTTTTTTAACAAATAAATTATGCATACTAGGCATCACGTGATCAACAAAATTACTTATTGATGTTTAGCAACAAAATAGGGTCAAAATATGTAGTGATTAATGTACTTTAGTAATCCCAAAAGGATGTTTCGTTTCATTGCCATTATAAAATTTTAAAACCAGATAATATAACTGTAATTCTTCTTAATATAGGATTACTAAAACCCAAAAATAAAATCGTATAATAGAGATTTTCGAATTAAACAATGTGCTTTAATTTTTATTTTAAATATAAAAAAAATTAAAAGTGCTTAAAATATAAGTTATAGAAAACAGAGATACGAAATATAAATTAGTATCTATATAATGTACTGAATTGAAACTATTTCGTAATAGCTTTTCTGTGGGGAATTCCCGGTGCCAGATTAATCAGACTCATTATCAGAAGTTACAACAGCATGGGATTCTAACCTTAAAGTATAAATAGATTTTACTATATTTACCTCATGTATAGTTTATTAAAATATTAATATTTATCTCTAGTAATATACGATCAGTAGTATCTACGCTTTTAATGTCGAAATTAAACGTTTATGTCAAGAGATCATTGACGTATTTAGAGATGTCAACCTCTTATAATCCTAATAGATCATAGAACCTTTATAAATTATCATAATGTAAATATTTTTGAGTAGTTTGTCATAGTTCTTCCCACGCCGCAACAACAATTGTAACGAATGCGTTCAAGGAACAATCTATTTCGACCCGTCTGGAGCGGAGCCAACAACATTAAATGCACTTGGAATAAACAGCACCGCTCCTTACAATAAATGTTCTTAACTGTAATTTACATCGCCGTTAGAATATGGGTTAGCTGGGGACAGATATACGTAAATATATAATATATATATAATACATAGATACCATATACTGTGAGCCTCATCCTTGGATCCAAACTAACTAACGGAACGTAATAACTTACCCAACTTACAGGGAACAGCTTATAGCTGAGGTTTGTGAGGAATTCTTTTTTTTTGGGATCGAACATATCGGACGGCTTGAATCCTCGTTTGGTTATTAGCGAGCTGTTGACACTCGAGGAACTGGTGACGTCATCGAAGCTGTCCTTATGTACCACGCGATCGTTGACTTTGTGGATGCTGGACATCTTGTTTGAGGAGTACTGGCTCTCGCTTATCGTCATCATTGTGATAAATGTTTTTAAATCACAGTTGCACTACACTTTCCGTCTTCTATGACTTTTCCGTCTGAATATTGACGTCAAACTTTTTATATGCGAAAAGTAATGAGCAATATTGTCTGTTTGCGCGCCAACATACAGCACTGTCGAATATAGATAGTTAGACAATTTATGACAAAAAAAATATATTTTAATATGCTTCGAGAAGCAGTTTTTAGTTATCCTTTTTTGAAAAAACAACGATCTTCATACAAACGGGTATTGAGTTGAGATTAGTTTGCAACGGTTAATCTGAAAATAGATTTGAAACAGTTGCCGGGCGTTTAACAACGTGTTTACTCAAAACTATAATCATCAGTTTGGTGTTAGAACGGACAGTGTTTAAGTGTGAACACTATTAACCTAAATGTAAGGTTACGTTGCAAATTACAACATTGAAACGATCGCATTCAGCCTTCAGATATTTGTTCGGTAATTATTTATTGGCGATAAATAATGTCAAAGCTATAGCCTAAATAATTTCATACGAATAATTTGTTACTAATTATATGAAATTGTCTGTGAATTGAAAAATAACGTTTACAGATTTATCAAAGAATTTCAAACGATCATCTATTTTTAATTTTTTTTAACAGTAATCCATTGTAAGTGATTTAGACTAGACGTGTAATTCTAACGATGGTGATGACAAAATAAAAAATTGTTTAAAAAATTATGTTCTTAATTAAAATTTAAATGAATATCTTATTAATTTAAATTAACGGAAAAAAGTTTGATGTGAATCCGTTTTTCGTAAAAATATTTAGATTATATTAAATAACAACACATAATAACACAAACACAGCACTGAACAAGCACAAGAGGTACACGTGGCGTTCGCTCGGGGCTCCGGCAAAGACTACCTCTGAAATATGTTGCATAACTTCGAAAAGCTCACACGTAGGGTGGATATATTCTGGGAAATTTCGTGAGACCTCTCAAATAAACTAGCTGTCGCCCGCGACTTTATTTATACATTGAAATAAACAGCGCTGAAAATAATATAGGACCTTCCGGGTTAGTTTTCAAGTTTATCTGAATATGACTGACAAAAAAGTTTAATACAACAGTTGTGAAAATACAAATAATCGTGACTATTAAAATTAGAGATAACCTTGCGTACAGAAAGATGTCTTGTATTTCGTTGACTGCGTACTTTTTCGTGATGGCACAATTAATAAAAGAATTTATAATGATTCTCATTTCCATACATCAAAATGGCGGCACTAGTTGGCTAGTGTGTGTGCCAGGTTCTATTTCTGTAGCGCGGCGTCGTTTCGCAATCGGTTCAAAATCATATTTACAATATCGGTGAAAAATTCAACAATATCTGAACAGAAAAAAATAATCGGAATCACATGTATCGGATGTTTAAAAATATTGTTGGTCCACATACAAGTTTCCTCGATCGCTTCAAAACAAACAAAACTAAAGGATTACGTCACTCACGTCACTTGCGAAACCCGAAAATGTTATAAGAGATAAAAAGTTTCTGGATTCATCATAATTAACGGCTTGCAAGCCAAAACGCCCACGAGCTGCCTACAAGAGCGTTAAAGGCATTATAACGAACACTTACAAGATTTACTCAAGTTATGAAATATATTTTAGTGTATTTTGTAAGTAACATTAATTGCACCACGCATACGTCAAGTAAAACAGTTGCGGACAGTAACATGAAAAAATTTATGACAATTTTGCGGAGAGAATTCCATTTTTTTTTTTTTAATTTTAAATGTGTGAATGGTATAACTGACTAATCCTTTTCTTGAGCTCTTGGCGAGAATAGCTGGAATTTTATATTAAATCAACCTAAAGCAGCGATATTCTATGTAAAGTTAACCAAGTTTTTCACGATTAGTATAACTAGATATATTTAACTGGAAATCAAATTTCTACTGATACCTTGCAGTTTAAAAAATCTTGTAAAATTCAAAACTTATACTATCTGTTACAAATATGGCCTAGAACATGAGGCTAGCAATTTTTTTATATTTTATTACTTTTGTAATTAAAAGACTGTATGTATATTAATTATATATTATTTTCTTTTACATAAAAGTGTATGGTCTACCACATAGAATTGAATAATCTTAATGTTACAATTTTAAAGCCAGTCCGTATGGTAAGTGGTAGCCGTTCAACGTAGTTACTTATCAATAGTTACGTTTGTGCAAATTAAATCATTTAGCGGACTCATTAACTGATAATAAACCTAATTTATCAATGACGTGTATTTGGTTTAGATATTTGGAGCTCTAACGTATGGTAACTCTATGTTTTGTACCTAACGATGTATCCCATAGTAGAATCTTTTACAACAAGTGGTATGACTTTCGTCAGGTTTACTTCAATTGTTTAAAGAGGACTGCAATGAATCACAACTTTCACTGTCAACTTTTTCACGTACAATTAGATGCAAGGTTGCGACTCGGTTTACAATCCTGTATTGTTTTTACTTTCTGGGACAAACAACAATTTCTCGTTCAACAAACGACTCAACATTGACATGTCCAGTCTGTTCCACTTCTTTATATTTTAACGACTTAAAACAGTTTTAAGGAGTTAAAATTCGTTGGCCTTAGAATAAATTAACGCTTTACAATAATTACGTACATAAGTAATCTTTAACCTATATTTTATGAGCTGATTTTCGCAAGTCGATAAAATATGCATTTTATGTTCATTTCGGAAACCTTGATTCGTATACTGCAATTTAATGTTTATTCGAATCATTACGCGCCAATTTATATAATCGTACGTGAGGTGGAGGCGTCTTAACGGACGTTAAGCTTGTGTCGAGCGTGATTCATGTAGACGTCACTCAAAGTGATCAAAACAATGAATACCTTTATCAAACTTACATTACTAACCGGCCGCGGTTCATTGCATCTTTGTTTTCTTTAAATGGTTATAGGGCGTTATCTTTTTTATATATAACAAATTAACAAAGGAGTTTGGATGTTCTAGAATGAGTATGCATTGCTGTTTTTATCGCTGTTGTGTCAGAAAATATACGATAGTTTGACATGACATTGGGCTTTAACGATCACATTCTACGCTTTTATGTTTAAATACTGAAAACTTGTATAGTACAAACGGGTATTACAACTTAATTTACAAATATAAATAAATAGTTAGCGATGTAGAGACATTTGAGGTAGAATTTAAGGATTGGTTGCCAAAACTTGTTAGTCATGAAAAATACTCAGTCATATACTTAGGTATATGTACTACGTTCGTCAGCTGGGTGTCGTTTTCCTGATTTGGCTTTTATCTTGTAACTTGATTCACCATACTGTCGAATCATTTCTAAACAACGGGAATGTGGTTCAAACTAAAAACGACAAAACAATTAAATCATACACACCATTTGCAATATGTAATCAATTTTATTCGTAATTTCTCTAACACGTTGTGGTGAATCATTAAATAAACGACACATTAAAATAAACAATTTTTTAATTTATTGATAATAATAACTAAAAAAAAACATATTTTTACACAATACATTATAATTAGTATTACACCGCTATGAATAATATTTTTTTAAACATATCAAGACGTGGACTAGCAAATAATATTTAACTTATACAATTTCTTGTACAATAAATGTCAAAGGAATCTGTTTCGCTTTTCGGGGGTCGTAGAGTTCGAAATCGCTCGCCGACATCTCATGGTACACATCCTCGCTAACCCTCTACTTAAGATAAATAACCATTCGCCTCCGTTCTAACAATCCTGTAGACATACTTCCCCCATATTTTTTCTTATATAATTCATACTTTACTGTTAAATTATGGCAGTCCAATGCAATACCGTGATGTAAAAGTGAGAAAAATTGGTCTAAATACAAAATATAAACGGAAACAGAGCCATAAATCTATCCATTAAATATCATATATATTATAGCTATATCGTAAGTTTATCATACATCGATCTGAAAAGAAGCCATTACAGTAGAAAACAATTTTATTTTTAAAAAAGTCTTATAACCTAGACGTAATCCTAGCAGACCAGAACTATTTATTTTTATCTGTCCAACGTCATGGCTTTATGCGTTGTATGTAGCCTTTGTGCGTGATAAAAATTTTCCCGCCATTTCTGACACTTCTTCGAATTGGACAGATAAAACAACATCCATAATGCGAAACATCCTTACAAGACAAATATATTCATGCGTAATGTAAATCTATTTGCTCAATGGTGATAGTAAAGGGAAAATGAAAATTTAATTTGGGGGGGGTTAATAGTTACATACAAAACTTTTGTTGTGACCGTCTGATATGCCTTAATTTTAAACCTTTGTCTTTAGTAATGTCACAAAAACATATAATAAAACCGTCGGAAATGCGGACACAGGCGATACGAAGCATGCATCTCTTTGTTCCTAGACGTGAATTTTCCCCGCACCTAACCTATCTAGACAAAGGGCTATATCATATAAATTAAAATAACAGCAGCGCGACGACCATCGACTATGAAGAAGCCAAAAAACCCTACATACATCTGTGCCTAATCGGAACGAATACTGTGACAGGTTGCATCGAGACTGACCAACGAAAATGTTGTTTAAACAGCAACAGATGTTGAAGTTACACCGCTAACGATTACACTCCTATACCTAGCTTACACTAACGCGGAGTCGAGACTGAGGCGCGGACTCCGCCTCCGACATTGATATCCGATGCTCGCACGTGGAGAAGAATAAAAAACATCGTTAAGTGAGGAGTAAGTACTATTTCCGTGTGACGTGTCGTGAACGTGCAAGCCGATGGGGTACAACATGGATTTATAATTACAGTGTACGGTGAAATAACTTAGTCTTGAATGGAAATCGTAACTTTTATTTGAATCTCAATCACCTGTATCAAACAACAGTTTACATCAATAAACACTTAGCAGTAGGAAGGATACAATATATATATAGATATATATATACGAGACAAATATTCAATTACCAGTATATGTATTGTAAACGTCGAAGTATAAATCGTCCTACGCCTTATATCTATTTAAAATTCCATGAGTAGAGCACGTGGCAACCCTGAAACACTACTTGCCAGTGAACTCGAGTTCGGAGACGACAGGGATCCCGCATTAACGTTAGCCCAGGTTTAGTGACACAGCGAACATAATCACCGTCCCATAAGTTACATATTGATTATAATAATAATAATATTTGGTTCTTTAGTTAACAGGATAATTAATGAACTGTCACATGTTTGTGCGATGCGTTCATATCTGAAAAGATATAAGTTTAGTATTAGTTCAGACAGAGCCGAGTGCACGTACAGGCGATCGCATGCGACAGACGCGGTCGCCTCGATCGGACTTACCGAGAGTAAGAAACGTAAGTGGCCAGCATTCGCCGGACGCCGAAGCCCCGCAGACTACGCTATTATACATTACACATATAAATATATCGTAAACAAGAGTGCACACATCTCTCACACCTAACTATATATACTTATTGATTTAAATGCTTTAGAAACCTATGTATACAATAAATAAGCAATGAACGTGGTTCAGTTCAAATGCGGATCGGCCGAGCGGATCACGGATCGCGGCGCCGCCTGCACTCCGCGCCGGGCACGAGAACGGCTAAAACAAACGCATAGAAAAGCATACGCCTCCGGTTACAAACAAATGTATATAATATAAATAAAGTAATAAAAAGAATGGCGCCATGTTTGTGCGGTGGAGACGCTCGGTGTGCGCCGTGCTTTATTTGAGCGATACGTGAACGTGTTCTGTGGATGGTCGGGGTGAGGGCCGGCGCACACGGGGCGGTCGCCGGCCGTTTAGTTCCATATGCGCAGGAACGAGTCCCACGAGCCGGTCGCCACGGCCATGCCGTTCTCCGTCACGCCCAGGCAGGACACGCGGTTGTCGTGACCGGCCAGAATACCTGCGCGACACACGCCACATACATACATTGTCATATTCATACAGAAACAAACATTCAGATAGAGAACATTAAATTAAAATTATTAACACGAGCCGGGTTCGAAGCTGTTACTTTAGGAATATCGCCTTCTGGTAACTTTTACAACTAAGCTACGGCGCCTGGACTAGAATAGACTTAAATCTATCATTCTATATATTTGCCCTTTGTTCATGGATAGTGGTGACATCTGTTGGGTTTTACGAACTTTCAAAATTAATAATTTTTAATGTTAAATCAACGTTTCTTGGAAGCCAGCTCATATATACTTAACCATTACATATGATCAATTCAAACATTATTTGAATGAAACTAATATTTTCCGATTACTACACGCAATTTTCTTTCACATCTCGTCTGCCCGTGATCACGGTGGCTGCAAAGTAACGAGACGTCGGGAGCGTGTAGTTAAAGATAATAAAAAAACGCGTAGTAATCCGAAAATAAAATGATCATGAAAATGACTAGTCGCTAAAGTCTCGCGGTCTCATATGTTTATTATTGCTGACGGGGTCACTGACCGGCGCGCTCGCTCTTCATGGAGTCCCAGACGTTGCAGTTGAAGTCGTCGTAGCCAGCCAGCAGCAGGCGGCCGGACTTGGAGAAGGCGACGCTGGTGATGCCGCAGATGATGTTGTCGTGCGAGTACATGGCCAGCTCCTGGTCCGCCCGGATGTCGAACATGCGGCAGGTGGCGTCGTCCGAGCCGGTGGCGAACGCGAACCCGGACGGGAAGAACTGGAACGTAACCACCACACATTTAATTATAAAGATAATATGAAGTTTTCTAGCGACATCTGTAACCTGTTAAGTCCTGTTCGGGCGAGAACTTCACGGAATTCCAAGTAATAAGTCTAAGCCTGTGTGTTATTCCGATGTCTGAGCTACATTAACATTAGTTTACTAGTTTTGGCATGAAAGAGCGACGGACATCCATAAATAATCCAGACTTTTCCGGTTACAATACTGGTGGCATGACATCTCCTGTGGTATTATGTTTCTATCGCGTAGTGGGGTGACTCACAGTGACAGCGTTGATGTCGCTCTCGTGCCCCGGGAAGGTCTGCTTGCACTGGCAGTCGCGTATGTCCCAGAGTTTGGCGGAGGCGTCGCAGGCCCCCGACACGAAGGTGCGCTGGTCGGGAGCCAGGGACAGCGACATGACGTCACCCGTGTGTCCCGTGAACTGGCCGCACTGCTGCCCCGTCTCTATGTCCCACAGGGCGCTGAACAACACACGTCACATACTTTTGGAATCAATAACACACACACAACATAATAATGAACATCACCTTATTGAAGTGATTATTAAAGTCAGATAGCGCTTAACTTACTTTATCTATGGCCAACTCTTTTCACATTTTATATACTACGTATATAGCTTTTTGTTCCAAGCCTGCATTATTCATAATTACATACTATTTCCCCAAAATATCTATATCTCTATAACTGGCACTGTTTGAGAACTTCACTATAGAATAACTCTATTACTTTTATAAATGTACGGAGAGAAATATTTTTGTAATGTCTGACTAACTAGATGTCTGTAGGTGTATGTGTATGTGCTGTGTCTCACCAGGTCATATCCCCGGAGCTGGTGAGTATCTGGTTATCATCCAGGAAGCGGCAGCACGACAGGTAGCCCGAGTGTCCTGGCAGCTCGCGGGACACGCGCACGTTGCCCTCGCGGGTCTTCAGGCTGGAACACACTCGTTATATACAAACAAATCACACTCATATATATATCTACATAGATTAACTTATGTATACCTGTAGATGGAGCATATGTTGTCTAGACCCCCGCAGGCGACGTAGGATCCCGATGGTGCGTAGGCGCAGGTCATGACCCACGAGGACCTCAGTGGTATGGCGTGGACCTTGTTGGTGGTGTGACTGTCCCATACGATCAATTTACCGTCCTGGCTGGCTGACACTAGGTTCCTGGAGGGACAGACGGACACACATCATTACATACAAAACTTATTACGTTTATTAAAAATGTAGTTATTAGTAATTATTCCTTGGAAGGTATAATATTAGGACTTTTTATTTTGTATGACTAAAAATTTGTGAGTTTCTCCTACATATGTTTATTGTGTTTATTTCCGTGTGTGGACGATATCAATTTAATCATCTAACCTGCCAGTCTTCTGTGTATATTCACTATAAAGCTTACATTGCTTTTAAGTATAAGGTCCTCTTATTTTAATAGTGTTTATTTTAAATATATATTTGGACTAACAACGAATTTAAGTTGCTAATTTTGTGACCTTAGTGTGTTGAATGAAGATATATAATGGAAAATCTGTTATAATATTGTTAATACTAATAAGTGCATAATTGCTAGAAAAGACAAACATTTAGTACAGTCAAAGTTTATACTGAGAGGAAGTTTTTAGAAGATATCTTTACATATAAAATGTATTAGAAATAAATTAAATTATATAAAATAAACATCGCCCACACTACCACGACTAGATACACACACACACACACACACACACTTGTATATCACACGTCAATGTCACTAAATGTCAAACATAGAATAACTTGAGATAATAAATTAATTAAAGTCGACTATCGACAGTTCGGATGTATCTCGTATTTTATAGAGACCGCAATCTTTGTTTTTTATATTCTTAATTCAAATTAGCCTGTTGTAATGTAGGCCAAAGGTCTTTCAACATTGTTTTTTTTTTATTATTGTTAAACTGTAGCGGGTTTTTTCCATAAAGAACACCATCGTAAAAAAATAATAATCATCATCATTTATTGTCTTAAAAAAAAATTAACTTATAAATACTATATGAATATTAAAAATTCTCTTAAATAAATCATACACGTGGAACAATGAACTTTATCCTAATGAGACAAAATAAAGTCATGTTCCTCTTATAAGTATTAATTATATATAAAAGCGTTTTAATAATTCCAAAATATATAAACTCTTTATATATTTAATACAAATCTGAATTACCGGACTACATACGAAGCATTCCGTACCGTATGCAATATAAAGGTTTAAACTTGGGGTAACCGTTCAGACTTATTATCCTACATTGAACAACTGATTGCGTACTTATCACAGGGTTGACACCTCGCAGATTTTTTTAAAACTAAATAATATTTGCTATGAAACGTTATTATTTGTATATTGTATGTTATACAGTCGACTAGTGATCGTCCGCGACTTCGTCCGCGTTGTCTTCGATAGTACATACACGATTGAATAATGTGTATTTTATGAATAAGTCATGTCAACTCCGGCATAAACTCTGCTAACACACGTCATTCTGATGTCTAAATTATGTTACTAAAAAGTTTCATCAAAATGCGTCCAGTAAAAAACAACAAACAACCTCAACCAAGGAGAAAGTAGATTATGTTTTGTTGGCTTCACTGATACTATCTGCACGGATCTAAGCATATGCATGCACATGTATATCACGCTTTATTAAATAAGCATCGAACCGCCAGCCCTGAACGACTTAAAGAAATATTTATTTCGAACGATCCGTTCGTAGAAAAACCGTGAGATAGTTCAAAATAAAATACAAATCTCTCGGAAATCTAACAATCAAATAAACGAATCAGATTTACATGGCGCATCACTATTTGAGAATGACTATCGATACTATCGATACACATTTGCGTCATTAGGTATATATAATTTCTTTTATCGAGAAAGCTTCTATATGTGGGAACTAATGATATGTTTTTGTATATACGTTACGTGCTTGCGTACGTGGACGAGGTCTCGTACGAGATTCTAATCAACGCCAAGGTCACCACCGTTTGAATGATCTTATATATAATATAATGATTTTACAACCGACAGTTATCATTAAGACATAGGATTTAAAAAAATCGCGACTCTGAGATTTAGAAGAGACGTAATCTCTTGTTATAATTCAGTAGGATGTATTGAGAATGCTTTGAGAGAATTTGTTTTCAGATATGTTCCCGAGTTCATTCTACTGCGGAGTGCGTACTGTTATGTATGTTTATGAAACACGTCCAGAGCGTTTAAATATTTGTCATGTGAAAAGTTTAAACTGTGTGTGTTTGTATATAACGATACCCACCTCGAGTCGCTGCCCCAGTGCATGGCGTAGATCTTGGCGAGGTGACCCCTGAGAGTCCTCCGAGTCCTCATCTGGATCCGTCCTATGGGATCCAGGTTAGCGGTGGCCTGCGCCAGCGACGTGTCGCACGCCGCCTTGCGGGCATCCTTAACATAACAAATAAAACATGATAATATTTTAAAACTACATACTCCCGACGTTTCGTTAACCATTATCAAATGCCGATGTGATTAAAGCCTCAAATTCATATTATTTCTCGATTCATATAACTTAGAGACTCCTATAATAACCAGGTTCCCTTCCCTGACATCGTCCGTCTTACTAATTATATTAAAATAAATACACTTGTTTGGAAACTGGTTTTGTTTTTACTTATCTAAAAAAAACTAGTTAATGGACTGCATAGAGATGGAAACAATTTTTTTTTTTTAAATATTGAAAGCAATTATTAAAAATTAAAAGACTTGCAACACCACATGTGTTAGTGTTGCAAGTCTTTACATTTTTGACTGGTATCGTTTGTTAAAGTTTTAAAAATGAACTCAAATATATATATAAAAAAAAAAAACAAAAAAACATTGCCATTGCTTCAATTCCGAAATTAAAAATTCTTCAATATAAAAAAAAATAGAACCTTTCAAAAAAATATAAAAAATTGTGATAACGGTAATTATTGGTCTTTGTAAATCCAGTGACATGTCATTTCTGATTGTAAAATGTCGTTACGGTTTTGACAGTTGACAATGTCAAATCGCATAATAATTTACGTCCTTAGTTCATAATAACAATATAAAAAAAAATATTAATATTAATACCCATAGAAGAATACACACATACATTTTTAATTATTAATCATTTTTCCTACATAAGAAACTTTCAAATAGATAGAAACGAAAAAAAAAACGCAATAAGGAAAAAAACAATCCAACTTTGTCCATTATATGACATACTTTGATATAATTATAAATTAATGTCTTATATAAACAATTCTTGACTAATTTACTATAATTTTCCTTAACTTCTTATCCGTGTCTCCGACTGGTCATTACTATGAATACACTACATCATTAAAAACATGCATTTATATTAAAAAAAAATATATATTCTCGTTGACATTTCTATCACTTATGTCATAAAATGACAGCACAAAAATCTTACACTAAACAGCCTGCATAGTTAAATGTGCTAACTGATGGGAATATAACGATTCCCAAACCTAGTCTCTTAGATTATCGAGTATGGTGGAACAGACGAGGTCATTGAACCTACCCGGATGGCATTCTTCAAGGTTTCCGCCTCCTGGCGCAGACTGTCCAACTCATTCATGATGCAGCACTCGAGTCCAAACTTCAAAACTTGCTAGACCTGCGCGCGCCGCACACCTTCCGACCTGAAGATACAACAGGACATATAACCATATTAGTTCTCTAGACATACATAGAATTTAATATTACTATAAAATATACAGCATAACTTGTCTTCGTGTATGGAATATTGGTGAACAAAATCTTGAATAAAATAAAATACGTAGCATCAAGAGAGATAAACGAAATGTAAACATTGATTCTTTCTTATTCCGTACACGAACAGGTCGAGTTAAAAAACCTGGTTGAAAGCCGGCTTGCAGTGCAACGAAGCGTACACTCATGTCATTGGAAAGTATCGATACCGATTTCCTCGATAACTTGTCATGACTATTTAGTTGTATCGATAATTAGGTAGGTGAACTTATAAATTATACTCTAAACTTATTACATAGCACATCATACGTTGAATATATATTTTCGGGTAATTTTTGTATTGGATTCGTTAAGTGTTGGTTAATCGTAGGTAACTATGAGTAAAACTTTGACTACTAAATTAAAAAGAACATAATTTTTAAACAGTAGGTATAATTTAAATTATTCTAACGCAGTTTTTATATTGACGATATATTTCTTCATTTAAAACTTAAAAAAATGTATTTTGCTATCATTATTCTTTTTAAGGGCTGTCGTGAATCGTGATGTCAGACCCTATTCCGACACTCCATGCTCGTCCCCATAGCGGGCAACGTTATTGTGAGCCCATAACCAGCACAATACAGATACGATATTAAATTATACATAACGTATATATACTAAAGACAGCGAACTATATTTGCGAAAGAATTTTTACTTCACCGTTCCAAGTAATCGGTCCACGTACAGATTATTAAGTGTAAAGTACTAAGCCCCGATACACACATTTCATATTACGATTAGAATGGTTTTCATGTGTGTATACGCAAAAAAGACTGTATAGCATTCGGTTCCGCGATCAAGAATCTAATCATATAAAATAACAAACATATATTGGATATAATTTATATAAAAAAAAAAACAACTTAATACATTAGTAGCAATAGTACGGCGTTACAATATATACTATATTCCTCAGTACATAAGGCATATATTATATATAAGTTATATTATAATCATTGGATATCAGTTATTTCTCGTGATATACATATTTTAATTATTTTTTTCAGATAAAGTTAATACGGAAATCAATTGGAGATGATTATAAAAACGAAAATTTTCGTTAACCAAATAGTTTAAGGTAAAAAGACGCTCGCTCTGCATCTATTTATACGAGATCTTTGATTCGTATAAGTAGGCGAGGTAAAAATAGATTTCCTATAAAATTTTAGCCATGTCTTTACTATCGACACGGAGTTTAAGCAATCGTTCTCTTAGGTACAATATGTTTTAATTCCTGGCAATATGACAATCGTTTAATTTGTGTTGACCGAGTCAAATATATAATTTAAAACCTTAAAAAAATATATACAGTTATTCGTCATGATTAAGTTTTTCTTATTATTGTGACATACATACATATACAGTATATAATAACTACATCACGTGCTTTGAACTAAAACACGGTTTTTAATATATTTTGAGTAACCAAAAAACAGTTTTAAATTTTTATTTTTTAAAGTTCAAACAGGACAGAAAACTTCCTCTTGTATGATAAACGCCCAACCTATAATATTTATTAATAAACATGTAGAAGCAGGTAGTGGAATACGAGGATGAATTATAATTGTTTAAATGAGGAGTAGCTTTTTCTGGAGTCTCCTTATACGGAGCTGCCACATTATAAGTAATGTTAATGAAGACTAAATCATAATAAAAGAGGTCAAAGTTCACGAATACAAAGTAAGTTATCGTTTTAAGGAACAGATACCCACGATAAATATATATAAATATATATTCTTTGAGAAGATTCTAAGATATATATATATATATGTACATATACATATATCTTAAAATCTTTTCAAAGTTAATTCACATAACAGCTAAGCATTTGCTCGTATAATAACAATAGTTCACAAATTCTAAACATTTTCTACGCTTCTCAAAGACGACGACATTGAGGAGGCTTTATGAATATGTTAATGATTTTATTCTATTTTTTTTTCTTAGAAATACAATATATTAGATTCGAATATAAGAAAATACATCCTATATATATATATATATTATACAGGTGTTTGTTCAACACAGAAACCATGCATTGAAAGAGAGAAAAAAGACCAAGTTTAGATTTTTTTTTATCACACTTAATCTTATATATATATATATATATATATATATATATATATATATATATATATATATATATATACACAATGGAAATCAATCACGATGTGAATCACTTTCGGTTAACGCTCGCGATAATAAAAATATATTATTGAATTAAATAATTCACAAATTAAATAAACTTATATGACATCATCTAAAAGAGAAAATAACTAACAAAATAAAATCAAAATAAAAAAAAAAAAATTATAGCGTCGCTGTTCCATTTCAATTTATAATACCCATTGATCGTAGTTGGTGTATTGATGGGGAAAGGCAGACCGAGAGGGGTTAGTCCGCAGGGGTAATTAGGGTAGCAATCAGCAATCATTATTATTAATTAATTTATGTCTGCGACTTCGTGCGTATGACCATCGGAATTGGGCTCTGAGAGTAGTTCGTAATGTGTTAAACACAACAATCCATATCACAAGCTACTGGCAGCGACATCTACAGCTGTCATACATTCAACCTGCGGACACTACACAGTATTGCGCTTTAAATTATAATCAATATCTTATTCTTTTGTACTAACTTCATATATTTATGAAAATCTATTCAGTGGGTTTTGCGTTAATCGCTACAAACGTTCATTCATACTCCTTAATTTAAGCATTTATAATATCAGTAGAAAATTAGAATAAACTAAAAAACCCTGTTTGCTTTTATATTCTAAAGTAAAATTAATAACAAAGATTTTATATTCTAAGCTATAACGTTTAACCGCGGCTTCGTTTATTCAATAATCGTTGATATCAATAGTCGAGCCAAAAATGTGACTACGCCCTACTTGGACGTCCTATGCACCGTTCATACGAAATTTCATTAAAATCGGGTCAGCCGTGAAAAGGCAAGTGTTACTTTCACATTTACAATATAAAATCATTATAACAAAAGCAAAAAAAAAATATGTCAATATAACGATTTCCATAAATGAAAATACAAAACATTCAATAAAGTTCTTAACCTTGCAATATGTATACGAAAATAAGATATATATGACGAATTATTGAATATCTAGTTGTAAAATCCTTCAACAACAACTTCCTTCAACTATTGATTTCTTTCCAAATACCGAAAGTATTTTTCAAGTCCCTCACAAAGGAAATGAATTACCTCTACACACATATATAAGTCGAAGGAACTACATTCCAGAACATTCCCTAACGAAAAATGTAAATTGTATACAGATACAGCACACAGGTAAGTCTGTGTAACTTTATATCAGTAATACGACAATTTTCCTTAAACGATCAAAAGAAAATAGTCAGTTGTTGTATGAACTGGAGTTTTAATTCTGTTTAAACGCCTGAAGCAATGGGTTTTTCCTATGTGAATCACTCCATAACCGTCGTGGTGGGTAGCGGCATGTCTTATATTGAATATTAAAATCAATTTACAATTCATATGTCTCAGGGACCAACGGGAATACAAAAAGAATAAATATATTCTCGAATGAAATAAATCGATTCGGCATATAACAGAATCGTTTACGTAACATTAGATTATATTGATTTAATGTTTCGATTAATTGTGATAGTTGATTTGCTAGTTTCAATTAGTTTGATAACTGCCACGTTAATGAATTGACCAGACGATTGAATCGATTTTGTAAAAAGTTAGTATGGAAGGACGTATCTCGGATGAGGCATGCGCAAACATGTCGAGGCGACCAGTACATATACAACATATATATTATTAATTAACAAATGCTCTGACGATTTTCATATAACTCACTCAATATCTCGCCGTTTCTCTTGAGAAAATTTCATTAAAACGGATCCTTTTTTAACGAAATAAAATTTAAAGTCATTCCTAGATAAAAATCGTCTTTTTAACATAAAGATCCGTAGAAGTATCTAGAAACGAATGAAACAATTTGCACATAAATAATTTGAACATTTAAAAAAATATTTAACTAAGTTTAAATGAAGGCTATATATATTGAAGTAATATAAAAAGCACGCCTAATTATCACACTCATATGAAAAACTTAACATTCAGATAGATGTCTTACAAGAAAACAATTCTGTTCATACAAATATGTATTATCAAATTACGTTATGCTTAGTTTATTAAAGAATTTCAGCGTTATTTATAATAAATTCGATGATAGGACAAATAAAATTAATTCCATTAAAACCTTAAACTAATTATGTGTCATGATGCATTCACCAGTCCCATTCAAAGGCTCTGATGTTATGACTTCATCAAAAATGTTTATAAATTCAGTCTGCATCATCACATACAAAATTCCTCTTGTTAAATATATATCCTGTATACAGTTCTTATAACAATATCTAAAAGACGTACATACATTTCTGTTTAGTTTAAAATCTATACTATTAATTATGTACGTAAGGTATAAAGCTAAGTTGCAGGAGAATCACTTTTGAAAGTATCTCCAGGACTTTGATCAATATCATTTTGTTAACTTCCAGACTTTAAACTCTTAGCATAACAGTGAACTCTACCGTTAATTGTAGAAGTACCCTTAAAATTTGGATCGGCGTCACAAAAAACAAGTGGTATTGAATTTATTGGCTTTTAATAAATATTGGCTGAAGAGAGATGAAGACCTTGCTTTAATTATAGTCAAGGTATAGTTAAAAATGAAGAAAAACAAAACACATTAGACTTGAATATCAACCCAACTCTCCAAGCGGTTAAAATTAATATTTACTTAGCAGTTGGTTTAAGACAATGAATACTTTAAACCATCATGATATAATCGTTTTGAATTTGAAATTTTGAAAAAAAAATAATATCAAGAGAATGAGCCCATACTTTAACAATTTCTAAAATAGTAATACTTAATGTTCTCACACAGTAAATAGTGTGACATTAAAATCTATATATATATATATATATAAAACTAGACTATTTTTGCCCCACCATATACATACAATTACAGCATTCAATTATAGGACTTCAATCATCATAATACCAAAATAAAAACATTGTAAATAATTTAGACGTATTTTCCTGTTAAAAATCTTTTACCTTGTAAGGATATTTAAATGTGTACTTTCTAACACTTAAAAGGGCAAAGATTATCATCATATAATATTTGGTACACATTTAAGGTGTGTACAAACAGCTCTTACTCAATTCATCCTTAGAGTTTTGAGATTAAAAACTTTAAGTGTACTTGATTTAGTATGCATGTAACACTGACGAGATGCAATTAAAAATTATCTAAATAAAGATTTTTAAGGACCATTAAATGTAACAAATTTTTGATCATGTTTTTGTGTGACTGATATAGAATTACGATACATCCCAACAAGCTCTTAATTTTATAATATTAGTTAGAAGTAGGTTTGTTAAAAAATATAATTGGTTATATATACACAGATATTAAATTGACAGTATACTGTTACTGGTAACTATTTAGTACTTACAAAGTAGACATTTGCTAATTTTCTAACATTTGTTATGTTAAATTAATGAAGAGTACTAATTGATTAAAAAAAATTCCAACCATCATACATACATTATAAGAAAATTAATATTAGGCAAATATATTGGAATGTTGAAAATTGTTCTACTAAACATAAGCAAAATAACTTAAATTTTTAGTGTCATAATATAAATATATATATATATATTAAGAGCTAGTTAAAAAAATATGAGTTTAATATTTTAAAGCAACAAGTTAGACAGACACATATAACAACAAAATGTGTCCATTAAGGTGCACCAAGTACTTGAAATACTTGTGTGATAAAAAATTTTGTATTAACAGCATTCAAAGATGACTTATGTCAATATATGGAGAGTAAATGACTTAGACACTATTTGCTGCTGAAGTAAAAAGTGAATAGTAATATTGAGATCTAAGACTTCCATCATTTATCAGATTTAATACATGTTTTTTTTATTATTTTCACTAACTACTCCCGGTTACTTTGCAGCAACCGTGATTATGTGCAGAGAAGATCAGCAGTAATAAGCAGTTGAAGCAGATCATTTAAGATTTTAAGAGTTTCTATGTACATGAATTATCTCTCATGTATTATGTTAAAGCTTTTAGGTGAAATTATCTCAATAACTAATTCAAATCAATCTTCTGATGTTCTTAAACAATAAATCCGCAGTAAACATCTCTGTTCATCAAGTAACGGCAAATAATTACATTCTGATACATTTCTTTGTACCGTAGATACCATCACCACATCTTTAATGATTAAACATTAGCTTTTAATTTATTCACATACTTGACTCTCAAGTTGTTGTAATCGTTAAGTGAGTGTAAATATTAAATTAATCATATATATATTTGTTTATATTTATAGATATGCTATAGATATATTTTCACATTGATATTATGAAAATAACTTAAATCAAGTATCTAATCTTTTTTTTTCCTTATTTTAATGTTATATTATAGGTGTAGCAACTCAAAAATGTTTTCTTTTTAGTTTTATTGTAATAATGTATATGAATATGGAAAAAATATATATCTAGGTAAAATTATTAGTACATGGTTTTTCCCACTGACCATTTAATAGTGTTTTATTAGGATATAAATTTTAGATGCTTGGGAACCATTTATCGAGTATCACGACTGGAATCAAGCTGTCTCTGTAAGGTTACGAAACTTATTTAACACAGGATATGTGATTAGAGTTACAAGAAATTTTAACTGTCATACAAAATGATGTTTTCAAACAGGTGAATGTGTAATAACGATAACATAGAACTTAATTCACATAAAATATATCATATCTTTATACAGCGAAGGGATATGAGTACCATAGAATTTTTGCTTTACTAAGAAATGTTTTTCCTTCAATTCCGCTCATGATTGTCAAATTTATATGTATGCTGGACTTTTAAATCACAACTTTGAATGACTGAATCCTTAGCTAATGGGAATTGTAACCAGTTATTCTTTATATTTAGTTTTCAATATAATTATATCTTTTGTTTACGAATTAATCTCAAAATCCCTAATGTGATTGCTACAAATATTAAGACAAATTTTAATTTTTTTATAACATTTTCTGAATGTGGCAGAGATTTCTTTAGCAAGTCAATGAACCCATAATAATTACTTAATGTCTTTTATTGAATAAATCTACATGATTTTTAACTAATTATGTACTTATATTCATTAAAAAACTTTATTGGTATTCAAGACTTCAAAAATTAGATCTGTAACTAAAGACAAATGTATTTTTTTTTCAAAGATACTAACACGACAGATGGTTATTCACATATAATGTTAGGAAAAAGGGTATTAATATTTCTAAGATAAAACTTCTTAATTTTAACGAAATACTCCCATCAATTACATATTCATCTCTTTCGTTTTATTAATTTATAATTTTGAACTATAAACAATTTATACTCGTATATATTATATACATATCATAAAAATGATCTTGAATGAAAAGTATCACCCTATTAGTAATTAATACAAAAAAAAAAGGAATTTCCCCATTGAAGAAAGCGAAAATAACAGTCACCTAATAAATTGATAAAAGGCACATTCGCAGCCGAATTGCTGTATTTAGCTAATATAATGGGATAAAAGAAACGAATAGTGACAAATAACGCCCAAAACATGGGGGATATTATACATTGATAAGAATACGCACGAAATCGATGTCCCAACAGGGCCGTGCCTTCCTATTACATATTTATAAAGACACATAAAGCTGCTTTCTATATCCGGCAAATTCATGGCATCCTTCCGCTGAATAAAAACTAAACGATCCTACACTCGTCGTATCGATTAAATCAATTGATTCAACCTACTAACAATAAATTCAGACATGGGTGTATCACGCATTGGGCCGGCAACCATTTCATATATTGCTGCATATCGCTTCGTACTATTTTTAGCGAGAAAATGAAAGCTGTATGCGATACATGTTATATAGAGTGACTCTGAAATAGAATATGATCGAATTGAATAAAACAAGGACTTTACCCCAATAAGCAAATCTCTTCGATTTATCCTCCAGCGGTTTTCAGGCGCTTTCTACACCACTATTAAGACTGGATCCTATCCTTTTGGCACATCTTGTATCTTTCTAACAACACTACACTGAACTAGTATTTATTCACAAGTTTTTATCACGGACTCGTCCACCATTTAGTATTTCATACACCCTCGAGCTCAATCCTTTTCACGGCCATTTGCAAATTGCGTCAAAGTTCCCTGATAGCTATTGGTTAGTTGTGCGCCGGTACCGCGCTCTCTACAGGCAAAATAAGGAACTGAACTATTCTGCTATGTAAAAATGAACCATAACCCGTTGAATTAAGGCTCTTCATTATCCTCACCGAACTTACTTGTACCTTTTTGGATGAAATAATTTTGGGTGCGGTGAAGTTACCACGAGAACCCCGTGGAACCGTGACGTCAAACTGGGCGTGAGGTGTAAAAGGCGGATATTTTAAATATTTTTTATTGTGTATTTTGAACAGGAATTAATAATAATTCTATTTTGTCATGATATCATATTATGTAAAAATATAAATAAAGACGTATGATTTACTTCGGTTCTTAATATTAAACAGTGAATATACGATATAGTGACACGTAAAATAATAATAAAAAAATACTATTATTTATTGTTTAAAAAAATGTTTGTGTTTGATTCAAAAATAAAATAATATTTTTATGAAAATCCATAAATGAGTAACATAATTTCTTATAAATGGTTCATAGTCAATCGTTTTCAGTGTTTCAATCTTATCCTTCCAAAAAAATAAAACCCCGAGGTCGATAATATTTTGTTTTTTATTTTTTATATTGCTTATAAAATAAACGCTTTTACTATTTATTTTTTATTATTTTAATGATCATATATTATTTGGCTGCTCTGCCTTATTATTTTTTAGTCATGGCAATTTTTCGTAACGAATTATGATTGGCGTATTAAGAAAATCAATTTTACTTCTATCCTGTGATTGGTGGACACGTTTAAATTTGTGCAAATAATCAGCAACATGCACTACCATTCGGTCGGTAAAATAAGTTTTTTTTTAAGCAAAATGTTTATTGTGTAAACGTGCTCTAATGAATTATGCAAGTCGGCATTCAACATAAAGTTAATCTGTCGGCAGCCGAGTATTAACTTTTTAGTTGTCTTTGTTATTGTCAAAGTGAGGCTGTGATTTTTGCGCATTAAGTTTTTTGTTTGTAACAACAATAGGTTTTTCGTGGATATAAGAAAATAAAAAATTACTATTGTGCTAAATAAATAAAGTGTTTATATTTAGAAAGAATTGACACTCGCAATCCTATAATTGTAGGTTTTACCAGCTGTTATTCTTCGCGGAACTATTATAATTTTATATATTGTTTTTGATATTAGTGGAACTTTCATTGCGGTGAGTACAAACACAATTACTAACTATTTTTATTCTGTTAGAATATTTTTTCCGAGGTCGCATATTATGTTGTTATAAGAATCAAATTATATTTTCCTCATAAAATCTGTAATACTGCGTTTTAATTTATTTCAGTTTTGTATTTTTTTTCAAATACAGTAGGAAGCGAATTTTTTACGTAATTTTTTTAAATTTGAGGTTTAATGAATTTTTGTACCGTTTTTAATATTCTATATCTCAAAGAAGATAAATTAATTCACTTTACATATTTTAATAATAACATTTCGATAATTTATTTTGAAAAAAAAAAAAAACTTCTATTAGTATGTATGTAAATATTGGCAGGTTTTAATATAATTGATTTGACATTATAATATGTTAAATAATGCTAAACTTTTGGATTAAAAACATTTGGATTGTTTTTATTAAATTATCTATTTAAAAACTGTTTTAAAAATAAAATTATTTTAATTTCATTTTATTGAAATAAATGAGTATGAATAATTTGTTTGTTATTTCCAGAAAATTATACGCTTTTTGTTTAAATTGAAATTAATTAATATTATTTTCTTATATTTATAGACAAATTTCTATTATATACTGATCAACAAGACGTACAATCTGCTATACATTAAAATGGTTTTCTATAAAGATTGTATCCAATGTTATCTGTTTAGTTTAAATTCAACCTTGTATACTGATGGCATGAGTCATTTTACTTTGACAAAGAAATTTCTTTGTGCATCACCATTAGTCACTTGTTAACGGTTGTGATAACTTTGTGTTTTTTTGTTTAATGTTTGTTATTTTATATTGAGATAAATGATGTATGTATACATATATATAAATATGTATATATGAAAAAGGGTGGCTTAAATCTCATAGGATAAACTAGTTCATAGTTGTTGAATCATAATGAGGATCAAATTATCATCTGTAATATGAAATAAATAGAAAAAATGAATTTTCAAACTACATAAATTAACAAGAGTAGTGCCTTAATAATGTTATTATGTTTTTATTCGGTTACTTGGTTAAGAAAATAGTGTAGTATATGGAAGTATTTCCCATATTTTTTATAAGAAAATAACATAGTATTAATTTAGATACAATATTACTAAGCATTTTAAAAAGCAGGATGTCCGTGAACTTATAATAATGAATAACTAATCGTAGTCTGTTAGTAATTGACTTAATACTATGTAATTAGTATCAGAAGAAGACATTGATGTTGGAGTATGTCAGGATATATTTAAACTTTATTCTAATGTAAAATTGTAATAATTCATTTTAGACATACCTTTATTAATATTTTAAGGGAGTACCATGTCCTTTAAGGTCACATATAATCCAAGAATATACCTATTATGTGCTAAGAAGTTGAATAGTCTATATTTTGTATTAAGTCATTTAAAAATCATTAAACATTGAATGATAGTAGATAGTATAAAATTTGTCCAAAATAAGCAATAGTGAATCTATGTATCACATTTGTTTTATGATACAAAAAGGTAAACAAGATTTATGTTTTTTTTTCTTATGGTGACTGATACTTTTATTTTTGGCGCCATTATGTTTAACGATATTTGACAGTGACATTTTATTTGACGTATTTAATATTCAGTAGTTAAATCGAAAGTAGGAAAAAATATATATAATATTCTTCTTAAAACGTTAGAGTCGTTGCCCTTATCTGTGTATCTAAATTGCTAGGTATTTAGGGTTAGTGTTGAAATACAGTTTTGAGTGAAGGGACTTGTGAAGGTCGCGTGGATTGCATTTGATAGCTTTCGTTCAGCCTCGCTGACATTTTGTGCGGATTTTTTATCTGTTCCAGTTTTTATATAGAATTGGCGACGCTTCTGTTTTTTGTTTTTATAATTTTGTCTTTCACACATATTTGTATAAATTAGTTATATTTAAAGTAATTTTAATATAAATACGTAAATATATCAACATCTAATTCGATACGAATTAAGATGAGTTAAACCCTTTGAAATATTCAAAATTTTATTATACATAAATATGATATAATAAAATCGTTGTTGTATTTTTTCAAGACTATACGAAATATTATATAATGATTTAGAGATTTATATGGTTTTCGATTTTCTTTTAGTAGTTCTCCGATGGATAACGACAAACAAACTAACGTAACCTTCGCATGTTGTTAGGTTTGTGTTAAAGTAAATAATCTATTTTTATGTATTCTCAAATCATTGAGATGGGGTATCAATTCGGTGGAAAATTTTTCTCCTGTATTTTGTACAAAACTGTATAATAGAGCATTTATATCTAGATTCTAGATAGACTGTAAGTTTGTATAAAGAATTAATTTAAAATTATTGTTTAATAGATAAATAATAGCTGTAAAAATTCACATTCATCAATATATCAACACGTTATACATAAAATTTCAACTACAATGTTATTATTATTTTATTTATATCCGTCAGTGCGTGTGAACGGAATAGTTTTTTTTTCACTAATAAGCCGAAGCACGTGATTTAAAACACGTGTAATATAAAAAATAAGGCGGTCGTGAGTTTAATGGTGCGGTTACACTACGACACTTAAAGCGGTACACATTGAGTGTCACTTTGTGGACACGAGTGTCTCTAATTGCGAAATTTATTGCGACACTAACAAGTGTCTAACCTTAACATCGGCCGCTGTGTGATCACGTTTCGTCCGAGTGTTTAGTGTATGTTAAAAGTTTTTGAACAAGTTTGCCACTTTCAGACACTTTACCGCTTTTGAGTGTAAAGATTTTTACGTCTAACTATCACCAAGAGATATAATTTTTGTATAAGTTGTTTTTGAAATATTTAAAAATTAAAAAGGTAAAAAAATTTTTGATTATTATTATAGTTACTTTGTCTATAAATATTCAAAACAAGTTCATATCAATGAAGTTTACGTTAAGAGATTTATTTTGAAGAGATTTTAGTGTACCAATAGTTAAAATAAATTGTGTAGGCTGTATCCATGTTGACTGGCAACACTAACTGGTAGTGTTAATATTTACACGTACACGTACACTAACGATAGGACACTTCTCAGATACAAAAAATCCTAACAAGTGTGAACACTACTTATATTAATGTCTTACATTAGTGTCGCAATATATGTCACAGCGTAAACATACCTTAAAAATTCTTGTAAGTACTTTTTTGTGGACAGTTTTTTATGAATCTAAATACTCATTTTTTCGTAATAAATGTATCGATATTTTATTGTATTATTTATTTAATATTTAAACTCTGAGTTTCTGTTTGGTTCTTTACATATATACTTAGGTAGTATAAATTTCTTTACGATGTATTTTTTTTGTGACGGACAAAAAACGTAAACGGCCACAAAAAAGTTATTAAATTATTATAGTTGTGGAATAAATTGCTATTACTTTTTTTAACTGACTAAAGCTGGCTATCCTGTCAAGTGGTAGTAAGTAGTAAGTAGCCTTAGGGCCTATACGATAGCAAAACATATTATACACTATACTCTGCCCTCGGATTCAACTCTTAATTTCGAGTGTCTTATATTGTCCTTGATGATAATGGGTGAAGTAGTTCATGCGGAACAAACAAACCGAGTCATTCGAATATGTTTAATAAATATTCATAACTTTATATCTGATCGCCTTATATTTTGTAGTGTTCTTTAAATCATACTATATTATTATTTTCTGACATATTTTCTATTCATATTAAAACACAAACTATGTCTCCGATTTAATATTTTATGTTTATATAAAATAGTATGGCGCTGATCGTGACTAAAAGTTAAAGCATTAAATAAGTAAATATATACTATGATTATTTTGGAATGTCAGAGATATTCACAAAATACGAACGCTTATCCCGTTCACTATACCTAGGACACATAACATTTTATTAATTTAGGTTCAGCTTTGGAAGCTACGGACAAACAGACAAAGGATTTACGCGTACTATATGCACATAATTAATATATTAATATTAGAATAAAGTTGGTAATCTTGTATATTTTATTTAAAAATAATGAAGTTTTTGCTGGTTGTTATGGTAAAGGAGCGCTGAGGTATAAATTGCACTCTCAAGGACAACTTGTTAAAATATCTGTATCTTGACCGTCTGATCATAAAAACGTATGATAAAAAGCATGAATTCATCACAGGTTTTGCCATGAAAAATCTGTTCACTGAACGATTAATGAATATTTTTTATTTTTCTTCTGCAGCATAACGTAAGAAATAAAATAAATATTAAAAGTGTGACATATTTTCCACGTGTCTTTTATTAACTTGCCACAATATAAAGACATCATTTAATCAATAGTAAAATTTTAAATCTTACGTAACATCATTAATAATAATCGTAGTGCGTTCAAAAAAATTACACAATACTAACAAATTATATATAGCACTTCAAATAGACCTGCAGTATGTATATATATACACATACGTATGTGATAGCTTTGTACCGTGACTTCGTCTGCGTGTTCATCAGGATGTACATTTAAAATGTAGATTTGATAACTGACCGGCAGCGACATCTATCGCCTGCATCTCGTGACTCATAATTGGTTTCGTCGTGTACCCGCATTGATACACGGGTAGAGACGAATTGTAGTCTATATGTTACGTCGAATGAAAAAGTTTTTTTTTTTTTCGTTAAAATTTACAAAAATCATTCATAAATACAGACATCGATATATATAAATTATTAGGATTTTTTTATGAATTTTACAGAAAAATAGCTTTAACAGACAATTAAGGCCTATTTGATTTAGAAAAGGTATAGCCAATAACCAAAACCTGTGTCATTTATAATTTCGATGACGTGGCCTTCGTTCGTTACGTACCTACCTTAACTACGGCACTTTGATGGCGTTTGTTTTTATACTACAGGCTCTCAATAATGTGTTGTGTAACACACATCATGGAGGTTTCATAATTTTACATGAATATTAATGATTTTTGAATAAGAATTTCGTGTGACAGTTAAAGAAAACGAGAATTATATAATCATGATAATATTTTTGTTTATCCGTTTATAAATGAATAGTTTGGGTTGTACTAAAGTAGTTTTTTATTTATGGACTATTTTTTCCCATTGTTTATATACCTAGTAATTTGTCGGAAAGAATGAACATATCAAACTGAAAGTTAAAAGTCCCCTGTCAGTTACCAATAGACAAGCACTTTACTAGACGTAAATAAATAGCACCCACGGTGATCGTTGGTCGATACTTACTCTCGTTTTCACCGTTGACTTGGGCACTTTGTGCTTTGACCCTACTCTTTGCATCCTCGGCGGTACCGCCTCTGGTATTTGCCTGTTTTGGATGCCAGTATACTGTGGCGATAACCTACTACTGAAGCTCCCTGGGGGGACAACTCGCCAGCACACCTTGCATAACTTCAACGTGATTGATGCAGGGGGCGTGAAGGCTCGTTGAAGTAGACCCCGATCATGCAAGGATATCGTATAGGTTCATGTTCCTTACAATACTGGCTAACAACCAACAGTATGGAGCACACTTCCCTCTGACGATTTATAGCATAAACGAAATTTTAGCACACATGACGCCTGTTAAAGAACACATTGTAAAATTTTCACTATTTTATTATTGTTCTCTCAAAAAATGCTTTACAATACTTTGCATCAATAATAACATACATGGAATTTTAATAATTTTGTCATTATCTCGTCGACACTTAACATTATCTGACCTCTGACTTTTATTTGTTCATTTATTATGGTATAAAAATTTTACCGGCTGTGCACTTAGACATATAAAAAACTGATTTATTTAAAATTAATTCAAAATACCCTTTGAAAACATTTAAAACACGATGTATTAAGACGTATTTAAATACAAGTATCTACTATGAGTTAATTAAATAAAAAAAAAATGAGAAAATACTCAATTCGAGACTATAAAATATAATGTTAGTTATACTAATTTTTTGAGGGTAGTGAGATATTAGAACCTTTTTTCTACAATACGTGCTTTAGTTTTTCGTATTGATGTATTCAAAAAAGGTATTTTAAATAAAATAGAATCGGAACGTGAAAATGATTACTGTTATCTTGTCATTAAAAATATTCAGTTGGAGTTAGAAAGGATATTTCTTCCCTCACAAGACTCATAAGTTAAAGGAATAATTTTTTATTGTATTAAAATTTACTATTTCGTAAAATTCCCAAGATTTTTTTAATTCTTCATTCAAACAAAATTGTGAGATTATTAAAAAAACATAGCAAACATGCTCGCTGTCTTAAATATTATTTTAGTTTTTTTTTTAGCAAAGTACTAAAAAAAAAAAATGGTTTTTTTGTGACAATGACGTTGTCTTCGTCTTAAGCTGGAGGTGTTAATTGGTTAGTGAGTGATGTGTTTGTTTCACGACTAACTGGATATTGTTACTAATGGGGTTAAAGCAACATCTTCAATGGCCAAGCGTGAAAATATCAGCAAATAAAATAAAGTAAACGAATCCTACACGAGCGTTCTCAAAGTACGATCGAGGTCAAATCCAAATGTTTATTTCATACTTAGGTACAGGAAATTCATCTGCATACATAATTGCGAATACTTTTTTTTAACTATTCTAAATTTTTATTGGATTTATATAGATTTATACTTGAAAAACAATACTAATAGATATTTAATAGTAAAAATTAACGAACGGAGTTATATGAAGATATATACAGTGAGTTTAATCGATTGATTTCGTGTACTGAATTGATTTCTACGAAATAGAATTTACCGGTCGCTGTAAGAGATACATTTGTAAGATAAATGGGGGCCGTCATCACTGCGGGAAGCAAACGAGCTTCACGCCTTCGACTCCTCATTCATCAGGTGACTGTAAAATACTAGTGATGATGAATCAATCACATCCGAGCTTGGATTCCGTTGTTTGAAAAACGGATGTCTTATATACAGTATTCTATTTGCTATATGCTATATATATATATATATATATATATATATATATATAGCATATATATACACACATATATATGAGTTTAAACATTCAAAACATATTTTGATACCAGACTCCGCTAAATTGCTTAAGATTTCTTATTGGAACCACAAGGATATGTTTTTTAATACATAATACAGAACTTGCGACTAGTTCGTCATCTCCTTTGTTTTGCGATATATGTATAAAAATTCCTAGATTATTCCAATAAAAGTCTTCAATGAACTACTTGAAATTTTTAATTATAATAAAATTACATTGAACTTGGTTATAACAAAAACAAGATTAAAATAACTGTACTTCATATGAAGAGATAATAGCCGGGAATTGTAGTAAATTTGCTAACATCAGGGATGGGAGTTTGTATGTTATGTTAATATATCTATCTATATTTATAGATATAGGTATAGATCTGTTTTGACCATCCCCGAGATTTAGGCTAATAAAATTATAATTATAGTTATAAGTTTGGACAAAAAAACTATAAGTAAAATAAATATGACTGTATGTTAAATAAAATAATATTGACAGCCCTGTATGTTTGTGTTTAAGTAGAAAGTAGGTAATAGTTATAGCGACCTTCTCGTATAATTGGATATTCTTACATTGAACCTGCTTCAGAGGTGACTATAATTCCACTATACTATGGCCGCCTTACGTTTTCTATTATATTTCATAATATAGAAGTATATATAATATATATCATTGTTAGTTTTATAGGCCTAATATATAGAGTAGTTGTTTTATTCTGAGGAATAAGTAAGATAATTTTTACCTAGGATCATTTTGAATCGTAACATTATGGAGTCGTAAAATAACTGTTTGTAAATAACTGTTATATTTTATTTGCTTATTTTCTGCCAAATATCTAATATAAATAGTATTATAAACTTTCGTATACAAATGTCTATATATTGATATAATGTGCGAAGTCTTACAAGTGAGTACATACTGATCAAGTGTATTTGACACACTGACATATATTTCTGTTTTGTTTGGTAACAGTTTGCCAACTAGTTAACATTTGAAACAAACGAACAGACGTTTTATGTTTTCACTAATTTTATTATTACGTATTCAAAATAAATAATGTACTCGTATTGCGTAAGAGCAATGTTTGAATTAATCAAATTTATAAAGATGTTAGCTGGAAATTAATACCCTCGATGTAAATGAAATATTTACAATTAGTAATAGACTCGGCTAGCAATTTTTTTTTGATTCAAAAAATTTTATATGTGCTCAGTTTCATTTATTCAGCCATTCTCATACGGTTCACGCCACTACACTTGAAAGTTTGTTGTTATATGACATATTTATGGCAAAAAAATTCAAATAATGCATATTTTTTGTTAACGTTAAAGTGTCTCTTAAAGGATGTATCGTGGGTGGGTATGTCAAGTGCTTAGTGTGTGCGGTGTTGTCACAGGTATTTGACCTGCTTGATGCCATCGGAGGCTTCGTCACCATCAGTTTATCGATATTTTAAACTCGATAATTTTTTATATAATACGATACTATTTTACAACGCTTTTCATTATTGACATATATTATTTTTGTTGTTTGTTCGTTTATATAATTATATATTAATCATGAATTAAAAACAAATCGTCCCTGATATGATAAGAATGTTAATGAGATATGAAAATAGTTTATTGATAATAGAAAAAATTTGGGTATAACCGAAATTTATTAATATTATCAGTATATATCCTATATAATTGTACATAAAGTGTGAATGCTTTATTCAGATGTTGTGAAATAATTTATTTCCTAAGGATCTATCTTGCCTAACATTCTAGGTCCTGCATCCGTTCTGGGTAGGCTCTAGGCCATCTAGGGTCACATAAAGCCTTTCACTTGTAAATTAAGAATTTTCCGGTTCTAACTGAGAATATAGTATTTATTTCAATAACCAAGGAATAGTTAGTTATCATTTTATTTATCTTTTTTGTTAAACTAAAGGCGGGTTTACTGCTAGGATGATATTCTATCAGCTAAATATGAAGTTGTAGAAGAAAAAAAGGGGGATTTTTTTTTATCAGTTTTGATTAAATTTTATAGAGACCAATAATTTTGGCTTCTTTTACTCATATTCGTGTCAAGGAACCCTAAACCATTAAAATAAAATTACTCACAAACCGACAAATGTGTCTCTGACAATGTTATAATGATGATTACGTTGTACGAATGTACAAGGCTTTATAGATTACTTTTGTATAAGAAGCAATAATACTTGAAATGTTTTGAGAAAATTTGTTATGAGATTTTAAATTACTCTCTGCTCAATGTATGTTGACAAACTGGATTTGAACCCGTTGCCGCTGGGATACCGTGACCTAATTGTTTAACAAATAAGCCATCGTGTCTATGTATAATAGATTTCTCTCATTCAGAATTCAATGCACCTACATAAGCAAAGAGGTTTGATATTTCTTCATATTTGCTTCTCATATGACGTGATAATAAAATATTACTGAAACATACAGTATTGTGAAGATATTAATTATCTATAATTGTGTATTGAATTTTACTTCCACTATATACCAACAAGTTGGTTTTGACTTTTGTCCACAAAATAGTATATATATTAAAACATATTTCGATTTAAATCTAGAATGTTATGTATGTATTGGCTGTTTTTTGTGTTGGATGCAATGAGGCACATTAATTATAAAAGGACCTTTCAAAGATATAGTAATTCTCTGTCATCTCAAAATTTATAAGAAATTAATATTTCTAAATTAAATCCCATTATCGTGGGTTCAGATAATAATTGCCTATCAAATGATCGTACTTTTAACCTAATATAATTGTATGCAAATGTGTACAAACATCTTAAATTAAAGGACTATTCAACATGCACAGCACATAATAACAATATGCAATTGTAATGTGATATAAGTCATTTTAGATAACCTGACCAAGGATAAAGTTTATCTGATTAATTTAATCGAAGACATCGTAATCTATGGATACATAAAAACCTTAGAATGTTTCAATTAACCTGATAAAGAATGTGTTAAAAGTCTGCAGTGCGTCATCGACTGCAAAAAATTTTTTTTGCTTGTCTGTCAAAAATGTAACGTCATGTCGCAATGGAATTTAAACATAAGCGAGTAAGAATAATAATTTAAATATTTGCAATACATAGAGTGAAAATCTGTATGGCTTTTATTTTAATTAAATTTATTATTATTGATTTTAACGTTATATCTATTGAAGTACTGCTTTAAATAGAAACTACAGTATGAAGATTTATTGGATAATGAATAATAAAAACTACGTATATAAATATATATATTTATATATATTAGAGTATTTAAATCCTAAGGCCATTTTTTATTAAAGTATTTTTCGGAGTATAAAATAATATAAATATTATTATTTAATTATCTTTATGTATGTATGTCACATCCGTTCTATTTACAGATTGTAAGTAAATGAATGCAATGTGAATTTATTAATTGACATAAACACTGATCGGCAAAAAAAAAATTAGACAACATGGCACAATTATTTTACATAAACATTTTATAATTCATGAAATATGTACTAGTTTTGAAGATATACATTTGGTATATATTTAATAGCATATAATTTAAGGAAAGTTTTTTTTTTTAATATCTTTTTGCAAACAGACATACGAAGGTTTTCAATATACATCCTAACCTTTTTTTTTTTTTTTTTTGATGACGCAGGGAAACTCTTTTTTCGAGCCGTCTCACCGGCCTTGGTGGGGCCGGAGAGGATGTGTGAGACTCGACCTGGGCAGGTCCCTACTCACTAAAACCACTGCGAAAGCCATCGGCCGCTATGTTGGTGCACCCCGGATCTGTCAGCGACAGGGCACACCAGCGACTGGCCGGTCCTGGCAAAGACCGGACTTACTCCCTCGGAGAAAGGAGGCGATCCCGACAATTAGGATCGCCCCGACGACGCCGGGCTTTCACAGGAGCCGGGTTACCAGCCCGACCCCAGCCCGTAGTGGGGGGGCGCTATTGGAGGCGTTGCGAATATCGCCTCCGGCGCGCCCCCCCCCGTCGTCTGCGGAGGGAGGGTGCATCAGCCGCAACCTCCCGTTCCCGCTCAGATGCCTCCTTCGTGGACATGACCGTCTCACAGAAGGAGGACACCGCCATCCAGGACCTGTCACTCTCGAGCATCTTCTCCGCGACACTCGAAAGCGACAAGTCCACTCCGCCGAGTGCCGCCACAAGGTCTTGGCGCTGCGCAGCCCATCTCGGGCACACCTCGAGGGTGTGCTGGGCTGAGTCCACCGCAGCGCCGCACTCATGGCAGCCTCCTTCCGGCTCTCTCCTGGCCACCCGACACAAGTAGTCACCGAAGCAGCCGTGCCCGGTGAAAACCTGCGTCAGACGGAAAGTGAGGGGCTTGCGTTTCCGCCTCATCCAACGCTCTAGGACCGGCCGGAGCGCAGCCGTTGTACGTTTACCGTACGGCTGGCCCGCCAGGTCCTCCCCCCACTCCCGCATAAGGCGCGACTCCCCCTGCCGGCGAACCGCCCGGATCTCCTTTGTCGAAGGGTTCTCTCCGAGAGCCCTCCTACCCGAGACGTAGGAGAACACCTCGGTGAGAACCGACGCCACAAGATCCCAAGGCGGATCGCCGGCAAGAGCCGTCGCTGCGGCCCAGGAGACCGTACGGTACCCCCTAACCACCCTCACCGCGGGCGCCCTTTGCGCCGAGCGCAGAAGGGCCTTGACCCCGCGGCTCATCGGGCGATCAGCCCAAACGGGAGCACCGTACGTGGCTATACTCCGACAGACCCCAGAGTATAGCCGCCTGCAAGCTGCGCTGGGACCTCCGAGGTTCGGGAGGAATTTCCCCAGCGCACCTGCCGTCCTCCTGACCTTCAGCCCCAACTCATACATCCTAACCTGATGGATCCTATCTTGAAATAATTTATTTCTTATACAAATTTAGAAATTGAGCCAATGAATGAACTTAAAATAAAAACAAAGCATAATTCGTGCGTTTATAGAGCATAGAGCCTTCTTAGACAGTCTTGCATCAGAGGATTTTGTACTCAACATCCGATCAGGCTGAATTATTGCAATCATTTGTACCATCACCGGATTATAACTTTTAACTTTATCATAATAAGGTCTAGATTGCAATCCACATGATGTTGCGTGTGTTATGCTCGGTTGGAGACTGTAATACTTCTCTTCCTATTGCATTATATTTTGACGAACCTATTGTCTGGGGTTCCGTATATTTTCTAACGTCGTAATAATTTGATGTTATGTTTTAACATATTTATATCATATGTAAATATGGTATCACCAAGCCAAGCAAGAGTTCTTAAATTATAACTGGTGTATCACAAACACAACGCTTACTACCAGTTTGTACCATTAAACTAAATACAGACAGTATGCAGTTTGTTATAATTCTCCCCACGTAACGTATTAACGTGACTAATTGAATGAAAAACTGATTTATTAAACGACCAACCAAGTCGTAAATGTAAAGAATGCAGCTGAAGCCGAATTATTAAAAAAAAATACTTTATTTGTATTTATACTAATATATAAATTAATATTACTAAATAAAAGTGAAAATAAATGAGGTATATTAATTTACGACATAATTAAATGTGAATCTTGTCTCATATATATATATATATATATATATATATATATATATATATATATATATATATAATATATTAATCGTTATTAATTTCATGGTTAAATAAAGTAATAGTAAAATAACTGACCTCCTATTGAAGTCTCATTAGTACGTAAATAATATGACGAAATTATTTTGAAACTGAGTACTCGTAAGATTGTAGATATTTGGGTTCATTAAGACTCATACAGGACGTTGACATTTACATTCAAAAGAGAAGGTACCTTGCAATTTGTGTTAAGCATTTGATGTATTGTGCTGTGAACTTAAATATTAATAGCTTTCTACAAGTTGATTCGTCTAACTGAATACATACAGTCACTAGTTTTTCACTTATCTAATGTAGATACAGTCATGTGTTACGATATATGAATGAAAATTTAAAGGTAAATGCTCTGTGATAAGTTTAATGAGAAAAAACTTGTCGTAATGCTGTCTAGCTTTTATTTTATTATGATTATTAAATTTCCAGTAAATTGGTTGGTGAAATAATTGAATGTTAAAGATGTATATTTCCTTCCTTTCTGAATCATAATTTTTATGTAATTAAAAATATATTATAAATTAAATTTCATAAGAATTATACAAGTAATATTTCGAATTATTGTAATAATAAGAGACGAAATTTTTGGTCATTCCATGGATTCACCGTGCGGGCGCCGGGTCCATCACGTTGCTGGGAGAGGAGCTTCAACGGTACTCAGGTGTAGGTTTAAGAGGCCCCTAACTAACGCGCGTTAAACGCTCACCTCCACCGTCCAAGCTCCTCTCTCTACGAAACCAAAATTGTAAATAACCTACTAGGGCTGCCTTCGAAGCTCACGTCTTTCAGTAGATTGTAGAACGATTTAGCCGTTATACCTCACGCTCCCACTTCTACCGCGTACAAATTTACGACGAACCTATTCCTAATAGCTCGTAATACTTATTGACGTTGATGGCATGGTCTTTGACGATGTTGGTTTCCCAAGGAACCGTAAGCTCTATTAGCACAAAGCGCTTTAAAATTCTCGAATAAAAAAATATGCCTGGTCTGGACGCCCAAGAGCAAATATCTTTTGTATATGTGTGTGTTTGTTTGAAAAAATACTTGAAATTGTATTTTTAACTTACCACGCAACATAATTCGCATTGAATCGATTGTAAGGTCGAAAAAAGATAAGTAGGCACTTAAATTATCGTTTCAAAACAAGATGCAATAGACATTCAAATTGATATTTCACACAGTAGCTTGCTTAACATGACCTTTAACACTGCACTTATTTGTTTTCTAAAATTTTCGTAGTATAAATATTGGCTGCACCTTTTTCCGTGGAACGACTCCCACGCAGTAGATTACTGGATGGATTCCACGTATAAAATTTAACACGAACATAAATATAGACAGTCTTAACTGTAACAATTACGATAATTTCAGCAACATCCTAGAATATTTCGGGTTTCTCACACCCAACAATAAAAATGACATTAATTACGTCAATATTTATGGATTATGAGTATATTGTTATTGTATTATAACCAAAAATATAATACAGTTATGTGAAATAAACGCAAAAAAAAAACTTTAACAACAAAAAATGATGAGTTCACTTTATGAGTTAACTATAAATAATACATAAAAGGTATTCTTTCTGCATTCTTTTTGATATACATGTTGGTTGAGTTCTTTTCAATTTTAACATAAAACTGATGCAGTCACATTAAGTCAGTATTTATCAGCGCTCAGAGCAGTGTTTGGCAAATTTTTTGTGACCGTCTTGTTAATTTTTAATAAAAAATAATAAATAGTCCTGAAGTTAATATAAAAACAAGCCTTCTAGTATTGCAACTTCCATCCATTATCAATATTTTTTTATTACTAACAAATTTTTTGTCTATATTTCAAACAATGTGGGGTCTGCTGAACCCAAATGACTTTCCTTCACGTATGTTTGTTGAATAGATCTTGCCACTCTACAATCCAGTCATTCTAACCTTTCAAAACACGAGCACAAAAAAGCATAATCAAGAGTTACAACAAATTGTTGATAAAGGCACTGGGGTTTGTGAGACCCGAATTGTACGTAGGGTTGAAAATAATATTTTGGCTTGTGTTGCTACTAATTATATATTTTTAATAATCATACACAGCAATATGGTAATTATGTATATCTATATATATGTTCAGTTTCTAGTTTCCTAACTTCAATTAAATAGTTGATTGATAGTCATTACCCAATGTTTTCAATACACTGATAAATAACTGTCCAAAACCGCATGAAGCGAGAGGTCGCTATAGAAATGATTTCGTTAAATATCTCAATTGAATCATTTGAATTAATTTTTTTTTGTACTATTTTTATATTCGAGCGCGTTCAAGGCGATGTTGAGTAACGTACTGTGTTATAGTTATATAGATTATTGAATTATTTATTAATTTTATATAATTAGTGTCGTCAGCAGTGGTTGAGAATTTTATATTCAATCATAAGAATGAAAAAAAATACTCCGAAGCAGTGTGGGAAATTCAAAAACTTTGTCTTACAATTATTTAATTAAGTTTCTATTGTAACCATTTTTTTTCAATTACTCCTTGCTAAAAAATGTACAAAGAAACGTATTGTTATATATATATATATATATATATTGACCTTACAATAACTCATTATGCACGTGTCTTTGCATAATATTAATAAACAAATTACTGAATACCATTTTCAATTTAGTGTTCAAAAGTCAAATAAATCAAAGCGTTTTTATAACACATTAGATAACAATGAAAGTTTTCTTGTATTCTATTCTATTCTATAAAACCAACTATAAACTGTAACTACTAGCTACTGCTCTCGGATGCCCTAGTGTCGTGCCCTAAATTGCGTAACACTGACATAGAGACGGCGTACGACTGTTACGTCCAGACAGACCACTTTCTTTCCGCTGGTATCACGATTAGTGACGTGAACCTGTTGTTTGTTTATCGATAAACATGTATATATTAATATTTTATAAGTTTAAGTATTCTTCGCTTATACAACATGTTGTTATTTGTAAAATATATGTATTGATTGAAATGAAGTTTGTAAAAAAATATTTAATCTACCTAGTCCTATAGTGTAAAGAAGAATTGTTTTAATTATTATGAAAATAGTTTGGATCGTAAAATTAATTCCTTATATTTTTTTAAGGGTTCGTAGCTAAACACTAAGCATTAATGTCCTTAACATATGTAATAGTAAAACTTACAAAGGAAACATTCACTTATGGCGAGTGCAATACCTCAACATAATGATAATGACGATTGAATAGCTGTTGCTTGCGACTTCGCCCGCATATTAAACTCAATTGAGATATTCGTTATTTTAAGTCACCATTATTAGGTATCATTCCGATTTCCATTTCTCGAAGATTATTTATTCAGTTTCTTACTTAGTGTTAATAGAACTACCTTAGGACAATTCTCTTTCGATAAAAGAGAGAGAAAGAGTATTTGTAAAATCGGTCTTAACACGAAGCGTAACTATTTTTTGTCAAGTTTAGAACTTTCATATTTTTACTCCTTTTGTAAATGGAAGTCCTTCCTTTATCGGTCAATCTGTTCCAGATATGAGCCGTAACAAACAGACACACAGAAATTGTAAAAATTTCTTTTTTGATTACGGTATCGTGTATAATTTCATGTATTTAATGAAAAGCTATTAAATTCAAATTACAAACGGACACTTAAATTTCATTTATTACTATAAGTATATATTGAAAATACTTCATTAATTAAATCATATTGTATGTTTTGATTTAAAATAGAACTACTCTCGCACCCTGTCTCTGTCCATGAACGTTTGATTACAAAAACTATTTCTCAATAGCAATCATTCTATAACATATATTGCAAATCACAATCTATAAAATTTCAGAACCAATTCAGTTTTTGCGTATCGCAAAACAAAAGATACAAAACTAACATAAATATTTCATATATTTTTTCCTTATGTTTTTATCGCAGCAAACCTTAAGATAAGATCAAAGAGTACAGACATTTATGTAATGCAAATATTGTCACAATTTTTGACAATTAAAAATTATCATTGAAATATTAATATTTGTGACGCAACTAACGAACTACTATCGATAAATTAACTATCGATACACGGTACATCCCAAGCGGTCCCGGTTACGAAATACGATTTGTAAAGCTCTTGCTTTTCTTTGTAATGTATTATCCAATGACAGGCAAAGCTTTTACTATCAAAGGTATTTCGATTTAAATCTAATAATATAATATTAAGTATATAATAACAAACACTTAGCATGTTTTCAATGATTTATATATATATAAATAAAAAATATATTTAATTTTTGGACGTAGGATTAAAAAAAAATGAATCCTCCTAAACTTTTAAGTTTTATTACTTTGAGTCATATGTTATCTGCACGTTTGGTAATGAACCAATGTACAAATCACTTACTTGATTGATAACAAATGGACGTTGAGCTCTGAGCACACCGCGTCGTGCATGTGTTAGATAATGATTTAATTCATACACATTCCCGCAGCGAAACATAAAATATATACAATAATGTTTTTTTATGGCGTCATTATGGCAGATATTAGCAACGATACGAAACGAATTTTTTTCTTTCTTTTTTTTTAATAACACAAGGCGAGATCTGTTTAAAATATTGAACAATTTTTTGGGGAGCAGTGTATGTTAAACGTCAAAGTGACAAGCGTTGAGTTTTGAGATAGCATTAGTTTGGCAGAATATTCAATAATTCCAATGTTAATGAAGCCATATCATGGATATAGATAAATAAATAAGTTTGAACCGATATTACACTTTTATTGCAATGTTTATTATTTTCGAAATAAAGGCTTCCGTTTTTTTTTTAAATTTTTCATTTAATTTATGTTCCGGGATATAATAATGATTTAATTATTCAGTGAAACACTACCTGTGCCTCTTACTTTTTTATATATATCAAGGAAATATTTTTGATTTTATCATTCTCTATTTGTGTTATTTTTTTATTTATAATCTATATATATTTTTTATATATTTTATAGCATATTTCTAAGGCAAAGACCATACTCTTAATGTTTAAGAAGGGATTTTTTAGGTAAGGGTAGATTATTAAAAACTCAAAAGTGCTTGATATTGTGTGGGTGCCATAGGATAGTATGGAGGAAGTATTGCCATACGTACTACTCATAAATTTTCAAGGAAAGCCGAGATCAGTAGTTACATATCAATCATTCACCATTTTCATCAGTTCCACTTTAATAATAATATCTTTAGACTTGTTTGTTTATCCCCTTAACCTAACTCTTCACCTTACCCTCTAGTTCATTTGCAGATAGTCACGGACAAAAAAATAATGGCTTATAAAAAAATTGTTTTTTTTTTTTTTATGATTTTACAAACCTTCTAAACATGTCCTTTATAAAATTGCTCTCTCTTAAAACAGTACAGCTTTACGTACAACCAGTCCGGGTGATTGTTAGGTAACAATTATGTTAAGATTTCCTTGTTTTTGTATTACGTATGTGTCCTTAAAGTATATTCTTATGTCATGACTACAATTCCGTTGAAATCAGGGTTAATTTTTCATTAAAATAACATAAAAAATTAAACATTATGAGTGTAGTTTGAATAAATTAACGCAATACATGCGTACATTATATGAGTTTTATCTCGTGATGTCTAAATTACTTCTTGCATTGGATTTTATAAGAAAAAAAAATTACGTTCCGTACAATAGAACGTTGCACGTACAGACGACGGATGATATATTATAGTTATTATAATTCAAGCGATTATAATTCTTATATGCAGGGTGAATGATATAGAATGGCTTGATGATATTATATATTTTTTTGTGTGAATGTTATGCGAGAGTGGATCAGCGTTCAGTACTCGTCGAACTATTGGTGGGGCCGGACGTGTTTTTTTTTTTAATTTTAATTATTTTTTCATTATCATTAAATCAATATTTTATTTACTATCGTATTGTGCTAGTGATGTGATAAGTGTTGACGGATGTTCTTCAAGTGAGTACGGTTTTAATAATACCCACGTACTGTATATGTCTGTTTTCTTTGTTAATTTGTTTGTTGGATCAATTATTTCATGATATATTTGATAAATATATATATTAAAAATATATAACATATTTTTTGTATATAAAACAAAATATATTAAAAACCACTAGAATATGAATTACTAATTGGGTTCTCAAAACTATTGAGTCCTTGAACGGAGTTATCGTGACATACTTATTATACAAAATATATATAAATGTATTTAAACCTAAAAACATTAAAATATTAAGAAATAATTACGAAATATACATTTAATCGGACGAGGTAATATTTTTTGTCATATCTAAAGCAATATATACTTAACGAGTGTCAACTCTAAGAATACTACCTAATTGTTTATGTGGTTTTTTGCTTTCTTAAGAAACCTTAATTAACCTAAGATAAATGATACGTCAAAGGAGAAAACGACATAAGATGAGTAAAGTGAAGTGACTAGTAAAGTTATGTATTTTAAATGAGGTATTTGAACATTGTTAAATAATCAGCATACCAGTACGCTTAGTCCAAGTTCACATCGCTATACTACATACAGAGCGTTAGCAGTTGTTCATATATAAATTTTAGTATTAGACTATTTACGTAGGTTATCGAATCAGAAACGAGAAACGCCTCGTACGTAGTTTGTCGATTCAACTTGTTGTAAGCATACTGAGAACAATGCTGTATTTCAAGTAAGATTTTCGGATTTTAGCTTATTTAACAATAACGATTCCATGTCTGTGGATATTATACATTTTTATTTAATAAAAATATAAGTAAAATGCAGTATAATGTTTATAATGGAAATTGAATCTTCCAAATCGTATGTGGGATGTGTTCAGAGATAAATTCGAGTTGCTGTTTATTCCCTTAATAAAAAAAAAAGATATATAATTTTTGTCTAATATATATATATTATTTTTCTAATCATTTACGTATATTTGTCAATTTTAATGTGCGCTGAATTATTTTTATATCTAGTGTCAGCTCGTTTTGGCTTTAAAAATAATATCCCTTGATATAATAAGTTTTTACGGAATATAATAAAATTGTTACAAAAGTATTTATCTTCGATCGTATACGATAAGTTTTTGTAGGAAATGTGTAATTAATTGATATTTTGAATTTTAAGCATGATTTATTATAATTATCGCGATATACTGATTGTAGTAAAAAAAATAGTCTAATAATCGAGATTTTTTTTTTGTACTCGGATAAACATACATTTACGATAACATATATTTTTTTGTAAAAATCAACATAATAGACTTGTATGACAAATATTCATTTCACTTTTTTTTTGTTCTTACTGTTGGTTTTACTCAAAATATACCTTAATTTCATTATTTCTCACACATGACATAACCTTTATTATTTTACGTAAACTATGTTAAATATTTTTCCATTTAAAGTTGACTACAGTACGTGGAAAATTAATAATGTCGCCAACTTTATTTACTACAACTGAATCTACATTCCGTTTAACCTGTAAAAATAAGTCCAGTAATTGAAAAAATACTCTTCCTAAATAAAATGTCTGGTCATAAGACTTGAGAAATAATTTTTTGAATGGTTATGTTAGATTTTTTTTTTGTATTCCATTTTGAAAGTATTCAAAAGAAATTTTGCAACATCACTTTTGTGTGTTCGTCTGTTAACACATATCTACTCAACTTTCTAAGTTGACGAGACCAGTGAAAGTTCATTGAGATTATTTCGGCATCGAGCAATCACCGAGCACTTTTGAGTATCATAATACACACATATTATATTTGCGAAAGAACGTATTAAAGTATAAAAAAAATCTTGTTTTTTTATGTGAAAGGTGGCAAATGAGCAGATGGTCAGTAGTGACCGTCGCCCATGGACATATGCAACGTAGATGTTGCGGATGCGTTGCCAAACTTGATTGTTGAGGAAAAGGGAGGGGTGGGAATAAGGAAATGGCAGGAAAGGATGGGAACGGGGAAGGGGCAACCGACTCTTTGGTAAGAAGTTGGTACTTCCCCGGTCGAGCCAGCGCTTCGGGCTCAGGTTGTAGTAACTTGACTACAACTAGGCTCTATCACCATATAAAATACTTTCAATATGAACTTTATATTGATTGTTTGAAATAAAATGTATATTATATGATTTATTCTATTGAATTTCAATGAATAAATAAGAATACATTTTACAAGAATCAAACCACTACATATTAAATAACTACATAATGCAAGTTAAATAATTCTTTTTTAGTTGTTAGACTTACAATTGCATGAAAAATTTATTGAAAGAAAATTATGCCATTAGTTCTGACTGTAACACAACGATTTATTTTTCTAAATCACGTAACAACAACACGAAAAGTCTTGAGACTGGTCCGAAGATATTTCATCTGAAATGTGTCAAAAATATTTTTTATTACATTTCCAACTTCCAAGTATAAACAAACAAACAAGTTTTATATAATAATGTTATAATTGTGTGATTCCATAACCGTCTCTTACATTACATAATGCAGATAGAAAGTTAAAATCAGGTTTCTTGAGATTAACAGACGAGTCACATCTATAATATTATAATAAATAAAATTATCAATTTTAAATAACGATAATGATAAAAAATCATGACCTTGGTATTACAAAACAATATCACTTTATGTGTACCTAATATATATATATATAGTTTTTCAGTTTTATTATTCTATATGATTTATGAATATTTTTTAGTTTTGAACCGTATAACGTATCTTATTATCGGATTCAGTATAGAAAGATTAATATCAAATAAAATGTCCGTATGTCAATACGCTGTCCCTGTCGGCTTTAATTCCCCAATTGTATGAAAGGGATTTTTCGTAAAGTAATGGATGTGAATTGAATGGAGAATTAAAATTTCCTACAATTATAATTTTAATCATAGTAATAATATATTTTATATATAATAATAGAGTCTGTGTGTTAGTGTGTTCCATATCTCGTTTACAGTGACTTCATTTCTAACATGAAGAGTATGAAGAGAAGTCACTCGTTGCGATATATTAAACCAGTTATATTGTTTGTTGTGACATAACTGTAGGGCTGTCTCTCGAATTATTATTTATATACATATATATTATAAGTAGAGAATACTATCAAATGCAGAATATAATTTACGTGAAAATCTATTCAAGTGTCAACCCTAGTCCAATGTCACGTCAAGGCTGCGACCTATCTTCCGACACGGGGTTATAGTAACCAGCGCTGTTTGTTGATCTGTGACGTCATCATCAATGACGTCACCGAATGCCATTACTGTGCTTTGAAGCGGCATATTTTTCTAATTCTATGGTGCGAGGTGTTATAAATGGAAATGAAATTAAGAAGTCTCATCGAAAAGTTTCTAATGAGATAATTAATCAAACGTAGACTTAAGAAAGTTCATAAAGAGCATTTATATCAGAGAATATTTATTCATTCGTAAATTACCTTGTTCGGATCCTCTAGAACTTTCTAAGTCTCAACTTACTTCTACCTCAACAATTATTACAAACACAAACTAAAACGCAAAGCATATTTTTCAAATGTCAGCTTATAATTTGTATGAACGTTTCAAATATCTGACCCACTTACAAGAATGGAGCTTCGTAATGCTATGTGTAAATACAGAAATACTTTATAATTCACATATAAAATAAATAATTTCGATATCTAGAAAATCTTTTACGTAAGTCATATATTTTTTTATTATAAAATTTTATCCTGGAACATAGATATTAAATATCTGTGTAAGTTATTCGTGTTTAACTCAATCAATAACCCAGTTAACAGTCTCAAGCGAGATGAACGCTCGAGAGAAAAATGCACTCATTACGTTCTATAAAAACACTTTTGCCTTTCACTCGTAAGATGTTTTTGCATTTCACTTCTCGTTATCACTACTTTTTTTTTGTATGTGAGCTGAGTGACCCAGAATAGTCTCTTTTTCGGTTAATAAACAACTGTACATACTTTTTAAGCTATCAATTATATTGGAAGTGGAACATTGATTTGATTATAGGATAGTTTAATCAATTTACGTCTACATTTGGTGTTGGTGTAAATAAAATTGTTTATTTGGATCATTTTTAACATATACAAACCGAAATACTGTTTGGTTTACTGAAGATATATGTTTAAATCTTGTTTCACTTTGATCGGATTAAATATCTGTAAAAGTTATGTCATCATCATCATCAGCCTATCGGTGCCCACTGCTGAGCAAAGCCTCTTCTCACATGGAGAAGGTTAGAGCGTTAATCACCACGCTCGCTCAAGACGGGTTGACGATTTCAATCTTATAATTTGAAATTATAAGACTAGGTTACCTCACGATGTTTTCCTTCACCGTCTGTCAGTGGTGTATAAAAACTCTTAGAAAGTACATATGACTCGGAAAAGATCACATTGGTACTTGCCAGGTTTCGAACCCGCGCCCTCACGTGTGAGGCGGGCCTTTAACCTCCAGGCCACCACGACTTGTATAAGTTACATTTTTTCTGATAAATAAAATTCACTATAAAAAATTACCAAAATGTAACAAAACACATATTCTTATATACTTATGTTATGATGTTGTTTGTAATAAAAAAATTTATTATTATCATACATTTTCAAATTATTTAATTTAAATGCTGACGACTCTTAAAACGCTATTTATAAAACAAACGTCTTATTATATGCTTAAATTTATTTCAAAACTTAAAAATGTATGAACAATTATAAAGTGATTGAATCACTTCTTAAAACCGACTACAAAAATAGGAGGTTATGTTATCTATATATGTTTTTCTTCGTATTGTTTAAACATTCAGTGTATAGTCAACAAACATTATTTTCATTTAATAATATAGTTCCTTAAAATCTCACCTATATAAAAAAATAATTATTAATAGTTTATATATAGAAAATTGTTAGAGTGAATAATATATAATATATATTAATTTAAATATAAAGATGTTTTTTCAAGCAAAACTCCAACCTCATGCGGACCTTGAACTCACTAAGTCAATTAATACGTATTCTTTTGTATACAATAGTTTTAAATTCATAATTTTTAACTTTGTGTATTTTTATTATATTTTATAGAATTATACATGATATGTCACGACATAAACATGTTATTTGTTGACTTATGTATATTCAGTTTTACGTTAACGGACTTCGAATGTAGGACTATAAGAGAACTATCGATTGCATTTTAAACCCTTGTTCAAATGATCTGTTTAACTTTTATACCGATTTTTATTAAAATCCAAACTTAATTTGATATAGATTATATAATATTGAACCTCCATGCATAGACACGTTTGTGAAAATTTCAAAGGTGTTCATAAATTTTTTGTAATGAAAAATTAAAAACTCTAAGATACGTGTTTACACTTTACATTATAACAACTTTTCTGTAATTACAATTAAAAATGATTATTCGTAAAAAATAAATAATAATAAAATAGTGATTTTTCATTTGTAAACTTCTGGCCAGAGGAATATTTTTCACGAAAAGTTCGGTATGAACTTGAAAACTGGCTATATATAAATTTACGAACACGACAGTATTCACTCAGGTACATGAACGAAACACTAGACGGACCTTGTTTAGTTTGACTTTCCACACTCGTGGTAAAGAATTAAAGACACGATACGCTTAACACAAGTTGTCATCCCCACGCTACATACGACGTGTTTTCCTCTTCAACCCATAAACTACATTATGAGACGAAACCTCTCATCACTCAATAGATTCACCGTGCGGGTGCCGGGTACATCCTTGCAGGGAGAGGAGCTTCAACGGTGCCTGGGACTTGCGACCCAGGTGTAGGTTAAGGGCCCCTATCTAACGCGCGTTAAACGCTCACCTCCACCGTCCAATACGAAGAATTATGAATGAAAAACTATCTAAAAGTCAAACCAAATTATGTTTTATATGTCAAACGTAGCATGTACTAAGTGGTGTATATAATTTTTTAATACTATTTTACTATCACATCCATTTGAAAATTCATTGGAAACATTGTTTTCAACTTGCGAATCGCCATCTCTGTTTAATTTTAATGTTATCAAGTCACGTTCTAATTACGATATTTATAAAGAGATCTCTTGCTCTAAATAGTTATATCTCAACTTGACCCCAAGTCGCAGGTCAAAAACGTGAAGCGAATTTGACAGATTTACACGTTATATGTAGGTACCTTAAGTTAAATAATTTATAATATGATTATAAATAATTTTAATTGTGTAAAACATATATAATATACATATATTTAAATGAAACTAATATTTTTCGGATAATGACTAGACTCATGAGGCAGACGAGATTCTTCTGCCCGTGATCACGGTCTCTGAAAAGTAACCGAAACGTCGGGATTATGTAGTTTTTAAATAATAAAATCCGCGTAGTTTATCCGAAATATATTAGTTTCATTTAAATGAATAAAACTCGCGAAAATCTTAGATCTCAATATATATATATGTTTTATAACTATAGTGTTGTTGTAATCTGAGAGTTTATGTTCCATGGTTCGTGTGCATTACGGTTATTGTAATTTGTAACTGAGTTTGAAATTGCTTGTTTCTTAATCGCCGTGAAATTCAATCCGTTGCTCGGATTTATAGATTGTAAAATTGTACTACAGACTATGAAATAATAAAATAAGTCATTGAAATAGTTTGCATATTTTCTGTAATAATTTTTTTTAAAAATTTCATTGAAAGCGCCATCTCTTATTTTATAATGAAACTAATATGATAGACTTTTGAAAACCATTTCTATTTTTTAAATTTATTTTGATCATATATTTTTAATAGATATTTTCTAGTAAACATACTAAATACTTCAAATAAAAATCAATTATCCACTAATTCCATCCATGTATTATCTTATTAACGTAAATTTGAAAAAGAATATTACATTCCCAACAAATATTATAAGAAACGTATAATAAATAACATGTGAATTTTCATTAATGGTACATAATATATACATATGTATATAACGTAGCATTAATTTGTTATGTATATGCTATATATTTCAAAGCATCACTAACGTGATGGGAATCGCGATTCGCCAATAACCTTATAGCCATTGACGTCAACAGCTCAATGTGTTCACCAACACTAAACTACGGTTAAACCTTGGTTTGCTCAATATAATCTATTATATATATATATAATTCTTTTCCTCATTATGTTTATAATATTAATTAAATGAGGTAACTTCTTTAAATCTATTTAAATCTATGAAAGTAATATCTATCGACAAAATTTTTTCATGCTTTCGATTCTTATATATATAAAGCCTTTCTGGATGGTATATATATATATATAAATGACTTGATTGTCTGAATTATTACGTTCTAAGTTGCGGTAGCTCATTGGTACTCTCGTAGTTTTTTGTGGAATGTTTTATTGAGGAGTCGAGTCTTGCATTCTTAATTCCATCGATCGGCTTCACAGCCTTCGATACTAAGAGGTTTATGGTCACAATTTAATTTGTTTCAACGTCGACTTGAATTTATTTCATGTCTATATATTTTTAACTTGACGTCTTGTGTAAACCGTACCATTGTTTAGTTTGATCGAATCGTAATTTTATTTTGGGGTCTAAGCCAACTTGGGTACATTTTTTTTAGCAAGCAAAATATCAGTGATATAGGGAACTTAAGAAATTGAAAAACATGTTCTCTGATAAGATATTATATACTTAAAGTATAAATCATTTTTGTCTCGTGTGCTTGTGTGTCTGTATGTCAACTGTGTCTGGTACAGTACTTATAAAATTGTTATAACTATAATTTTTGTACGTGTAGAGTCGAGTTATATATGCTGTTAATAATATAATAGTATTTGTTTATAGTAATGTAGGTAAATTGAATTAATATATCCTTCTACGGTGCCGCGGTCAAGGCTTTGTTGCGATGCACGTGTGGTGTTTCACAAGGAACCATCTTTTCCTATTTTATGAAGTTTTTAAAACTAATGATAACGGTAATATAAATAGCCTTAGTTTGTTTTCACAAAGATAAGGTATATAACCAATATATATATATATATATAAAAATGGACAGCCAATTTATTTGTAAGACATATAATTTTAATTAACTTTATATATTAAAACAAGACAAGGAAAAATATTTAATAATGGCCGACCTTACTGCTCGACTTGCAGAAGATTTGATATAACCGAGTTTATTTATTTTTATTTTGAAATACCATTGAATATATAATTTATAGCTCGTTTATTTTAACGACTTACTTGCATATGTATAATATTTTACTTGTATTATATATTTTCGTTATATATATACTTATATACTAATGGGTATTTAATCTGATTGTTTGATAGTAACAAAGTATACGTCAATGAATCCATTGAGTATAGTTACCAATTTAATTTACATCAAAGAGTTATGAATGAGAAACTGCTAACTCTGCGTGTGTAGTGTGACAACGAACGCTTAGTAATGCTTTCAATTTTCCAATATATATATATTTATTAATAAATTCTAACCAGTATCCGAAGAAGTTATGAATAAGTTTGTTTATCAGCAAGTCTCACTGAGAAGATTGTGATGTGAATTCTTATACGTATCAATGGTTGCTAGGAGCGTATTGTGTTTGTCACGCAGATGTGGTGATCAGTGTAAGAAAATCACAACAATGAGATAATCACAGTTAAAGTAAACTTGCCAGTCATTGAGAGAATGATGTGTTAGATTTTCGAGAAACTAAGTTTTAGTAAGTTGTTTAGTAGTTTTGAAACTAAGTGAAGTTTAGTGCGTAGTATCCTAAAAACTTAGTTTTATTTTAATAAGTGAAAATTTATGTAGACAGAACAATACGGAATTCATATATATATATATATATATTATACTAAAGGCGGCAATCGAACAGATGGCCTACCTGATGGAGGTAGTACCGTCGCCCATGGTCATCCATAGTTTTGTAGATGTGTTGCCGCTCTCGATTAGGGAAGAGGGGGAGAAAATAGTGGGAAAGGAGGGTAAAGGGAAGGGGTAGGAAAGGGCGGGAAAAAGGAAAGGATATCCGGCTCTCTCACTCATCGGACGAAACGCAGCCATTAGAGACTACTTAACGCCGTTCTTCCGTGAGACGGTGGTACTTCCCCGGTCGAGCCAGCCCATGTTCGAGCTGCAGTAGCTTGACCACAGCTAGGCTCTGCCACCTACACATACCGATAGATATACAAAAGAAATTTTAAAGCTCATACTTGGAAGTGAAACTATAATGCTAGTGTCTTCAATAGGTGCTAATAAAGTAAACTAGTTCAAGTAACGGAGTTTTTATATATTTTTGATCTTATAACAACATCACTTTCAGGTCATTTATATTTATCTGTTCTATACATTATAATAAAAAACGTTTTAGGGTTCCGTGTTCATCTGACTTGGGTTTTCGATATCATTTCATAGAAATATTAATATCATCAAATTATTTTTATTACATGACGTAAAACCATTTAAATTTAAAGTTTTTCAAATTAACATATTAATTTTTATTAATAATTGAAAGTGTTTTTTATATTAAAACCTTTTTTGTGTAACGATAGGCGTTACCTTTTAATAAGTCGGTTAAATCTAACTTAATTTTCACGGAACCCTAACTGCAAATGAATTTGCACTCTTCGCTTTATATAATGTATGTTTAAACTATATCCCAGAAGTCAGAATTATTAGAAAAAAATATTAAGGAAAAGTACATTGAAATAAAATATTAATATCTATATGTGGATTGTTGTTTTGATGACAAAAAATGTTTTTGCTATTTCCTTGAAATGTCAAGAGAGATATCTTCTCGAAGGCATCTTAATAATTCCAATTATATTTGCATATGCAAGTTTCCAATAAAGCTTTAAGCTTTTATTATATATTTTTTTTGTGATGTTTATAAGAAGTGTGCTTTTCTTGGAATGATCTTATAATTTTTAATTATTAAATTCCCTTAAATAATTCGTTTTTTTTTTGACCGTGTTACTTTATAAAAATTTGCAAATGTTTTTGCACAAATAAATTTAATTAAAATATTTAAAGTGTTTTTATATGAATGTATATTTTAAATTATAAAAATTAAAAAAAATATTTTTTTTTTATTAAAAATCCTCGCATCTGTCGCCATTATGATTAATGTGTGAATAAAAAAGTTGCGATATATTTATGATTTATTTCCTTACTAATATTTTAACTATATTTTTCTTTAATTAAGGTTAACTTAGCGTAAAAAAAAAACAACCTTACCTGTGTCATATTTATTTCATGGTTTCCAATATAACGTATGATGTATATATTTTTTTCTCATGTCAATTGACCTGCCGACATTGAGGTGCTAAAATTTTGGAGGAAAAATAGCAGCAAATGAACGGTTTTAATTATACAGAATTTACCGGTTTGTTTTTTATGTCACTCCGATGGCATTTATTAGTTAGCATAAAAATTAAGGCCGTATTTACAGGGATACATAGATTTAAAGATTATATACGTTTGATTAATTTGTAATTCTCTTGTTGCAGAAAATGGAGGAAGCCATAGACAATACGAGGGAACAAATGATAATTAAATGAAAAAAAAAAAACAAATTATCAGTGAAACTGTGATTGATATACGATCTCTTTGATAACTTCTGTGCGATTAATTGTGTATAATAAGACGATATTATAATAAAAATTATAAAATGCCCGCGATTCTGACTAAGATAAAGGAGCAGGCGTTTAGGGTTCAGCCGACGATAGCGTTGGGGGTAGGAGTTGGTGTGGCCTTAGCAGCCTGTGCAGCTTATGGTGCCAGGGAGAGGAAACCGAACATCACATGCCATAATAATAATAACTATAAGGTAAGCATACATATATTATTAGTCAATTGCTTAAAATACTTTCACATGAGGCGAAACCTCTTAGCATTCCGTGGATTCACCGTGAGGGTGTCGGGTCCATCGCGTTGTAGGCAGAGGAGCTTCAACAGTGCCTGAGATTTGTGACTCAGGTGTAGGCTTAAGGGGCCCTTATATAATACGCGTTAAACGCTCACCTCTACCGTCCAAGCTCCTCTCTCTACTATAACTATAACTATAGGGCCTATAAACTACTAGGGCTGCCTTCGAAGTATGTTCTAAGAATGAACTGACGTTAGTTCTGGGCACATCCAAGTCTTTTAGTTGGCTGTAGAGAGATTCGGCTGTTATATCTCTCGCTCCTAGAAAATGTTTGGAAAACGAAGAAAATAATTTCCAATTAATCCCTAAGTCAATTATGTATTGACAATGAATTTGATGTTTCTTTGCTGGATGCTATATAACTTTGTGTATTTACATTTAAACACAAAAGAAAACATAATAAGTCAATATAATAACTGTGAATAATGACATAATTATTGTTATTGTATAATGGATGGGCTGGGAACGTAATTTTTAAATTATCGTTGAAATGACTTCCGGGTTGTTTAACGCGGGAGCTTGTTTTCTTAATGCACTTTTTATTTTATTTTTTTAATTATATACTTTTTGTTTCATACATTTAGTTAACAGTGTATGGAAATAAACTGGCTATGTGAATTAAATTATAGTCTGTTATTTGATAGTTTAGCTGGAAGCTTTATTTATTTATACCAAAAAGTGGAAAGAAATTTGGTGCATAAAGGGTAACTTATCTCTTAAAACATATATTTACTTTGTACATTTATTGTAATGAACGGCTGGGTAGAATAAAGGAACCTCTTTTAGTTATGAATCGTAGTAGAAATGTCAATGATTTTAAGTTAAGATAAATAGTGTATATATATATATATATATATATATATATATATATATATATACAGTATACGTAGTATATATATATAGTAATGAACTAAAACTGATAAATAATATTGCTTTTGTGATCTTCCATTCTTGCCAAATCACATTGATGTGATTACAATCTTGCAATATGTACATACTTCACTCGAACGAAGTCGCGAGTAGAAGCCAGTATAATTTATCAATTAATATAAAATTTTTTTAATATAGCTATAAAAATATTTTTAGAAATTTGAATATTTATATTATTACGTAGATATTTATAAAATATTCACGTAACAATTAATTCACGTAACAATTATAAGTTTAGAGTTTTGTTAATAGATTAAAAAAGTCCATTAAATTAAAACCTCTTTTTAGTCTTTTGCTTATTATTTTTTTACAAAAAGCTAATAAAATTTAGCATCACCATGGCATCAACATAGAACAATTCACGGACAGACAAATAATTGTATAATATTATACCAATGGAGAAATGCATTTTATATCGAAGGTTATATTATATTTTAATTGAATTTTTGTGCTAACTTCCGGTTAATTTACTCTGGCTGTATAAACGCGATCTTTAATTTTAATGTCATTTCTGACGTAAGAAACGTTCTTCACATCTAACCTCACAGAAAAAAAAAAACACAGCACAGATAAAATCTATTAATTAGTATTAAATTTAAATATATTTTAAATGTAATATGTATTTTTAGATTAACGTACATATATTACTAAATATCTTTTTACTGTTATTCTCGTATTCAAGAGCTTTATATTTAATAAAAAATAAATTATAATGGTAAACAGTTTCGTTTGAAAGTAATTTCGATTTTATTTCAACATATTCAATTATTACAAAATGTATATCAAATTTGGTCTGTGGCAATTTATATAAGGGACGCTCCATAATTTAAATTTCGTCAAGTGAAACTTATAAGGCCTTTCTACTCAAGTAGAGCGCCTTGAGGCGGCTTAGCCTTTGATAGAACGTACTCGAAGGTATTAATGTGTGTAAAACAATAACACATACATGTAATAATATATTGTATTTACAAATTTGAATAAAATGACTTTGAACAAAAACAATACAAATACAATTCACACGGCAGCGAATGGTTTAAAAAAAAATAAGTATTTTTTTTATAATAAACAAAGAAGTCGGTGCTAAATTCTATAATAATTTTAAATTATTATGACATATAACGACAAAAATATATGATTTTTTTTTTTTTGTTTATATTAAATCTGTTTATGTTTAGTGTTTTAATATCTCTGCCATGAAAGTGTTTCGTAACTCTGACGTTATGCGTGACCTCGAACGAATCTTTTTTTCGTAGAATTCTAATTGATATACATATTTTGTTTATTTATCTGATTACATTAACTTTTAATTTTGTTAAGGTTGACACAGACATTTCATTAAAATGATGAAGCGATTTTGTTTCAAAAAAAAGTATCTATAGATAAGATCTAAGACTTTTTCGAGTATTCATTTACATAAAACTAATATTGTTCCATTTACAACTCGTTTTTTTTATTAATTTATGACAGGCTAAGGAGATGAAAATCATCAGCCCGTGATCACGGTTGCTGCAAACCGAAGCGTCGGGTGTATGTAGTTAAAATAATAAAATGACGCCTAGGAAATCCGAAAATATTAGTTTTATTTAAATATCGATATATTTCTTTTTTTTCAATTTGTCAAATTTGACGTTAAACAAAATCAATATGGCGGAATAAGGATTAAAAAAAGTTCTAAAGACTATATTCAAACACAGCCTTGATACAACCAGTGTAGCTTTTCATTTCCGTTTCCCACAAAAACATTGTTCGGTGCAACAAACTTGAAACAATGGAGTGAATACATATTTTTCATATGAATGAATGAAAAAAAAAGATATATATATATGATGTTACATTATTCATACATTGAATGTATTGTAACTTGATCATATTAACGGATCAGTTTTTTAACAAGGAAAAACATTTCTAAATATTTTATTAGTATAGTAAGCACCAATATGAATGATGGAGATGAAGTCAATATATTACCGTGTTAAACATTTCGTGTCTGTATTGCAGGTAGCTAAAAATGGTCAACTGGAAGCCGTGTCGAATGGTGAAGCTACCACTTGTGGTGGTAGGTGTGGGGCTGCTCAGTGCGCTCTGTGCCGCGGCGAGGTAGACACAGACAACAAACAGAATATTGTAAGTGTATATAGATAGTTGATATTCAGTTTAGAAGAAACAAAAATTGTATAGATGAGACCACAATTTAATTTGTACTTGTTAGGTTAGGTTGACAAACCTCTGTTAGGTTAGGTTGTCAAACTTTTGTTAGGTTAGGTTTAATGACGTTTTAACTATGCGTATTTTTTATTTTAATTTTATACAAATTACATGTTTACCGATTAGTTTCAAGTTTAAGACAATAACCACTTATCTAAAACTTAAGGTAAACTGTACTTAAACAATGACCAAATAAGGAAATTGACCGTTTACGCTTTGAAAAATTGGTTACCATTATTTTCATACTTAGAATTGTTTTCGTTTATACTTTTAAGGAAAATAGAAGTAAAAATATGAATGGAAAATATCCAATGACACTTGAATATATATTGCCTTAATAATAATAGTTAATGTACACCCTAAATTAACAAGTATTAAAGTTTCAGTACAAATGTACAATATTGGCGGTCGTATCACTAAAGAGACATCTCCATCACAACCGACAAGGTGGACTAAAATATACGAGAGATTTAATGGCAACAGAAATAACATATAAATTAAAATTGTGAACTGATAATGATTTAAATAGAAGCTTTAATTATAAATTTATAGAAAGTGATAACGAGAAAATATTTAACCAATGACCATTCCAGATATCGTGCATAAAAAAATTTCAGGATATATTTTTTTAATTTATATATTTTATTAAATGACCAGTCTTGTTTTTGCTTTTTTCTTTTTGGCAAACCTTTTTTGTGACGTTAAAAATAAACGAATAAGATTTATGTCATTTGTTTATTTTTGAATAAATTTTCTACTCGCCGAGTAAACTTTGTCGGGTTAAACCTTTAACGTCTTTTACGTTATAATATTAAATTATTTATGATATGTGTTTTTCCCGTTTACAGTTTATTTAATTAATAAAATGTGATTTATTAAGTGACATTAAATTAATATTTACTAAGTATATTCATATATATAATATGTATATCCTCCTATACGACTGTTTCTTCTGAGTATATAATTAGTTGAAAGTGTAAACTGTGCAACTTTCAGTTTGTCGTTATTACCGACTTTCTTCGTTTTATCTAGGTTCTCCAATTTCTCTAGTTGGCACGTAAATTGTCTTGGTACATGGCAGGGATTTATATTTATAGAAGGTATTTCCTGCGGCTTTGTTCGTTAACGGGATGTCATGGATAAATCATACGTTATAATTAAACTACATTTAAATGAAATGGTCGATTCAATTAAGACGGTACAATAGTTAGTGACAAATAAAACACATATGTACATTACTACATATTACTATTATTGAAAAAAAAAAACGATAGTTTCAATTATTATTTTTAAGGTCTCTCAGGTTTGGTCCCTTGGATGACGTACCGCAGGATATGCTTACCAAAAGTTTGTACTGTCACACTGCACACGGAGAGTTAACAGTTTTTCATTCATAAATTAACACATTTTATTAACGTAGGTTATTGAATGAGACGGAAAACGCTTGGTTTGTAGTGAGATGATTAAAATTTGGGTACTGTTCTACATTGACTACGACAAATCTTATATATATATAAAGCAACACGCTTTTATTGCATGATATGAAACTAAAAAGTGTAAAATAATTTTCCTTATAGGAAAAAAATTATAATGAACGAAATATATTAATATTATTGTGAAAAAGCGTATATATATTTTAATCGTTTTGTGTAGTCGCTGTTAGATTTGTTGAATTATTTGTACTAGCCGCAGTCTTTAATACATCATTAGGGCCAAGTACGATCAAAGTTTAGGATCTCCGAAGTATAATTGGTTATCTGCCTTTGTTGTATTTAACCAGGACAGGGCATTAACCAGTGGCCGATAATTTATAAGTACTTGTAAATACAATTATGTCTTTTGTCCTAGTATATATATATAATATATGTATATATATATATATATATATATATATAATTTATTAAGATTTCTGAAACTGTTTTTTTTTTAAATTTCAATCTATATTAAATAAGACGATCTCAATCACTACTCATTGCAGTGTTACTTAGTAATACTAGTGAGTTATTTTCCTAAAGCAGAGTAAATATATATATCGAGAGACGTTTTTCTCCGTCTACCAAAATTAATATCATCCTTATCTGAAAAAAATCTAGGAAGATGCAGACGAAACTCAATCAGTGGAAGAGCACGTGCCAGGGCTGAACCTTGAGTTCCTCAAACAGATCGTCAGCCTGGCGAAGATCATGGTTCCAGGGTTCAGAAGTCATGAGGTTGCGTTGCTATCAGCTCACACCGTCTGCTTGTTCTCTAGAACTTTCCTCTCCATATACGTGGCATCCTTGGAAGGCTCTATAGGTAGGTGACTTGACATATATGGTTTGTTTCTTATTAGCTGTTAATTTTTTTATCAAATATAGGAAAACGGCTTAGAAAGGTCAGCAATTGTTTGGACATTGACTTTGGATGACACGAAAAAAATTTTCTTCGACCAAACAATGTAAAAATATTAAATATTTTGTAATTTGTTTGAAAGGTTCTTAAAATAATAAGAGTTTGTTAGACGAACTGATGACACAAATGTCTGATGAGGTTTTTTGTTCACCAGTGAGACACATAGTCCAAAAAGACCTTAGGTCTTTCGCGGCGCTGTTGATGCAGTGGTTCGGTATCGCGATACCAGCTACCTTCATCAATTCCATGATCAGGTACCTGGAGAGCAGATTGGCGCTCGCCTTCCGCACCCGCCTGGTGAACCACGCTTACGAACTGTACTTCAAGAACCAAACCTACTATAGGGTAGCCAATCTAGACGCTAGGATAGAAAACGCGGATCACAGGTATGTGTGTATCCAATTACAAGAAATTCCTATTAAATCCATCTATAAAGTCTTGTTTGAACAAATAAATTTATAATAGACAACTTAATGATTTATTTAATGTAATTTTATAGCATTTCTGAAAACTATGGAATTGACAGCGTATATATTTAAACCACTCATAATTTTAATCAAATAAGTCTATCATTTGAAGTCTTACGTACCAATGGTTTAGTATATCAAATAAAAAATGTGCATCACACCTTAAATTATCATTATATAACTCATATAAAAAAATAAAACCAAATTTCTAACCACGACTTGATTAAGATGAGACCAAAGTTTGATTAGAAATTCCTTTCGAACTTTTATCTGTTCTACGTCTTTATCTTATCTTTACCTTTTCTATTTCAGATTGACAGAAGATGTGTCAGTGTTCAGCCAATCAGTGGCTCATTTGTACAGTTCACTGACGAAGCCTTGCTTCGACCTTTTGCTGATAGTGTTGACACTTGCTACATACTCCAATAAAATGAAAGGAAACATATTCCTTGGTGAGAAATTTGTTAAGATACAGAATATGTGTTTGTGTGTTAACATCTCAGAAACTAGAAAGCGGTATTATTAATATTAAATTATATAAAAATAGTTTTTATCCTTTAATTTAATAAATCGATTCATTATAATTTTCTTTTAATGTTTAAAAGCTTCTGTTACAATAAACAAATCTATAAAGAAAATTTAAAAAAAGAATAATCTTTACAATCATTATTGTAGGAGATGAGGGTAGCTGCATAAAAGTTGTAGTTTAAAACACATTAACTAGGAGGAATCATTTTATATGTCTTACTAAAGAAGTCTTTATTATTATAATGTAATATTGTGAAGATTATTCTTATAGTTGTAATGTTTTGTATGTTCAGGGCCGGGTATAGCAACGGTCGTGATCTGTCTCACGGGTCAGCTGCTGAGGATCCTGAGTCCAAGGTTCGGTGCCCTGGCTGGGGAGGAGGCGAGGATGAAGGCTAACCTCAGACACGTACACTCTAGACTGATAGCTCATGCTGAAGAAGTAGCCTTCTATGGTGGACATAAGGTATATATACACACACATATATATATATACAGTATGAAAAATAATTTTATATTTTGTTATACATTCAATTTAGCTGTCTATATCCTTATAGATTATTATTATCCTTAGATTTACTGTAGAAAATAAAATAGTGAAATCTTATTTTCATTAACTGTATATATATATATATATATATATATATATATATATATATATAAAGATAAAATTATATTGTAGTTGACAACAAAATGATTATTTATTACAAATACTTGTGGTCAGCTCGTCTCAATTCCTTTAAAGAGATTTCATATGTTTTAAATATCAGAAATTAATTCTACTACAACTATTCTTATTGAGATCTAAGACTTTAGCGAGTATTCGTTTAAATGAAACTAATATATTCGGATTACTACGCGTTATTTATAATTTTAACTGCATACTGCCGGCGTTTCAGTTACTTTGCAGCAACCGTGATCACGGGCAGACGAGATGTGAATTATTCTTATAAAACCATCCTTAATAAAACATTCCAGGTAGAGTTAAGCCAGTTGCAGTCGGCGTATAAAGAGCTGGTCGCCCAGATGACATGCGTGTTCAATAAGAAGCTGTGGTACGTCATGCTGGAACAGTTCTGTATGAAGTACGTGTGGTCCGGGACCGGCATGGTCATGCTAGCGCTGCCCATCCTCACCGGGACCAGGATAGATGGTTAGTTCAATATATAACATTGATACATGTTTGTAAGTGGTAGAGCCCAGCTTTGGTCAAATAGTTACACCTGGAACATGGGCCCTATCGACCGGGAAGTACCACCCTCTCACAGAAGATCGGCGTGAAGTAGCCTTTAATGGCTGCGTTTGTCCGATGAGTGAGAGAGACGGTTGCCCTTTCTCTTTCCCACCCTTTCCTCTCCCTCTCCCACAATCAAGGTCGTCAACGCATCCGCAACATCCCTCATGTTGCAGATGTCCATGGGCGACGGTTACTGCCTTCATGAGTAGACCGTCTGCTCGTTTGACACCTTTGAAATAATAAAAATACCTGATCTTGTTCTCCTCTATAGTACACTAACCAAAATATTGTCATACTAAACGGTGAGCATTTTATTTATTAATAAATCATCTGACAGGACAGTACTGTCAAAGGTTTGTCAGTGTTGTGACATAACCGCAAACGGTCCGTGTAGTGTGACAATGCATCTATATGATTGGGACACAAAACTGTTAAGTGTGAATAATATTTCCTGTAACACTGACGATGACCTGTTCCTCAGGCAACACGGGCGAGGGCATCAGCGCTAGGACGGAGTACATGACCACGTCAAGGAACCTTCTGAATTCGGCAGCGGACGCTATCGAGAGGCTCATGTCCAGTTACAAGGTATGTCGAACTACCCACCGATTCTACAGCTTTATAACCTGCCCACGCCCTGAATATAACTGGTATTAATAGTTACGATCTATTATTTCTTAATGAGAACCACAAAAGGTATATCCGTATCCCTTACCAGCTTATAGCGATGGGTACTAAGTAATATACAATTTTTATATATAAAAAAAATAAAGTAATAAGTTTTTTCTAAATTATTTGGGAGACATTTATTTACTTTAGACTGGATGATCATCATAATCTGGTGGTTTATATTGAATGCCTAACCATTGTATCTTGACCTGTACGCTGCCCTGCCTGCAGGAGATCGTGACTCTTGCGGGCTACTCTCGCCGCGTGTCCGACATGCTGGTCGTGTTCGGTGAGGTCGCGCGAGGTCGTTGTGTGAGAGCCGTTCACGTCGCTGCTCCGAACACCAACGGCTTCCAGGTCACCTTCAAGGACGGCCAGCCGGTACCGCAGGGTCAGTTGGAACAGATATTAGTATACATACATAGTGAAGGAAGAAGCGAAACTACGAAGTGTCACTTCTTCACGAATTACGAAATCAAAACAATTGTTATTCACTAAATTTGAAAATACAAGCCGACTATATTAAATTATATGAACAATAAGTGCGTATTTCCGTTAATTTCTCGACGCTCACACTGTTTTCTTCGCCGCATAACAAGAATACCATGCGCATGTGCTTGGAATCCACCTTCTGTCTCTTTCTCTCCTACTTTCTATATCTGTGTGTCTTTCCTTCTCTCTCCCTCAGCGTATAACGTTTAACGCAACCTTGTTGTACGTCGCATAAGAAGTTTCACTTCGACAAGCTTGTTTATTGTGAGCAGTTATATTATATGGAATGTCTATTGGTCGTTTTAGGCCTACTTTATTCAACTTATCAGATTTTCTTATTATTACTGAGATTTATGCATATATTTGTAAAATTTTGGTCAGAGAGAATATATATATATATACATATATGTATATATATATATATATATATATATATATATATATATATATATATATCCAGTGTAAATTCTTTATAAAAGGTATTCCATAAAGGTATGGTAATCATGAAAATGTTAATCTCAATTGCAGGTAAAATTTCCTATACGACGGATCTCTCTATACTTTTACGGAATGTGCCGATAGTGACCCCGTCATGTGACGTGGTCGCTAGCGGGGTGACCCTGGAACTTCGCCCCGGGACACATCTACTTATTGTAGGACCCAACGGATGCGGGAAGTCCAGGTCAGTGAAGACGCCAGACAAAAAACGCTACAAAATTCGATCTCATTTAGAAATTGAATGTTTTGCATTTGGTCGTTACTTTAATATATATTTTCGTGTTAATCAGAGTCCCGCGTCTTGTTGCGCCAACTGTTCCGCGGGATCATGATTTATGACGTGACTTGGTCTGGAACTGGTCTCTGTTAAATGTACCTTTCGTATGACCAAATACAATTTTCATAAAACCTTCAATTATTGAATTAACCAAGACAAAATATTTTTTTCTTATCAAAGAACAACTTATACTTAATTCTGTATACTTAGTCAATATTATGTTGTATGTATGTACGTCTCTCCCGCAGTCTGTTCCGTATCATCTCTGGTCTGTGGCCAGTGTTTGGAGGCGAGTTGAGCGTTCCTCGTCCCTGTGAGTGTGCTCACTGTGCCGAGCATGACGCCCCGGGGACTCCCCCTGAGAGGTGTCTCGCTAGACCTGTCATGTTCTACATACCGCAGAGGTGAGACTTAGTCTAGACTGAGAGCGATGATGAGGTTATATAGAGATCGTACCTGCTAGTTTACTTTAAAAAGGTTTGTTATTTACTAGTTAAATTTTGTAATTGGCGTTAATCAACATTCAGCCGTTGTTAGCACTGTATTGATAACGAGTATTCTCATACTGTCTGAGGTCCTCGAGAACAGATCTTAGAATTCTATATCCGAAATACTTTTGTTTATTTTGATATTAATAATAATCGAACACTGAGGGACTGACTTTTCCTAATGTTCTATAAGTTTTTTTTTTATATATGACCTTCTTTTTTTAACTTTTTTTTCGTTTCTCCTCGTGGCCAGTATTATGTATTTGTATAAAGTCTGGGTGTAATATTAATCCACTGTACACCACCAGGCCCTACATGTCCGAGGGTTCCCTCATCGACCAGATCACGTACCCGTCCCGCGCGGCCCCGGGGGACCTGTCTGCGGAGGCCCGCGCCGCTCACATCCTGCGCGTGGTGCGCTTGGACGCGTGTGCGGCGCGGCACGGAGGCCTGCGGGCCGTGCGCGACTGGAAGAGCACCCTCTCAGGGGGAGAGAAACAGAGAGTCGCCTGCGCCAGAATGTTTTACCACAGGTGATGCTCTGAACATGATGGCGTCCAACTAATATATTTCAGATTACTACGCGTATTTTATAATTAAAACTACATACTGCCGACGTTTCGGTTACTTTGCAGCAACCGTGACCACGGGCAGACGAGACGAGATTCCATATTTTATAGAGATAGTCACATCTACATATAGAGTATATAAAGCGAAATTTTCTTTATTTTTGACATCTTTTTCTACTTAGAACTTACCATTAAAAAAAAACATATGTATATAATATGTATTTTATTTAATATATTATACGTCCAGGCCGGTGTACGCGTTGCTGGACGAGTGCACGAGCGCCGTTTCCATGGAGACGGAAGTGGTGATGTACGAGGAGGCGGTCAAGGAGGGAATCACGCTGCTGTCCATAACACACCGACCGAGTGTCTGGTCAGTACAGATATGTATATACAGGACATAAAAAAAGTACTGAATAATACATGTATACTAGTAGGAACGCGATACCTCAGTTGGCAAAGCGGCTGAAACGCGACAGCAGAAGTCGCGGGTCCGAAACCAGCTAGCGGCTATTAATTTTATATTGGAATTTTAATTCAGGCTTTTAAATTGTTACTAATTTTATTCAAATAAATGCGTTGGAACTATCGCGTGAAGATTCATGGATGAGAAATTGTATGTATTGTAAGGTCGCTGGTGGGGAGATCGCTGAATGTGGCTTAGGAAATGCTTTCTCTACATCCTAAATCAAATAATAAAACCTTGGTTACAGTCCTTCTTCACGTGTTAAGGTGTTGTGTTACATGATCTTCCTAATCTTTTTACTCTCGTATTATATAAAACCCTGTATTTGCACCAAATACGTTTCAGCGATAGTAGCCATTCATTACAAGTAGACCGTCAGCTGGTTGGTCTCCTCATTACTGAGAAAAATATAAGAGTTATACCAACATGAACTCTGAGCTCCTGAAGGTTCTGTCACGGTATATGAACTAAAATATGCAGCATCTATCCTGGCATCTTAGATGTCATATGTTTAATGCAATTTAATCACTCGCGATCATTCCTCAGGAAATATCACACCCACGTGCTGGAATTCGACGGAACCGGAAATTGGTCGTTCAGACCCTTGGAGAAGGATGCGGCCGCTATAACACCAGGGCTGCCGAGACTCAGCGAAGTTAAGGAGGACGAGGCGAAGGAAGCGACTATTAACTGATAGGAGAGCCGGTCCATCCGGGATATATACAGCGTGTAGCGCGCGGTTGTACATATGTGATAAGGACATATACAGGACGTTCACTACAATAGTGAGCTGATGATTGTGATGATAATATAGTTTTGTATTGAAAGTTATTTAGTTTATTGTAAGTGAGACAGGCGACGCCGTGTTGACAATCCGATCCAAATATAACAGTCTCGTTGTTCACTTTGTAATTATAGCATCCTCCTACCAAAATGGCCTGATACATTGTCATTTCGTAAATTCTATTTAAAATTTCTTTTATATTTAACAGTTTGTATATTTTTTGGAATCTTTTTTCTTGTAGTTACAACAAAATGGCTGTCAGAAATTTTAATACATATCTTTGTGTGTTAATCACGTGTTGTGTTTTGTTTGATTGAATTGAGACTTAAAGTGTAAAGTGACGCTAGGGGTGTGATAAAATAAAGGGGTTATATAAATATATATTTTATTTCGTATTGTTTCCTTTATGACCTCATTAATTCACTTTAAATCAACGATTTAAATTGTTTTGAAAGTATGACGCGACAGTGTAAATTAATAGTTGGCTGCGACTGGACATCTTGGAGGTCTAAGGTTCAAATCTAGTTAATATCGTTAAGTTTCATAGTATTTTGTTTCAAAGTTAAATAATTCTAGGATCTCATATATTTTCTAAACGTTTTCTTTATATTTAAACAAATTTTTTATTAAATGTATTACTTAGAAAGATATTGAAATCAGAATTATTTTTGATTTAGAACATTATTTTCAACGAGGGCAAAAAATTGAGACTCTAAGTAAAAGGCTTTTTGATTTGGAAACAAAAAGAATATATTTGAAAGGCGGATGCTTATGATGTGTCAGCAGGAGACAATTGAAGTTGACCTTGAACGAAATGCAGGTAGGCGATGAACCGATAATGATTTTTTGAAGACCTTTGATAGAGCGAATCACTTTGTTAGAATGGAATAACTTAAAACATTAACTGTGAACAAATGAATTCTCAATCAATCGAAATTGTACATAAGATGATGACATTGTTACATATTTTATTGAGGGTTTCCTCCTATTGGTATTATCTCAAACTAAAGTGTCCCCCAAGGTAACATTGTTGGACCTCTTTTACTAAACATATGTATTACTAGTTGAAAAAATTTACATGAAATCTGAGGTACCTTATATTCAATATACCGTCGGTTTTTGAAATGGCATTGAAAATTAAAAATTTAAAGGGTTTCTTACTTGCGTGAGCAACGTAACGTTATACGGTGTAATCAATATAGAGCCCGAGTATTGTAACAATTACTGCTAAAGCTGTTGACTTAGGTTCATTGGAAGAACAAGTACTTATCTCTGCACTAACATAAGTTATTCTATAATAACGTGACAAAGAATAATCTAGCAGAGTATTCCGTTTTATTCCTGCAACATTATTAAAAACATCAAGGATAGAGTCGTTGCAAACATTGTGTTGTTTAATTAAACTATTTATAAAACTACATTACATTGATTATATTTAAATTTAGTGGTTTTTTTAACAAGATGCAAGTTAAGGGCATGAAAGATAAAGAAGCTGAGAAGATAATAAATTAACATAAGTATTATCAAGGTTTCACGTATTCGGGAGGCATGAACAAAATATTTTTTTATTAAAAGATTCTAAAATTTTAGGTTTTAATTATTTAACTTTATTATATAAATATATTTAATAACTAAAGAAACTATTAATTTTTAACCAGTCGTTAGGTAATAGATATTCCGATTAATAAATAACCTTAATTAGAATGGATAAAAAATGTCTACTTAAGCGTTTTATCGAGTGTACGGAACCATTAGTTTCGGACATTGTGAAGCAGTTTTAACAACAAGCATTATGAAGTTTATTGTAATTATATTTCCTTTATCTCTCTGTCACGAAATAAGAACATAAGAGTGTTTTTAACAATGTTTTCTAATATATTTCATATCTTCCAGGTCTTTACGGTTGTCTGTTTGTCAGTCTTATCAAGTTCACATCGACTGGGTTTTAGAAGACCTGAAAATGATTTTGATACAGATGTAGGATCAGATATCGGATCGGACTTTGGATCAGGTCTTGACGTGGATGCTCCAGCTGCAGCTAATGCAGAGGCGGTCGCAGACGGAACAGGGACAGCAACAGCGAATGCAAAAGCTGTTGCCCGAGGTTCAGGACGAGCTAATGCTGTGGCGAGGGCTGTAGCGAACTCTATGTCCGACATGTTTGGACCACGATCACGAAGTGCTGCAAGTAGCTACGAGAAAGGAGTAAATTTTGGTGAAAATCAATTCAACAGCGGTGCCAGTGGTACTGAAAGTCAAAGTTTCTACAAACGAGGTCATAGAAACTTCTACAACCACGAACATCACCACAGCAAAGTTACTAAAGTAAGTAAAGATGTTCGTCAACTGTTTCTCCTTGATATGTAGCTGTTAAATTTACAATGTATTAATATAGGTCGAGCACGCTGAGACCAGTGACGAGCACGACATCGGCGGAAGTCAAGCCAACGACGGAGGTGCTCATAAATCAAATGCCTTCGATAAATACGAGAACGGCGCCAGTTTCTTTGGAAATACCTTCGAGAATGACGCCCAAGAAGTTGAGACGACGCTCTAAAACAATTAAATTAAATAAACCATCCATAAAAATTACGTTTACCTTTCAATAAATTTCCTGACATTTTATATCCATATAATTACATGTCATCCTCTGATATCTAACTATCCACTATAATCCACTTGCGCGGATTTTTCTAAATCTAATGGCACTTTTATCATACCTTTGTCGCAATTTAAATAGTAATTTTGAATACAGGTCATTTTTATTAATTATTTTTACATTAAAACAAGATTGTAATCCTATAATTAAGCACTATTACAACATAACACTAACAGGCCCAAAGAAGGACTAATTAGTAGTTTTTAAGATCAAAGTTGCATTTAACGAAGTTATATGTGTATTGGAATTAAATGAAGCAGGAATTGAATCTTTTCATTTCGGACATAAAAAGCAAAACTTTGTCTTATTATAATGCAACTTAATATAGGCTTTGCTGTCTGACTGAGATGTGCTAACCACGATCTTATACACAAAAAGTCCCGATATAAATAACGTTTGCTACTGGATTTTCTTGATAATGTCACAAAAAACAACTGACAGACATTCTCATCTATCTGTCCGTGATCACGGTTGCTGCAAAGTATACGAAACATCGGGAGTATGTAGTAAAATAATAAATAAACGCGTAGTAATCCGAAAATATTAGTTTTAATTAAATATCTTATTAATTATTATAGTATAAGGTACAAGGCAAAAAAATAACAAAGATTCCTGTTCAATACTTACTAGATGTCTCTTACAGCATTGAGAAACTAATTAAATAATATTTATCCTCAATGCATTTTTTACGTCTAAAAAAGTTAAAGTTGTGAAAGAATTACGTATTGAACCGTTTTCATAGTTATTTTATAAATGTCATTTAATATTCTTAAGAAAAGCATTAAACCTGCACCTGGGTCGCAGGTCCCAGGCACTGTTGAAGCTCCTCTTCCTGCAAGGATGGACCCGGCGCTCACACGGTGAATCCATGGAATGATGAGAAGTTTCGTCTCTAATATTCTTCAGTAAACGAAGTACGACTTTAGTATTAAACTTCGGTTTGTAATGCGTGTTTAATATTCTCAGTAAAGCTCAGCATCCAGCAGTAATAAAGCCAACGGTGGTTTCCACTTAGAATAAAAACCAACTTACATGCATTTAATTGGGATGTCTTTTACTTGTCCCACTTTGAAATTATAATAAAAAAATACATTTTCCTGTCCATATGTATCCAATACAAACGCATTTAGCTAAGAGAAAATTAAATCTTATTTCTTAATTTCAACCGTTGACCTGTGCCACTTCATCTCTAGTTTTGAAATTATCATCTATTAATGAGGAAGGATTTGAATTTGTATTTCGCGTAGTCCAAAATATAAAGATTAACAACTTAAGAATAAGAGTTATGATCTATTGATATAGAAGAAATTTTACAGGGCCAACCTAACATAGTGTAGAAAGGCATACCCGCTTATATAAAATGGACTCGTTTTTATTTCTACAATGTATATAATATTTTGGTCTAGTTCAAAATACGAAATAGGAAAAGGAAATAAAAATTAAAAATTTATTTTGAGTGAATGGAATAATTTAATGTATAATTATATGGCTTAATGCTTTATATAGTGGCTTCCATTTGTGTGGCTTTTTCCATGTCATTCATAAATCTGCTGGCGCCATTGTCATGTTTATTAAACCCACTTGCTTGATGAGCGCCTTCATCATAAGACTCACTGCCGCCAACGTCGTGTTCGTCACTGGTTTCAGCGTGCTCGATCTACAAAAGAATATTAAATAGTTAGGATTTGACGGAACTGAGTGGCTGATATGAATTTGTACACTGAGAGATACACAAAGTTACATACTTTGGTGACGCTGCTATGATGACGTCTATGATCGTGATAATCTTGCCGGCGTTTGTTGTGGAAGCCTTGACTTTCTCCACCGCTAGCACCACTGTTATATTGATTTTCACCAAAGCTAGTGCCTTTTTCGTAACGACTTGCAGAACCTTGTGACCGTGGCCTAAACCCTCCTACTCTAGAATTTGCGACAGCTTTCGCTACAGCATTAGCACCACCTGATCCTCTTGCTATCGCTTTTGCATTCGCTGTTGCCGATCCACCACCGGTTGCTACAGCTTCTGCATTAGCTACAGCAGAAGCGTCACTATCAAGTCCTCTCTCAATGTCAGATCCAAGATTCGTATCATAATCTGATCCCGAGTCTCCTTCGAAGTGATTTCCTAATCTTCTAAAGCCAAGCCGATGGGACTTAACCAAAACCGCAAAGCAGACAATAGTCAAGATCTGAAAAAATAATGCATTAAAAAAACATTAGAATGAGAATTAAATGAAGCAAAAGCGATGTTGTGAAAAAAAACTATTTTAAAAAAGTCAAAACTTACAACGAATTTCATGGTTTTATTGAGATATGGTAAGGTAAGGACTACACAACGACCTGGGCTGGAATGCTCCAATAAATCTGTGTAGACGCTTAAATAGTCATTTTAATCCATAGAACAATCCATTTCGATTATTTCTAATCATTAACTTATCATTAATTACCCTATTACTATTACAAGAACTTAGTAAATCACTGCTCATTAAAGTAAATTACGAATGTCTGTGTATATGCAAGTAAGATCTATAATGCAGATGTTGGACAGAGTGTAGGTACTTTTACAGAATACTCAATACATATATGTAAAAACAATTGGGGTATGCTAATTGGATAATGTGAACTTCGTTATGAATCTTATATTTTAAACGCCTTCAGCAAAAATTAATGTACTCTTTAAGTTCTGTCGATTTGTTATTGACTAACTCTTACCAGCGACTCCGTCTGCATAAAAAAACAATGAAAAACTTTTAAGCGCTGTATGTAATAACGCTTAATTTCGAGATCGTGATAAAAAGTAGCCTAAGTTACTCATTACGTCAGCTATCTGCCAATAAAGTCCTGTCAAAATCGGTCCAGACGTTGCAGAGATAAGCCGGAACAAACAGACAGAAAAACAGACTAAAATTGAATAAAATATTGTTTTGCTGTACTAATGTACCTTATATTCATATGCATATACAATTTAATTCAATATATTATATTACAAACAGACACTCCAATTTTATTTCTATAGCATATTCTTTAATTTTTTGGACCAATAAAATTATTGTTTATAAAATACCAGAAAATATTCTTAATGTTGATAAACAAATTATAACTATTGTTGGCACGTTAGTGACGTTAGCTACAGACGGAACGCCGAAGAAAAACTAAAGATTTCTTTAAACTAATTTTATTTAAAATTTATCTCACAGTGTAACTTAATGTACGACTTACTCGATGTAAGCTTGTACAATGTGATGTTGATAAAATAATGGAACGGTATTTATACAATTTAAAGTCCCACAACATTCCCGATCAATTGGGATCGTTCTTTGCTTTAAGTTTTTAACACTTGGGAATCAAGAAATTCATTCCTGTGTGCGATTTTACATACGTAAATAAATCAGCGTTGTGTCTTACCGACGGTAACACTCGAGAAATAAGCACTTCATTACTGACTGTCGTTTTATCACACTCAAATAAATTAACGTAATTTTTGATATTTTTATGGAAAAGTGTTTATGTAACTCGTTGTTTGCTGTCTTTTACCAAACCAATCTACTAACAAAAAAGTATATTTTTGTAAGAAATTAAACTGACATTTAGCCCGCTTGAGAACTCCCTTACTTATACAACATAATAGAAGACTGCTTTTTATTAGAATTAATTTACTATATATTTGAATTTGCTTAGAAAAAAGGCTTGAAGAAATTACAGGAACTACTAATAACTTCTCAAAATTTATATTATATGTACATACATAGATAAGATATTCCACCACGAAAATTTTGAAACAGCCAACTTGTATTGTGTGGAGACAAAAATTGTTCCAAATTTTTCACACTACTGTTATAATAAAACTACAGTTAATTAGATTTACATAAAAATATTTACATAGTAGATCTTATAGTGTGAAGAGATTTAATTTATTTAGAACCTTAAAGTTAAGTGCAATATAGTTGAAAATCCGACCAAAATAATTTCATGTATTTGAAAAAGGTTTATAAAATTGTGAATTCCGTTGAAACAAATATTCAACTTCAACTCAAATAATAGTGAAATACAAGTCATAAGATAAATACGAAAAATAAATAGCTTCGCAGTACTAAAACAACTTCAAACATCATCAATCAATCACGACGCAGGCAAAGAAATTAGAAAAGCGAAACCTAATCTACTAGATTACTGAGATACTTGTATAACTGTAGACATTGAGATTGTTTTACATATATATATAATATATCATGATCGATTACAAAATGTGTGAATTCGTTTACTTTAACAGGTTGTATAGAGGAGAACGTCTTTGTATAAAACAAATAGGTTACGTTTAACTATGAAGTAAGTAATATTAATATGGTTTTTATATTATTATTGCTATTATTCAATCTTCTTAATTTTTAAAACTGTCTAATTCTGTACACGTTAATAACTTCATAATTAACTTAAAGATACACGTATTAGCTAAATATTGAAGTGATAACTTCATATCGGAGGGTAAAACGCTTCGTAACGTAACGCGTAACGCGTAACCTCACTCAGTCTGGTTACCCTTTCTCTCTCGTAATACGGCATCAGTATTACACAGATGCGGCAAAAGTGTTTCGAGTAATATTTAATGTATTCATAAACAGATCATCAATTTAATGTATATAAAATTTTATAAGTACCACAATTTCTGTAACAAATAGTTTAATTTATCGCTTCTGTCGAACGTACCGAGACGCACAAATTTGTTTATAACTGAAATACATAAAAATGCATACTTGTATTAAGTTTCCTAACGGCAAATAACATTTTTGCCATCACTATATCTTATTCTAAAGTTATATTATTTAAGCAATTACTTCAATATTAATAAGACTATTCAAACTATCTGTCAACATGTCAGTTTAGTTAGGGACCGTTACTTTTTATATACCTATTAATTTGCTTGAAACATCATTCGTGACTAACTATAACATAAAAATAATATTAAAATTAGTCTTAGTTTTACATTTTTTATACAGTATATATGATCCTCTGTTTGCATTAAATTGAATTTGTGTTGTTTTAGATCTAACAACATATGTAGTTCCTAATTTTGACTTCAGTCGAGACTGTTAAGTTTTACTTCATTCAAATGTCAATCCCGGATCGCGTCTCGTCCATTCTACATGACACTGGCAGAATATACTGAGTACGTCTTTGCACGGATGAAGGCCATATAATAAAAAAAAATAAAAAAAATTCTATTTCATATTAAACGTCGTATCGTTAAACATAATATTCTATTAGTTTATCGGTTTCTCGGCACGCCTTTGAAAAAGTTAATTGTTTAAATGTATCGAGGAGATAAAGAAATAACTAGTTCAGAGGTCAACAATAAAAGGACCTGTGTGTTGCGTCAGATTAGGTACACTCACTGGAGATACGAATTTCGTCATTGAATTACATATGTTTATTTTTAATTAATTTTGATAATTTAATTATTTTCGTTTCTGGTAATCGGTGATGTAATATTGAAGAATTTTCGGATGATACTATGTCGTCAGCCACTTTAAGAAACATATATATAAATATATATATATATTCTTTCTTTCTTGTTGTCATATGTATGTAAGCGATTTATTTCTATAATTTCCGTCAAGATACAAAATGGAGGCTGCACATGTACATTCCTCTGGACTCTGGTGTTTTATCCGACTGGTTTCAAAGAAAAAGAGTTTATATTTTTAAATTTAATCATACGTATGTTTATGAGTCTGTGGTCCGTGAACCTGTATACAAATTACTCATATTATAGCTCACTTTGCGTTTAATATCGTGTTATATAAAGACTTGCGCTTTAAGTTACATTATTGGGCAAGAAAAAAATTTTTTATCGATTATTTTTAATCCATCTTAGTAGGGTCTATTGAATAACGTTGATCGAACAACGCTAAAGGCTAATGAATTGACAAAAAATAATGAAAAACGTTTATAGTAGAAAATGCTTTGCTTGAACTAACATTAAAAGTATCTACACGTAGGTTGGGTCATTTCTATCTACTTTTGTATACCGAACTAACAATACAAGAAAGTAGTTATTATTATTTATCTTCAAAATATTACTAACTAAGTATAAAACACTAATACATTAGGAATATCTTTTCTTATTAATATAATATTTTTATAAGTATTGTTAACTAATTAAATAGGTAATAATTTTTTTTTTATATTAGATATGGGTAACATTTTTTTATGATTCTTTATAAGATAATGATATTTAAGAATTTCATGAGTACATATTTAAAATTAAAAAAATCGGACATAGTTCTCAGTTTTTTTAACAATATTTTACATTTTATTTTAGTCTAAATAACTTTACAGCGACCGTGATCACGGGCGGATGAGATGAAAATGATGTGAAGAAAAGTAGGGAAAATATAAAAAATAACATAATAGTCTTCTAGTCATATTCGAATAATACTTGGTTTATAACATATTTGTTCGTGCACAACTAACAGTAAACACCAAGGTTCTTGCAAACCTTTTCTTAACTACTTTACTTTTTTGCGTGATGAACTTCATTAAATGTTAAATTTAACTATGTTTAATGAGATGTAAGACATTGGCGAGCATTGATTCAAATTAAACCAATAGTTTCGGATTTAGTATGTTTTTTGTTATTAATTTAAGTTGGTGACCAACCGACAGACGTTCTCATCTCGTCTGTCCGTGATCACGGTTTGTGCACAGTAACCGACAATTCGGGGATATGTTGTTAAAATTATAATAAACGCGTAGTAAATGCGAAAATATTAGTTTAGTTTCATTATGTTTGATATTATCCTCGCAACAGTGCTGTGGTCTTAAGAATTGTGTTAGTTTAACTCAATCTATCATAATTCTGTAGTTCGTCCCAGCTGGTTCCCGACGCACAAGGTATATATATCCACGGACGGGTCTGGCAATTATAAAAATTATTAACCGATCAGGTTTTTCATAGTGAAAATGGGCCAAAAAACAGTATGGAATATACACATTATATAAAAAAAAAATGTTTCAGGGAAATCAATTATCTATAAAAATCCTATTTTTGTTTTACATTTCGAATACTTTTTTAGTTTCAAAGTATATATGTATTTTTTGGATTTTAGTATTTAAATGAAACTAATATTTTTCGGATTACTACGCGTATTTTATTATATCAGAACTACATACTCTCGACGTTTCTGTTACTGTGCAGCAACCGTGATCACGGGCAGACGAGATGTGAATGTGAAGAAAAATTATACTAGTTTCATTTAGCTGAATACTCGTGAAAGTCTTAGATCTCATAACCTAAGTATTTGTAACAAATAAAGTAGTTTTGTAGAAATTTTAATTCATTATTCTTACTTCTGATTCCGATATCAAACAGATAGGATACTTCATTCATTCGTTCATAATACTTCATTATAACAGATATCACATTCATAATATTTTAAGTGGTAGAGCCTAGCTGTGGTCAAGTTACTACAGCTCGAACATGGGCTGGCTCGACCGGGAAAGTACCACCGTCTCACAGAAGATCGGCGTGAAGTAGCCGTTAGTGGCTAAGTTTCGTTCGATGAGTGAGAGAGGCGGTTGCCCTTTCCCTGTTCTCATCCTTTCCTGCTATCACCTTATTCCCACCCGTCTCTTACCTCAACAACCAAGGTTGGGCGACGGTGACTACTGCCCATCGAGTAGGCCGTCTGCTCGTTTACCATCTTTTAAATTAAAAAAAAAATAAAGCTGACTATTATCAAGTTTTGAATCTGATGGAGTTTATTTAATAGAATAAATGGAAGGAACACTTCTGACGATTGTAATAATCAGTTAAATAAGTATTGAGGTATTTTACAGAAAAAGTTGTTTTGGAAATGGGCCATTTTTTCTCTTTAATTGGGAAAGTATAAAAATATAATTATAAAAATTATCGATTACATTAATTATGACAGATTATAATTGGTTCTCCCGAGATTTATATACATATATATGTATAACTGTTCCTGTGTTATTAGAATAATTTATTGTTAATGTAATTGTTTTATTAATCACAAAGACTTTTTTTCATGTTATTTTATGTCTCGTCTTTCTCTTCACAGGATTATGTAGTTTTAAAATAATAAAACCTCGTAGTACATCCGGAACTATTAGTTAGTTGGGGCTCCTTAAACATACACCTGCGTCACAAGTCCAGGCACTGTTGAAGCCTCTCTCCCTGCAACGCGATGGACCCGCCTCCCGTACGGTGATTCCTGGAATGATGACAGGTTTCGTCTCTATTTTTGAATGAATTCTCGCGAGGTTCTGAGATATCATTACTATGAGCACATTTATTTTATGAAAAAAATCTTGGTAGACCACTACGTAAATAATTTATTTACGGTTTAATTTATTTAGTATAAATTTTACTTGATAATGACTGCTGTTGTAACCAAGACGACGTGAAAGACAAAAGTGTTGTTAAAATATGTACAAGCCAGAGCTTTATGTAACAACCTAAATATGTTTTTCTTAAGGTGCTTAAGGAATCAAAAAACAAAAATATTTTTTTATTAAAAAAACAAATGTATGAAAATAGCTCTTAAAACAGTTTCGTTCAAACCAGGAAATATCTTTATCTGTCACAAGGTTATATTATTTTTAAAACAAATGCTTTTTTTTATTTTTATCATATATGTATATATATATTTTTTATATTATTTTTTTTTATTATACCTACTGTATATTTCTTCCGCTTTAGACGAGGGTCACGTATGTGATTGGTGATCGTACCAACCAATCCCAATTACAAGATAACGCATCAGTAATTATATGAAATGTTATCAAATGTAATTTTATTTAATAAAAAATATATATTTATATAAAGAAAACGCCCATTATCTGACAATTCAATGCCATATATATTTTTTTGACGTAAATATCAAACAGTCAAATGATATTTTATATATATATATATGTATATATGTTTGCAAAAGAAAAATTATATCATTGCAAAAAGTAAAAATAATATTCTGCATATGCACACATCAACGTTGCCTAGGGATATTTCATTTTTACCTTATTATATGAAATTCTGTATATATTTTGTTAACACAATTATATATGAAATTGAAGTTTATATTATGATTTATACTTGCAATACATAAAAAGAGATGCATCCAAGATTTTTAATTAATTTTTTTGTGATTTTATTTTTGGGTGTAATTTTTACTTGGTACATAATGGATTTTATGTGGGAAATTGTGAAAGTTAGAGTCATAAAATAAGAAAAAAAGCGTTTAATTAACCTTAACAATCAGTATTTCCTCCCCTAACATTAATTAGAGTTCGGCTTCGGTTATTCATGCTCAAAATTAAGTTATCCAAGTCGAGCGGTGGTATCAGGTCTCAGGTTCTTTTCAAGTGCAGGAGAAGTTGTTCTTCTGTTATCAAATTCGGAGAAAAATTTACCATAGCTCTTCGTTGTAATTTTCATTTTCATTTTTAATTGTCTGATTTCATGTTCCCTAAGCTCAGTGGATACCAGCTCAGCCGTATGGGCACTTGAATTATCGTGCAGGAGTTAGATCTCCCGACCCATTTGTACCCTGTTTGGGATAATCACAGGTTCCACATAACAATGAATGTAACACACGTTGAAATTAGGAAAATTGGAGAAAAGAAGAAAATGTGTAACCACTTTTAATTTTTCAGAACTTCACTGTTTTATTGTAACATGAACCAACTTCTCGACGGCCAAATCCAATAATCGACATTCTTTTGTTTCAAAATGAGTTTTTTATTTTTTTTGAATTTGGAAAGCAATGGCGGAGAAGAAGAAGTGGAGAAGAAAATATATACAAACTTTTTTTATACAGAAAACAGTTTTTAAGTTAACAATTCTTTCATGTAATATCCCTAGACATTGTTGATGTATACTTTCCCGACTCAACATCTAAATTGACTTAGACTAATAACGATTTTCTATAATATGATATAAATTTTTATTCTCAAAAACTAACAATGAACCACATGTGTAGGTATGTAGCGAAATAACTGATGCAACACAAACTTAAATTAATATAAGTATAGATAAGAAGTATTTAATAAAAATCGGCGATATTCCTAGTTCTTGACCTCTTAAAATCATTTCATTTAACAATTATATCACGTTATATAGATTAAATAATACAAAGTTCAAAAATACCGAAAAGACCGTACTATTTTACGTTTAGTTCTTTTGGGACAGTAGACTTTTTTCTATCACTAAGTTTCAAAGCTGTTAAAATATATTTTTACTTCACATAGTTACTATTTATCTTACATTAATATTATATACAAATGTATTGTAAACACGCGAGGCGAGTGGAACGTCCCCGGTATGTAGAGGTGAAATAGAATATTCACTTGATAAAGTATTTATGTTGTAGAATAGACTAGTATGGTTACGATAACAATAGTTGTTGAAGCGTTGTTAAGGTAACAATTTTATGGCGTAGAGTTTAAAAAGAGAATTCCTTTGTAAATTTGGAAAAAATTAAGGTTTTTTTAAGCAATATTAAATGTAATATTGCTCGCAGAATAATTTTATTACCAAATTTTTCAGTACGTTTAAATAATTATATATGATCTTACACTTCGGAATTCTGTTGATGTGTATTAAGTTTTTCTGTGTTGTTTTATAGTTTATCTCAAAAAGCGTATAATATTTTTTAAATAGTTCTTAGAATAATATAATTTGTGATATTTCTCAACTTTAATTATCTCATTGGATAAATTTAGTTCAGTTTTATTAGAGATTAGGGTTAAATAAACGTCACAAAATATGTTATTAAAAAAAAGGCTATTTGTTGTCATGACAGTATCTCGGGTAGCAAAGTAAAAAATTTAATTATCATCTCGTCTGCCCGTGATCTCGGTTGCTGCAAAGTAACCAAAACGACGGGAATACGTAGTTTTAAAAATAATAAACTACGCGTAATCTGAAAAATATTAGTTTCATATAGAAAAATAAATTTTGATATCCTGTAATGTCTAATATTTTATCTGATACCGCGCCATTAATATGACTAGCTTTTAGCTGCACCTTTGTTTTAAGGCAACTGTAATTACATAGCTATACTTCCACAAAAGGGCATATCAGGATCATCATCAGCCTATCGATGCCTGCAGCTGAGCAAAGGCCTCTTCTCACACGGAGAAAGGTTAAGTAATCACCTCGCTGGCACAAGGCGGATTGGCGACTTCAAACTTATAGTTTGAAATTATAAGTCCAGGTTTCCTCACGATGTTTTCCTTCACCGTCTGTCAGCGTCTAAATACTCTTTAAAAGTACATATAAGTAAGTAAGTAAAATCACATAGGTATTTGACAGGTGTCGATCCCGCGCCCTCATTTATGAGATGCGAGTCTTTAACCTCTAGGTCTAATATAAGAACAAAATTGTATGGAGCCAACAATTTCCTGTAAAGGAAACAAATTTGTTTATCTTTAAAAATGACCTGTATATATATGTAGTTATCCAAATTAAAATCAACACTGACTGTTTATTATATTAAATAGGTTTCGTAAACCCATTTATATAAACATTAACTCTATTTTCTACTCGTAATAACTTTTTACTAATTAAACTCGGCTTATTTTTAATGCATACAAATATTTATTTAATATATAAAACATAGGATTTTAACAGTCAACATATATTTGGTATTTGATATGAATGAAGGCATCAAAAGGTTGTTTTAAATAAAACTACATACTCCCGACGTTTCGGTTACTGTTCAAGATCATGGTGGTATTTTTAAAATCAATATGAATGTTTTTTCTAGTCAGTACGAGTACAAGGTGAGCTTTTTATTAAAGATATTTATTTTAGTTAAATATACTAGTAATAATATGTTTAGTTATTGTATTCTCTTTTCTCGGATCAATCAATATATCATTAATATAATAAAAATATAGCCTCGAGGAGCTTTTAATTGATGTCTTTTTAAATAGAATTAAGAGGTATGCTTACCTTCTACAAATGTTGACAAATTAATAGCTCTCAATTCTCATACATTTTAACATATAATAAATAATTATGTTTCAAGAAATAAGAACAGATTTAATTTCTTCTTTAAACTGATATTATTTGTTCATGATATAAATTTTCATCCAATGTCTTTTGGACAAAAGTGACGTCAGCTTTTTTGGTAACAAATATTTTATGATATTTGTAAAAAAACACCTTTATTTATAGACGAATAAGTAAATAAAATCCATTCGTCGTAGTTTTTTATTGTAAGAAGGAATGAAAATATGAGTTTGGGTTCGACGAGATTCTAGTAGTAGACAACCTTTACGTGTAACGTAATAGAACGGTAATGAATAGGTGAGGTACGTCTGTCGTAAGGATTTTGTAACGTCAGTTCGAGACCAGGATTTGGTTAAAAGAATGATATTAACTGATGATAGTAGTATATATATTTATCGTTTATTTGAAAACTAATAATAATCAAGTGTTAAAATCATTTCTTTATATTTTTTGCTTTATATGAATGTTATACTGGCTGACATCGTTTTATAATTTTTGAATGAAGCGAGCGGAATGTCGTACCGAGTCGAGGTCATTTTTGTTCAATAGCTCGTAGCCAAATTATCTGTGGTGGTATTCAACAAAAAAAAAATAAATTATATTGGACCACCAATTTAAATTTTAGGGCCGAAAAACGGAATCCATGTCCACAAAAAGTTTTCTGTACCAAGACGCTAAGGTCGCTTCACCCAACTGGCATCGAGGTTTTTATTCGAGATACGCGAAAAAAAAATACAAAGGTACTTTTCCTAGTATTTTATTTATAAAAACTGCATAGTCTCGGCTCATATATAACCTGGTTAGTAGTAAGTAGGGATGATTAACCTAAATGGTAAGCATAACTTAGTAAGTAAGACTAACCTTAACGGTAAGCCTTAACTATACCAGTAAGAACGTCTTCACACTCTTGTCTTGAAAATCTTTAAGTTGTAAGTCATTAAACATAATTCTTACAGAATAAAAAAAAATATATATTTTAGAGTTCGTTTTTATTTATAGACAAGTTAATTTTCTGTTCTTAAAACAGCTTACTCGTCACTTTATTGTGTTGCGTCATTTATAATAAACGGTTGAAGATTAAACTTACATGGCCATTACCGAACAACTCGCGATCACTTGTTCGGCGTGTGTTATCTTGATAAAAGTATATAGTATGGAAATAAGAAAAAAAAGTAACATTTAAACGAAAAGAATAACTTATTTTATTAACCTGTAAGTGAAAACCGATTATGTTTTATTTTAAGCAGTTCGTCGGATATTAAAACATGTTTTTTATAGTATGGTAACCTAGTCTTAGTCTAAGTCTTTTCAATATTTTCGTTTAAGACAAGCAGGACCTGTGCATGATTATCTCGACTCGCTATCGTCACAGACACACGAAGCGTTTACCGTTCCTTAGTGTTTCCTCCGCACAGTACTCCAGATTGTAATTCGTCACACAAACTAAAACGTTGACATTACCAAAATATTCCACGATTCTATTGCGAATGAACCCATAGCCATGCCATATTAAAAAAGTGTTTCCCGTTTTTCACCCACAACCCATATTTATTGTTTAATTTACTTGTATTTACAAATGCAAAGATATTAACATCAGTCACGTAATTTCGACGCAGTCTGTGGTGAGTTAACTGAATTAAATCAATCTTTGTGCAAAGTATAGCATCTGAATAAAAATGTCAGGGAGTCAAGCTAGACTTAGTCTCTGTATCGCTTTGGATGCGTAGAATCAGTCAAATTATACGATATCCTCAATTTTTTAATATATTATATGGATTGCGTGAATATAGGGCAGTATGCGAGCGCCAAATGAAAAGACTGACGTGATCAGGATTGTTGTAAGGCATTCCGAGCGGCGGGAAAGTGGAAAAATAAAAGAATATCGCGCGGTATATACGGACAGCATGGCTTCATTTTTAATGTGTGTATGTGTAAGAGATTCAGCATTATTCAATGTCATCTTTATAATAAAATCATTTAACAAATATTTCAAATATAACACAATTACTTAAATGAAACTAGTATTATTCGGATATACTACGCGGATGAATAATACTCGCGAAAATCTTAGATCACATTATAACACAATTATTACATAAATTATCTTTTGACACATGAAATCTGTCTTTACTTAAGACAAGAATGGAATAGAGGTCCTTTTTGACATTGGCTAAATATATAAGGAAACGCCACTAACTAAGAGAGAGAGAGAGAGAGAGAAAGAAATATTTAATTTATAAGTTCACGAATTTTTTACATTATTATTTTATGCAAGTTCCCTTCGTTAATAAACGTGAGGAAAATGGAAGTTATTTCTCGGTAATCATAAAACGAAGCGAAAGTGTTTATAACTTAAGATTAATATTAATTTATCTCGCTGAGCGTATTTATGGAATGTTGATGTATGTAATCCTATCAGTTTAAAAGTTTGGTTTTCGTTATTCGAATATTATTTGAAAATAATATATATATATATATATCTACTAATTTACGCGAGTCAAGATCACAATACACAAGAGATATGATTTCAATTTAGTTGTTATTCATCATCACCATCATCATCATCATCATCAGCCTATAGGAGCCCACTGCTGAGCAAAGGCCTCTTCTCACATGGAGAAGGTTAGAGCATTAATCACCACGCGTTGTTATTCAGGTGTTTAATAATTATGTTGGGGAAAATTTACAATATGTTTATCAGTCTGTTTACAAACATTTTAATAGTCAATCAATAAAAGTAAACTGCTTTAAGTGCGGTGATCCCTCACGTTTAACTACACTGTTAAGTTAAGTTCAATAACCGAAAATTTTCTATGTCATAAATATTTTCGTAATTCATAAGAAAAAAAATAGTATTATTTATAAATCAACAAAATATATATATATATATGTTTCAAAACATCATTTTCTTAAATTAAATTAATTAATTGTGTATAACTTTTATATATATTACAAATTAAAAGATAATATCTTCTGTATTGTCATTCAAATTACCAGTTATTTAAAATTATCGACTTTTAAGAAGAAAGGTAAAGATAATTTTAACTAAACAAATTTAAAATAAGCTCAAACGAAATAAAGTTCCGTCATCCAAAGTCATGCTGCCGTGTGTATTGCTTACGAAGTGATGTAATGTTGTGTGTGATTGGTTGGCCACAGTCATCACCGGGACATCCCTTCATTATATAGAGAGGGAATCTGGACCAACGATCAGTTAGCTCACGACCGTGGACGCGCGCGCTTGTGTACAACGTTACTTGATAAAAAACATAAACACAAAAATGAATTGTGCCATCGTGTTATTGCTCGTTATAAATTTGTACAGTTTGGGGGAAATGGCGTGCGCGAATTGTGCGAACGGTGATCTTAGTGTTACTGAGCTTACGGATGTAAGGATACAGTTCGTTAAACATCAGATCCTGAGGAAGTTGAGGCTGAGCCGGAAGCCGAACGTCAGTGTGCCAGTCAACAGCCTGCCAATGCCAGTCGCCCAGGGACAGACCAGCCAGGGCACTGACAAACCATCGGAGTTCAACGATTACTACGGAAGAACTGAACAGAAAATCATTTTCCCAGTGGAAGGTAATATATGTTAATGAAATGTTGTAACTTTGATTTAAAATGATATAATTAAAATATAAATAAAATAATGAATTTAGACGACGAAAATCACGATGAATATCCAATCAGTTAGAAATGAAAAAAAAAAGTTTTTCTTTTGACTGTTTTTAATATAAAATTAATAATAAATTTAGATTTTAAATTCCACTGTTTTTCGTTATATTAAAAATAATTTTCTCTTTTCAAAACACCAATAGTGTTGTGTAATATAATCTCAAAATAATGATGGCATTTTTGTACTAAAATAATATATTGTTTAAAAGAAAATATATATATTAATAACAGAACAAATAATTTAAAATTAAAATAATAAAAATTTAAAAAATAGTGTAACCATTACAATTATATATACATATATATAAATAACTACAATTGTGTCTAGTCCGGTGTAAATTACTCTTTGTACGGACCGGTCGGATATGAGGCGTCCATCATTAAGATATTAAAAAAATACAGATAATAACTATTTATTATCTGTACTAAAGAAATTTAAATTGCATGAAATTATATATTAAAAAACGTGTTTTGAAATACATTTTATTTTCGTTATTTATAGCTCTTATAATTATTTGATGGGGACAGTTTTTGAAATTGCTTGGAAAATTAATATATTAATTTAAAAAAATATCGAAAAATTTGGTCAGAGAATAACTATAAAGTTGTATCAGAAACAAAAACGATTTGGTTCATTTGTTAGTTAACTGATAGATGATTTGTTTTAACAGTAGCAGTAAGGTGCTATAAGATCGAATCTTTCACAAAATTATCATTACTAGCGAGTAATGCTGGGTAATAATCTATGGGTGAAAAATAAAAAACAAAAATT